>NC_092621.1:79252500-79962500 GCF_047663525.1 Anas platyrhynchos
TTCTTTCTTTCTTTCTTTCTTTCTTTCTTTCTTTCTTTCTTTCTTTCTTTCTTTCTTTCTTTCTTTCTTCCTTTCTTTCTTTCTCTCTCTCTCTCTTTCTCCCTTTTCTCTTTCTCTCTTTTTTTTTTTTCCCCTTGACAATAATAAACATTTTTTCCTCCTTGACATAGTAAACAATTGCTATGTTTTCTATGTTTACTATGTCAAAGTATTTTCATACTTTGATCTTTACTGTTCCTTTTTGTCTTTTCTGGAAAAGAAGTAGGAGAGCATCCAGTCAATAAGAAGAAATCATCATATTGAAAAGAACAACATGATTTAATTGTTGTCATTCATGGGCATTAAAATACAGATACATTGTGAAATACAAGATAATGACAGAGAACATGAATTGATTCTAATGACAGAATTTTCTCTGACCAACAGAAAACAGCACAGACTTTTATCCAGTTCTTAAGCTGCTTTTTAAGATTTTTATCCAAGCACCTAGCTAGCTTATTCAAAAATAAGAAAACATTTGACATTTGACATTTGACATTATAAAAGGAAATGGAGTCAGTAGCTGTAAAAATAAATAGAATTCATGTCTTTTTGCCCATTTGTGCCCATTTAGCAAGTAATCATACACTTTTTATGTTTTTTAAACCTGCTTACATTAGAGCTAATTATATTTTTCATACAAACATATTTTCATCACGCTATCCCATTAACTTTATCTGTTATAATAATATATAATATTGCATATCAATATACTGATCTAAAACTAGCTTGATCCCAAGTTAGACTACTGGGCTTTTTGTAAGTAACATGACAAACTTAAATTCACAAAGTGAGACTCCATTACATGAGCATTTGATTCCTAGCAAGCATTTATCTTCAGTGCGAACTTGCAGCTACAGCTGAGCGATAACATTTTGCCACTTGTGCTCACATGGCAGCCGAGGGCCACTTGTTCCTTCTTGTGCCATTGCCTCGCTGTGCTGCCAGGCTGGAGCTGTGGGGAGATCCCCAGAGCCAAGGGGACATGTGGGTGTTACAAAGCCCCCTCAGCCACCAGCACGGGTGATGCACTGAGCAGGGCAATGCGCTACGCCCGGGCTGTCACAGCGGCAGCCCCGAGATGCGGGCGCAGAAAGCATAAGCAAGAGCAAGCCTGAGATTGCTGTGATTTAGGACCTGACCAGCCATCCCCAGCATGTTGCAAAGTTGATGAAAGGCTGAATTCGCCTTTCCTGCAGTGCCTTTGGTCTAGCAGTGAGGGCACTTTAGCCAGCCCCACGAGTGGGTTGGAGGACTACATTTTTATGCAGGCACATAATAATCCCCAATCCTGCAAGAAAAATGTGTCTGGGCAAAACCCTGTAAAGGGTTTCCCTGGAGAGGTAAAAAAAAAAAAAAGGAAAAAGAAAAAGAAAAAGAAAAAAAATTCCTTGAGGGTCTCTTAACTGCTGTGCAGTAGGAAAACCATGCAGCCTCCTCCAGATCTAGCAGATATCTGGGGAGGTTAGAGCCAGCTGCATAAAGGGCTTCCCACTTTACAGCAAGTCTGGATCTAGCTGGGGTAACAACCATTCTGGGATATTCCCTATGGCCTTTCCCATCCCACAACTTCCCTGTCCAAGCTCCAGAAATACTGTCTACCTCTTTTTCTGTACTTCTGATGGTTGGACAGGGGACAACATGTATTCTTATTGGTCACAGTACAGTCTGCACACCCTATTCTTTCTCCTGCACAAATACATATATTTTTTATTTCTACTTTCTTCCTGTTTATTTTTCTCCCAAGTGTTTGGAAAATATTCTGAATGGCTTGAGAAAATGTGTGAAATGGACACTGATTTTAAAAATATGCAAAAATTACATCCTGGCCTATAATAACTCTCAATTTACATCTAAGTAATAGATTTCCAAAAAAATCTAACTTCCAACTTGAACAAAAAAGGGGAGGGGGTGGTTTGGCACCAAGATTGGTTCATCTGTGTAGTATGAGCGAATACTCATACTGTCAGTGACTGAAGAGATGAAGAGTTGTCTCTGAGCTTAATGGGAATGAACTCCAGTACAGTACGTCTCGTACTCCTACCATGGTACCTCTACACTCCAATCCTACCATGTACCGTTCCTCATTTGTTCACAGATTTTTAAAAAAGGACCACCACCACATTGGGAATCAGATTTATATAGCCACGTCCATGGGAAAATAACTAAACTGTTCACAAAAGCCTACCAGTTGTGTTCTACTTGGATAATACCATTATATCTCATTTAGATAATGGAAAAAATGGGCAGCTAAAAAACTTTGCAAAATACAAATATTGGTCCTCTGAAATCTTCATAGTCAGTAAGTGTAGAGTAGGAAAAGAGTTCTACATTTTTAAGTGGTAGAACCAATACTGGATAGAGAACTTCAAAACCGCCTAAGAGACTTCTTCAGACCTAGATTTTTTTATTTTTTTTTTTCTTCTTTTTATCAGTGACCTCTATTTTTTGGATATCCAGCTTGAGACACCATAAATGGAGTAAATTTTCAGAAAGCCTTGAGCACCCACTCTCTGAAAAACTGGTTGCATTAAGGTATCCGAAGATGAGCACCAAGAATTGCTGCATCCAAAATGAGTTTGCATCAGGAATCCAAATTCCCTCAAATTGGCATTTAGGGAGGACCTCGTACTTTAGGCAGCTCTGAAAATCCTAGGCACCATGCACAGTGCATGTTTATCTCTGACACTGGCAGATATAGGTAAACATCTTCCACCTAGACCACTGCAGATTTAGAGAAAAAAACACATTTCAATACTTTTTTCTGCTAACTCTAAGGAGGAATAACGAAATAATTCAGGGCTAGCAATACTTTTTTTTTTTTTTTTTTTTTTTTTTTTTCCACTGACAGTTTAAAAGCAGATGTATTTTAGATACATGTACATATGAGATGCAAGGAAATAAAGTATTTTTCTCTTCTAAACCTTAATAGATGATTTCAGATTTTATCTAATAATCTTGTTTTAAGACTTAATCGTTTTTTTCCAATTTTTATTTCTTGTGATGTGTAAATAGCTAAGAAATCTAAATATTCTAATATTCTTTCATTAAGACAGTAACATTTCAAAAGCTAATGTAAAGTCAAGCTGCTAAAGTTTATAATTTTTCTGTCCAGCAGTTCATTTATACAACTGCCCTGAGTAGATGCTATATACTGCTTAGCAAACAGCCTAAGAGTTTAAAAATAACTCAGTAAAGCTACTCAAAGGTAACACAATACTTCTCAGGCATCTTTAATTTAAGAAGAAAATAGGGTTTTCTCATTAATTAATTATTCACTCCATCAATGATTTATACATAATAAAAACACAATTGAAATGTTCAGAAATAATTGTGCTTGTTCTTATGCATTGGATCATAAGCCTATTTTTCAGAAAGACAGGGTTCAACTCTGAAACAAATCCTATTTTTGTGGACTATTTTTGCTGCTTTTATTAAACTGTATGTCATTCCCATGTGAAAACAGTCTTTTCTAATCATCTGGCTTGCTGTGGTTATCATGTTGGCTTTTTTTTTTTTTCTTTTTTTTTTTTTTTTTGCAAAACCTTACTGACCCCCTATAAACAAAAACATTATCTTATTTCAAAACTCCAGATATAATCAATTTGCAGTGTATCTCAAACTGGTACAAATATGTAAAATTTGTGCTTTTAAAAGCTTCTGCTTTGAGTAGCCTTACATTCCATAATTGTGTCCTAGCATTGTCAAGCTCTATTGCATGCCCCATTCATGAAAATTGTATTTTGTTGGGATGATGTAGCTTAAAGAATTTGGCTCTAAAAATTCCTTACCTAGAGCTTCTATTAAATTATATTAATTTAAAATATCTATGGAATGATACTTTTACAAAAATATTAAAACAAAAACAAAAACAAATTAATGGGTTGGGTTTATGAAAATGACTCTTTACAGTAAGAAAGGTTTATCACAGTTTTGGTAACTTGCATGAGTTCGTATCGAAAAGAAATCTTTCACATGTTCTTAATGAATTTAAATCTGGTGTGCTCTAGGTATTTTCAGTTGTACGCTCTGAAACAGTAGACACCGTACAGCTTGTGCTTTTTATCGGGGAAGCCTACAAAGCGAACAGCGGCTTCATTAGGGCTGCAGCGTTTCCTTGGTCTGGAGATCGGGTAGCGGACGCTGCCGTCCGCCAGCCAGCCAGCGTCGCAGCGGTCATATCCCAGGAGCTTCCAGGCAGCAAATATCTGGCCAACTTTGGCGATCTGAGCGCCGTCCTTCAAGCAGGCCTGGACAGCCTCATCATAGGTCAGCTTGGTCGGGTGTATTAGGTAGTAAAAACGACCTAGCAGGAGAAAGAAGAGGAAAGAGTAATCAGTCGCAGACTCAGGCCAAACAGTGGCTGATTTGGGACTCTGAAAGTTAGTTGTTACGCTGTGAAAAAGATTTTAAGTTTTTCTGTAGTGAATTGATAAATACTGGGAGTAGAAAAAAAAAAAAAAAAAAAGAGCAGGGAGAGGAGGACAATCTAAACAAAAATACAGCATTATACGTATTTCTACTAACATAGTATGGCACAGCATCTCCAGCCTCACTGGCATCCAGTGCTAACTGACCTGTTGTAATGCATTTTCCTCCTCTGGATGTAGAGGTATAAAAACAGGAAGAAAAAGGGTGAGGAAGAGAGATGTTGGTAGATAACCTGGTTTTCAGCGGTGGGCTTCATTCTGTACCTAAGGTTAAGGTGCCAGATGCATTTACCAAGAAGGTGCCAAAAATAATCCAATAAAATGCCTGAGGCAGATCTCAGGCAAAGCAGACCTCATACAGCTGCATCTTAGCAGTAGGGAAGGGAAATTAGTGAAATGTCCAAAGCAGTATAATTTTACATCATGCTCTCAACATGAGAAAACCCTTGCGAGTTTTCTTCTCGGCAGCATGACATAGCAAGATTTGGCCACAGATAGCACTTGGGTGGGGGTGGCTGCAGCTAACACATGCAGTTTTACCCTCTGACAAGGCAGTGACCTTGTTTCTGGTTAAGTACAAGCACAATGTAAAGTTTTTTGTCGTTGTTGTTTTTGTTTTTGTTTTCCCCTCTAAGAAAGACAAAACATTGCACAGCTTCTCAGACGCAGAGTTCGAAGCTCTGGCAGATCAAAACCATGTCTGCCATAAGTCTTCATTAGCAGCATCACAAACATTCACAGCAGTTCTGCAACTCTGTTTCTCTTTAGGCATCAAAGGACATATCCTTGCCTTGCGATGGCATTGAACTGATAGTGGTAGTAAGAAAAATGTGACTCTGTCTCAAGGTAATGAAAACATATGCCAGCAAGTAACCCTCAAAGAGGAAGTCCCCTGTATTAATTCAAGAGCAGCAATAATACCAACATTAATTTCACTTTTCAAGGCAATATAAATTCTTTGTTAGCATTTCATTCATTATACTTAGGTTTATTTATTAGATTTCAAAATAAATTCACAACATTTTCAATCTGACTGTTCTATAAAAGGGGGAATTTGGCTGAGAATCAAATCAGTTCATTCATGTGGGGCAAGTACACTCTCAGCTTTTTAGTTATGTACGTATTCTGGCGTAATATCCATTTTCTTCCTCATAAAAAAAAAAAAAAACAGTTAAAAACACAGGTTGGATTCTGCTCAGATTACCTTCCTGGTGAAGGAAAACCAATGGGAAAGAAGAAGAGTTACATCAGCTCTAGATCCCAGCAAAAAAAAAAAAACGCTTTTTTTTGTTTTTTCTTTATTTTAAAGTGAAGAAATGTCAGGTCAGATGAAAATATAAAGATAATAGAATTAGCTTTGTGTGAAGGTTTGAAATTTCACACTGTGACAGGAATCATTAAAAAAAAAAAGCACTGACATCGTGGCTGTGGTGGAAAAGAACCTTCTAAACAATTTCACTGTTGTCAGAAGCAATATCTACAGTGTTTTCACAGAAAACTGTTGAGAGTAGATAATCCACACCTTTGTAAAATGCTTGGTTGACTCCAGCTCAGCAGGTTGACAGCATTTACAGGGTGTGGCTGAAGAAAAATGTTTATTAAGTGGAAACCTGTTCTTACTAGGTTATTAAGAGGTTTCCCCAAAGCAAATAGGATTTCAGACTTAAGGGAACGGGGATTTGGACTGATAGTATGTAAACTTCACCTAGCTTATTAGTTGCTCTTCAAACCATATGTCAGTGGAATGTAATTTCCTAGGGATTTGCAGTAAGGTCAGGCTTTTGACATATGACATCAATAATAAAAACTCCTATACTCTGCCCCTTCCCTAAATAGGAGAACTTTAATAGCAAGCCCCACGAGGGTGGAACGTGCATCCAGAACATCTGATTAAATAAGACACAGTCAATAAACTCAGTGCAGATTTGCTGTTGTTTTTTTTTTGTTGTTTTTTTTTTTTTCCCTGCCAATAGGTTAGAAGGCCTCCTAAATGGCAACTGCTCAATCTTAGTTTTCATTAATTCACGTGGAAGGATGGGAGGGGAGAGGGGAGAGAGGGGCATTAACCCTCCGTCTCATTAATAGCTGGTAGTTAGGTCACTCGTACAGAGGATGCGTGTGCTTGGCTTGACTTCTCACTCCAAACCAAAGGGCAGGGGATTTATGCAAACCTAATCAAACTCAATTTATCACAGCCATTTTAAGCTTTTGCATGTAACGGAACAGCTTAAAGAGGAAAACCTGAGTACTTGACCTAAATACCTACATCCTGTGACTGCAGGAGCCTGAGGGATGCACTGCCAGTGAAGATTCCTCCCAACCTCAGCTTTAAATTGGGTGTTTTGAGGCAAAGTGGTTTTTTTAATCAAAACTGGGTGTAGACAAAGTGGGACAGCACACTCAGAGGCACAGAAAGGCAGCACCACCCCACCTGCTGTGTTCTGTGCCAAAGAGCTACGACAGAGGTGCCTGTGTGCTCAGGGAGGATGCCTTCATCTGCAGCTGGTCATCGAATACCTAAGGGTTGGGGCTGAGCCCTAAAGCTGATGCAGGGCATGGGATGCCCCGTGAAGTGAGCAGTCTGCACACAGGCTGAAAAGCTTATGAAGAAATGGGTTGAATTGTTTCACTGTGCAAAGAGTAAATGCATGGTTTTAAATGGCAGTGAGGGGCATTCCCAGCAGGCAGTACAACACGTCGGCCGTATCATCTGCTCCACAGACCTGTACAGCTCAGGACACCTCACAGCCACAGACACCGGCTGGGTGAGGCCATTGTTCTCCAAAGCTGAACATATTGAAAATAAATTCCTTCAAAAATAAGGTCACAGTAAGCATGCTTAAATACAGTGATCAACTCTGGTGACTGATTTTAAACCACTGCATTAAAGAGGTGGGAACAATTTTTGAAAATCCTCTTCAAGACTTCCCCCCTGACTCCAGTGGACCCACTTTTAGGAAAGGGCACATAATTTCACTTTGCGTAGTTTTGTTCCCCTTTTTGGAGCAACAGCTACGTGTTCCCAGAGATCCAGTACTCCATTTATCTGGAACAGTCCGCATGCATTATTCAGAAAAGATCTTCTTCCACTTCCTCCCCTGCAAATGGTGGTGGGTAGTTTATCATATGCATTACTGAAGTAAACAGGTGGTTCACAGCTGCATTTTCAACATGATCCCTAAAATTAATTCTTTGTATTTTTAATTTTGTTAACATAAGAGATTTTTACCCAATTTTGCTAGAGCTGATAACAAATCAATTATGCATTGCAGTTCTGTGTGCAAAGTACATAACAAAATGCACGTTAATGAGCTGAAAGTGTGACACAAACCCTATTTTTTGTGTGTTTTTTTTTTTTTTTGAAAGTGTTTAATTATAAAGGAGCTGATAGATATGTCTATATTTAGCTTGCCTAACACTTTCCAGTGTCAGAGATTCCCATGGTTTTTCTTTGAGAGACTCACTGCTCCCATTGAGAAACCATTTGAAATTAGGTAAAGAATAACCCTCAGCTATATCATTACACATTCTTTGTCCTATGCTATTTTGGGTCTGTGGGACTTGAATTCCTGGTGCAATACTTGTACAGAAAAGGACCATCTTTCCTGCACAGCCATATGGTCTTATTCTTGAGCTCTGAATAGTAAACATATAGACAGAATTATGATAATGTTACTCTTTGTATAGTTCTCTCTCTATATATATCGTTACATATTCCTATAAAATGGTAAATTGCTGGTACTACAGTTTTTAAAAGCAGATGATCCATTTTGGGGTGTTTGACTTTACCTTCACAGTCACAAAAGACAAAAAAAAAATCCGCTATGAATCACCTGAATGACACAGTTACACAGGCAGAACAAAATGCTCAAGTATTGCACTTAAATTAGTCTGAGAAAAGACACTGTAGAGGGTAATTTTCATAAAGTACTAAGATTATTTTATACTGCATTGCAGAAGAACTCTGCTGAAACAATTTCGCTGTGCAGTTAACAGGAATGAGTGCAGAATTCATTTCTAACAGCATCAAAACAAATTTTTGTCATTATTTCTTTGTGTACTCAGTTTACCAGAGGGACTCCAGTAGATCCAGAGCGAAAACACTGAATCTGGACAGGAGCTCACTGCATTGAAGACTATATTTTCATTTTTCACCTTAATGACTGAATGTAATTTTGTCATTGCGTACCTTTCTTCTCCATATAAAACCCAAGCCTCTACTATTTAAAATTGAGGCTTTCTTTCTTTTTTTTTTTTTTTTTTTTTTTAATCTCCCTTGAGATCATAACATATTTTTGAGATTTCTTTCTCTAAAAAGAACCCAATGTAAACCTCACACACCCTCATTATTCACAGCAGCAGCTCATACAACTGACACTCTTTGAGATTTTTTTTAATTTATTTTTTTTTAAGCTAGCCTTACATGCCTGTGATCCTGGGGCCCCTGGCGTTTTTCCAGCTCCCTCACATAGAGCTGAAGGCTTCTCTGTTTCACACTGTCAGGAGACTCCAGCAGTCACTGCCACTGTTGGAAATGCATGGTGTCCTAACCACTTCTCATTTTCCTTGGCTGTTCCCAAGCCGAGAGGATCAATATTGTGTGTTGCAGAAATAGCTCAGTGCCCATAGCCACTATCTTAGGCAACTGCATCCTGGTGGCAAGTAGGGTTATTGAAAGGTTTTTCCCTTTACAGTGAGAACACTAATGACGTTGTTAAGCACATATAAGTTTTCTGAATTTGTTAAGCACGTATAAGTTATTTGAATTGCTGAGCTGCCAGTAGGAAGCTGGCATTCTGGGAGGGTTGCTGGAATTATTGTGGATGTTAAGGTGTGCGTGGGATATGAACAGTGGAGAACATAGAAGGGACACAGGAGGGTATGTTCAGGTTTTCTGCTGGTAGCTTGAGGGAATCATACAATGCTGAGCTACAGGGAGATGGGGAAATTGGTGCTCAGCTCGTTACATCATCCTGTTGCTGTGTGGCATTCTGTCTTACAGGGCAGTTTAACCAACTCCCCAAGCATGAGATTCATTTTAATGGAACTTTGATTTTTTTGATCTCTTTGCCACCTGTATACCTTGTCCTCACCTTATCTCATTCTGCTTCTCTCCTTCTCTACTTTGCTGTATTACTGTACAGACAGTATTTGTCTATCAATATCTTTTTATTTATTTATTTTTTTTTTCAGAAAGGATTTTTATCTTCCCGTAAGAGATGCTGTTAAACTACTAGTACGGAAAAGGGCGGTTATTAGTGACCAGCGATAATAAATGTTTGCCCTGCAAGCGCTTTAAATGGTGTAGCTATCAAATTCATTTTTCCCCTAGTTCACTTTATTACTTAGTGCTATTTCATTACTATAGATTTAAATCTGCATACAATGAGCTCATACAAGATTTCACTTTGAATCAGTGGAGCCAGAAAAAATATGAGCCAGCATTTCACTGAATGATGTAGCATGATAAAAATCAGATAAACATTTGTTTCAGAGTACATCCAGTCTCATTTTTGATATTGTTGGTTTCAGGATTTGTTGCTTTGTAGATTTTTGTTGTTGTTTTTTTTTGTTGTTGTTGTTTGTTTGTTTGTTTGCTTGTTTGTTTGTTTGTTTTTTCTGAGAGGGTGGGACAGAACACATCTTCTAATAGCAAATCTTACGTTTATTTTTTTTGTGTGCTGTAGAGCACAAATGCTTCAGTGTGAATAATCAATCTGAGCAAACACAAAAAAGGTGATGCTCCTTTCTCTGGTGGGGCTGCACGCCAAGCAGGAATTACCCATGAGCACGATGTTATAGAAGATTGGAGACTCCTTTTGCACTGCTCACTTGCAGTGCTCCTCTCATTCACAGCCACGCTTTGTAAATCCTTTTCAGGCATTAGATTAAATGATAGCAGGCTGAGATCAGCTCATTTCACACCTACAGTATGATCTACTGACAGCTGAAATCTTGCAGTCACTAAAATAAGGTTTAGAGCAAACCAAGCTCAGAGCTAGAGTGAACATATTTTGGTTTTGACAGTGTACTAAGATTAGAAATCTAAATTATTGGGCAAAAGAGCCAGGAATAGCTTTGCTGATAAGGAAGTATTAGTCATGTTAGAGTTGGTGTATGAACTGGAGCTGCTTGAGAAAACACCAGAGATGAAGTGGCAATCAGAACTTTGTTTTGGTGACATTTAAGTTGTAAAACATCATAGTTATAATTGAATTCAGTGGGGAAGTGCAATTAAAGGAATTACTGGCTTATTCATCACTTTAGCTGAAAGAACCTGGGCAAATAGCATTAAAAAGGTATTGAATTAACACTAGTGGGGTGAAAGTGGAGATATTAGAAACAAGTGCCAGTACAACTCCAAGTTTTAAAAATGATCTGTGTGAACATGTGGCAAAGACAACATTACTCTGGGCACGTCTTAGTAAATTCAACAGCAACATTTCCCAATGCTGACGCAAACTTTGGCCAGCCAAGTGTTATCTGCTGCCCTTTGCTGTTGTCGGCATCACTTTCTTTTCTGAAACGGCCGCTTGTGAGGTAGAAGTGAGCCCAGCTCTTACCATTGAAGTTTGAAGTGAAGCAGAACACATCATAGCGGCTCTTATCCTTGTCCCAGAAGCCGTAATTCCTGACGCCGGGCACCGTGTTCTTCCCCCCACAGGGCTCCCTGGGCTTGGTGATGGGGTACTGCACAGAGCCGTCGCTGAGCCAGCCTGCGTTGCACCAGTCCAGCCCAGACCTCCAGGCCTCGTAGAGCTGATCGAAGGAGGCGATGATGGAGTCCTGGTCCAGGCAGGCTTGCTGAGCCTCGTGGAAGTTCAGGTTGTAACGACCCAGCCGCGGAGAGTAGGGGAATACAACACCTGAAATGGCAGAGAGGGGGCTAGCTGAGTATCTTCAACACCAAAAGAGCACAAGAAGGAGAAGTAGCATTTCCAGTCATCAGAAAGAGAAATAAAGGTTAACCCAATAATGTGTTTGACAGATAAGTTGCTTTTTTTCTGGGGAAAAATGCTCTGCCAGTACATCAGCTGTGTGGTCTGGAGAGGGGTTGCAGCCACCTCCTCACCTAGCTCCTCTCCAGGTAACGCAGTGGGGAGCCCCCCAGGGCTGCATGTGTGCCCCACCAGCAGCTCTGCTGTCCCTGCTCTGGTCTCACCCTCGTGCATGCAAGGAGTGCTTAAAGACAAGAAGAGCTGGAAGAAATTTTGCAACTAAATGCTTCTCATCAGAAAAGTCAAGTTTATTGGCTGCAAGATCAAATTCTCTTTCAAAATATTAAACAAACAAACAAACAGCTTAGTTCTATTTCTTCTTCTTTTTCTTTCATTTTTTCTTTTTTTTTTTTTTTTTTTTTTTTCTGGGTAGGATTTGGCAATTTTCTTGCAATTACATAAAAAGAAGACGTAGCGTAGAGACACACGAACTATTTCTTCTTGCATGTGAACGTTAAAAAGTTCTGATTGACATAAGAGTGCTGTGCTCTTTTCCTGGACTCTTGCCAAGATTTCCTGAGAGTTCAAGACTGTTGGATTTTTGTTTGTTTGTTTGTTTTTATTCTATTTCACAGTGTCCCAGGAACAGGAAGGCATTTCATGCCCAGCTTAAAAAGAACATTTCAAGGCTAGTCTGGTAGGAGATATAATATCAGGGTCCTGAGATATTAAAATAGGAAATCTACAAGGAAATAAAATCCATGAAATCGTGTGTGGTTCTAGGGAGTCCTTTCTGATACTCTTCAGTTGCTTTTTGCCATTTCCTCACCACTCAAGGAGGCAGAGCTCCTCACAGAGGGCATCAGCAAGCACGGTCCCTTCAGCAGATGACAAGTTTCCTCATTTAGGTGAGGAAACCATTTAGCCAAGCAGCACTCAGCGTGCAGCAATGCCAGACCTGATAAGCAGCACAGACCTGTCGGTGCCTCCTTCCACCCCTGAGGAGTACCACACACCATCCTGCTGCTTATCAGTGGTGAGCAGCCGCATGCAGGCAGGACACAGAGACCTGGGGACAGAGAACATCCACGTGGAGGTGGCGGATGTAGGGACAGCTACAGAGCAGTTTCAGCAGCAACATTCAATCAAGGTTATTGAACTTATCTCACAGACTTTCCCACATGATATTTATATATGTATATCTGTGTTTAAAAGTTACTTCTCAAAGCAAAAAGGATGTTTCTGAAAATGCTGAAGAACCACCTCCCCATGTGGCTCTGATAAAAGACCGTACAAAGAAGAGAGAGATGTGAAACAAAAGTTTGGATCAGACCACCCTAACTTTGGCAGGGTTTAGAAACTGAACTCAGATCTAAATTTTATAGTTGGCTTCAGCCCAATCTTCATAATAAGCTGAAATAAAATGGCACCAGAGAAGATCCAGCTCAGAATGTTTATTCTCAAACATCCCTGCACAACGGAGTGCTGTGGGATGCAGAGGGGCTGAAGACAAGATAACACATTAGGGGATGAGCCAAAAACTTTAAACTCTGGTACAGACATCCATCTCTCTTTTTATTTTCTTCCCTCGGATGAATTCTCCCCATAACAAGTTCCTCATCTCCAGGGCAATGTAGCATACGATACCAGGATACTGAAATTACATTATAGTCATGCAAGACTGTCAGCATGCAATGAAGTCATTCTTCTTCTCGAGCACTCAGCCCACCTTGGTGTCTATTCCACTGGTATCTTATCGTCTCCTTTCTTTCCCTCCTCTCCCTCACTCATCTATCATCCAAACAGTGTTATTTTTGTTAAATAAAATCTTTGTTATTACTAAACCTCAGTGACTCAATCCAAGAAAATAAAGCATGCAAATGTAAACTTGCCAGGGTAATAATAAACAAGATTTTGTTCTCCTCCAGCAATTAACTAGAGAGTCTGCTGACTTTCTTTCCTTTGTAATTCTTTTCTTAAGGTACTTTTCAGTTATTAGTTGTCCTGAACTATAAAGCATTAATGAATTGTAATGCTTCATGTGCTGCTAACTATAACTTCATAAACAAGAAGCTGTAGCTGTGGCATGATTTCTCAAACTTTTTTTTTCCTTCCTCCCTCCTGCCCCTTTAAAAAATAAAAATATATTAATTCTCCCTTGGTGTTAATGGATAGAAATAAAAACGACTGTAGTAAAAATATAGCAAGCATCAGAGGAGTCCAAGCTTTATTGCTTTATCAGAAATCCAACACTTATCTTAACACTTTCCAGAACTATACTTCCCCAGACAACTGACTCCTTGTCCAGTACATATGCTTGATCTGCACTTCCACGTAAAAAGAACCCTACCAGAGGTGGATGCTAGAAACTGAACTGCTAAACTTATATACCTTCCAATTTGTTGGAAACTGTTCAAACAGATTGGGTTCCTTAAGATTTCTAATATCTGCTTTTTTGATGGTTAAATATGTATGTTAATTTGTTACAAATGTACTTGAGCTTGACAGTTTAAGACATAATGTCTTAATAATGTAAATAGGCACAAAACTGTAATATTAGCTTTGGGCTATATTTGGGTAGACTGCATAGAAGCTGATTTTTGTTTGGGTTCATCCGCAGTACAAGCCTGCAACTGATTAGCATTAATTTCACCCTGCAGATGGGGGTGGCCATTGGTGATGTTGTACAGCTCCATTGACTCAATATACATTTTGTATAGCTTTGCATTATTTTGAATTGTTGCTAATATTGTTTTATCTTCTTCATTTCCCTATGAAACTAACACTAAATTAATAGCTAGATCTTACTATTCATCTTCCTTTTGGTACAATTTAGCAGTTCTGAACTTTAGTTCATTGCACAGTGTCTTCTTTGGTCTTGGATCTTATAAACCATCAAAAGATAATCCATCCCATCTGTTCTTGAGTGGACAAAAGCTGTCTGGAGGCTTGTTTCTGTTCCCAAATTACAGACTGACTCAAAAACCCTGACTCCAACCCTGCGTTTTGCCACCAAACAGAACACCCACTTCCAAATATTAACAAATTCGGCTCAGGAAACAGAGGGAGAGGAAAATTTCCAGCCTCAAATGGCTGGAAATTAGCACTTATTGTTGGCCACATGAAAGCTCCAGATAATCTTCTACAGAGGAAGAATGGTTTTGTTCTTCCAAGCACTTTACATAACTGTAGCCTGTTATGTATGGCTCGCTCTCTGCTTGCTATGAACAACAGCTGCTGATCTCCCCATGTTTTCTGTAGGCACATCCTGCTGGCAGTCTTCACATGGTATCTGTATGCAGTCAGGCACTTCCAGCCATCTACCAGAAAATGTGTCTGTGCAGGGAGCCTCTTTAAAACCCAGAGAGCTGTGGTTCCCTCACCCAGTTAGCTTGTGGGAAGACGGAGCTGAAACCCATCACTCAACCTTGGTGATTCAGCTCCTCACCCCAAGGAAGCTGTTGAGATACTTGTGGAGCCTGAATGAGGAACATCAACTTTGAGCATGGACTTGACCATGTGGCTCCTCTCCCAGACTTGCACTTCTCTGAAATAGGACCTACACCCATGGTGGGACAACCCCTGCTAGAGGATGAACCTGAGACACATGGATTCAGTGCAGAGCAAACCTGTCACTGAGCAGCAAGGATCTGACCCAGCTTGCTGTATGTACCTGTGGCAATGCAATCACAGTCCCCAAAACAACTTTTGTAATGGAAATTAGGACTTGTTCCAGATCAGAAGGTAAGACGTGGAGGTTTAACATATCCTCCCCATACACAAGCCCGTGTTTCCATAATGCCTTACATTCAATTCAGGTGTACAACTCTGCTACCATGCTTCTCATTATAGTTTATGAAAGGGATACCAGGAGAAGGGAGAGAGAGGAACAAGAGAAACTGTCCTGCAAATCAAAGTCAAAAGTGCTTTTGTGCACAGGTGTTGACAGCTTGATTGAGGAAAAATATTTTTTTTTCTCCGTTTGTTTCAGAGGGAGAATTTATAACAGGTCTATGAGAATCAAATGGTTGCTTAATGAAAATAAGAGGAAGATAATCAGAGAAGCAGAGCTCAGTCCTGCTCACATAAGGAATAGAAAAAAGCATGACATTTGTGTGTCATTTGCAAGCTATTTCAGATTCCAATATGCAGATAATTCCTAAAACTCAATACAAATGCTTTGTAGTTGCCCAGTCACTACAGGACATTCACAGTGCAAGGAGCTGTAATGGTTATCCAAGGCGAGATGAGGAAATAAGCCTAGAAAGCACAACTCCTGTAACAATTTATGGGTGTCTATTAAGCTTGTACCATATGCAATTAGCAGTTTTAAGAGTATTTACAGATAGAACAAAATCTCTGTTAACGCATGTGGAAAAAAAATTAAAAAAAAAAAAAGAAAAAGTCTTTTTAAAGCCAGAGTAAAGAAATGGGCTTCCTTGAGTTCTAGCCTAAACAGAAAAGTAAGTTTTCGCGTAGCCAGTGTAAACACCTGGTACAGTAGGGTTTGCTATATGCCATACTGTAGGGTACAGTTTTACTTTGGCAGGTTCATGCACTCGAAGACAAAATTTTCCATGTTGGATTTCTAAAATTCTGTGAAAAATGGTAAGTCTCTCACTTTCCTTCAGAATTCATCTCCACTCCTCTACCTGTTGCGTGTCTTGACTATTTAGCACAGGCTCTGTGGTGGGCCACCAGCTGTGAAGAGGTAGCAGCCTCCCCATGAAACTGGGGCCACTTGAGGCACTGTCCATCCATCCCACGGCACCCCTGCACCAAGCCATCAGCAGGGTTACTTGCTTCTGACCAATGCAGGCACACCAACTAGACTTGCCTGGCCTGGGGCAGATTATTTCCTTTTATTTTCTCCAGCCTTTATCAAAATTTGAAGACTGTTGTCCTTTGCTCTCCTTAGGACGATCCTAATTCTTTTAGCATTCTCCTTTCAGGTCTTCATTTCCAGATAATTTTTTGTTGCTCTATTTAGATCTTTTACTTCACTGCATCCTTGAAGTGCCATTTCTCACAGTAGTGGCAGTACATGTGTGTCTGCAAAGACCTGTTGTACTGACACAGAAGGAATTACATGGTCTGTCACAATTTATTCTTGCCGAACTGTTGTCTTTTACAACAAATGTTGTTGTCTTCTAAGCACTTACAAATGGTGTGCCTTATATCATCAGTTTTACTGTAGACAGAACAACACATTGTTATGCAAAGAATGTTTTAAATAGCTTTTGGTGTATGAATGTAACAGCAACATGCAAAAGAAACAAAACAAATTAGGATAAATCTGATTAGAAACTAGGGCTAGATTAGAAGTGATTTCTGTAATAATTTGGAAGATTTTTTTTATATGCAACTCATGAACTTTTTTGAACTATTTTTGAGCTATAAAGTCTGTTTTGGGGGGAGAGGCTGCTTTTTCCCACCCCATCTTGGGCATAAAGGCTAACATACCTCCAAGCAAGATAACAAAACCTGCTAGTTTGGGGTTTATGTGGAGCCACCCAAAGTGTTAATTTCTATCAAGAAGCATGGTCTACAGAGATTTTTAACAGCTTTATCTAGATCTGCATATTTCTGGTACAGTTGAATGTATCAAGCAATTATTTTATAGCCTGCACTGCAAGGCTACTGTGCTCAGTTGTCATCTATCCCTGAAAACAGGACCTATAAAAAAAATCCTAACAAATTAAAAACCTGCCTTGGGCAGCTTAGCATTGCTCCACTTTCTCTGCCACCTGGCCCATGAATCTCAGTGCCATGAAGGAATAGTACACTCAATCTGTGCCTGAGTAATATTAGCCAGGGTGCTGCTGGAGCTTTCACCTGCCCAGGAAACCAAAGGACAAAAACCTGGCATAGAGAGATTCACTACAGTGCCTGCTCATAAGAAGAAAAACAATAAAGCACTGACATAAAGAAAATTTAGTGAAGAACAGTAAAACAACAACATAAAGGAAATTCACTATAAGCTGAGAATTCATTCTTTGCTTATGACTTGGGCAACAACATCTACCTTCCATAGGAGGCCTTTTAATTTGTTCAGCTTTCGGTACTCTCAGAATATTTGAAAAAGAATACAAAGCTCATGATCCTTATTTATGCACAGGAGCATGGCATGTTCAGTTCATTGAGAAGATGGCTTTGGTGACAAGGTTAACATAAAATAAAATCCCACTCTCTTCAGTTCCTGCCAGTTCTTCCATCCACTGTGCCCAGTGCAACACTCCTGCCCTTAGACCCTGCATCTAAGTCCACAAACAGGATGGTAATGATAATAAGGTTGTTTTTGAAAGTGCTTTAAAAAAAAAAAAAAGAGGAAAGAAGGAAGGAAGGAAGGAAGGAAGGAAGGAAGGAAGGAAGGAAGGAAGGAAGGAAGGAAGGAAGGAAGGAAGGAAGGAAGGAAGGAAGGAAGGAAAGAAGGAAGGAAGGAAGGAAGGAAGGAAGGAAGGAAGGAAGGAAGGAAGGAAGGAAGGAAAGAAGGAAGGAAGGAAGGAAGGAAGGAAGGAAGGAAGGAAGGAAGGAAGGAAGGAAGGAAGGAAGGAAGGAAGGAAGGAAAAGAATGAAAGATATTATGAAAGATTTTCATAATAACAAAGAAAATATGCAAAAAAAAAGTTGTGCAAGGTATGTAACAAATATAGATGGAGTCTAATTTCAATTTGTTTTTTTTTTTTTTTTTTTTCTGTTTTTGTATGTTTGTTTGTTTGTTTTTCCAAAGCTAAAAATAACCAGTTATTATGGATAGCTTATGTAACAACAATCCTAGGAGGTCTGTAAGTCTAATAAGAATAAAGTTCTACCACATTCAGAGAAGATAAAAGGTCCATTGAGGTAGAGGTCAACTATTTTCATATAGATAAATTTACATGCTTTCACCTAGCCAAATTGATGCTGTTTGTACAGCAAACTCACACTGGAGTGATCAGCTGTTTTATGCTGCTAGCGGGCATTCCTGGATGTAAATGGTTTTGTCTTGCTGCCAACTAACATCCTGAGGGCCACCATCTCGGGACATCAGACTACTGATGCAGATCCTTCTTACTGTGAGATTAACCTTATTGCTTATAACAGATGAAGGATGCTACTATGGACTAATAGATTTTCATTTTTGTCCAAGGACTAAAGTAAATTTTATCTAATAAATTTGATTTTTATTTTTTTTTTAACTTACTCTGGTCAGCAGTGCCCAAATGCATGAAACAGCAATAAAAGCCAACACTGCATAAACCTACAGATGAGATGAAAGAAGAGTGCAGCAGCACACAAAGAGAGGGATACACTCCATCCATTATGTATATCCATTATGCCCATTGTAAACATATACTTGTAAATGAAGTATACTTTAATCATTACGATTTTAGAATGGAACTTCAACACAACTTGGATTTATTTATCCTAATCATTACTAAGTTGTTTTATTCCAATCTGACACACTCACACTCTTATCTCACCTCTTGAAAGGTTAACTTTTACCATAAGGTTTCCTAAATTAGTATTTTCTGTCTGATTAGGAAATGACACTCTACAATATCAGATAGGAACAATTTGACACCCATATCTGACAAAAGCCTTTAAAACAAGACATTGTTCTGTACAGTAGCCAAACACTCATTAAAACGTGTGAACTTTCCTTAGAGCAGAGATTGGAACATACTTGGCTGAAGACAAATGACACCTCTTTGCCCTTCCTATCCAATGAATTTCCTTATTTTGGGTTTGAGGCAGAAGGAAACAGGAAAGAGTGGTGGTACTGGAGAAGATGGGCTGGAGCTGGCATACTTCAAAGGCAGATGCAGTAGGCTAGAAGATGTGTATTGGGAGGTAGAACCTAGATCTTGTATCCAATAACCTGATGCTCTATCACTAAATGCTCATGGTAAAAAAGATAGAAAATCTGCTTTTTGCCATTGTGTTCAAGAGATACCATTTCTGCAATGCTGACTGCTCAATAACTTTTTTTGTCCTCAAAAAAAGAGATATAGTAACTCTTGGGGATGTCAGGGCTGGGATGTCTCACTCTGTTAATGTGCTTTTCAGGAACTGTGTAGTGATGGGACAAGGAGTAATGGCTTTAAACCAAAAGAGGATAGATTTAGATTAGCAATAAAGAAGAAATTCTTTGCTCTGAGGGTGGTGAGGTCTAGGCTGCCCAGAGAAGCTGTGGATGCCCCATCCCTGGCAGTGCCCAAGGCCAGGCTGGATGGGGCTTTGGGCAACCTGATCTAGTGGGAGGTGTCCCTGCCCATGGCAGGGGATTGGAACTAGATGATCTTTCATGTCCCTTCCTACCCAAACCATCCTACTGTTCTACGATTCTATGTAGAATTGTTCTATGTTCTACCTGAGCAATCTCATACTGCTCATTAGCCCATTTGTGGATTCAGCACTTAGCTCTGGGCAGCATCAAAAACTATGTAACTGTTACTTCAAAGGTACGATGCTACGTGGCACCAGAACAGGTACTGAATGTGTGGTGCAATGAATATTTTAAAGATTTTACACTGGCTCTGACTGTATTACATTGGCAAAAGATATCAATATGCCATAAAATGCTGGGAAGTCAGTATATGACTGGGAACAAGATGCACAGTAATTTATCTGCAAAAGCTTGAAGGCTGATGGAGGTATGTACTTAGGATGTGAGGAGCCTGCCAGAAGAATGTTATTGCCTTATGCCATGAATGAAGTAAAATGTTTTTTCCTTCTACTCATTTCTGTCTTCACTCAAAACTGAGTATTAGGTAACTTAACCTGTGTACATGACCAATTTTCTTTATCTCCTAAATTTGTAAAGAATAGTGTATGTTCTTATTAAGAACCAACTATGTGGGGTGAAAAACAATCTAAAATGTATATTGTGCTGGCATGAAAACTGTGCAGGTCCAGGGCCTTTCTGTACCCAGAAATGGAAGATATTAGCAGCCTCCAACCAGGAAAGAAAAAAACAAATGAAAAGAAGTAAGCTCAGGCCGTGATACCTATTTGGTTGCAACTAACAGTGAACCAGTCTTATTGAGAAGATTGTGTAAGCAACCATCAAACCATCATAATGTGCAACAGCCTGCAGTGAAAGATTCACATACCTCACCAATTTAATAGGTCTTCCTTTTGATTTATTTTTTTCCTCACCCCCCCTCCCATTTTTTTTCCCCCTAACTACTATATAATGCCTGATACACACATGCTGGAAAGTATAAGGGTAATGGGGACAGGGAGACATCTTCGAGCAACTCATGGTTTATTGCTGAGAACTATACAGTGCATTGGGGAAAAAGGCCAAATGCTGATTTAGCTTCATTGAATCCCGTAAAATTTATCTGAATTTCATAAGAGTAAATGAAAGATGATTTTTTTTTGTCCTTTTTCAATCCATTTCACCATTTTTTCTAATGGTTTGTACTGTATTGTTTACAAGAGTATTGCTGAGGGAAGTGGCTACTACAGTCTAAGAGTTGTCTTAGCAGGATATATAGAGATGTATTTCATATAATTATAAAGCTGGAAAAAAGACAAAAGCATTGTCTCTGTAAAATTATTTTAAGATTTTCCCTGTTGTAAGAAGATTTTTATCTGCTTGCTAATATAAAATGTCCCAAAGTTCTGTAAAATGGCTTTTAGGGGAATACTTAATATAATTTTGCCCAAGTCAACTGCAAAAACACGTAGCAATTTCTGTAAAACTACAGGACCAAATTAAAAACATATGGAGTCCTTCATACTGTGTTTGGTCAGGGGTTGATTTTTTTTTCTCTTGGCTCCCCTTGCACGAGGCTCACTGGGAGCTGAATATGCTATGGGCTAGTATAAGTTATAAAAGTTCTAATGTTCTTCTAATTTATGATAGCTGCTAGAGGCTGTCAGGCCCAGGTCCCCAGAGCACAATGAATCCCACTTCTCAGCTTGCTGCTATCGCTGATAGCACAATACCAGCAGTATGAGGAGGAAAAGCAGGTATTCCTTAACACCACGCAAATCTAAATTTAGGTATAATTTAGACGTTACTTACCTTCCAGATTCAGAGCTACCACTGCCGTGTCATCCTCTAATCCTTCAATCACCTCGCACTTATATCTTCCATAATCCTCCAGCATTATATTTGTGATTACGAGGGAGGCATCATTTTCACTGCTTTCTCTCAGAAACACTCTGCCCTGGTACTTTCCGTAGCTCTTTCTGTGGTGTCCCATCGCAACAAAGACGTCCACTTCTTTGAGGTAATCTGAGGTGAGTTTGGTCCACTTGACACGGATTTTGTGGGTTCCTGAGCCAGCTATTGATGTGTGTTCGTGGTAAAATTTACATGGCAGTGTGACATTGCCACCCCGCTGCGAGAAGATTTTGGCTTGTTCTGCTACCACAAGTAGACGGGGTCCATTTTCTTCTAGGATTCAAGCAGAAAAATAGAAAGGAGAATGAGTCTGCATTCCACCTTGTGCAGAACGGACATGACCATTAGCTGTAAGTCCACAGGATCATTTTGTGCAATCATTTTGTACCTGTACAGCAGTAAGGCATGCAGACTAGTTGTATACAATTATTTACATAGTCACACATATACAAGCTAGTAACAGGCATTGAGGTGAGATTCAATAGCAAGCTACAGCTTTACTTCCCACGCTGTGTGGAGAAGTGCAATATGTGTGCACAGAGTGGCCAAAATGGTTTGCAGCACTGTCCCCTGTGTAGGCAGAGGCCATCCTACATAATCCATAGTCATAATGATAGAGGTGCAGTGATATATCAGTAGGGTTGTAGAGTTGGTGTATGAATGCTATCATCCGAAAACTGCTTGATGCAAGCACCCTGTATTTCCCTGTGGCTTGTTCCAGAGCTGTCAATCAGCACTGCCCTCTTTTCGTAACTCAGTTTATATATGCGAACTGAGCTTATTCAGGCAAAGCCTCTAATGATATGGGATGCAGCAAATCATTCTCACAGAACAGGAAAAGCGTTACAGTATCAAACAGCATTGTCTATAAGGACACGGGAAGTGTCAGCGTAATTTAAAATGGCCTGTTTTCTTTGTGTATTTTATTCTAACCTTCGAGCTCCTCTGCTGACATACTTCTGCTAACATCAGAAAGTCCAATTTGTCTTCAAAACCATAAAATCCTGTCCTTTTCTGCCCTCTTTCCTGATCATCTCAAGCTTTTTTTCCCCCATCTTTTTTAACCAATATCCTTCAAACTTGTCACCATTTTATCTTTAATGTTTTGATCTGACTTTTCACACCAACCCATTTTTAGCTGACAGGCTCCTGTCCTCCTTTACCCTTTCCCCAGATTCCCTGCTCCCTTTTCTCTGTAGTAGGTCACTACTGCTGATGCTGCTCTGTGTTTAGGATAGTCAGCTGGAGCAGCTTGCTTCCAACCTCGTCTCTCTGGGGCTTCTTTGACAGGCTGTGTTGCCTTGGGAAAGCCCTGGAAAGCACAGGTTTGATGGTGGCAGCCAGCACATGTAGCCAAATGCTAGAGTATTTCCTTCTTTCAGTAACTCTTGCCTCTCTTTTCATACAAAATCGATTTAGCAAAGCACAGTGCTTCTGTAGATATTGCTGTCCTCTGTCAGTACAGACACTGACTGAAGCTAGCAATCACCAGCACTCAGCTTGCTAGAAAAGAATTACCGACCTCACATAACTGATTACAAAGAATCGCAGAATCATTAAGGTTGGAAAAGCCCTCCAAGACCATCTGGTCCAACCATCCCCCTTCCACCAATGTCACCCACTAAACCATGTCTCTAAGCACCACGTCCAACCTTTCCTTGAACACCCCCAGGGACAGTGACACCACCACCTCCCTGGGCAACCCATCGCAATGCCTGACTGCTCTTTCTGAGAAGAAAGATCTCCTAATTTCCAGCCTAACCCTCTTCTGGTGCAACTTGAGGCCATTCCCTCTAGTTCTATTGCTAATTGCAAAGACAAGCCAGTCGAGCATGAACCTGCATCTGCATAAGAAAATAAGCTATCCTGAACATGTAATCCTTTGCCAGGATATGCTGTGTCAAAAGCATCACCGCACAGGATAGCCTAGCCAGAGAAGGTTCCTCCAGAATGAACAAGCTCAGGTGTTGCAAGCTGGGTTAGTAAGATAGGAGACCCTCCTAGCTAGTGAAATTGCTTAAACCACCCCACCCCATGCAAGTGGTGTTCTTGTCCTTCGTGCTGGCAATAAGAGGGCAGCATTTGAGGAGAGAGATGGCAGGGCACTATGGGAAGAGCTGCCAGCCCTGCTTTCATCGGAAGAGGAGAAGGAAGAATGGGAAGGCAGCCAGGATGGCTTCTCTGTTGCTTTCCCAGTTTCCATCAGGGACAAAGAAGTCCCACAGACTTCTGTCTACCTTGGGAGGAAGAATGTTGTGCTTTTGGGTGGTTACTGCTGAGAAACCTGAATCAGAGCTCAGCTATGTTGTGTCTTTTACACTGAAACAGGCAAGCTAATAAATATTAGCAGACAGGAGGGAGAGTCTGACTCAGGTTGTTAACGCTAGCTCTTTCTAACAACAGCTCGCCTGTCCCAGCGAGGGCTGGAGCCTTGCCTGGAGCACTGTCACCTCTGTCTCAGGTGCCAGCATCCCCGTGCAACCCCGTGTCCCTCCGGGCTGCCACCCACCTGCCCCGAGGCCCTTTGCTCAAGGGGTGCCTGAAGCTGTGTTCCAGTAAGAGCCAGGGATGGAGGAGATGGGAGGCTGAGGAGTGAGGGGGAGGCACAGCTTCTTCTCAGGCTGAAGCATCCCCTGGGCCCCGATGTGTTGTGACATGGTGACCGGATGGTGGGAGATGGGGTGAGCGCTGCGCTAAAAAAGAACAATTCTTCCCCAGAACTACTTTGTTCAGAAGAATCATCAGAGAAGTTGTGAGGTGAATGGCCGAACAACTGTAAACTCTGCAAACCACAGATAACGCCTCGCTAAACTGTTGCCTCCAACAGGACAGTTTGGGCCTTGTCTGGGGATGAGACAGACCAGATGCACGGCCACACAAGAGCCTCAGACACCACTTCAAAATGCGCTAGCCTTGCTGTCCCTCAGTGGTGCCAAACCAAGGAGGTAAACACTGGAGGAGAAAGGGTATCTGCTGTAGCCTCTGTTCTGCTCTCCCTCTCCCATGTCTGACAGCTGGGCCACCAGCAGTGCTCTTCCTATCATCCTTACTCTGTACATGCCTTGCCTTGACTGCAGCAGTGCGGTTCCCAGTTCAGGGACACCAAATGGACTTGCTCTCACATTGCTACGACCCTCAGCTTGGTCACACCAGCTAGCTTATTGTCTTTTTTGTTTGTTTGTTTGTTTGCTTGTTGGTTTTTTTTTTTTTTTTTTTTTTTTTTTTTTTTTTTTTTAGCTTAGTTTTGTTTTGTTTTCTTTTCTTTTAACTGGCTTTTGCAGTCAGGAGGATAGTCAGCTGGAGGAAGCCAGGTTTGCAAGGAACACGGTGTGGGGCAGGAAGGATGAGTCAGGCTGCAGCCCATGGCAAACAACTTTATTCACATTATACATCAAAACTGTCCAGAATTTCATGCTGACCCTGGTACAGAACTTGATTATTCCCATATTTTAATGGAATAACTTACAGAGCAGCAATGAAGGGAAAAAGTACTTTTTTTTTTTTTTTTAGAATAAAAATAATCCTGTTGGCGTTTTTTCTTTGCCCTTAGAAGTCTTCACAGATGTGTTTTGTCAGTTAGAACATGTATTGCTTAGATGTTCCACACTGTTAGGAAAACCATTAAGTTAATATCATTGTGCCTTGCTGGCTTAAATAAATATAGAGTTGTTTCTTGCTTTCTTGTACTAGTATCTGGGACCTCAGCATAGCTCTCATGCTAAAAAATCCTTACTCTTTCTATAGAAGTAGCATGTCTTGTTAGTGTACTATGCTTCTTTAAAAATATTTTCTGTGATAAAAATAATCCCCTATGATTATGCTTTTCCTCTGATCTCACTTATTCACACTGAATGGGAGGAAATATGTTAAAGGGGCTGTATTAACTCAAGTTTAAGTTTCTAGTAATCCTAGCATTGCAAGAAAAACAGCAGTGAAATAGCAGACTTTCTCTCGTCTAAACTACTGCCATCTTATACCTTAAATATACTTTAAATGTGCATTTATTTCAGTATAGATAAAGAAATTGCATGAAGATCTGGCTGCAAGCACGTTTTCTCTCAAGTGGGACCTACCTCCTTGACATACTTCCATAAACTTCCTGGCATTAAATCTATATTCAGCCCTATGGCTACTGCCCAAATTTGGGGTTAGTTCTGATTTTGCATTGATAGCAGGGCAAAGGAGCAGAATTTAGTCACCAAGTAGTTAGCATTAGTATCACCACCTTTCAGCACTTGTTAGCCCCAAAAGAGGGAGCAGAGGATGAGTAGAGCAGAAATCATGGCACTGTCTCAGTACCTTTTCTGATCGGAAGGAAACGTTCTTGGGTTGGGTGCTGTGGCATTAAGACAGAAAAAAACAAAATATCACACAGAAACGGTATGGAGATTCTGAATTACCTTTAAATGTTACGCATGGGAAATTACACTAATGTAGCATGGTGAAGGCAAATTAATAATTTAAATTGATGTTTAATATGAAACCTTCTGCTTCTGTAATAATTTTTCATGACACGAGTACACTGGTACCTACAATGCACCAGTAATGTAACAGACCTAGATGTAAGGCCTAATAAGCAGACCTGAATGCCTTTAATAAAACCGAGATGCCAACAGCAGGTGAGGTTGTTCCGTGCTGATATTTCTATTACATGCTGTTTCAATATGCCACACTATGAAGAGGAAAGAAAGTTGTGTTGATGTGAAAGAAGCAGCTCAACTATAAGAGACCGCATGATGGATTTGGGGGTAATCTTAATTGTCCTAAACGACAACAAAAGTATGAAGAAATTTTAAGGAAATACAACACAATAACATGAGATTTCAGTTAGGATTGTGTTGTGTTTTTTTTGTTGTTGTCATTGCTAAAGAGTTGGTACCCTAAGGTGTACATATGTTTTTGTGGCGGTAGGGAGGAGAGTACACATCACTTAAACATAGTTTTCTCATTTGCTTTTATCACACAAAAGCTAAAGTGCAAGGACACTTGTATGCAAACAAACCAGCAGAGAGCAAGGTGTAAAGCCTATCTTGAAAAGATGATTTGGCTAAGTAGTCTGGGATAACAGCACAGCCTGACCAAAACCATGAAATGCATTACAAGCTTCAGGAAAGAACATAAAGTCAAGGAAGAGTTAAATGCAGCTTTAGATATTTCATAAATTTTGCTCTTTGATAGTGGAATAAAACCACAAGAGAAAAGATATAAACAAAGGAAATGGGCCAGGAGAAAGAAGCAAAAACGTAAGACTGGTGGTAAAGGTATGGGGAAAAACCATCTAGCAGATGCAAAACTGGACTGAGGTCTTGTTTCACTGTATTAACCAAGGAAGGGAAGAGAATTGGATGGCCTATTGCCGTGAAAGGCTGAAAAAACAGAAACCCATGCTGCTCATGAGAAGCAAGAAGAGATTTCTGGCTGGAGAGGATCCTGAAAGACCTCCAGTCTTGGCTGATGTGTATCTGGACAACTCGTACTGACATCTTTCTGCTTGGAACGGACCAACAGAGACTACATAGATCACGTGTAGCTGCGAGGAATCTTTGAGGATATTCAGAGTGGAAAACACTCAGCCTGGAACTTACTTTATGGATGGACATTTGCTAATTCACTGATTACTAGTCTTCCGTGACCGAGACACTAATTGTTGATAAGAAAAACTCTAAGGGAAGAAACCGGGGGAAAACTTTATGGGAAAACATGGTATCTATGCCTACTGCACTGCTAAGTCTGAGAGACAACAGGAGTTTTTATACTAATGGAGGGCAGGAAAGTGGTGCAACTAGCCAGATCTCCTGGCTCCTGACACAGAATTGCTAAGGGAGCCAAAAGCATGTTGTAACAGCCGTCAGACCAGAAGATGGTATTAATCAGTGGCTCTTCAGGAATGCCAAGTAAAAGAAAGAGGTGATGAAGTGGCCGCCTGCATTAGTACACAGACCAAAAACATGTCAGGAAGGACTGTGAAAGATTTTCCTGCAGCAATGAAAAAAGTCTTCTGAGCAGGCATAGGTTCATTTTGGAGTGTGGAGTGACCACACAGCTGGAGATGGAAGACAACAGAGAAATGACGCAAGTGCTAAACTAACATATCTTACGTTTTCAGTAAGGTTGTCTTTGATGTTCTGAAAGCAGGATATAGTTTAAAGTACATGAGTGCACTGATACAAAATAAGAATGTAAAGATGAAACCTGAGCTAAGAAAATATAGTCTGTTCAATGAAAAGCGTGGAGGAACTCACCATCTGAAGTACTGACGTTACTACTGGCACTTGGTATGGCAAACCCGAAGGCGGAGATATCAGCTTGCTTATCACTTCAGTGCACTGTAGTGTAGCCTGTCACTGCACTACAAGAATAGTACCATATGTTTCTGCACAACAGCAACATAACATATACATATATGTAAGGAGAGTAATTTAACTGTTAACAGGCCTATTAGTCTGACTTCAACAGCAAACAGGACTTTAGGAAAATTTTTGACGAAAAATTATTGAAGAAGAAATAGAATTAGAGTAAATCACTAGGAACATGGATAAAATGCATCATATTCTGACCAAAGGGTGTCAGATTAATGTTATATCAATCATATAATAAAACTAAATATATACAGCCAGGAAAATGGGATTCATTGATTGCTTGGATTTCAGGGAAATGATTTGGGAAATATAGGAAATGAGGGTGGAGAACACAGGTGTTTGATGGAAACTTTGCTAAATGTGTAAAAACTTTACACATTTAAAAAGAGGAGACTGCAATTGCTTGGGTTATAGCATAAATGATTGGCCTAGAAAAAAAAAAAACAGTCAACTTTCTCCAGAATCATTTTTAAGACTCTTTAATATTTCAATTTTATTTATTTATTTATTTTTACCTTGTAAGTTAAATAAGTAAATGGGACTATTGAATGAGTAATGTTTCACATGATGTATATAGCCACATTGAAGGAGGAAGGGTAGGTATTTAGAACGTGTGAAGATAGAAAAAGGGTGGACAAAGAGACAAAATTTAATACGGACAACAAAACCTAGATTTTTGAGGCCTAATGTGAAGAATTATTGATATGAACCTTGCACTTGTTAATTGCAAGTGATAATGAGGGACAACAACTGCTAAGTATTGTCTAACACAGTAGACTATCAATCTGCACTGCAGCATGGCCAGGAAGAGGGAAGATTTGACCTCAGGTCTAACAGGCAAAGCATTGTTGTCAGGAAAGTAAAAATACTGATGCTAGCCTAAGATCTTATCTGGAATGAAATCCTGACTGTGCACACTCAAGAAATTTGGATTCAAACAACAAGCGTATGGATGAACAACTAACATCAGGCAACTGGAGAATATACACTCAGGGATTAATTTGAAAAAGTTTATTCACATGGTAGCTGTGAGGAGACTTGTTGGTAAATCACTGATGTTTTAAAGCAAACATCAAAGAAGAAAGAGAGTTATTTGAAGATAAGGATATTAGGAGAAGCATAAGGCTGTTCAGTGGCTGTGAGCAAGCATGTAGAATTAGAAGAATGTCTCTCATGTCAGAATAGGGTCTAAAACTGCCCTGCAGTGATAAGGCTTGAAACCCAGCTTGTTTAAAAATAAAAGTAACTTTATGGGATGTTAGATGCTGTAAAAAAAATGGAATAGAACACAGTTTAGCTCATTGCCTCATGAGATGCTTTTAGCTCTGTGTACTTGACTACAGAACATCTATCTGTACCTTTTGTCACTCCAAAACATGCGATCCAAGAGGAGTTTAGCTCTGGATCCCTTGGATTTCACCTACTCAATGCTATACTCCTTAATATAATACAAAATGCCTTTTGTATGAAGCCATAACATGTGTTCCACAGACTTCCCTGATTTGCAGCTCATTTCCAGGTGTAGATCATCTTGTGTGTTTATGCAGCACTGGGCAGAGTGAAATCCCTAGCCTGTTGTGATTCCACAATGCAGAGAGGAATGAAGAAATTAATAGTAGAAATATCAAGTTCTGAACAGTTTAATTCTTTTTGATTTGTGGTCTGTGTATTTCAGAGCCCAAACCAGCTGATCAGCAAAGGTTATGGCAGAGCTTGATTTTAAGCATCATGCAGCTTTCCTTGAAGGAATGAGCTCTCAAGGTTCAGAAGAGTTGAGTTTTCATGGGTAGGGAGAATGCTCTATCTTGCAACTTTTTTCATCTGTGAACTATTTGCATTTGCAAATTGCACTGTACACACCCTGAAGGACTAGTAAGAAGCAACATGTATGACTTGCAAATTAAACTAAAATAAACTTCTGACTAAGAAAGTTTAGGATACACAGATTAAGGAAAATTAATTTTGATTTGGTTTAATTATTTCCAATAATTTCTTCTCCCAACATGGTAAGTAAATTTCAGAGATAAGAAACAGAATTATACAAGGTACATTATAAATTTAGTTGACATGAATGTCAAATTTGAAATTAACCCTGGGGAAGGAACATTTACCATCTCACAATGGTGATATTTCTTCATTTTGGTATACACATTCATTGTGTATACCTTCATGCTGTAAGCTTCTTTAGAGGAAAACCAGCTATCTGTTATTTCTTATTTGACCTTGACAGCATGAGTGCCTGTTTCAGTAGGTGCAGCATGCCTTTGACTTCTGTGACTTACCTGGAAACTTCTAAATGCTCAGGCTTTCTTAGTATCCTTTTCTAACTTGGTAAGTCGTATTTACATACAAATTCAAATAAAATAATTTGCCAGCTGATGAGAGAAAGTAATCAAAATTGGGGGTGGGGGTAGGAGAATTTGTGCTGTGTTTCTTAATTTTGCAAGATTAATTTTAGTCATCCTCAATAAACATATAAATGAAGGCAGGAATATCCCTGTTAGTTCTGCCTATCCTTCCTGCATAAATCTTTGCTGTTTTCTTATACAGGATGACCCTCAACGACTGAAGCTGGGACTGAAAAAACAGCTGCATTGTACTGCAGACTCAAATCCTGCTACAGCTATAAGCTCTAGGATTCAAACCAAACAGGATTATGCAGAAGGGCAGTATAATACTTGGTGTGAATTAAAGGTATGAGAAAGGACACATTTCTTTCTGGGTAAGCTACTTTTTTTTTTTTCCTGATGTTTAAATTGCCCAGTTATGATCTCAGATGTGCTAAGCCTTTTTAAATAATAAACAGCAGTAATTTTCTGTGATGTGAAGAATTATGTATGGCAGTCTCATAAAATGAAAAATATTCCACAATAAAGTAGTTATTCCAGCCCACTGCAGTTACTTATTACTTTAGGATGTATGCTTTTCTTCTTCATCTTAAAACAAGCTGTCCTTTACTCACTAATCTTTGCAAGGTTGTGACTAATTGCTGTTAAACAGTGCAACTTTCTTGTTATTGTGTTGTTTGTTTGTTTGTGTTTGTTTTTTTTTTTTAATTTGATTTTTGCCTTTTTACTTTCTCTGTGAGTAATAATAATGAAATAGAACAAGAAAAGTAAAGGTTCTGGTCACAGGTTGCAGTACTTTAAAACATGCAGCAAAATAAAACAAAAAATAAAAAAGAATAAGGATCATTAAGCACATCATTCTGTCTTCCTGAGCAATCTGCAGATACTGGTATTTTCTCATGTATTTCCTTACCTTGGATGTGAATAATTCTCTCATGCTCCAGGCTTGAGTTGTCAGGGTGAGGGTCAGCCCAGCAGACAGAAATCAGCACCAGAAAGAGGAGACTCGTCATCTTTATACTCAAAAGAATCTTCTTCACTGTAAGGGCAGCACATACAAAGAGGCTTGTGAATTTTTGGAAACCTTTACAGTGTTGGACTGCACAACTTGTTACAGCAATGATCTTTTAAAGGATCTGTAACATAGTTAACCCATTCAGCTCAAAAAGAATGGGTTAGAAATTTCTTAGTCATGAAGACTGGACCTTTTTAACCACAGACTTTGATTAAATGAAACTTGCAATCCATATTTAGCTCTGCTTATGCAGAAATACAACACGAAAGAACAAAAGCACACACACACACACACACACACACGCACGCACACACACACAGATATCTATAAACTAAACCCCTTGCAGCACCATATGTAAGCTGTACTGGTGTTTCAAAAAATGTTCTAGTGTGCTTTTGCATTTCCAGACCTACTCGAGCTCTGGTCCAGGAATACAGTTAAAACAACTGAAGCTATATCTAAATCTGTACTCCAATATGATGCAATCTGCTGCTGGCAGATTTTTAAGGTAAAAACAATCTTCTCACAGGTTTTGGCATTTCAGGGAAGACTGCAAATCAACATAGCAGTCAGGGTGATAAGTTTGCTTAAGCTAAGCAAGAAAGATGACAAAACATTTCTGAGGCTGATAGAAAGGTCTATTTTATTTCATACCCTCTTACCATTTTAAAAGATGTCTAAATACACAATGAAATGTTCGAAACCATGCACAAAGTAGGTTAGAGTTGTATATGCTACCACTGCAGCTGCCCTGATTGATTTTTCATTCATTTTTACCTAGAATGCTGACGCACTAACTTAGTGTGCCAGGTAGGGTCTCTGCAGTCAGCAGAGCTGAGAGCTGCAGGGAAAATCTCTGCCAGCCTCTGAGTAGTAATTAGGCAAATGAAGACCTGAAACAGAAAAGGAGGCATAAAAGACAAGAAGTTTTATATGGAGGGTTTAGACTGATGTGTGTTTTATAGCTGTAATTTTAATGACCCTTATTTCTTGAAATAAGAGATAGTTATTTCCCAACTTTGCCTTTCAAGAGACTAGTATTTTTTTCCCCACTCTTGAAGTAAGGACAGCATTATTAATATGCTTTCTCTCTAATGCAGAGAAGTGTAATCTTTTTTGTTGTGCCTCTCTCGGAGCTAGAAGCACATCAGAGTTGCAGGGTACTCTCAGTCAGAGCTGGGGGCTGAGTCTGAACTTGCCAAGCTGCCCCAGTCTTTAAGCATATGCCAGCACCTACAAGCTTCAAATCTAGGTCCAAATACTGGAACCTGGTCAGCCTCTGCTACCATCCGAAATGCAGAAATGCTATTGCCTTTTATTCAAACAGCACATGCATGTTACTTGCCTGCCCTTCCATTTCTTCAAGCGAGTTTGGGTGGGAGCTCAGTGCCCGTTCAGCATCCCTTAAGTGGAGTGCCTAGAGGTAGCACAAGTGACTGCTGCATGCTGCTTTCCAGGTGGTCCAGCTCAGAAACTCCGGGCTCCCCAGCCACTCCCTCTTTCCTGGAAAGCCTGGCAGCCCGATGACCTCCATTCGGGAGAGCAAGGGCAGATGTGGCTCCCCCTGCAGCACACCAGCCCGAGCCTGTGCTGACTGGGGGGGTCACCGGCGTGAAGCAAAACCACGCTGCTCTTTTTCTCACACACCCCACACCAGGCACATTTGCTCTAAAAGGTGGAAATGCTGCAGGTCTGAAGCATTTTTATTCACTTATTTTTGTCTGTTGACTAACAACTGACGATTCTGTTTCATTGGTTGGTGAGAGTTCTGTTGATTTGGAAATAGTCCGGGTAACAAAGGAGCTTTGATTTTGGAGAGCCCACGCAGAGCCTGTGGGGGTGTGCCCGTCCCAATCTGCAGCCTGGAGCCTACGCTGGATGCAAAAGCTCCTGGACCCTGCAGGGGCTCTGCAGACCTGCTTGGGGAGCACCTTACCATCTCATTAAAGGTTTGCCTCTATCATCACAAACTTGCTCTTTTCCATGGCACCAGTGAAACAGAACAGCCAATTAACCAGGGGACTGGTAGTACAACCCTATTTTGGGGGGCAGCATCCCCATTTCTCCTAAACTACGCATGCACAGGGACTAGGGCTCCACCGTGGAATAAAGACACACCTCCTGGTTACACAAACGGAGAACTCCACGCATGGGCCCCTTCTTTGTCAAGGTCACCTTAATGCAATGGGGAAAAGCTCTCCACCTAGCAGGAGTTTCCCTGAGATGCTGACCTGCAGAACAGCTTTGTTTGGGGGCAGTCTGTTGCACTGAAGGTGCCAGATACAGCTTTTTGAGATATTTCTGTTCCCTTCAAATAGAGACAAATATTACCCTGTGCTCAAAACTTTCCGTGACAGCATCACAGAAGGAGGATGAGAGACATGTAAATGCTGGACTCTGGGTACCTGCTCTTTCCTCAGCTCTGTGGATGCAGCTGAACAATTGCATTGGTCAGAGGCCATGGATATGGCACAAAATCAACCTCTGGGGTACAGATAGACATGAATTTGGGGTGAAATACTCCAGATGGTGGTACCTTAGCTTTGTGAATAGACGAAGTTTACAGTGTCTGGCCTTCAGGTTTTCCATAATAGCCAAGGACAGAAAGGGCAGCCTGATGTGTTCATAGGAGGTAGAGGGGCAGGCACACGCAGTTATTGTGTGTGTGTGTGTGTCTGTGCTTCCTTTCACTCTGGTGAAGCTCACCTGTGCTGCTCAGGTGCATCTCTCTCTGAATTGCCTCAGACTGCACAAAACCAGCAAGAACTATAAGACTACCTAACGGGGGAGCAAATGCTTGGCCCACCTTTTGTAAAATTTACCTGTTGCATATTTTCCAAAGTCACTGAACACTTTATGCTTGAGGTCGATCAATGCAGAGCAAACTTTTAACTGGGCAGAAGCGTCCCGTTTGTTCCAGCCTCTGCTAAAGGCGAGCAGCCCATTCACTGCCACCTATGGTGTTTCCAGTTGGGAACACCCTGAGCTCGCCCCACATTCCTCCTGGCACTCCCCACCATGGGAGACGCGGCACACGGCCAAGGCAACGCAAAGTGACTTCACCAGGCCAGGAACCTGAGCCTTAGTGTTTTGTAGGTTATCCAAAAAGCAATTAGCCAAAGAAATTTACATCCTCAGCTCTAGCCAAAGTAACGGCAGTCAGGCTCCTTTTCTGCAACAGCCTTGAAGACCTCAGGGGAAAAATGATAGGTGTGGATGTTTTCACATTAAAATTAATAAAGTCTTGGCTGGAAGACAGTGAGTTTTCAGTAAAAAGTGGTAATGAATAGTCATATTCAAGAAATTTATGCTGGTTTCAATTGTTACATCTTTCTGTATCAATCTGCTGTCTCCCTAGACAGGGGCAGAAGGAGGCTGAATAGCAGTTTATAAGGGGGGAGCATAAGGCTTAGGGCAGTGGTCAAGATGTCTGTGCATTCAGCTTCTAATTTCTCTAAACCTGTCCATTCTTAGATAAAATTTGAAACTCTCATACTAGCCATCATTTTGTTATGCTTACGGAACCATAATTCATCTACCACAGGCAAATCTAAAAGGTGATAAAGCACCAATGTTTGCATTTTAATGTACTATGCTGAAAATCAGCAGAATGCCTTCAAGTAATGACTGTGTAAGTAAGAGGCATTTCAACGAAGAACGGAAGAGTGACAAATGCAAATAAAGGCACACATCAATCCCTATTTTTAATACAAAAACATATTTCCTATTTACTACTACAACTACTTTTTAGCTGCAGAACATGAGAGCATCCACAATGTTTGGCCAAAGGTCTACATTGCTCAATATGCTCTCCCTGACAGTAGTTAAAGGCCATGGGAATACCTCTGATTACAGGAGTTAACTTTTATCTTTTATTAAGATGTGATGACATCCTATATCAAGTGCTTGTGCCCCTGAGAGGAAAGACCTGTGGAAACCTGAATTCACAACGGCTCAAGAGCATATGGCAATATGACCATCACCTCCTCTGATTCAGCTGCAGACACGGTAACTCTGGTAAGATGAGTGCTTGAGTAAGATTTGACTTAACTCGTGCAAAGAACGGGCTGCTTTTGGGGAAATGCCACAAAATGCTGCTTTGGATCATGCAGGACTGCAACTGCCTTACTGCTACCTAGACCACAAGAACCACAGAGAAGGGTACTGCAGCAAGATACAATGCCATGTACTCAAGTGCATAGCTCTACGGTGCAAAGAAGGTTTAGGAAGAGAGGCAGATGACATGAGATACCTTGCTGAAGAAGGAAATGAGTTACCAGTGCACAAGGACAGAAAAAACATCTAACTCCTAGGACAGACACAGCGGCCTTCTTCATTAAGGGCTCTGTCTTTCTGTGGATTTCTTAGTATTTTATACAATGAAAACCAGCAGCATTCAAGGGCATCTAAAATGGGTAACAGAATTAGTAAAAGCAGTCTAAGTAGTTTAATGTTGAAATAACCACCAAATCAATGGACTATTCACAACTGTGCACAAACCTATTATATGATACAAGCCACTACAGGCTCTCTCTTTGCAGATCTGTTCCATCTGAGAACTGGTGCTCAGCACTATAAACGAACTTAGTAAAATAAAGCATATGTATTTTCAGGGAGAGGGTGTCAGCTACAAATAAGGAAAATCTCTCACTCTTAGACACCACTGGTAGATAACAGAACATGATGAAAATCAACCTAGACAGTACTCATACATTCTCCTCTGTAGCCTTTCCTAAAATTGGGAAGATGGAGTAGAGTAGTACTGCAGTCTAGCTGAGTAGACATGGACTTCTGGTGTCAAATGGCTGGCCAAAGTCTGCTGAAGCTCACACCTTCTACACGCATGTAGACACCTAGGTTTACGCAGCTGGGCTGAGCCATAAAAATGTGATTCAGATGTGAATTATTTTTGTCTGTATGTAAAATTTCACTTAGGAGTCCAAACAACTAATATTGTTAATTAACAACTAATACAGTTAGTGCATTTCTAGCCAATGCCATCAGCGGAAGGCAGACTGGTATTTTGTTGACCTAGGATGCCTTTGGTGTACTCCTGTCTTTGAACGATTTCTTTCACTCGCAGTACAGCTTCTGGAAGAGTGAGAATTGTGGACCTGAATCTTGCAAGCTGAAGCAGAGGGCACGCCTTGCACGGCCTCTTTGGCTGAGTGGCCTAACAAGAGACTGGTTTGCAAGCAAGGTACAGGCACAATTCATTCAGTCTGGGATGCAGTGCTCAGGACTTTAAGGGGACTCAGAGACAGAGGTGCCTAAAGTGCAGCTCTGTCTCAGCATCTCCTTACAGGAGGGGGCTGAAAGTGCCTCTCATGATTAGCATTTCTTCTGGCTAGATCTAGGCAGCTTTCCACTCAGCGTGGCAAACAAGATTTTAGAAAGCCAGTACTGTTCTCCCCATGACTGCGCAGTGCCAGCTTTCTGACTCACCTTGGTAGTTCCAGCATGCTTCTTTTAGATCTCCTGATGCCATGTGGGCATCTGAAGTAGGCAATAGCAACATCAGCCTTTCTCTTGCAAGGCACCTAGCCTTTTATAAGTACTCACAATGTCCTCCAGAGAACTTTTGTTCTCCAAAGGCAATGGTAAAATACTCAGTCCCAGCTACAGACTAAGACCTCACTTAGAAAAGTCAAATTAAAATCCACTTCTAGCCTTGATATGCCCTTACACTTTTGTCTAGATTGCAGTTTTCACTTAAATTACTGAGAAGAAAGGTTCTTCTCAGACAAAAAGTCCCCCAGGCTGACAGAACTAAGGCAAGACATATTCAGCAGATTGCTCTCCAAGTTAAACTGTTCACACAAAGGAAATTTCACCGATGCCATGGCAAAAGGAAACAAAATTAACGGTATAACAATGGTAACATTTATATGCTTTATTATCATGACTTAGAGCAAGCTTTCCATGACCTCCTCCCATGCTACTTCATTAGTTAAGGCAATTTAGAAATTTGTGAGACTGTCTAAGTCTTGAGGCCATCTAAAGTGCCAGACGGTCAATGTCTGGATAACAGGTTGTCATAGTAGTTACCTAACCACAGGCAGAACACTTCAGTGGAAAAGCAGCATGACCATTCAAAGACATCTGGAATCCCCTAGAGTCTATTAATTCCCTGGGAAGAATGCTGATAAATTGCTTGCAAGGAGAAAGAAAATATCTTTGCAGTCTTTGAAGTGTCTGCCTTGTATTAGAAATGAAATATATTCCAGATACACCGGGTAACAATGGTAACAATACTTTGGACGTTTTTCAGAGTATACCCAAGGTCATGTGGTGACTAGAAGTTAGAAAATTCATTACTCCAGGTTTAATTCAAGCACAGATAAGGCCAATATACTGCAGTGAAGGTCTATCATTGATGGAATTCTGGTTATTCACTGCTTTGAGTAGGTTTCTTTCTTATTCTTTACAATGGGGTATATAAAAATGCCCTGAGTTCAGGAATCTGGATGTTTTTACTTAAAGGTGATCGTATGTTCTTTGATAACATAGTGCAATGTCACAGAAAGGTGACTCCTTTTTGCTTTGTGAAGTGGATTCACTTGTTTGCAGCCCCTTTCTTTAGAGAAAGTTGCTACTGCAATCTCCGCATACCAGGGGTTCTCAAAGAATTTATGCAATCCAGCTGAACAGCTGGGTCTCCAGCTAGATTGTGCTTGTATTCTGACATTTGTTTGGTCAAAATGCCTCTTTCTGCCTTAAGCAAGCATGCAGGTTGCTGAAGGTCAGTAAGTGAACTTGATCTCTCCCTCTTACTTTTCTTGACCCTTGGTCATATTTACAAAGCTAGCTTTTCATTAGTCCCTCACTGCTTCCATGGGTATCTTCCTATTACCTACACTTCTTCTTCAAGGTGTTTCTTTTGTCAGAGGTGTACTTCCTGGTAGCCTGGATAACTTGTGCAAGGCCATTAAATTTGGGAAGTTCTGACAGTTTTTTCAGCATCTCTATTTAGGCTTATACTTTTTGCTTTGGAAATATAATGAAAATCATTGGAAAGGTAAAGCCAGAAAACAGTCCACATAATGACAGTACCTTGAGATATATACAAGTCGGTGAGTTCCCATCTGTTTTACCTGAGGGAGGTATATCTCTATTCTGACAGTCCCATGTTTAATTTGATGAAGTTCTCATTCTTTTTCCCCAGGTAAGCTGACTGTCCCAGCAATACAAAAGTGAAAATTAAAAACATTAACAGTGCCTTTGCATCCTTGCAGGAGCCTGCTATGTGAGAAAACAGATGCACAGCAGACTTAATTACCAGTGCCAGCCTGCTGTAAGGAATTACCATCAGGGCACCATTTTTGGCATGGATCCTGGTGCAAAGCATAAAATGAGACCTTTTGTCCAGCCAACCAGGATGGCTTGGTCCTGTCCTCCCTCTTCCCTGTGGCCCAAGAACCACTCTGTCTACATTCCCAAGGTCATTGCAAATGACTATAACAAGCCACTCAGTTTCCTAAGGAAATAGTGACAGTGATACAATGCCCTGCATATTTTTTAAAATTGTTGTTAGATGTTGGTAGAGCAAGTCCCCACAAAATCACTGCTTCTCAGAAGATAAACAATTTAATTTTACGACAGCACTGTCTCCATCAAACATCTGCTTCTTACTGCAAGGATACATATGTGTTTCCCTTGGATATTGTCACAAAGTCTTAGCTGTGGGTGCAGCCAGATCAAACCCATATGGGGATCAGTTGTAAAAGCACAATTCTTTCAACAATTTTTTAATTGAATTAATCAGCGATCAATGGCAAAACATACCTTCTACCGAGATCAGTTGTTCTGCAGAGGAGGAAGGTCTAGAGGTTAGGGCATGAGTTCAGACTCTGGGGGACACGAGTTCAGCTCTGCCCTCTCTGGCCCCCCTGGGAGGTGCTGGGGGGCACAGAGGTGGCAGGGGGAGTTAGTTATCCTTTATCTGAGCCCCCTCTGTGACACTGCCTGACAGCATTTCATTGCTCTGAGGTCGTTGTGGAAGACAATACATCAGGTTTTAGAGAGAGCTCATACACCACTGCATTGGCACACCCAGAAAAGAAGAGGACTTCTTCATGGCCGATTATAGGCACTACACACATGATAAGCACCACGTGGCAGTTTTCCACATGTATACAAACATATGAACATGCAATTGTCTGCCTGTACCATGCTTCCCCCTGCTTTTCTTAGACATCTTCACAACCCAATGTCTTAAGCCTCAGAAACACCTGTAAAGCCTGAGTCACACATTTAGTTAACTTCTCATTAGTTACATTCTGTTGCAAATTAATAATGAACATTTCTAAGATGGTGGGTGTTTGTAAGACAGTATCTAAATAAAGGCAACACTTGCAAACCTTATTGCTCAACAATGCTGCCAGGGTATTATGCATACACTTTTGTTTTGTTTTGGCTTACAAACAACCTACAGCACTGGGAACACCACAAGCTCATAGCAGGATTTAAAAGCTGCTCTTTATTTTGAATCAAAAAAAGAATATCCCTTTCCATTTTAGAGCAAAGAGACTTTCACAGATTTCCTTTGTCAGTCATATGTGAGAAGGATGCCAGAAATTAGTGTATATTCAAAGCTCCATGCTCTCTATATCTACCAACTGCTGATATTGGCAAATGGTGATTGAAGTTCTGCTCTTCAAACTAAGTTAACAGCAATACCAAATAAATAAATAAATAAATAAATAAATTACTGGAGTGAAGAGGAAAATACAATAATTGAAAACTGAAATTGTGAACTGATATCCCTGAAGAAATAGATATGGGAAGCTGGGATAGTTCTCTGTGGTGAGCAAGCCAATGGAGAACAGCTCTGCCACAGGTAGATCACATCAAGCTATTTCTGTGTGAGAACTTGATATCCCTGCCCTACCTGGGTACCAGGAAAACATCAAAACATTGGCTATGACTCATCATGGGAAATCAATATTGAGGATATAGAATTAAGAGTTTAGTTTAAGAAGGTAAGGACTTTAAAAATAAAAATAAAATAATAATTAAAAAAAAAAAAAAGAAAAGAATTTTTGCTGCAAAGCATCACCTGATGAGTTCAAAGAGCAATCTCAGGACTGGAGTTGTTTACATGGAGTATTTTAATTAATGAACTGGCAGAACAAGTGGATACCCGCCAGTTTAATTTGTGGATGACAGTATGTCAGCTGGCCTCTCTGAGTGCTGCGATCGACACTTAAAGTTTTGGCAATGGAGTGGCCAGAGAGCACCACAGGGCAGGAGTGACTGCTCTGCATCACCATCGCCCTGGCAATCTCCTCTCCAGCTCCAAAGCACTGACAACACCTTCAGACACACTGCCCACACTGCCAGCCCTCTGTGATCAAGATGTAGTCAATTAAAATGGGACACAGGCAGACAAGGGTTTATTGGGGTGATTGGAGGAAAGGAAAATCTTATAAAGGAGACTAAAAGAGCTTGTCTTTGTTGGCCTGGCAAAGCACAGCTGAGCAAAGATATAATTGCCATCTATAAATATATCACAGGGTAAATGCCAGAGAAGAAAAAGAACATTATTTCAGCTAAAATTTAGGAACAGTACAAGCAGGGCCATAAATAAGTTTAGACTGGAAATTAAATAATTTTAAACTATAAAGAACTGTCACAGTCTTCCTAAAGATATTTTAGGGGGGAGGCAGGAAGCACAGTTAGTTTAAAGGTGGAACTGGCTTACTCTATGAAAAACTGCCAGGGATGATGGGGAACTTGGGCAGAAGAGGACTGGGTTATGGAACAGGGCATTCCCTTCATTCTTGTAGTCCTGTTTTTTGTCAAAGGCCTCAATTGAAGTACGTTAATAATCCTACTTAAAGCAGAATTTTTTCCTTTCCTTATATAGCAGGTCCAAACTCTTCTATTGCTATTAAAGACATGATCCAATATACTCAGGGAAGGCTTCCTATAACTCCACATTCAACTGCAAGCACGCTCTCAGTAATACTCGGCACTGGCAGCAAAGCACCCTTCCCACCCTTGGTCCTTCTTATGAAAGATTTCCCCGAACAGCTTTTAATGGTCAGGCTTGGTATCTGGCTCCAGTTATTTCCCAAGTAGACTCTGTGCCTTACATACCGATGCTGTTGTCCCTGACACAGATCATTAAATATCTGCAGAGGAAATGGAGACAGATGTGGCTGGCACTTTTGCAGTGCTCGGTCACATGGAAGGCTTGGCTGTGTCTGCTGTGATGATTATGTGCAAAACGCGAAGATGACAGTTCTGTTCCAGAGGTGTGGTGGTGGGGGCAGTGCAGCCTGCCCACAATGCATTTTAGTTGTGATGATTTTGAGAGCTACAATGATGTAAAAATAAAGGAGAATGCCAGATCCATTTCCGCTCTGGGCCACTCAGTAAAGTGACACAGGATATTAAGCTGAGAAAATAGAGAACTTCAATACCTATTTGTAAATCAAGGACATAATTGGGAAAAACAAACAACCAAAAAACAAACAACCAAAGAGGAGCTCCTCAAAACAAACTATCCTCATTTAACATTTTCATGAGGAGCTAGTATAATGGTTCAAGCAAATTTCAGAAAGTGTAAAATATAGCATTAAGATTAACTGAATAATTTGCAACTGTTTGATGGAATCACAATGCAGAACATATCCTGGTAAATAAAACTCTCTTAAGTTGTGTAAGCAAAACAGCTTGCAGAGCATGCAGTTTTGCATATCTATTACAAGAACAAAAGTACATCATATTTTAGTTTCAGATACATTCAGATGCAGAAAGATGTGACTGAAGAACCTATCCAGGAAATACCTACTGCCTGCAGTACAAAGTAACCATAAAAGAATATACTAAGAATGTGTGGAAAACTACAGACAGCACAGAATTGAATTTAGTTTGCACAGAGACAGAAACTGAGAGAAAAAAAAAAAAAAAGCCTAAGGCTGTGTTTTAATTCGTTGGAGTATAACATACAACAGAAGAGATCTTGAAAAATCAATGCCATTGTTAATTGAATGCTTTTGACATTCATTTTCTGTGCCGGCAATATATGCTGGCTTTTGGTCAGTTCTTCAGGTAAATTAAACCTGTGTAGGTTTCAGGAAAGGAGAAAAATAGTAAAGACCCAGTTACAGGTTTTCTAGACAATCTCTGAATAGGAAAACTCAGTTAACAAAGCAAGTGTATTGATTTGTATTATGCAAGACAAAGCAATACCCTTTCTTAGTCAATAATAAGAATACCTGCAATACCAGTAGGCTGAAAATGAATGAGGTTTCAAAGATACATAAATAGGATATCCAGTTTAAATAAATGGCAAACAGATAGGACTCATGCATTTTGCAAATGCCACTCAACCAAGTGAATTATAAGGATCAGCATTGCTACAGTCATCCAGAACAAATGCAAGGCTTTCATTTGCGCTTTAATATCCTCAGGATTATGCAGGCTGTTTCAACTTCACAGCCATAATTTCCAGCTCTCAAATAGCACTTACAGGGGCTTTGAATGCCCTCCAGCCACTGTTACCCAATCCACATTCTCACCTTCAAGCTTAAGAGGTGGGTTTGTCACACCATGAGGGGTGGAGGGAAGCCCAGGAACAGTGATATGGTACAGATAGGGATCTCTTACTGAGATCTCATACATGTACAATTTAAGATGTTGGAACAGTGAGCCAGAGAAGTACATTATTCCTACTTTTTTTTTTTTTTAATTATTATAATATATATATTTTTTTAATATACATTATTTACCTAAGCAATTGCTGCAGGTGAATTCTGGACACTGGGCAAGCCTAACTTTTGCCTCAACGCAATACAGCCCTCCTCATGCTCTTTTTGTTTTTCAGTTACTCCACTATTATTTTCACACCAGGTAACTTTCCCAGAGAACACAGAGAAAGATTGCTTGCCAGAACAACAGGAAGATTTCCACAGTAAGCTCTACTCACTGCAGATGCAGGTGCTGAAATGGTAGCCTGGGGTGAAAAACTGAAGAGCAATGGAAACCACACATCACCAGCCGAAAGAGCTTCTCTGCACTGTTGTCTGAGTGAAGACTCCCTGCCCTTAAGTGCTGCTAGGAGGAAAAGGAATGATGGGCTATTTTCATTACCCTCCTTGCCCCACAGGGAAGAAGAGGAAGCAGGAGGACCTACATAGCTCTGCCCTGGAAAGTCAGTGCTTGTATCTTCTCTGACACTCCAGTCTGTACTACGGAATACTTGCAAGGTTTTGGCACACCACAAGTAACATCATCTGTCTGAAGCATTTTTCAGACCAGGTGAGACCTGTGCCAAGTGTCAGCAAGGTCTATGATTTCCTTACTGCTTTCACAAGTTAGGACTGTGATTTTCAACTGGGACATTAAATGAGAGTAGAGTAGAGAGTAGAGTAGAGTAGAGTAGAGTAGAGTAGAATAGTTCAGTTGGAAGGCGCCTTCAGAGATCACCCAGTCCAACTGCCTGACCACTTCAAGGCTAACCAGAAGTCAAAGCACGGTACTGAGGGCATTGTCCAAACGCCTCTTGGACAGGCTCGGGGCTCCCCGCACCTCACTAGGAAGCCTGTTGCAGTGTCTGGCCACCCTCACGGTAAAGAAAGGCTTCCTGATGCCCAGCCAGGCCCTCCCCGGCGCAGCTCTGTGCCCTTCCCGTGTGCCCTGCCAGCAGCTCCCAGGGAGCAGGGGCCGGCACCTGCCTCTGCGCTTCCCTCCTCAGGGAGCTGCCGGGAGCCCCGAGGCCGCCTCTGGGCCTCCTCTTCTCCAGGCTGGGCAGCCCCAGTGTCCTCAGCCTCTCCTCACAGCACGGCCATCCGGCCCTTGGGCTGGGCTTGCTGCCCTCCTCTGCGTGCTTCCAGGGGCCTGAACACCCGTTGTAGGTTGGGAGCCCACAGCTGCACACAGTGCTCCAAGTGAGGCCTGCACCAGCTTTTATATTGCGAAATATAAGTGAACTATGAAATATCCTAACTGAGATACTGGCTGCTGCTTGATCCAGCTTTCAACTCGGCGACTTGTACAAACTTCCTAAGCTTCAAAAACTGCCAAGCTCACAGGGCATGGGACAGTGCTCCAGGGTCTCTCACTTACCAGCAGCCTTGTGGGGTCAGCTCCCTTCCACTTCCTTCTCAGAGGCCAAATGCACAGACTCACTTACATCCAAATGCCAGATCTGACAGCATAAACGCCATTCGTGAGGCTGTTTGGCTAGGGAAGGATTTTAAAGAGCCATGCAGCAGGGGGTAAAAAAAGCCCCAAACACCCAAACCTATCCCTGTGAAGACCTCTATAAACAAACTAACCCTAGCAGAGCCCCACCTCCCAGCCTGAGGGCTGCCAAACAAGAGACTGGGAGCTGTGCTAATCCCTAATTAAATTTAATCTACACTAGAAAAGGTTTGTTGATTTAGATAGATAGGCAGAACTGTGCTGACAGGTCAGTCCCAACATAGGCATGCTCAGGAAAAAAAAAAAAAAAATCATAACTGGTGGCAGCTTGGTGAGCAAAGTAAACTCTGTGATGAGAGCAGAGGTTTCTCTCACTTGTGCAACTGCATCAGTGGTACACACCACACAAGCAGCTGCAGGCCTGGTCTCCTCTTTCCTCGGCAGCCCTGCAGATAGCCCATGGTTTGCACACCTCAGCCAGCCCAGCAGCTTGCCCCTACTCCATCCATTGGAGCTACCTCCGGCTGCTGCTGTTGGGAGCAGGAGGCCTTCCAGAACAGTATAAAAGGTGAATCCCATCCTAGGTCCCCCATCGTACGTACACTTGTACACAGACACAAACTCTGGCCATTGCATTTGCTTTGAGAGAACAAGGTATATGTTGTCTGACATGACTGCATGAATAAAAGCTGGTAAGATAAACCAGCATGCAAGAATTCTGTCATCCTCTCTCTAGTTGCCTACTCTGAAAAACAAAAACAAACAAACAAACAAACAAACAAACAAAAAAAAACTTACAGTTACTATGCCCTAGCCACATATACTGTTGTTAATTTGCTGCTCACTGGGATCAGAAACTCAGTAGATGGACTTGAGAGGTCCCAAATGCAACTTCCACCCCTGCCCCCCTCTATGCTCGTATAATGGTTAATTTGCTTCTAAAATAGGTTATTCCAAGATGAGGAGAGTTTATCATATTAGGGGACATATCTAGTATCACAGCAAATAATAGTAAAGAAATTTCACTGAAATTAGCAAATTAAAAATAAAAAAAAAAAAGTATGGTTTGTTTGGCTGACACATTATAATAATCTTAAAAAATCATCTTGTTTGTTGGTCAATTTGAGGAATGTATACTCCAAGAAAAAATACTTCCATGAGTATCATAATGATTTTTTTCTGAAAAAGCATAAATAAAATAAATGAGCTTTTTAATGACCTAGCTTCACTGGAAATGCTGTAGACAGTAGAAATCTATTTCTAAGAAATCAGGTCATTGCTCTAATTAAATTTGACATAGACATAAAAGCATACATATAAAGCCTACATTTAATGAAGAAAAATTTTGCACCTGTATCATGGCACTAATCGATTGCTTTGAACACTCTTATTTTCATCTGAAATTTACAGGACATCTTTTGAGGTGTAGGCATGGGTCTGTTTTGTATAAACGTAGAGCAAAGGCCATTTTCTTTGCACTTACAGATGAACTCGTGGCATTCAGCTCTGATCTCTGTGCTGCCAGGATGGAACAATTCCTGCCAGCAGATGCCAGAGGCATTTTTACTCTCAAGGAGTCACAGTGTCTCAGTTGTGCTGCAGGGAAAAACGATTTAAGAAATGCGATACTTTATCTTCTGTGGGAAGGGGAGAGCAACTGCAGTAACAAAAGTTTTTCCCAGCACCAGGAGTGTGGGTGAGGAGCTGGGGGACAGGAAAAGAATGTTTTTTGGCTGAGCAACTGCTTGGGACTTCAGTTATAGCTAGGCTTTACAAGGGAACACCTAAGCTCTTCTTCAGCTGTAATGCAGCTCTCAATGCATCGATGCTACAGTCAGCAGAGCAGGCTGTATAGCTTAGACTTCAGCTGCAGGAAGGACTACAGAAAAAGAACTGCAAGTCTGCTGTGGTTGTGCACCATTTCTTACAGTTACTACATGAGTATGTGGGTGACCTTTATTTCACAACTGGGACATCAAAGGCTGTAAAGCCAGATGCTATTTAAGAGCTGAGAAATTCCCTTAATTTTTACTATAAAAGGACTGGCACACATATTTTATTAAGGATTTTAAATTGGTTATAATAAAAGAAAAAAAGCCTTCAACACCAGTCCTGTATTGCAAACACCTCTGTTTAAATGTCTCAAATTAGATTTTGTTGGAAAAATGACACTGGCACACTCATAAACCAGCATACTTTCCATTATAAACTCATTTCTAGTGTAAACTTTGAATGTACAAGCTATAAATAGCACCTTGACTACAACATAGACTCTAATTGTGTGCCCTGAATTCAGAAACAATATTTGGACTTTAGCTGATTTCTTTCTTTATAATTCTTCATCATTTCTATCATTTATTTACTATTTCTTTACCTTTCAATAAAATTTCATGAGAAAAGCTATAAATAATGTTCTTCAGGCAGGAAACAAAAGATGTATCTGCAGTGAAACGCCTTACACTTTCTGTTCAATGACAAATACAGTGCAGTTTCTTGTTGTACCATGGCATAAGCAGCAGTAAATCCCATGAGAAAATCCAGGTCTGCGATCCAGTATCCATAAACTTAATATCCAGCCTCCTTGTGCTCCCTCTGTACACTGTTTGCTGTTAAGCACCTCCACTTTGTCTGCCAATTGTGATTTTATCCAAAGTAATTTCTTTTTTTTTACCTTTCCTCAAAACCTTTCTTTCTCCTAATGCAATCTCATAACCATTTTCCAGTGTGCTTCCACCTGCATGCTCACCTCCATCTTAAGCACTCTCCTTTCATGTGTTTACTTGGTATGAAAATAGAGAAGAAAATCTAATTATATATAATTGCTTAGAATATTTAGAAATAGATCCTCTGGGTTCCTCTGGGTGTTCTAAAACATATAGAACAACATTACTACCTGGAGGGGAAAAAAAAAAAAGTAACAAACAAACAAACAAAAAAAACTAAAAAATCACCCCTAAATTACCATCAATAAAAAGCAACCTAAAGTAAATCTTGCTAACTTGTATCAAAGTATTTGAGACTGCTAATTTTCAATATTTGACATGTACGAAGAAAAAGGCAGTAGTATATATGTAGGCACAGATTCCATTTTGCTGGCCATCAGAAAAAAAGCAAAAGGGATCTAACTTTTGGGGGCTGGCAAAACAGAGCAGTGGATATTGTCAAAGAAAGATATTGTTTGGTTTTTAGCATGCAGGAGGAATAGTTAAGCAACATTGCCTCTACTTACTGGTCAGTGAAGCAAAGGTTATTGGTTTCACAAGTCATCCTCAGCTTACTGCAGTGATATAATACAAATTCAGTAAACATTTTCAGCAGTGCAAGTTGGCTAAGGTGGTAGGATGACCTGAAACTGTCTTCTGGCAAAGCAATCCTTGCTGGTCTGTTACGTTGTCTCACAGTGGCTCTGTACAGTATCTCTAAGCAGTATACAGGATGCAGTCATTGCACAGATGCTATAAAGGGAGTTTGTTGCCATCTGTATGTATTGAAGTATTCAGGGTTCTCTGCACACTGGAGATGTACAGCCAAGAAAAAGCTATATGATTCCCCTTTCCTTCAAAACTGCTGTGTTCCAGAACATAAGTTTTTATTTAAAAATAAAAAAATACAAAAATCATTTAAACTTCCTCTCCACTTTTGCAAAATGAGTTAATGCTGCTTGCCATCTCTGTAATGCCATTTAAGATGTAGCAATGAAAAGAGATTTGTAAGACCTAAGTATTATTTTCATAGCTGTGAATAAAACCTTTATAATATGAGCTTGTGCTAAGCATCTCGATGGTTCCTGCCTGAATCTGCTAGGGTATGCATTATATCTGCCCACAGTGGGGACAGTCCATCTTGGCTTTCCTGAAACCCCAAGGTCATAAATGTCCTCCCACAGATGCTAAAACCCAACAACCTGGTATAATATGTTATCACATATAACTTAAATTGTATGGAATCCCTGACATCTTCTGGCCCATTAAATACTCAGTTTAAAATCATAGAATCATACAATCACAGAATGGTTTGGGTTGGAAAGGATCTTAAAGACCACCTAGTTCCAATGCCCTGCCATGGGATGCCTCCCAGCAGCCCAGGCTGCCCCCAGCCCCATCCAGCCTGGCCTTGGGCACTGCCAGGGATGGGGCAGCCACAGCTCCTCTGGGCAGCCTGGGCCTGGGCCTCACCGCCCTCTGAGTGAAGAATATCCTCCTGACATCTAATGTAACTCTCCCTTCTTTTATTTTGAAGCCATTCCCCCTTATTATTCCCTACACTCCCTGACAAAGAGTCCTTCCCCAGCTTTTCCGCACATGCCTTTAGGCACTGGAAGGACCCTATAAGGTTTCCCCGGAGCCTTCTCTTCTCCAGGCTGAAAGACTCCAACTCCCTCAGCCTGTCTTCTCAAAGAGAAGCTCCAGTCCTCTGATCATCCTCATGGCCTTACTCTGGACTTTCTCTAACAGGCCTCTGACCTTCCTTTGCTAGGGACCCCAGAGCTGAACGCAGACTCCAGTTGGGGTCTCATGAGAGCAGAGCAGAGGGTGACAATCCCCACCCTTGCCCCGCTGCCCATGCTGCTGTTGATGCAGCCCAGGGTACAGGTAGCTTTCTGGGCTGCAGCCACAATTAGCCACTCTTTGACAATTTAACAGAGAAGATCATGTGTTCTGATAACTCAATCCTTCCTTCACCACTTGCAAGAATAAAACTGTTAGGACAATAGCAATATATCATCTAACCTAAGGTGCTAGCACTGAATACAAGACACTGACATGACAGATGATGTTTATGGCCAGCAAATTGAATGATTTTACCTGCTTTGAATATGCAGTAAGGAATAGAAAAATGTTCTCCCCATTCTGTCTATGAATTTACAAATTAATCATTCCAGAAGATATATATACTTTAAAGGGAGGATGAATTCATAAAGTAAAAAGGAATATTATTGGTCTGTGAGTCAATGAGCCAGAAGACATTAGCATATGCAATCTTTACTGTAATTATTTAACATTTTTCAGGACACTGTATTAACCTTTGGAAAAGTAAGCAATGGAAAGTTGCATGGCTAGTTTCAACAAAGTATGAGCCAGAAGTGCCATTTTTGCCTTCTTTACATGGAACAATAATCTCATTGCTCAAAGCACTTTTACTAGATTTTTAGTTGCATTCTACTTTGTGTCGATGTTTATATCTTTGCAAAATGAAGACAATTTATCTTAAGGTGAATAATGGGGGTTCCCTTGCATTGGAAGACCTGCACAAATGTCCATATTTGGCAGCACATAATTCTTACTACTATATATATTTTTACAGTTTTAACTTTGATCACTAAAATGTGTATAGATTTACATGGAATCATATAATCATTTAAAAACACCCATAAGATCATCATATACAATGGAGAGTAGGAGACTAGCTGGATGAATTTTGTTGTTGTTGTTCGGTTGCTTTTTTTGTTTGTTTGTTTTTGTTTGTTTTTGTTTGGTTTTGTTTGGTTTGGTTGGTTGATTGAGTTTGGTTATTTTATTTTTTTTTTCTTTTTTCTCTACCCATATCTCTGTTTAGTTTATTTTTTTTTATTATTATTATTATTTTTTTTTTCTAGAAGCAAAGCAAAATGTCTAGAAACAAAACAAAGAGGATGACTTTTTTTTTTTTTTTAATTGTGTAATTTCCCCTGCTGCCTGGCTGTCTAAATTATTTTCTGTACCTACATTCCCATTTGCATGTCCTTACTTTCTTGTAGTCTTTAATATGCAGCTATCTCTTCTTTATTTGGAATAATAGCTATCTGCTGAACTGGAGAAGATGGTAGCCCCAAGCAGTATCAGTGCTGAGAACTATTCCAGCTTCTAGAGAAATTGGTGCTTTGGGCTCAGTCAGTAGCTTGCTATCATTCAGTGTTGCACAAAGGCTCATAAACCTCTTTGGAATCATGAATTTAATATAAAGCCAACTGTGTGATATCAACTGAGCAACAATTCATGATGTTATGTACTCTCCATGCACTTTCTCTGCTGTGCCTTCATTGCAGTCCCACCCTAAACCACTGGTGATGGCCAGGATTAGGCTGGCTTGCATGAAGACATGTATATACTTTCTGTGATACTGTCAAAAGAAGAAATCATACAGCACTGAGCCTGATGCAGCAATATGCCTTGCTTGACTGAACTGGTTCACAGTCACATTTTGTAGGTGGCTCTATACCACTACCAGATAAACTCATCAGGTTACCCACATGAATTTAAAATATCCCTGTGAAAAAGGTAAGCTTTATCATCCCATTTTTATAGACAGAGAAATGAAGTGCTAAGAAGATCCCAATTTATTCAAGGTCACAAAGGAATTTAAATGAGCGGAAAATGAAACTATGTTTGTCAAGCGGCAGTAAAATATCTTTACAGTACAAAGTTTTAACTACCCAATAATTTTTTCTTGCCCATTGCAATTAATAAATAATTAAAAGATGACAATTAAGATCTATTTTCAGATGCCCCAATCTGAAAGTGATACTGTGTCATATTCTCACTGCTAGCGCAGCACCCACAGTTCTCCCTTACACAGAAAGAAGTTAAGATAACGATTCCCTGTAAGCCCTCTGTGGGCACTCCATTGAGCACTGAGAAATTCCCAGTCTCAGTGGCAGGGAGTTATAAGCAGTAAGGTGCTGGTCTTCAGATTTTCAGTAAACTTGCCTGACTAGTAATCATAATATAATTCCTGTAAGAGTGAAATGATTAACTATATTAGAAAGATACAGCAGGCACAAATTTATCCCAAATGGTCTATTTTGTGCCTGTGAACCTTCAGCTAACCTGTTCTGTTATTTTATTTCAGGAGGAAGAAAGTAAAGGTCAGAATCATGGACAAATCTGCTGGTTCATTCCTCACTATCCAAGCAATGCACTACTTGAATATATTTGAAGTCATTTTGAGATTAAAGATAACACTTCAAAGGGCTCTTTGAGCACTGAATCAGCCTTGAAGTACCCATAGCTTCCTGAGTCAATCTAGAGATGCTGATCAGTTTAATGCTAGAGAATTGCATTAAAGGTCAAATCCAAGAGCAATTAATGGCTGCATGATAGGAAATTGAAGAGTCAACTGAGAAACATAATGCAAATAAGCATCATGCTTTCTGTATGTTGCCTTTCTTTGCTTCCTTCTCTAGATTCAGCTAAACACAAATTAACCAGGGTTGTTCAGCATTTGACAGCAGTAGCTAATGTGTTGAGAAGGGGATAGCTTCTTCTTCACATCCCTCTATTCTTTGAGGAAAAGCAATACTGCATTTTTTTGGATTCTTTTACTTGTTCTTTCTCTTTATGTTTGCCTTCCTTCCTCTTTCCTTGAATAACACCTGAAAATGCTGCTAGAGTGGAAGTTTGGCATCATTTTGTAGTATCTTGTCCTCCTTTAATCTTGGGGTTTTGTATATCTAAACAGCCATGAAGGAACACATAGCTCATTTTTGCTGAAGTCTCTCATCTCTTCAACACCATAAGTACACATGATACACAAGCAAATATGAGTTTGAGTGTAAAAGTGCAAATCATGTAATCACAGAATAGCTGGGGCCTATGGAAACTGTCCAGTCTAACACCTCAGTCCAATCTCTCCAAGGATGGAGACACCATAACCTCTCTGGGTAACCTGAACCTGTTTCAGTGTTCATTTAATCTTAAAGTCTTTCTTACATTTAAACAGAATTTCTTATACGTTACTGTGAGCGCATTGCCTCCTGTTGCTGTCATTGGGCACTACTGAGATATGAATGCCCCTTTCAACCTTATTGAGCCAAGAGATAAAAAGTATTCTTAGACTGAACCATGTGGTTAGGGCTCACTAATTTACTTCTGCAGTTGATATATTCAAGTTTTCCATTGTAAGCACAAAAGACAAAGAAGGTTTTCTTAGTATAAATCAAGACTCTTACCTAATATGATTACTTTAAAGCTGATGATCTATTAAAACAAACCCAGAAAATATTATGAGATTTGCCAGAATTTTATGCTGTGCTTTCTATTGCACCTGCCATGTTTAAGCTTCCATGACAGGGAAATATGAACTAAATTCTCCTTAACGTAAATCCATGTAGATTTCCTTAGTGCTACATTTTCCTTACTGAAGTCTGGGAAGAGCTTATGGACCCATAAAGAACCAGAACTGCATTTGAATTTATTTATTTTTCAAGTCTGTATGACAGTGTCCCTTTCTAAAAAGAAGATGTGCATCCTCAGTTGTAGGTGTTGACTGACAGAGTCTTTAATTTGTCCTTTTGTTCATACTTATTTGCACATTGCACATTAACTGAATTTGCCAAAATTTAACTGCAAAAGAAGCATATTCTTGTTTCTGCTTCTCCTGTGGACTACAAAGACTATAAATTCCCTTGAAGCAGACGGAATGGGACTGGGACTCCATTGCCAAAAAGACTATTGCCAAAGGCAGCTTAGAAGACAAAAAGCCAACATTTATTGAACCAAGTCTATTGATCCTCAATTTCTAATTACATTGGGTCACTGTTTAAGGCATAATCAAGCCTGATATAAGAAATATGTTAAATTGTCTGGTGTCAAAAGAATTCCTAAGATTGTCCATTGGAGACCCTAATCTTCTCTTTAGATATATTTGATAGGGTGCCCTCCAACATGTTGGCCCCATTATAACACCGTACCTGTAAGATTCTGTTTAACTTTCATGTGAGAAACTCAATATAAACTGGGCAGTTGGCACTGATATAAAAAATAATAATAATAATAAAAAAAAGCATAAAAGCTGTAAATCATAGTTCAATGGCAGTTTCTGGAGTAATAAAAAATAAATAAAAATGAATCAATGAATATCACTGTCTGCAGAATGAAGGTTGTTTTCAGAGATGACTATTTTGCAGACTGTGAGTCACAGAAATAAATATAGATTTGCTCAAACTAATAATCAGCTAGAAATAAAGTCGTATTTTCCCAATATGACATCAAGAGAAGGCTGAAGTCCAAACAAATGAATTGCAGTAATTCAGTAATGGTGCATTCCTGAACCAACATTCCTCAGACAAAGTAATAGAATCTGCATCAATCACCAGATGCGACAAAAATAAGTTGCCCTCACAGCATGATTTGACAGGATCTGTCTTCTGCTCTGGAAATATATACTTTCTCTTGACATTTACAGTGTTTTCCATAAATGTGGTAGCTTTAATTTTCTGATATGCAACCTTTATTTCTTGACTATGTGCCATCCAAATGACTTTATCTCATAATTCTTTGCATATTTTTTGCTGCTTGACAGTTCCTGAAACACAGTAAATCTGAAAGTTTCTATCAACTTGATACTCAAAGTACTGTGATATGCACTGTTGAGAATACCTTCTTTTGTCTCCACTACATTTAAGGACAAATTGATCTCTTCATGAGCCACAAACTAACTATTAAAATTCATTAACCTCTTTCAGTTTTGTTAAATATTCTTTTGCAAGTTCAGATGCTGAACCAACACATAACTTTCAAAAATATTTCTCCCAAATAAAACTGTCTTTCAGTCAATATGTAGAGAAGTTGTCCAACAGAGAACAACAGGAAGCCACTTCCTTCAACCTTCTATCCATTTTGTCCAGCCTGCTACTGAAAACTGAAACAGCTTCAAAGGTTTCCCAGATAACTTATGCCTGAGCTTTCTCATCTTTACTTTCAGAGATCTCTTTCCCTGGCTTTACTTCTTGCAATATGCACCCATTACTTTTCTGTGCTATAGACATAGAAAACAGACTATGCAGCACCTCTTACTTATGATTTGAAGACTTCTGAAGGCTTTCCTTCAGTGTATTCACCTTTAGTCTAGGCTTCAGTAGTTGCAGATTTTTAGTTATTTGTTCCAAGTTTTTTGTTTGTTTGTTTTTCCCCTAAACTATCATGTTTGTAATTTTTATTTACCTTAGGACTTTCTTTAGCTGGTCTCTACAGCTCTGAAAATACCGTGCTTGACACTATGAACAAGCTCAAATGAGACCTAAAGCTTTACTGAGCCTTGTACATTGTTTTCTTTCTGTCTTAGTTTACCATACAGTATTTATTGAAAAGTTTTTTGTTTTTGTTTTCTCCAGTTTGGCAAGAACATGATAACTTCAAAGCATAGCTCCCATAATACATTAAGGTCTCCCAGTTTTATGTTGTCTAAAAACTTAAGCATCTTTTCTATTCCATTGTTCAAGTTACTAACAAAAATACAAAAGAGTACCAAATTTGACTAGCTATGGCAAAATCCCACTTTAGATGTGCTTCTGCTTTTACATTGAGCTATGGATTTCCTAACCAGTTTTGAAAACATGCTACACAAGTTCTATCAAGACAACACCTTCCTAGCTTCCTCATGTAGGTGTCATACATGCCACTATTGTTCTCCCATCCTACTGGGGAATGCCCTATTGGACTTGAAAATTTTTCTTGTTGTCTGATTTGATCAGAGTGAAACATAAATTAAAACACAGATGCAGTCAGATATGGAGATTATTTTTGAAAAATCTAATAGCTGTACGCTTGTCTTAGCTGATCATGGGGTTAACAGAATGAAATGTCTGGAAACTAGATGCAACAACCCATTCATTGTCTGAACAACCAGACACTGATATTAAAGAGAACCACCCAGGCACACTGACAAATGTTTTACAATACTTTTGATCTACTCTGAGAGATTCTTGATATAAAATTACATTATTTTTTTTTTCCTGCCAGATTTCCCAGGAGTCATCATAGTGTTGTGTGATTTATTTATTTATTTATTTTATTTGCACTGCACCTTTTGCTCTTGTACATACATTCAGCTTCTGCTTGTTCTTCTCTACTTTTTATATGTTACATTTTTAGAATGGGACCGGCATGTCACACATCTGGAATACAACTGTTTTTTCTCTGGCACATGATTTACAGGCTCAAAGGAACTGTGTTGAAAGACACATAAGCCCTGCAGCATCCAAGTGTTTCTATCCATCTCCTACTATATCCACCCATATGTGTGGGGCATAAAGGGACACATCACCCCTGCCACGCTGGGCACTAGCCACTTGGTGAATGACTCTGAATGTGCTGATTCTTGCCCTGGCATTCAGAGGTGTTTCTAGTCTTTAACAAAAGCTAAACCTAGTCTGTTGGCTTCTGTGTCCTTTTTTTTTTTTTTTTTCTTCATTTTTAACTACTTTTCAGAAAATAGATCTGCAGCCATATTACAATGCTTTATCAAGAATGTTATTCAATATTTAAGAGTAAAATCATAGTTCTCTGTGGTTATGTTTATCAATTATAATAGCCAGATTATCATACTCTCTAGTCACAGTTTTAGCTGGGCAAAATATGGAAAATGTTTGAAACATCAACATCTTTAGTGTCCTACCAGTTCCTGGCTCACAGAGATGACCGTTTAGTCCCCCAAATGCAGTATGACATGATACATGTGACCAGACATCCAACCACATGTACTACCAGATAAATACACATCACTTCACAAATAAAACATTTATTTCAGTAGCCAGGTAAGCTACTGAAAATGTGTTCTAATTAAAAATAAAAATAAATAAAATCAACTACATAAAGCAAGGTCTCCACAGCAACAACAAAAATCTGCCTGCCTGTTTGACTTGCTAGCAAAAGCTGAATCCTACTTTCTACACTTACTTCAGAACTATATAATCAAAGCTATTAAAGAAACAAGTTACAAAAACTTGGCAAAATTTGACATTTTGTTTCAGACATCTGGAAATCCTGAAAAATATTTTAGCTGAAAATAAAAAATACATTCATTGGTTTGTATTATGCATGAAATTAAAAGCATGGAGTTTCATTACTGCATGTACTGCATCTTGGGTGTGGGAAAATGGGAGCAAATTACCTCAGGCAATAAGCAGTGTGTATCAAAAGGTGGCAGCACCATTATGGCCTGATGTATTTGCAACACACAAACATCGCCATTTCAATAAAACAACCAACTACTGCACCTCCTGTAACTTTAGTTTTTTTTTTCTCTGACACACTTCTTGTAAATCTCTTGGTTGGGACCGACATTATAATGTTTTCACCAGTATTACAAAATAGGAAAACTTGCAATGTGTTTTTTCCTGGTATAGTCGGTATTTTTGTGTATGATTCAGAGCTGAGTTTTTCTTCTGTTTGAAAATATGTTTATGGAAAAAAACAACCTGCATAGATATTTTGGGTGTGGCATGTAGTTTCTTAAATAGATAAATAGATAAACAGTCATTCAGTTCCAAATAGAGAGTTTGGGAAGTTATTTTAGTAATGAAAAGTCTTTTCCTATATTAAACTTGCACTTCCTTAACACAAAGATGCCACAGGTGCAGGTCTTGATTTCTCCACTCTTTTTAAATGTTCTCTATTTTACTTAAACAAACACTCTACTGACATCAGTGCGAGAGTTATGTCTATAATAAATACATTTTCAGGTTAGGGTTTTATATACTGCTTTTTGACCATCTGTGTGAGAAATTATGGATGCCATTCTGGAAATACATGAATAGTTTTATTCACTGAGCCAGTTTCTGCTGATTTCAGTAAATTACTAATGTAAAGTAGCTTATATATTGTTTTGCAGGATCAGAATCTAACAGCAAAGTGGTATTGTACTATGGCTTGTGTATATGATCTTCTAAAACACAAGTGCCAAGCACTGATAGCCACTAACTAGTGGAACAATGAATCACCAGTTTTAAAACAATGGAGGATAACAGTCCGTATGCTAAATACTACAAATCACCAGCAGTTTGCCATTTAACATCATTGATTTTCAATGATCAGGCTTCAAAAAAATGGTACCTTATGTTAACTACCATGACATAAGCAGTTTAAATTAACATGATATACCATAACAACAAAACAAAAACAAAAACAAACAAACAAACAAACAAAAAGCTTAAAACATCTACTTGTGAAAGACCAAAAGTGATTAAAGCCAAATTTGAACTACTCTAAGTAACTCTTCCTTCTTTTCCCTCAGGAATATTTTGAAGTATTTGTTTTCTGCTACTTAGATTTCTGTCAAACACATTTCGTGTCTAACCTGTCTCTATTGCCCATATGTTCCTTGTAGACTGTAAGCATTTAAAGTAATTAGAAAAATTTATTAATGGAAAGCTGTCTCAAGATAATGGTCGTCTGGTGCTAGACAAATGCCAAGATGACATTTTTTGAGGCAAGAGACATCTATCCAGCCACATTCTTCTGGTGTCATGACTTCATTTCTGTTATGCCAGACAATTAATGATGTAGATTCTGCCATAACATCTGATATGCCCTGCTCTGGGAAGTGGCAGTGATTCTGTGTGCTGGAGGCTCTAGTGGAAAGCTTTGTTCTGGGAGAGATTCTGCAGCTTTACAAAGGCTCTCAGCAATGCTGTTTGGGCTTGATTTCCCTCAGCAGCTCCTGTGATTCACCATACCATGTCAGGCAGAGTTAAAACAAAAGATAGCTACCCTAAAAAACATGGCATCAAATCAATTAGCCTTTTTGCTGCTGTGGAATTTTACTTTCCTTTCATTTGTAAGCTTTGTCTGACTAGTGGAAAGGCAGAGCTCCTGCTCACTTTAGCCATTAACTCATGCATCATGCTAACAACCTCCTAAGGAAATATCTCGTGTAACTCCTGAGAAAAGTTTTTGAAGTAGTCAGTGGAGTCTTCAGACAGAATATAGCTCTGAGATTTCTTAATGCATATTTTAAGTGTTTGTTTTCACAGCCATTGATCATGTTCAAGATTTCCACTCTGTAGTACTAATTAAAAGGAAACAAACAACAACAAAAGTGCACTTTCAAAGCTAAATGAATGAGAAGAACATGGAAATCCTTTGTTCTGCTGAGCACGGTGTTCCCATTTGATTTACTCTTTAGACAGTGATGAGAATAAGTGGGGAGCGAAGCACAGGGAACTTGATTTTGCCAACTATTTTAAGGTCTACAGTGACATAGCTATTGGGGCACTTCAATAATAGAACCATAGATCTCTTTTAGGTGCCTTGGAGATGACTGCAGTGGGAGCAGTGATGATGGTGAAGTTTCAAAAAAGCATATAGGGAGGGAGCAGGTAAGCTCGTCACATAGCATGAACAGATACAAAATACATCCAGGTCTATGTATGTCTGCTTAAAATCATGTAGTTTCATTGGATTCTTTAGAGCTATGAGAATTGACAGCACCTTAACACCTACTACTGAATAAACAGTGCAGTGCACTGCAAACCAACTTTCCTTTCTCTAATGAAGAGAAAGAATAGTCCAAGAGATAAGTGTCTGAGAGGTCTGAAGAAGGTGGAGGTAGATGACATGCACAGAAAAAGGAGATGAAGAGGGTTTATAACCTTTCATCAGCCATCAAATAATTTGACATTTTCTTTTTCCATATCTATTCTTGACAAAATATCCAGAGACAAAACAAAAGGGGGCTTAACAACAGCACATCCTACATGCTAAAGGACTTTTGGAAAGAGGTTTGAAATCCTTATTGCAAAACATGGATTCTTCTGCCACAATATTTGTGGGGCAAAAAAAAGAAAAAAAAACCAAACAACTATTTACTTTCTTCAGTAACAGCTCAGTATGTCAGGCTAAGTGTTAATTTGTTACTGAATGATTTAACAGCTCCTTGTAAACAGATATTAGTGACAAATTACGTTAAATAAAAGCTGAACTGTGTTTTAGCAGATCTAATATGCATTTTAAAAAAGTAGAAAGAACCTCCCTTAAAAATATATTTTAAAAAAGAAAAAAAAATTAGCTGATAGTTTTTAATGGTAAAAACGAAAAAAACCTAACCACTTCGAGTTAAATTGCACGTGGACTAGCTACAGATGTTCAGAATTGAAGAAAATTATCTGGAAAGAGTATTCGCAATATCCAGTAGGTGGCAGACAGTGACTGTGTTTAGGTCATCTTATCTCCACAAAACCTCCCATTCATAGAGCAGATAAAGAACTGCATTATTAATTTATACCACCGCATCCACTCTACACCTAATATTTGTTTAGCCAGCTGTTTCCTCTAATCCTCCTTAAACGCTATTGATTGAAATCCTAAGTATATTCAGACTTTTTTTTTTTTTTACCCCAAAGAACATTTTGTTACCTACGTATTACAAGCTACCTTTTCAAGTGAAGTACTGTACGCTACAGTTACTAACAGCAGAGACAGAATGTCTAATACTTCCTCACAAGCAACAGAAGCAGCTTGTAATATGAAAATGATTCCCTCCACCCCGACCTCAAAAAAAAAAAAAAAAAAAGTACTGTTCATTTTCAGGGAGTTTTAAGTAGTGAAATACACTGTCAGGTTTACAATGAAACATAGAAATGCACGGTATTCCAACTTTCAAGAGTAGCTTAACCACTGCTTTAGTGCAAAGGCATATGAAAAGCTGAAAATACTAATTTCAAGTCTCACTCTGTAATCCTTGCACTGATTTGGAAAACTTTCAGTACATTTAAATATAAACAATTACAAACTCACTCTTCCTTTGAAGATCTCAAAGAACTTTTTAAGCTTGGTCAATATTATTTCCTGATTTTTATTGGGAGGCCAGGAGGTTAAGTGACTTGATTAAGTAAATATCGATACCAGTTCTTTGGTTCCAGACTGTGACCAACGGTGGACAATGACATTTCATTTAGTCATATTTCAGAATAAAATCAGAAAGACTGGGGAGCTTTCAATGCAGTAGAAAATGCTTTTCTTACCCTGTCACAAATCGTAAAAACAAAGATGCACTGCAGCATGCTACAGGAACGTGACACTCTTTTCTGAAACCTCTCTCACACAACCTCAAGCCTTAGTACTACTACATATTTTGTTTTATTTTATTTTGTTTTATTTAGAAGTTGTTAGTTGTTTTAACCATGCTGGCTGAAAATGAGAGGAAACCAAACCTGTGAGGTTTATAATGAATGGATGCTTTGCTGTGAATTACACTGTCAGTCATGTCCCTGAATAGGACATTGCTATAGATAATACTTCTTCTCATAATGACATGGATTTTTTTTCTCTTCTCCATTAGCATCTGCTTAGAGATTCAGGGATCTTATTAGGAAGACAAGCAGTTTGGCACATTTTCAGAACGTATCGGGAGTGTCTTGATTATTACCTCGACATTTTTATTATTCAACTTGAAAAAGCTGCTCTCTCCAAAATTATTTTTTCCCTTTTGCTTTAACTGCTGTGTTCAAAAGTATTACAGATTAATCTTTTTCTTTCTTTCTGTTCCTTCCTGCTTTTTTTTTTTTTTTTTTTTTTTTTTTTTTCCATTTTCCCTCTTTGCTTGCTGATAACTTTAATACAGGTAAGTATATACAGATTGGAGTCTCAGCTAATGCATTCAGAGCAACTCCACTTAGCTATGCTCTACAGGAGGTGAAGATCTGCGTCCATTAGATATGAAAAACCAAGGAAGCATGAGCTGTCTCTTTGTAGCACAAGGATTTGGCATTCTGCATGACACTCCTTGGCATGAGACTGCTGACTCCCGGTTCTCACTTCATAGGAGCTGATAATAATTTTCCTGTTTATGATGCATTTCTCCACGTGCTGGAAATGCTCACTCTCTAGAAAGTGTTTATTGAGAGGGTGTGTATCCATAGTTACACAGACGCACTACACCTCTGTTTTCAAGTGCCACATCATACATATTCTTAACAACATTTTCCTAACAAAACAATGGGTTTCTTTCCACACAGGCACTAAAACAGTCTTGCTAATCATTAATACAATGTCATCACTGTCAATAATCCACAGGACTCTCTTGCACACATTGCCAGGTTCCCAGAGCCTCCTGCAGGAGTTTTATCAGTTTTATGACATCACACAGCAACATTTGGGAATATTTTCTCCCCTGAAAGATCCAGGCAGTAGTTAGTCACCCTTACTAATGACACACAAATAGTAATAAACCCCCTCAATTCAAACTTGCAAATGCTTTCCAACCCTTTGCGTCTAAACTTGACGCACAAGCCATTTTGCTATGACAAACAGTCTGCATGACACCTTTATAGGTATTTGACCGAAAAGCAAATAAACACGCAGTAAGATGATACAGTTATCATAGTGATGGACCAGCTAACATGTTCAAAATGCTCTGCCATCTAACTGTCTCGGAGGGTAGAGGTGATACAGAAACCTGTGCCAAATGTTGTTCAGGCTTTCTCTGACAAGAAACAGAAAAAAATATGACATCAGGATATAATATATCATGTCTTATCAAAATCTTTTTTCTTTCCAACTGGATGGTCTGTGTTTTATAGAAATCCAGTTTCAGCCCTTGAAATTCTTGCTCAGTCTAACGTCCTCCTTTTCTTATGCCCTAAAAACTTCTAAAAACATCTAACTGGGTGGAGAAATCTTTCAAGAAAGACAAATCTCTGAGAAATGTATAATCCCATAGGAGGAAGCTGGAGACCAGAGGTATACAACTTTTCTATTTCAGTCTGAATCTGCAGTTGCAACATGATCTCTCCTTTGGTAACAACTGAGTACTTAAAAGCATCAAATTTAGCCAGTTTCAATCCGTCTTTCGCCCTCTCCCCCCACCTTAGCTGCCAAATTAGATCACTTGAAAATCCTTTCAGTACAGCCCTGCAGCTGATGCTACAGCCGTTGCTCACTGCATCCCCATCCGACTTAAAGCAATAAAGGAGTAAAAAGCTTCCCAAAAGTTCGATAGTTTCTTTACCTTGCACAGAGCTCCTGAGTTAAGATGCTCTCAGAACTCTCCAACAGTTTGAAAGAGAGGACAGCGAAGTGCAGAAAAAGTTTATGGTGCTCACCTTAAGTTAGCGTGTGAGTGTGTGTGCCTATGTCCCGACTGTCTCTCTGTGGCTCTGGGTGGCAGAGGACCTGATTCAGAGAAGAGAGAGCCACTTTCTCACCGAGAGGAAAAGAAAAGCAACACGTCATAAGTTAAGTACGCCTCCAAGATGTCTTAATTACAGCTCGACGTGCTTTCCATTCAGACCCCAGGAATGAGAGAAAAAAACAACCCCACACACGCGGTCTCTCTCTCTCTCTCTCTCTCTTTCTCTCTCTCTCTCTCACTCACAGAGCGTCCCAGCACGCTGTCTTGTCCCTCCAGGTCCCTGCCCCGACGTCCTTGCCCCTTAGCTCCTGCCCTCCCAGATCTGCACCTAAAAAAGCCTCTGGCACCGCACACAAGTCCTGAGCTAAAAAAAAAAAAAAAAAAAAAAAAAAAAAAAGTTAGAGAAAAGTTGTTAGTGGTGCTTCTCGTGAAGGGATCATTGAATTTAGGGTGTGTGACACCCTGAGAAACGTGATACTTCTGACCACTTGCCTCTGCTCATTTCCAGCCTCCCCGCTCAGTGTTTGCCCCCACCCTGCCATTACCTCCGGGGGTGGGAACGTGCTTTCAGACAGGGAGAAAGTGATGCGTGAAAGGCGGGGGTGTGCAGGGGTGGAAACAGCTGGACCTAACAGGATCCCGTTGTGTTTTTGTTTTACCCCCAACTTCCAATTGAATTATTAATCCAGAAAACAAGTCCTGCTTCTCTCATTACACCCCAAATACAGAACACGCCTTGCTCGCATTGCTGGCGCCACATGACCCTAAAGTCAGGAGACTGATGGCCCCAAGTCTTTACATTCAAATTTCTAAATCCCTCCTTGGGCCAAATTGTCCCTCCAGCAGCAGAAATCTCTGGATTGTGGTGCATTTCACATAAGGAAAAAAAAAAAAAAAAACAACTCCCTGAAAAAGTCTAAAATCTGCACAATATTTGGCTTTAACCCCCTAAATCCAATGGCACATAAGGCATACATGTGAAAGTTTGCATCTTAAAACTGCAGACAAAATGTGTTGCATTTGATTTATCTCCAAACATGACCATTATTTTAAATAAATAAATAAATAAATAAATAAATAAATAAATAAATTAATTTTAAAAAAAAAAAAAAAGCCCAGTGTTGATGATGTAGTACAGCTTGGCAAATTGGGGCACAAATAATGTTATCTATGTTAAAGCAAAGGTAGCTGTTTTTCCTTCACTTGGGAAAGAAAATAAAATAAAAAATAAAAAAAGCCACAGTTCTTGATGCCTGATCTGCCATCAGCAGTAGGAAATGTATGCCCATTTCCTCGACCTCTAAATTCTGTTAAATTAGAGAACACGGGTAACCCAGGCAACTTGGTCTTGCAGATTCATTTCAACGCTCTGCCCACCTCTTTTCTCAAGAGCTAAATGGAAGAGTGTAACCGTGTGTCAGCCTGGACCCTGCTAAGCTTTTATCATTTCCATGTATTAAAGTCTCAGGCTGCACCACCAACACAGATGGCAGCTCATCTGCCCTCCTCACTCTGGAAACGCCCAAACCCAGCAAAGCCTGGTGCAAGAACCTAGCACCAAATCCATCCGTCTCACCAGGCCTTGTCTTCAATTTTGTGGCAGACCCCCATTTAATAATAATAACAACAACAATAATAATAATAATAACAACAACAACAATAAACAGGATTATCCTAGACATATGAAGGCTTGTGGCTGTTCAAAGCAGCATGCAGGTACCACACCCTGGCCTAGCCAGGGCTGTGGCCAAGCACCTTGTGCCCTGCAGGCCACGCTCATGCCCTTGGTGACGGTGCTAGGGTGGAGGCCATGGGTCAGGATAAAGGCTGGGGGCCGGGGCGAAAGCCCAGGTCCGGGCTTCAGCTCCACTGCCTGGAGGGGCCACTGAGCTTGGGGGCTTCCCTCTGAGAGCTGTCCGGGGGGCAGCAGCGGCCTGCAGCAGTCCCAGCTGAACAAAGGGACGTTTCTTCTCAGTGCACCGCCTTGCTGATCCCGGCCTCCCACCGGCGGCCTCCGCCTTGGAGGAAGCGGCCTCGCGTTCCCATAACAGAGGGGGCTTTGATGGGGCAGGCAGTGAAAACACCCCCCCAGCGAAGCGAGGGGCCAGCCACGGCCTCTGCCCACAGGGAAGCAGGGCCGTTCGTAGTCAACGTAGTCCAAAAAAGCTGGGAAGGGCCGTGCTAGCTGCAGGGCTGGAAGGGAGCCTGGGGAGCCAATATGTCGGGGGCCCTGCTTGTGTTTGGGGAAGTTGCAGTAAACAGAAACAACAAACACCCCAGAAAGGGAAACAGAGTGGATTTTTACTGTGTTATTTCTGATTGCAAATCTGGTGTAAGCGGCAAGGGAACAAAACACCAGGAAGTCAAATATAAAGCCAGCCAGAATATCTTAATGATAATTTTGGTACATTTGAGGAGTTGTGAAGAGAACAGTGTTAAATGTTATCAGTGCAGCATGTTTTTTCATAAGTCACGGAGGCAGTGTGCTGATCTTAGTCTGATCTTCTCCATCATCATCTAAAGGCTTAGGAAAAACTGCTGGAGTACTGCATAAACCCCATCAGCAGCATATATGAAATATCTATTCCTTCTTCTTCTGGTGGATGTGGAAGTGGAAAGAAAATACTGGCATGAGCAAATTTCTCCCAGCTCCTTTCTTAGGGAGACTGTAGCACTCCCCCAGGGGATGCAAAAGGGTGGAGGCTTTTTTCCCCAGATGTTTGGTGAAAGGTATCAGCTTGGTACACATATTTGAAACAAATAGAAATAAAAGTGAATTAGCTCATAAAATTCCATTGATTTGTTTTATAACATTTTTTTAAACTCCAAAATCTGCATGCAATATTATACTGGCTTTAGGGGTTTTATAATCACAGCTAGAGGCATGGCTAAAAATCTAATGTAGATTATTTACTCAGAAGCAATCTGTGGCAGAGGAAGTCCCTAAACTGCTGGTTGCTGGATACCAGGAAGAAACATCAATGAAAAGCTCATTTTTATCTTGCTGTCTTTTTCATGGTCATCCTTCAGCCCCTCGCTGATTGGTACTGCTGAGCAAGATACTGTGCTAGACAGACACTGTTTGGGACCAGTATGAGTGTTTCCATGTATTAAGCTCTAGCAAGATGTTGCAATCTCTTTGAGAAAAGATGTAGGTTCAAAATAAGCATTATGTTAAATATAAGTGTGGCTCAAGAAGATGGTCATGATATTGCAGGAATCTAGGATTAAAGAAAAAAAAAAAGCAAGAGCTACAGGGCACTGTCTCAAAGGCAGTTGTCTGATTAGTACTTGTCAAGGAAAAAAAAAAAAAAAAAGATTTCACATTGTTCACATTTGGAGGCTTTATCTGCATATGCTGATAATGATGTTTCTGTGTAAATACCAGAGAGATTTTTAGAGATGCTCAGCTAACTCCAGCTGAAGAGTAGTTCCTCATGCCAGTCACTGCTCCATACTCATTCAATGTCCTTGGGAATTGTAACTGCAGGATCATATCTATAATACTAGTGAAGGATGTTGAATTTCCTTTCTTATAAGCATAGTTTAGATTTTTTTTTCCTAATATCTGATCTTGAAAGCATGCAGAATGAAAGCTATTTACTTAAACCCAGTCCAGATAAGATGAACGGATATTATGTTTGCCCTTACCGTGGAAGTGTCATGACAGGCAACTTCATAGTCCTACTGACTATTATTCCTAGCACCTCAGATCACAGCGACAACTCAAAAAAAAAAAAAAAAATCAGTATCATTGTCCCAACAATTTTGAATTATTTTCTTTTTAATATATACACAAGGGTGGTATTTTCTGCAAATATTGTAATTAATGCTGCATGGTCCACTTTTGAAAATAATTTGGAAAACATCACTGGCACCAGTTACAATTGGCTGTTTTTCAAGATCTGAGTAGAATTACACTGGGAAAACAGCATCTAAACCATAGACCTCCTGACAAACCAAAAGAACAAGAGAGGAAGAGTTTCAGGATATTCTTTTTGTTTGCTTTTTTGAACAAGCTTATCACTTTTTAAGCTTTCTTGATTTGGGGCTGATCAGCTGTTGAGTGGGTACACTTTTAGAGCATGTGAAACACCTGCCATGCTGAAATTCTTCACCTAAGTTTTCAATTCACAGTGGTTGGTATCTTTATTTTGGGGGAGTGTGTAAGGGCACAACCATCACAACATATACAGTTGATACAAAAATTAGAGGCCCTCGATTTTGGAATGTAGCCTGTTTAGGATTTGCCAGTAAAAAAAGCAAGTAGTACTGGGCACACACGGCTAATGGACCTCCTGTGTGAAGATAGTTGTCCCATAATAAATTTATTGTCTCTTCTTATTCAGATGTTCTTGGTTCTTAGTGCTCTTATTTATTTACAATATTCTTCAAGTTTCATTCTTCTTACATGTATATTCCTGATCAGTAATGGGGCTGCTAAATGGTAACGATTCCAAAGACACCTCAAACACTGCTGTCTTCACACTCTTCCCTGTCTCTGTTCACTGCCATTCATCATTATTTTGGTTTGTAGTCATTCACTCACCTTCCAGTTCATGTGATAGTGATCTTTTTGCTAGACAGTCGTAATAACTGTGAATCATACTCTTTCAAGAATAATAAACAGCTAGCTGAAACTCAAGGGCTCTGGCAAATAATCCTATGCTAAAATACTCAGTGAAGTAACCTGACAAGACTTACATGATCTTTATGTGCTTTAAAAAATCCTGTTTACCTTAGCTATTGTCCTCAGTTCTTGTTGAGTTCAATGCTAGCTGTTGTAACTGCAGTTTTAGCTTAACACTGATTATCTTTTAATAATATAGTCACATAAAATGGAATGTTCAGTCTTAACCCATAAGAAAGAAAAAGCTGCTAAGGCGGCTGCTTGACAGCAAAAATGAAGCACACTTGATCCCACTGCGGAAAAAGATACAAGGCAAAAGCTAATATGGTGAAAAATGTAGGTTATGCACTTCCTCTGTTTGGAAAATTCAGCAGGATGGACTCAACAACTCACCAGCATAAAGCTACAGAAATCTACAGGGGAAAAAAAAAAAAAAAAAAAAAAGCAGAACATTTTAAAATAAATCCAACATTTTCTTGAAAAAATCTTATTTAAAGAAATAAAAAAGAGAAATACAAACTTGGGGAGAAATAAAGCAACATGCATATTAAAAAAAAAAAAAAAAAGAGAGAGAGAGAGAGAAAAAGATAATATATTCATACCTTAGTTTTCCAAACAGACTAAAAAAGACGGAAATGTTCTTAAATGTTCTTATGCCAGTTGAACAGCCAGCTTTCCATTTGAGATTATTTATAGTTTCTCAGCCTACAGTGATTTGTCTTTCCTTTTGAAAGTTAGGCTTTTTCCTGTATGAGGTTGTTTTCTTCAGACTAATTGTCAGATTTTAATGAGACTAAGGCTTGGACATTCATAGTTGTTTAATATTTGTAGCTACATAATGCCTTGCTTTTACAATATTCTCATTTTTAGTGGTTAATAAATGGAGCACTGAAGAAAGTTGATGGAAAAATACAAATAATATCACTTTTAGCATTAATTTCTCTAGAGATAGACATACAGGCTCCTTAAAAGGAATTTGCATGGTCTTCATTTTGCCTGATAGTATCAGGAGAATCATTTTCACATACTAAATACACTTTTGACTGAGCACTTCATCACAAAATCTTTACACACTTCCCCCCAGGAGTGTGATCTTGTCTTCTGATCTGTGTTATCTTTTCCTTGGAAATTGATTGGTCGTGTTACACATTTGGGCCAGCTCATGGCCTTTCTAAAAAATGTTTAAATGTTAATACTGTATCTCACAAATAGTTGCGCCTCTTTGGCACACCAGACCAGCTGTATTTTTTTCATTTCATATTCTGTGAGCTCTATACGTTTTGTTCTTAATTATTTCTGTTTTTCTTGGAGATGCTGAAGACAATCTGGTGAAATGGAAATAGGCTATGATCAAGAAAAAAAGGAAGCAGAAAGGAAAAATGGAAGACAAGAAGTAAAATGGAATGCTGTGTAGAAACAGAGGCAGAAAACTTAGCATGAAACTTAGCAAGTAAAATACTTTCCAGTAACACCATAGCTCTTGCAGATCTCAGAGGTTTCACAAGTGTTGGTGCATTGCACACTGCAGAAAGAAAAAAATTATTTCATTAGATAAAAGAAAAACAACCCTTGAAATATGTCTTCGGAATTAAAACAAAAATATCTGAGGTAATCTTTGGACTGCCAATTCAGTAGTGGACAAGACAATGTTTAAGCTACCAATTAAGTTGTCTTAAATGCTGCTCTATTAGTTGGCCATTAGAATGAAAAAGAAAAAAAAAATCAGTTCTTACGCAGTGTTTGCTTTGCTTTTGTCACACACATTTATTAAAACTAGTTCATATAGCTGCAATGTCAGTTGACTCACAGAATGTCCACTGTGACTGTTGGAAAATCAAGAATATCTGTATGCATGAGAAATGCAAAAGAGATCACAGATATTACCCCACAGAGACTAGATAACATTTTTTCAATCCATGTGCATATAACTGATCTTTGGTATTTGATGTCATGAAAGAGGTGATTTCAGGCAGTTATGGTGTTGTCAGAACTAAAAGAACTGAGGCCGAGGACTGGCCTTATCACACAGAAAGACTCATTTGGACCAAAGTCAACAAAATGTTGTGGAGCTGAAGTGCCACTCCTGACTGTGCTGTCATCTTTCAAACCATTCAGACAGGAAAAAACACTTTTTGTTACCCAACCACAAGGCAGTCCGAACCCGTAGCAATAGTTTTTTGTTTGTTTGTTTGTTTTGTTTTGTTTTGTTTTGTTTTTCCTCACTGTTGCATGTCTTCCCAAATCATTAGAACTGAAGTGGCAAGATTTTGGCCACTCTCCAAGAAGTCCACTGAAGAGTTTCAGTATAGATTGTAACCAGACAGCTGCACTGGTCTACAGGGAGACAGTTTAGCCTTCCAGTGGCGTATTATGAAGTGTCTTCTCTGCAGATAGAGAGTATGCTAGTGAGCTCGGATGCCTGATGTCTAGTCCTGACGGTTTCGTGACACTTTCTGCAACTCTGGGCCAGGAAAAGCTGCCACATTGTGCTGCAGGAGCTGCCACTTTGCAGAGTATGTCTTGTACTGAATGGTGTTTTCTGAGGCATTTAGAAATGCAGGAAGTTGTACTTGTCCTCAGATAATAGGATGCCTGTGCCTCTGAAAAACTCAGCATTGGAAGGGTCCAGATCATGAAGTCCATCCACGAGCCAGGAGACACAGCCACTTGCCACTTGGCTGTCAAACAAGCGGTGGATACAGCTGACTGCATTTGCCTCTGGACACCAGGGCAAAAGACCAGCAGCAGTCCAGAGGCAGAGAGATGAATTTTCAAGCTGGCTTGCTCATGCTCAGAGGCCAGCTGGCCTTGGAGTATCTGTGACTGAAACTGTGTCACAGAGTTTTGGGTCTCTTTTTTGTTTGCACATATCATTGCCTGGATTTGCAGATGCATTCTGAGGTTTGGATGGGTGAATGTTTTTGTCATCCAAAACTGCACAGGCTCAGACGTCTACATTTAGAAGTCAGTAGCTGACCCAAAAAGTCCTTTTTTAAAGAATGTATGGCTCTGTCTTTTCCATTTTACTGCCTCCATGTTATATAAGGAGCTACTATACTACACTTAAAACATACAAAACCCATTCCTTCTGCATTTTACTGAAACAAGAGGTAGAAATGGCATGCCACTTATTCTAGGCAATTATTAACACTTGCTCAGATTGGCAGTTTCATTGAAGTGGGATTTCTAGTGTGAATAAAGGAGCATACTGTCTAGTCCCAATTATTGTTGCTATTTTAGCAGAATATTTTGTGTAGGTAGATGAGGTAATATGAACTGTAATGCTGTCAGTGTGTGACTGGTACACTTCTTACATCTCTGAGCAAGACAATTCATTATTTTTGCTTCCCAGGGGTTGTGAACAAAATTAAAATTTCTGTAGGAACAGATTCCCTGAAGGTCCAGTGTGACCTCTTTTCTCATTTTGCATGATAGGGCCTTAAATCAAATGCAGCAGATTTCAGTTAATATATTTCATTTGCTGACAGTATGACATTGTTGGTATTTAGGCTTAAATTCATATTCTGTCAAATCTCATTAGTTTATTTTAATAAGGATAATCTTGATTATAGCTCCCTGGTTCCAGTAATAGCAAGGATGTCTGTCAATAACCACACATTGCTCCACTATCACTTTCCTATTTCTTTAAGTACTGCTTATGGGACATGCCTCAAGCAAGAGGTGTTAATATTTTAAAATATGTATTTTCTGAGAGGTAAAGCTATTTGAGAGGTTTTACCATATGTATATTTTTAAAGACTTTACTTCTGATTACAATCTGATGTTTTTGTGTCCTCTCTGTCAAAGAACAGTTTCTCCAAACAGTTTGATTGATAGTCATGAGCTCGTGAAAGAGAAGAATGTGACAGCCATTTGTTTCTCTGCTTTAAAGAATTGTCTTGGGGCAGTTTGTATAGGCAACTGTTCTGGGGTAATAGTATAACAATGACTTGTTGGACTTTTCAGGCAATTCAGTATCAGCTGTCATGCACAAGAGTCTGTAGAAGTTATTTGTGGTGCTACTGGAAAGTTATGAATTACACATTTCTCTACAAAGAAAGTACTCACTCTGTCTTTTGGGTTTATTAAATCATATCCTGCAGTAAGTTTTAAGTCCTGCTGTTTTGTTGTATTAGAATATCCCTTTTCAATAGCAGTATTTTCACCTGTACATGTGGCTCTCATAGTATTTAGTATAATATTTTGTCAAAGTGTTAGAAAGAGAACTCTTTTCAATAGTGTGTGCCCACACAGATAATTTGCTAGTCCTCTGTAAAGAACTGTTAGTGTTACTGTTAGTGTTAGGTCAGAGGTTGGACTTGATGATCTTGAGGTCTCTTCCAACCTAGAAATTCTGTGATTCTGTGATTCTGTGAACTTTGTCAGTGTAGCTGTACTTACTAACACAAAAAGGAAAGCTGGATATAATTATTCTAATTTCCTGTTTACTTGTCCTTGGAGAAATTGCCATGAGGAACAAAAGCCTTCTCTAACTTGGCCTTAAGGAGAGCTACCGGGGTAAGACACCCCAAATGGGGGTGGACCCCCTGCCCTGTCAACGTTGGGCAGAAGGAGGGAATCTGGGAGTTGAGGAGGAATGGAGACAGGTCCCTGCTCGACATCACAGGTGATGCCCTCCCCTACTGGCCCCACCTTCCCAGGTGCCCTTACGCAACACGTTTGAGACCCTGGAGCTTGAGAGACTGGTGGGTGAGGATGACGTAGGAAGGATACCCAGGAGGATGCCTAGGGTGAGGAAGTCAACTTCACGCCTCAGGACTGCCTCCACCAAGAAAGAAAGAAGGGTGATTGTTGTGGGCGACTCCCTTCTCAGGGGAACAGAGGGCCCTATTTGTTGGCCTGACCTTACCAGTAGGGAAGTCTGCTGCCTCCCTGGGGCCAGGGTGAGGGATGTTTCCAGAAAGCTTCCCAACTTGGTTCGCCCCTCTGACTATTATCCTCTTTTAATAGTCCAGGCAGGTAGTGATGACACTGAAGAGAGAAGCCTGAAGGCTATCAAATGGGACTTTAGGGGACTGGGACAGTTAGTGGATGGAGCAGGAGTACAGATGGTGTTTTCGTCCATCCCTACGGTGGCAGGGAGGGGTACAGAGAGGATACGGAAAGCCCACCTGATAAACATGTGGCTCAGAGGCTGGTGCCAACACAGGAATTTTGGTTTTTTGTTCTTTTTTTTTGACCATGGGGCGCTTTACTCGGCACCTGGCCTGATGGCCACAGACAGATCCCTACCTCTAAGGGGAAAACGGATCCTGGGCCAGGAGCCGGTGGCGCTCATTTAGAGGGCTCTAGGTAAGATGGGGGATGGGGCTGAAACAGGGCTTGTTGGAGCTGTGCCAGGGGGAACAATGACAAGGCCGGGGGATAAGGCAATGGCCCAGCTGAAGTGCATCTACACCAATGCACTCAGCATGGGTAACAAACAGGAGGAGTTGGAAGCCATCGTGCGGCAGGCAGGTTACGACTTGGTTGCCATCACGGAGACATTGTGGGACCACTGTCACGACTGGAGTGCTGCAATGTCTGGCTATAAGCTCTTCAGAAGGGACAGGCAGCACAGAACGGGTGGTGGTGTGGCCCTCTTTATTAGAGAATCTTTCGATGTTATAGAACTCGAGGCTGGGAATGACAAGGTTGAGTCCCTTTGGGTTAGGATCGGCAGGAAGGCCAACAAGGCTAGCATCCTGGCCAGGGTCTGTTATAGACTGCCGAACCAGGATGAGGAGACGGATGAGGAGTTCTACAGGCAGCTGACAGAAGTTGCGAAATCGTCGGTGCTTGTTCTCGTGGGGGACATCAACTTCCCTGACATATCCTGGAAGCACAACACAGCCCAGAGAAAGCAGTCTAGGAGGTTTCTGGAGAGCTTGGAAGAGAGCTTCCTGACACAGCTGGTTAGTAAGCATACCAGGGGTGGTGCCCCGCTAGACCTTCGGTTCACAAACAGAGAAGGACTGGTGGGAGATGTGGTGGTCGGAAGCTGTCTTGGGCAGAGTGACCACGAAATGGTGGAGTTCTCTATTCTTGGCGAGGCCAGGAAGGGGACCAGTAAAACCACTGTATTGGACTTTCGGAGGGCTGACTTTGAGCTGCTCAGGACACTGGTTGGCAGAGTCTCTTGGGAGGCGGTTCTGAAGGGCAGAGGGGTCCAGGAAGGCTGGGTGCTCTTCAAGAGGGAAATCTTAATGGCGCAGGAGCGGTCTGTCCCCACGTGCCCAAAGACGAGCCGGCGTGGAAGAAGACCGGCCTGGCTCAACAGAGAGTTGCAGCTTGAGCTTAGGAGAAAAAAGAGGGCTTATAATCTTTGGAAAAAAGGGCAGGCCACTGAGGAAGACTATAAGGATGTTGCGAGACTGTGCAGGGACAAAATTAGAAAAGCCAAAGCTCATCTGGAGCTCAGTCTGGCTACTGCCTTTAAAGACAACAAAAAATCTTTTCACAAATACATCAACGTAAAATGGAGGACTAAGGAGAATCTCCATCCTTTACTGGATGCAGGGGGAAACCTTGCTACAAAAGATGAGGAAAAGGTGGAGGTGCTTAATGCCTTCTTTGCCTCAGTCTTTAGCAGCAATACTGGTTGTTCTCTGGATACCCAGTACCCTGAGCTGGCGGAAGGAGATGGGGAGCCCTCACTATCCACGAGGAAATGGTTGGTGACCTGCTATGGCATTTGGATGTGCGTAAGTCAGTGGGGCCAGATGGATCCACCTGAGGGTACTGAGAGAACTGGCAAAGGAGCTGGCCAAGCCGCTTTCCATCATTTATCAACAGTCCTGGCTATCAGGGGAGGTCCCAGTTGACTGGCGGCTAGCAAACGTGATGCCCATCTACAAGAAGGGCTGGAGGGCAGACCCGGGGAATTACAGGCCTGTCAGTTTGACCTCAGTACCAGGGAAGCTCATGGAGCAGATGATCTTGAAAGTCATCACGCAGCACTTGCAAGGCAAGAAGGCAATCAGGCCCAGTCAGCATGGGTTTATGAAAGGCAGGTCCTGCTTGACAAAGCTGATCTTTGACAAGGCCAAGTGCTGGGTCCTGCGCCTGGGGCACAATAACCCCAAGCAGAGCTATAGGCTGGGAGATGAGTGGTTGGATAGCTGCCAGGCAGAGAAGGACCTGGGAGTGATTGTGGACAGTCGACTGAATATTAGCCAGCAGTGTGCTCAGGTGGCCAAGAAGGCCAATGGCATCCTGGCTTGTATAAGAAGTAGTGTGGCCAGCAGGGCTAGGGAGGTGATTGTCCCCCTGTACTCGGCTCTGGTGAGGCTGCGCCTTGAGTACTGTGTTCAGTTTTGGGCCCCTCGCTACAAGAAGGACATCGAGGTGCTTGAGCGAGTCCAGAGAAGGGCGACGAAGCTGGTGAGGGGCCTGGAGAACAAGTCCTACGAGGAGCAGCTGAGGGAGCTGGGCTTGTTCAGCCTGGAGAAAAGGAGGCTCAGGGGCGACCTTATCGCTCTCTACAGGTACCTTAAAGGAGGCTGTAGCGAGGTGGGGGTTGGTCTGTTCTCCCACGTGCCTGGTGACAGGATGAGGGGGAATGGGCTAAAGTTGCACCAGGGGAGTTTTAGGTTGGATGTTAGGAAGAACTTCTTTACTGAGAGGGTTGTGAGGCATTGGAACAGGCTGCCCAGGGAAGTGGTGGAGTCACCATCCTTGGAAGTCTTTAAAAGATATTTAGATGCTGAACTTAGTGATATGGTTTAGTGGAGGACTGTTAGTGTTAGGTCAGAGGTTGGACTTGATGATCTAGAGGTCTCTTCCAACCTAGAAATTCTGTGATTCTGTGATTACGACAAGACTTGGTGAATCATTGATGATTCTGTCTTTTGATTCCTATCTGGCTGGAACATTCTGAAGTGGAAGCTCTGTCAGTGTAAATATATTACACGTATAAGCACAGAAGATAAGGCTGCCAAAAACTTAATCATTTTAAACATTTAGAAGTGAAGCATTTGTACATTGGAGTATGTTTTCGACCTGATTTTACAGACTGTTACAGACTGACTTTTCGTTTGTTGAATGATTCAATGTGGAAAATATTCATCAAGTTATAAAAATATGATGACTTTGATCTCTTTTCCTTTTTAGGAGGACAGAATCTGCAGTTACTGTAGGTGGAAAATCAATATAATAAGGAAATGTTGATTTAACTTTTCATGTGAAATATATCTTTTGAACTTAGCTAGAAACAGTCTTGAAGAGACCAGATTCACAGTTATTTGCTTGTTTTTTGGTGTGCGTGTATGTGTGGTGTTTTTTTTTTTTGTTTGTTTGTTTGTTTTTTTCCTCTTTTAAAATGAGGATGGTTATTTAAGACAAACAGTTTAAATAGGAGAAAATCTTATTCATCAGAGTTGAAATAAACTCCACCTGCCTGAAGTCCAAGTATTAATCTATGAAGCCATTCATACAAGAAGGAGAGGCAAGTGTTTTTGGAATGCTGAAGTTTTATAGTTGTCAGCTATGTCACACTACTAAAAATCAAGCCTTACATAGTAAAAGCTTTTCAGTTTAACCCAGCATTCCTCATACTTTTGCAACAAATGCAAATACAAATACAAATATATCCTTAGCAACACAAGAGTAGATCTAACATGAAAGGTAAATTATTGCCCTTTGTAGAGGATATAGAAGAAGGGAAGCTGAGATAGACACATGAAAAATGGGAAAAGAAAAAATCTGATGAAGGCTATCAGACAGAAGGAATAGAGGAATTCTATCTTTTGTAGAGGATTTAAAATAAAATAGCAATTCAGAGTATAACTCTGAAGAACTCTAATCATAGGAACCTTACCCTGATCTATAAAGAGGATCAAGGTATTTGAAAAGGGTTTCCTATCTTCAGAGCCTTTGCTCTTTTCAAGCTTAACCACTAGCCATTTACCACAAGCAGTAGGCAAATAACCGGCTTAACTGACCAACTAGGATAAGCTATAATAACTGCTTAGATTAAAAAAAAAAAAAAAAAAAAAAAAAGTCATGCTATTTTATGTCAAAAAGTGCAGTGAATAGTCACAGTGATGTTTTCAAAATATTCACAAATATTTTTCACTCCTAAAATACCTAAAAAGTAATTTTTGCTTTTGATTAATTTGTAGTGTGTTTGTTTGTTTGTTTGTTTGTTTTTTAATAGTTATATATACATGTGTGTACATGTCTTTTTTTAAATCTGACAATATTTCTGTCCTCACAACCAAATAATTATTTCAAACATTCTATAGTCAATACACAAACTTTTTTAGTCTTTCCTGTGTCATATACTAATTTTCAGATGGAGCTAACCGTATCTTTGTATCCAGATCTTTGGGCATGATTTTGTTAGGTAATACCAAAATAGATGAAATAATATGTTTTTTCAGCCCTCTGAACATTTTCTGTGGGCACCTTTGCAACAGGAGGACATTACTAGAGTAATTTGCAAAAGGAATTATGCTTCTTTCCAGTGATGGAAAAATTTCCTGGCCACAGTAAACACTTAGAACAGGGATGAACAATGAAGGCAACCGTACCTTATTTTAAAGTACTTCATGATGTCATTTAAATTATGTTATTTACGTTGTATCAGCAGACTTCCAATCCACGCAGATTAAGGCTTCCATGCAATCCACTGGACAGAAACTCAGTTTGAAAGAAGTAGGTTTCTGGATATTGAATATGGGATTCTCTGTGTTCCTTTTATATAACAATAAAATAAAAAGGATTTGTCCTGCCTTCTTTAGGCAGAATACCTACTGATCTTTGTGGCAGCTTTCCAATATTAAGAACTTTAAGGAAAGAAGCTTAATGAAGAAAAATAGTCCCAGTTTGTCAAGAAAGTTGTTTATTAATTTTAGTTTCTGAGGCCTAGAAAATTATATTGTTTAACAATGAAGTGTTTATGAGATGCTGGATGGCAGCAGGATTATTGAAGTTTATAGGCAGATCAGACTCCAAGAAAAGAAAACATTCAGTACATTTAAACATCTAAAATTTCTGTATTCCCTGCAGATTTAGGTAACTATTTCTTTATTAAGAAATAGATTTATACCTCTGAAGAAACTTTTCTTCTTCTACAGCATAGTTACAAAGGTACAACATAGAACACGCCAGAAAGTATACCTATCTATTCATAGTTTTATGCTGATTCACAGTAAAGATAGAAGTCAATGTTTTTCCTGCTAAGCAGAAACCTGAGGATATACATCTGGTGAAAAGCACCCTAAATAGAGGTAATGATATGTTCTGTCGTGGGATCCAGAGAAGTATCTTTCAGGCTGCTTAAATTAGGCAACAGAAAGCTGGAATGAGGTATTGGCCTGAGCATGGTGGTATGAGAAAATAGAATTAGGCATCTAGGACATCTACTTTTGAACTTACTTACCTTCATTTAACCTGTATTTTATTTTAGGCACATTCAGTGTTGGTCTGGATCTTGCTTTAGACATCTAAGCCTGAATAAAATATCCCCTATTCATATATTCTTCATTTATTATTTTTTTTTAATTTTATTTTTAAGGCAATGGGCAAACTGCTCTTGTGATTTTTAAATACCTGACAAATATTAATTCAACATAAACTTATAAAAAAAGTTATATTTTTGGTGCCTGGGTTTCAAGATGAAAAGAGCAACTGGTACAGATTCAAGAGATATTCCCTTTTTTTAATGGGATTTACCTTTCTTTCTGGATACATATTCTGAAAATTGTATCAATGCCAAGAGACTGTTTCACAAACAGACCTAGTAACTTCACAGAATAAGACAAGCCTAGTCTGAACAAGTTGTCCAACATATGGCCTTAATAATTGAATGCACTTTTCAAGAATATTTCCTGTGAAATTTGCACATTAATTTAAAAATTTCCAATGTCTATGCTTATCTGAAAATATTTGTCCTTCTCAAATTATGTGGCCTTGACCATGTGTTAAGATAAACTTAACTGCAGGTAAGAAACTAAGAGTTACTTGGTTTTAAAAACAAAGAATCAAAAGAGGACTGAATGCTCATAGATCTTCCTAATAGGAGTAGTATTTCCTCAGCTGATACCATTGCCTGAAGATGATTTTTCTTGGTGAATGCATAGAATATATTGCTGTATGTCTGCTACCAGTTAGCAGAATTTCCTGTTCCATGACTTTTCTGATAGATGTTGGTGGAGTTGATTTTTATGACATTGTGAAAAATTCAAGAAGTGAGGCTAGTGAAGATCTCTGAAAGCTGAAGGTCCTTATTTGCAATGAGTAAAATTAGGTACTGCTTTTCGCACCTGTATCTATGAAGGTGTAATCACATTGCAGTACAATGGAAATGTTCATTGAGCTATTTCTTCTTAGTAATGGGTAAAGAGACATCGTTAGTCACTGTTAGTTGAGGTAGTCACTGTTAACCATCAAAAAACTACCTAAGCAGTCTCTAAATTGTGAAGGTGATTATACTTTGGAGAGTGATCCATGTTCAGATTGCTTCCAGCATCTGAACGGGCTTAATCTGAAATAGTGTAGCTATTGCAGTGCTGCACAGGTCAGTGCCATGGACATACATGTACTCCGTGGGTGGACAATGCCTGGGTAGATGTAAGTTTGAACAAGATCCATAATTTCTCTTTAATAAAAGTGTTGTACCAGTGCCTGTGAGAAATTCCAAGACATGGTTAAGCTTCTGCTTTGCACTGAACAGTAATGAATCTTAGACAATAAATAACTTTTCTAAATTCAGGTGCTGGCTTATGCTCACCCTGAAGGACATGTTGAAAAAGTAAGCAGCCGAACACATTTTACTATCAGAGTTGATTTTCCTGGCATTTCCTTTTTTCTGTTTCATTCCCTTTAAGTAGCTACTCCTTCTCTTAGGACACACATTCACATCAGATGTATGTGGAGTCTCACTGTATCTCCTGCCTTAAACTCTCCTAGTCATTTTCCCAGATCATTTCCTTCTGCGCTGTCTGATTTCCCTCCAATGAGGTAGGGTCCTTTTTTGATACAACGCTGAAGTTTTCCAGAAATAAATTTGGTTTATTTCAGATTGAATATTACTGAAAGTGTACACATGCATCCACTTATTACACTGTATTACACTTATTGCACTGTATTACACATGTATCCACTGACACTTTGCTAACATTTTGTGTCCAAGTGGAACAGAAAAAGCACTTCTTGCATAGCACAGTTAAAAATGGTCTTTAACGTTTGCATGTTTTTTCACAAGCATTATCCATGACCTTTTCTGCAGTTCCTGGAAACCTGCTTTGCAATTGCTTGTAATGGTTTTAACACTGTGTCCACTTTTTGCCCATACATTACCAGCTGAACTTACAGCATCCACCAATTGTCCTGTGCTCTTGATCTGAATAAGTGTTCTGTTTGGCTACCCTGTATTGGTTAAAATTATTTTTGATTGTAAATTGCACAGCAGATATGTTAGAAGATTTTAATTTTAACTAATAAATCTGAAGCCAATTGTGCTTGTTTAATGGGGAAGGCTGGAAGACAAATGAGCCATGCAGAGTTAAATATGACTTCTGAGATGGGTATGTGAGGAAAAAAATAGGTAATGGTGAATGGAACCATAATTTGTCCCATTTTTTCTAGAGAAAACAGCTCCACCCTACCAAAAAAATAAAAATAAAAATGAAAATTCACTGCTAACGTTTGTTACAAAAATAAGAAATAAAAAGCAGGTTAAAGTCAACAGATAGAGATGCCCTTTCACCTAAGTGTTGCTGGGTTAGAGCAACCACTCCAGTGCAATACTCCAGTTTCCTGAGGGACATGATCCTGCATTTGCCTAATTAATGTCTGTAAGGTACTTTGGAGGGAGAGGGAAAAGAAGGTAGAGGAGTCTTCTCAAATCTCCTATTGAAATTACTGCTTTGAGTAAATAATTAAGGCTTCACAGCTCCCAGGCAAGCATTCTCACCACCACTGACACAGTCACCTGACTGTTCTCACTAACTGTTTGAGTATTTTATGGTAAAGAGAATTACATTGACAGAATAATCACACAATGTGTTGATAAATCTAGTTGAACCCATCCACGTGGCATACAGCTAGATGTGAATTTGCCTCTCTTTTCCAGTTATATTGGTTGTTGTTGAGAAGGAGAAAACTTGTCTGACTCACCTGGAATTTGGGTGAGGCATCTGAGTCCTAGTGTTCATCTTGGCGGATGTTTAATTATGTATGCAGCACGGAATGGATATGGCAAGGAGGACAGAGTTCCAGTTACAGCACAGTGGTTCATCATGCACAGGCATAAGGGGAACTTGATTTTTTTTATTTTTTTTTTTTTACCTGTAGCCAAGGCCAAAGCACCAACTACTGAACTACTGAGTGGATATGGGAAGTGAAAGGTCTGTGAAGCAGGGGAATGTTTTTTCATAAGACACCGTGCTCTAATTTAGCTTTCACTGAGAAACAGTCTCGAGCTCTTTCCCTAAGGTGCATGATATGCTAAATCTGCCAGCCAAGAAGTCCTTTCCAGATCTTCTAAGCTTTCTGAGAATGCCCATCACTTCTTGTGGGCCATCTCCTATCTTCTGAATCATTTCATCAGTTCTCCTGAGACCATTTCTGGGAGTCCTTCCACATGCTGTTTCAAGACACATGCTCATGTGTCTGAAAACAAAAACACCTTCTGACAACTGTCTGTTTTCATGGAGGTGACTACGTATTTCATACCTACAACTTTTTCCCTTCATGAATCTAGAAGAATCCTACATGGCACCATATGGCTCACACTATATTTTCCACTGCTTTTCCAGGTAGCTGAACTTTAATATATCCATAATTTAATAGAAACAAATTACTTTTTTTTTTTTTTTTTTCCTTTAAAATGACTTTAAATTTATTTACAAGACTGTCAGAACTTTAAATGTCTCAGTTTTACTTTCCCTTTGTAGATAGGTAAGGAGGTGATGTTAGTCTAGGTTGAACAGATCCTATGGGAGAATGACTGACCTTGAGAAATTTAAGAAAAGCAAACTATGTCTATGCAATTAGAACAGCAAAGTGTAAGCCTGCTGGTCTTGTGAGGCCAAATGGCATATATGAAAATATTAAACACCTGCTGGCAATGTGGTACTGAAACATCAGAAAATCCCAGTTCTGATCTCACTAGAATTTCGAAGGCATCACTTCTTGAACCTCTCCTATCAGTGGGAGGAAACATCTGAATTTTTCATATACCTTGATAGGTTATAAATTAGCTGTAATCACAGCAGAGAAAGCCCTGTGCCTCACAGGGGAAAGTTCAATAAGAACATCTGCTCAATGTGCCATGGTGGTCAAAGAAGCAAAGAAGACAGCAGGTTGTATTAGGGAAAATATATAGAGGATACTGAGATCACAGTGCTATTACACGAATAGATGCATTTTCTTTATTTTTGTGCTTAAAACTTCCGGAATCTTACTGCTTCTAGAATTCTGGCATTTCAGGAAATTCAAAATTCTGTTTGGTTTTGAGGTGAGAGATGATAGCTTGTTTTATTTTTACTTATATCCTTTTTTTTTTTTTTTTTTTTTTTTACATAAAAATAGTGCTTAAAGCTTGAGCAGGTATTAACTCCCATAGCACTGCCATAAATAAAAGTGATATAAAATCTATATATTAAGGTCATTCTGTCTTAAATAAAGATTTAAATACAAAGCCAATTATTAGAGACATAAGAGGATTTTTACAAAGAAAGCTTTAAACAACTGGAAAAATGGGATTATTGAATGTGCAGAGGGTCTGTGGCCATTGTATAGAAAAATAAGAAGAAAGGAAAGAGCTCAAACTCCTTTATAATCTCATAGGAGGACTGAGGGATGCTCAGTGAACTGAAAAAGTGACAAATGCCACAATGATATAGGAAGCCCTTTTACACCCCCTCCCATCATTTTGACCTTTGGAACTCAGCTGCCACGAAGTTGGCAAGCAGTGATGAAGTAGCACTTGTGGCAGTCAAGCTGGTCCTCCAGGCTTTCGTAAAGAGCCTGCAGAAAGGCTAAAGACATTAACGCTGCTCCCCTCTGCCTGCCCCGGACTGTATAATTCCTCCCTGGTTTCTGGCACTGACAGGACATCTCAGTGCTTGGCAGTGGAGACTACTTTCTTTCTTTCTTTCTTTCTTTCTTTCTTTCTTTCTTTCTTTCTTTCTTTCTTTCTTTCTTTCTTTCTTTCTTTCTTTCTTTCTTTCTTTCTTTCTTTCTTTCTTTCTTTCTTTCTTTCTTTCTCTCTCTCTCTCTCTCTCTCTCTCTCTCTCTCTCTCTTTCTCTCTTTCTCTCTTTCTCTCTTTCTCTCTCTTTCTCTCTTTCTCTCTTTCTTTCTTTCTTTCTTTCTTTCTTTCTTTCTTTCTTTCTTTCTTTCTTTCTTTCTTTCTTTCTTTCTTTCTTTCTTTCTTTCTTTCTTTCTTTCTTTCTTTCTTTCTTTCTTTCTTTCTTTCTTTCTTTCTTTCTTTTTCTTTCTCTCTTCCTCTCTTCCTCTCTTTCTCTCTTTCTCTCTTTCTCTCTTTCCCTCTTTCCCTCTCTCTTTCCTCTCCTTCCTTCCTTCCTTCCTTCCTTCCTTCCTTCCTTCCTTCCTTCCTTCCTTCCTTCCTTCCTTCCTTCCTTCCTTCCTTCCTTCCTTCCTTCCTTCCTTCCTTCCTTCCTTCCTTCCTTCCTTCTCTCTTTCTTTCTCTTTTTTTCTCTCTCTCTTTCTCTCCCTCTCTCCTTCCCTCCCTTCCTCTTTGTCTCCTCTCCCCTCCCCTGCCCTGCCCTCCTCTTCCCTTTCCTTTCTGTTTTGTTTTTTGTTTTTTATTTTTTGTTTTTTCTTTTCCTTCCACATAGAAATGCTGTTATGTGTGTTTTAGAGCATCCAAACGATTTATTTCTAGATATTCTAGGTAATTCTATATCGTTAGATTTTCTTCTCTATTTTGCTACCAACTAAACACAAGAAAGGAGAGCACTTAAACTGGAGGTGAGCATGTGGGTGGAGGCACGCTGGAAAATAGTTACATGATCAATTTTTTCTACGATACCTATAACTGGGTGTTTATTTTGGGGTATTTCTTAGTATATGTGTAAGTCTATATCTTAATATATACTTTGTCGTTAGTATATTGCCTAGATTATTGGCAAAGGTGTGATTTGAGAAAAGGCTGTTCTGTTGCTCTGACTTTCTGCATCACATTTAAATGTATGTTCTTACACACAGTTAATTCCTCAGAAAATATTCATCCATGCTATCAAGAGTTAGTCATTGAATTCCACTACATATTTCACTCTGGGACCTGTGCTACTGAGGGGAGGAAGAGAAACTCTGTAGAGAACAGCTATGGCAGATTTTTATACTCTTTTGTACTGAAGATGAAAGCTAAAATTATAAGTAATGGTTTTTCAATATAATGAGGACAAGTATAAACTGATTCCCTTCCATATCATCTATCAGCATACTACAACGATAGAAATGACTGTCTATAATCAAGAAGGTATTTCATATGGTTTGGGAGAGCTTTTTTCTTTCTCTTAAATTTGTCCATCTCTGCCATCCCAGTAGGTATTGGCTAGGAAGGAAGGAGAGGTAGTGGCTAGGAGAGGTGGAAACTGTATACCCCATGGAAAGTGAACCTGCCTTAGCTAGTTGTAGAACTGGACTTGCTCCATCTTTACTGCAGGATGAACCAAATGCCAGGTATCCAGTATTGATTAAGTTTCTGAAACACTTCGTTTTACAAAAATTGTTTTCATTCACATATCTTGGTGGGGTGGAAAGGGGTGGTGAGGATTTCTTTTTTGTTTCTCTTAATTTGGTAATCTGAAGTTAAGGTTTTCAACTAATACACACATAAGGTCTTTCTTGGTTTGAGTTTCCTAAATTGAAAAAAGTTAGAAGCATGGTAAAGACATTCCAGCTTTGTTTTGTGTCATCACAATGCAGTTGATAATCTTTAGAAGACCTCATAAAGTAGTGTCAATGTATCTTTTCTTCCCAGTGCTTTCAGAAACCAAAGAGATACTAACGCAGATAACCAGGAAAGACTTGAAAGGGACAAGAAAATGCTGGTTTACAGAACAAATGGCAAGTGCTAGAGGCAAAATGTTTTTTGATGTTTCAAAACAAATAAGTAAATCAATATTACCTCATTACATTGACGTAAGTTTGTGTTATACCCTTATATATTTTAAACAAGCGGTTTTATGCCCCTAAAAAAGAAAAAGAAAATATAAGATTAATATTTATAAAATTTTTATTGGATTGTACATGGTAGATTGTGCATTGAAGGCAATCCTATCAAAAATAAGATGCAACTAATCTAATCTGAAGATCAGAAGCTATTTCAGGCAGATAAGATAGTGCTGACATCATGCCAAATGTAGTATCATGGTAACAGTCAGTTGCAACAGATTCAATTACTTTAAATTTGTCATGCCAGAATGACATTGAGAATACTCTAGCCTGTAAGTCTAAAAACATTTACAAAATTGAAAAACTGATACTTAAAAAAGTCATTTCAATGATATAAAATGAAGTCACAAATTTCCTATGTATATGAAGGTTGACTTTCCACCAAAAAAAAAAAAAAAAAAGTGTGTTGGTTTCATTTTACAAGAGGGACATTGTAAATTAGGAGGTTTTAAGCGTTAACAATGGTTAGTGAATGCTTTTTTTTTTCTTTTTTTTTTTTTCTTTTTTTTTTTCTTTTTTTTCTGTTTTGTTTTATGTTTAAGATTAATTTATGTGTTCTCTTCAAAACCCCTTGTTTTTACCACTCACTATTCAACCAAGATTTGAACAGAAAGGCTAAAATTCTCCAGGCCAGTGAAAGCTTCCAACTCCAGAATATTGGCAATGCAAGCTCCAGATGTGCTGTATAAGGTGGTTTTAATTTTGAGTCTGAACTGACTGATTACTCAGCCTTGTATGAAGCAATCCACCTGTCACTGTACAAGGAAGATGACTGAAGTCAGTTCAGAAATAATGTCAGTTCACTCAGCCAGACTAGATATCAGCTGTTTTCTGAAGTAAGAAGTTAATAAAATGATACCTATGTATCTGAAGCAGTGCTTTTGGTGTGCACAGGTTCAATGGCTCCTGGCAGGATCAGGCAGGCAGGTTCACTCCACAATGGAGCAATCACAGCTCAGCAAGCGTATGACAAACTGAGGAATTCCCAGATGTTGCAAAGCAGAGTAAACTGAAGATAAAAACTCTTCAAAATTTCATCAAATATGTATCTACTTCATTTGTTGTTTTTAGTGGGTATGTTTGTACGATTAATGTATAGCTACTTCTAATGAAGAGACAAATACACTTCCTCTCCAAAAGCAGCATTTTCTTAATTAAGAAATATTTTATTAATTATTAACCTCTGTTTCTGAGGGAGAAGTAAACAATCTGTGGTCTCATTTGTTCTGTAGCTGTTACCAATACTGTGATTGATATATTAATTGATTTAACATGGCAGCAGGCACAGAAAGCAGAGGTACTAAACACTGCCTGTGCTTTAGCCATTCCCACCCAGACCTCTGCACTTAGAGAGACAGGTGAAGGATAGAAATAACCAGCAGTGGATGGGCAAGAAGTCAGGGAGATGGTAGACGACTTGATCCATGGGCCAAGAAGACAAGATGGGCTGCACCTGAGGGTGGTGAGAGCTGGCTGATGTCCATGCAGGGTGATGCCCCTATAACCTCTGGGAGGTTGTGGGGCTCCAAGGAGGTCCCCAGAAACCAAAGAAATGAATGTGCTGCACCCATTTTTTTCAAAAAAGCAAAAAGGTGATCTGGGAAACTCCAGGCTGGTCAGCCTGGCTTTGGTCCCTGGGAAGATCATGCAGCACATGGAGAAGAAGGTGACTGGAAGCTATCAGCACGTGGGTAAATCACACCTGAGCAACCTGTTGGCCTCCTGGGAAGAAATGACTTGTTTGTGGATGGTGGGAGACAAGTGGGCGTCATGTACCTGGTCTGTAGCAAGGCTCTTGACACTGTTGCTGTTCTCACATCCAACATGGGCCATGATGGTTTGGATGGACAGATAACAGGATGGGTAAATACTGGCTGGGTGATGGGACTTAGAGCAGTCAATGGGCTACATCAGCCCGGAGCCTGCTAACAAGTGGGACACTGATGGGCTCTAGACAGGGGTGTTTCCTGTTTAAGGTATAATCATAGAATGGCTTGGGTTTGAAAGAGCCTTAAAGATTATTTTATTCCAAGCCCCTTGTCATGGGCTGGGATGCCACAGATTGGGTTGCCCAGGGCCCCATCCAGCCTAGCCTTGAACACCTCATGGGATGGAGTATTGACAGTTTCTCCGGGTAACCTGTTCCAGTGCCTCACCACCCTCTGGGTAAAGATTTTCTTCCTCATATCTTTATTAGAGATCTGGAGGAGGTGACAGAATTCTTGTCCATCAAGTTTTCAGGTGACAATTAAGGTAGCCAATGACATAGGATCCATGAGTCACTAAAATAAAAATCAAGACCATAGCTGTGGTGTTTAATGCACTGAAGTTGATGTGCTTTTGCCTGGGAGCAGACATTTTCATTTATTTAAAGGTCATCTACCAATAATTTCAGATGGAATCAGCAATGAAAAAAATAACCCTCACTTGGGTTTCTCCACAGAAATTTTAGGAATTAAGCTTAAGCCTAATCTCTACTTTGAAATTCTTAATTAAAAGAAGTTTTGAAACAAGTCTGTCTTTCACACCTGATAATTTCCTCTTCCAACAAGAGATCAATGCCCCAACATGATGGCAAATGACCCTGTGTCACTGGAAGTATCATCTTTCTTTTATCATGCCAGTTTCTGTAAGAAGAGAGAGCTTCATTTCATGAAGGATACTCTATGTGTGCACTTAGCTGCTTAGTTGTGGGTTTCAGCTAGATGTTGAATTGTTTGCTTTCTAGACTGAATGATGCTGTATGTTTTATGAAGCTTTCCACCCTTCATTCAGCGTCAAAATTAAGAGACAAATGATAATAGCATAACTGGGAGAATGATTGGCCATTCTGAAAACCTATACAAATCACCGTATTGTAACCCAGTCCATAAGTGATCTGTGTTGAACTGGACTTTTTTTTCTCAATTCAAAACAGGGCTCCGGGCCTGGGAGGTGGGCTTAGAGCAGCTGTCCCTTCTGGGCTGAGTTTGTGGGAGATGCCTCTCTTGAGGTCATGAATAGCCTGCCCTCACTAGGCAACCTAGGTGATCTGTATCAGATTATCAATACAGAAAATCTTTTTCAGACTCTGTGGGACTTAGGCTCTTCCTCATTCACAGAATTAAAAAATGACTGATTCTCCTGGAGAGTATCTTGTACGTCCCTCCTCAAACCTATTACCACTCTGATTTGATAAACCCTGTGATTACATCTTTGTAAAAGGGAAAATAGACTTCATTACAGAACTAAATGTTTAAATCTTAATCCATCCTGAACATTTAAAGTTGTAATACATTTGTTGGTCTTTGCAGAATCCCATTACCTGTATTACTTTTTTTTTTTTTTTCTTCTGTCATTTACTTTGTTTCAGTGGGAAATTTGCAGGACTGCATTCTGTTTTCTTTTCTTTTCTTTTTTCCTTTTTTTTTTTTTTTTTTTGGATTCTACTTTGAAGATGTTAACAGATCTCAGTACCTATGACACCAAAGGCAAAGTTGGTCTGTTAAAATGCCAATAAAGCAGATTAAAATGCCTGTAGGTTGCACAAACTGCCACAAATAGGGCAATCTCTTGGATACCCTAGCACTGAAAAATCTTAGATGCTTGGATGGGCTATTTATCTGTCAAACTGAAACCTTCCCAATAGATCTTCATTTGGCAAATCATCCAGAACTGGTACCAGTTCCTGAGTGGGGGCACAGCTGTCATATTTTATCCTGACCAAAACACCTGTCAAACTGCACTGTTCTGGCCTCTCAGGCACCAACAAATCATGACCCTACTAAGAGCACACTGGGAAATTTGAACATACTTTTTAAGGCTGTAAAATAGTTAATGACTTCAGTGTAGAAAAGATATGGAATTTATTTATTTATTTATGAGTTGGCAGGTTGCCATCTCTCCCTTTTCCCTTTGGTTCTGTATTTTGCATTTGAAGCATATTGCTTAAAAAACAAACAAACAAACAAAAAACTATCAAAATTGAGTAGGCATCTAGCTAATCAGAGCACAAAGGGTCATTGTCTGTAACTAGGAGGTTATGGTTCATTGCACATCACTGATTAAAAAAAAATTAACTTGACAGTCCTAGCGTGCAAAAAAAACCAACAACTAAAATGAACATTTCAAGACTCAAATGACTTCAGTATCTTTCTTTTTAAACATAGGGAAGTCCAATGGCTACATTACTAGGGAAGGACTTGGGACAACCAGTTTCAACTTTTCAATCTGAAACAGGCTGAAGATGAAAGTTTGGACAGTTCACATAAGTCAGGCTTTTCCAGGGACATAACCCTAGTGAAATCACTGAGAGTTAAATTTCTCGGTATCTCTGAAGATTTGGCTCCAGGTATCCCAAAAAATCACAAATGCTCTTTAGCAGGAAAGTTTTATGATCTGCCCTTTGGTGCCACTGAAGTGTGCAGAAAGGTGGGGACTGAATCCATATCTTGAGAAATATTTTCATTCTACTCATTAAGCTGGTAGGAGACAGCACCATGAGCAAGGTAGGAAGCAGTGAGGCTAGGAATTGCCGTAACCAGCAAAGGACCCACCACATCTTCAGGAAGGAGGATCTAGAGAACCACAGGCTGGTCAGCCCCATTACAATCTCTGGGAAGCCAACAGAACCAACTGGAAACCAGTCAGAAGCAGTCAGCATGGATTCGGCAAGGGAAAGTCATATTTGACCAACCTGATAAGCTGAAGTTACCAGCCTGGTGCATGAGGGGAGAACAGTGGATATTGTTTTCCTGGACTTGAGTGAGGCCTTTGACACTGTCTCCCCTAAGACCCTCATAGAGGAACTGTTGAAGTACCAGTGAGGTGGATCAGAAGACGGTAGTGGTCAGCAGTGAAAAGTCTAGTTGGAGGCCTGAAACAAGGGCTCAATACTAAGTCCAGTCCTGTTTAATGTTATTATTAATGACCTGGATGATGGGACGGAGTATACCCTCAGCAAGTTCATAGATGACACAGAACTGGGAGGACTAACTGACTTACCAGAAGGTTGAGCTGCCATCCAGAGGGACCTCACTCAACAGGCTGGAGAAATGGGCTGGCAGGGACCTCATAAAGTTCAACAAGGAGAAGTGCAAGGGAAGGAACAACCCCAGGCACAAGGGCATGCTGGGGGCCACCCACGCAGAAAGCAGCTCTGCAGAAAAGGAGGACTGGTGAACATGAAGTTAAGCATGAGCCAGCACTGTACCCTTTTTGCAAAGAAGGCTAAAGGTATTGTTGTATGCACTAGGCAAAGTATTGCTGGTAGATCAAAAGAGGCAATTCTTCCCCTCTGCTTGGCACCTATGAGGCCACACTTAGAGTACTGTGTCCAGTTACAGGCCCCCTCAGTACAAGAGGGATCTGGACATACTGGAAAGGGTCCAGAGTAGGGCCACAAATATGATTATGTGTCTGGAGCATCTCTCCAATGAGGAAAGGCTGGGAGAGCTGGGACTGTTCATGTGAGAGAAGAGCAGGCTCAAGATGTTGGAAGGGTCTCATCCATGTCTATAAATACCTGAAGGGAGGGTGAAGAGGACAGAGACAGGCTCTTTGTAGTGGTGACCAGTGACAGGACAAGAGGCATTGAGCACAAACTGGAGCACAGAAGGTTCCCTCTGAACACCAGACAGCACTTCTGTGCTGAGAGGTTGTGGGGTCTCCTCCTTGGAGATCTTCAAAACCCTCCTGGACATGGGCCTGCGCACCCTGTTCTGGGAGTCCCTGCTTGAGCTGGGGGATGGACCAGGTGCCCTCCAGAGGTCCCTTCCCACCTCAACCATTCTGTGATACTGTGATAGCCATAGCTCTTGATCTGTGGCAATAGGAGTGGGCTGAGATGGAGCCTGAAGTTCCACAAGCAAAGTGAGAATATGAAGCACAAGGCTGGGCACCAGCACATCTACATCACAGCTCCAGTAAGAGGCAAACACAGAGGTTAGACCTGAAATGCACCTCCTGTTGTAGGTGATGGCTCTAGCAGAGCCATCCCAACAGGCTTTCTTGCATTACAGTGTTGTGTTTTTTTTTGTTTTTGTTTTTGTTTTTTTTTTGCATCGCAGCACAGTTGCAGGTTGTGTGGCTGTGCCATATTGGAACCCATTTGAGGCAGGGAGGTAAAATTCCATGGAAGGATGTGGGGGAAGAGATTGCAAAGATGACTATTGCGCTCAGGAGTACAAACACATTAAACATTATTTGGGGAGTAATAAGGGTAATATATAATAAAATCAATGTTAATAATAAAAACACTGCCTGTTGTCTGCATCCTTCTCTTATCTACTGTGTAGGGTGATCTTGACTAAGTACAGAACTAGTTCCCCTGGTACTGCCTAGTTATATTTCTTACTCATAATTCTATATTATTCCAGTATCGCTGTGTTTGGAGCAGAGAGTTGTTTTGCCAAGCTGCATGTAGTGCCAAAAAAAAAGTAATTAACAAGGCTTAAAAAGTGGACTAAATCAAATAGAATAGAAAAGTATAACCCTTGGCATAAAAAAGAATTCCATATCTGAAATCTTATATACAGAATTTCAGTCCAGATAGATTTTAGTTTACTTGCCAAAACTGATGTTATGTATATGTAATACAATACAGAAATATTTTCTACACAAAATGCAATGAGGAAGGTTTCTATTGAGGAGTTTAATAAAAAAATTACCTGTCAGAGAACATATCTCACCTTGAAAGTCTTTATCATTCCTTACTTATGCTTTTGGTATGTAACTCATTAAAGTAATGTTAGGTTCTTAATTTTTTAAGGTGTAAGTCCTAGGCAGATAGTGCAAAAGGAAAGATGTGGAACAGAGACATATTTTTTGGTAATAGTTTAATTTTTAACTGTTAATGCCACCACCCTGCTAGGCAGGCTCCATCCAGCTACCTTTTCACTACGACCAGACTTGATGGGAGTTTTCCAGGAGGGTGGACACCTTATGCAAGAAAGAACAAACATTCAGCTAATTGAAGGAAAAGTAACATTTCTGTTACTTGCGAGAAGAGTAGGGCAGGCATGCGGTGGAGTTGTGCCTATAATCACAGCAATTGGCTCAGACCGTTGACAGCATACACAGCACAGAGCAAGTGGCATGGAATCAGCAGGATCAGGCAGACAAATAATAAAGAGTGGGTAAGTGGGAAAGCAGCCCAGAATCACAAAAGAGATGATAATAACACATCACAATTGAGGTAAATCAGATATGTGCAGGAGGAAGCTTAGCTTATTCAAGTGTGAATAGGAAAAAGATCATTTCTCTGTTTCACATCTAGGGCTGCTGTACAGACAGCACACATTTCTTTGGTTGTCATGCATACTTGTCAGTTCCTGAGTGCTTTATTCTCACTGCTGTGGGTGCAGCAATAGGAGACAGAGTATTAGCAGGCATTATGCAATTATCTTCACTCAGGTGCTGTGTGTGGAGTGCCCACCTCTCCAGTGGACCCTGGGCTTCCTGTGCCATCAGCCTACCAATCACATGAGGTGGGGGTTGCATCCTCTGAGCATCTCAAAGGGCTGAAAACTGGAAGTGCACAAACTGGAAGACAGTGAGAATTTTTTCAGCTTAGTCTAAGTAAAAGTACACCTTCCCCCCTGAAGAGAGAAAAGCGACAGCTTACATTTTTCTTCCTGCTGGGAATGAATGGAGGGAGAAAGGGTAAAAATTGTCCTGGCTTTAATTTTCTTGATCACCACAAAGAGGGTTATCTTACATGTGATTTTTCTAGGCACGTCTTTTACTCCTGAAAATTTTGCTCAGGAAGATTTAAGGTCTTCATCACTTTGTCCACAATTGCTCCATGTCTGGTAGCCTAACAAGTCAATCAGAGCGTGTGCAGACTGATAATGTGTGAGGTTTCCAAATGTCTAACCAAGTCAGAGCTGCATGTCTGCTCTGTGGTGTGGCCATCTGCCATGAACACAAAAATTCTGGAAATCGACACTGCAGTAACTGCAGCAGATCTAGAAAACATCAGGTTTGCTTCACTGTTTTGCCAGTGGTGAGCAAAAACAACACAGGGCACGCCCTGTAGGTCTGGTGCTTCTGCAGGAGAGCAGGTCATGGGCACTGCAACACATGAGTGTTTCTGGACGAGTGGTGCAAGCACTTTGTTTGCAGAGCTCTTATCTTCAGAAACTGCACAGCCTTTCTGCAGGATGTGGGCAGTTTCATTGACTGGGGAATTCCATTAATAGCTGAGCTATCTCAGCAGTAATTCAGATACGAGAGATGATAAAGACCTATTTGTACATTTTGGCTTATCCCACTGTAAAGGCAGGGTTAAGCCCTATTGTACAATCCCTGTGGTTTCGTCTGTCCTGCTTTATTTGTCTCAATCAATAGGAATTCCATTATACCTGGGGTAGTGCTCCACTGCGTGAAGCATTACCCTTCCAGGAGTTTATTCAGACACTTGGCTTAGATTTTCCTTTCTTAATTTTCATCTCTTTACTTTTGGCTATTCTCCTTTATGCTACCTAAGATATCTCTTTTCTGTCCTTAGTTTTCATATCCTTCAGCTATTTGTTAATGGTTATCTTGATGCCTTTTAAGCATTCCACAGCCAGGCCATGTTTATTTAGATCTTTTCATCTTTCTTCATAAGTCAATGCCTCCAGCCCACTTTAATCATATCAGTGGCTTTGCACTGACCTCTCTCCAATTTACAGCTCTTCTCAATAATGAGAGTCTCAGGGCTAAACACAATTTTCTGTGAACAGCCACACACTGTACAGAAAAAATTTTACCTGGGATTTCAAGTGTGATTTATACGCAGCTGCAAACTATATTTTTTCTCTGCAGTTTTGCATTGGAAATTCTGTTTGCTGTCAAGATTACCTAATTTGCTATGAGGTGCCCATTGTTATGTTTTTGCCCTGATATCCAAAGAAATAATAAATGGGAAAAATGATTTGAATGAATGTAGAGATCAAGGGCACATGGAACACTCTTCCAAATGATGTGGAAATGCATGGAGGATTTTTATATTTTCTCTCAAGATGTCAGAAATATGGGCATGGTTACTATCAGACTCAGTGAATATGTACTGCATAGGAGAGATGAATATGCACAATGACTCTGTGTCTTGAAGTTCTTTATTTTACAAATGTCATCAAAATTGGTGATCTGGATGAAAATCCCTGCTCGTGTCAGTGGTAATGGGAGAAACTGGTGCCACCTTAATAGCTTCACTTTTTCCCTTCCCCTGGCCCAAAAAGCTATTCCAGAAGTTACCTTACAAAAGGGTTTCAAAGTGAGTATCAGCAATGTCTGTTTAATGTGACAGAGAAAGCCAGCAGAGGGTAGCAAATCAGTAAAATGGGCAAGAGCCATAGAAGGTTCATTTTGAGATTGTCTTCTTTTATTGGCATGTGTGGAGCATGAACTCCAAGGGTGTTTTGTGAAATAGAAAAATGTTTGCTGCAGCTAAGAACATGTCAGTGATTTTTGTTTATAAGGACATCAGCACTGGAGATGGAATGAATGAAGATGTAGTAGAAGCCTGACTTATCACTTACTGAGTGCTTTGTCATTATTGTGAGCCTGAATTTTCTAATACTTCTGTCTTTCTTCATAGTGCTTGTTTCTTGTCTAGATTCTCTCAAGTTCATGGCCAAACTATGTGAAATTTGTAATAGAAAAAGAACTGACTGTGGCAAAAGTGGATAAGTGGAGAACAAATCATACTCTGCACACTTCAGCCAGGAATATAAGGAAGAAATACAGTACTCCTTAAAATTCATGTTAAAACACATTCATTGCTAACACAGTTTAGCAGCATGCCTGTTATTTTTAACAGATTTTTTTTTTTTTTTTTATAGTTTAGCTACTGCAATGATCACACTGTATAACTTTTCATCAGAAGTGCATATTTCTGTTGCATATGAAATAGTCTTGTAAAATGACTATAAAATGTAGACATATAAATAATGTATGCTCTCATGATGTGATAAAATATATTCCCACAAATTTTTGTTGTTGTTTTTTAGGCAAATTATGGTCAGTGGCTCATACAAAACATGTTCCTGAATATGTAAAAAATTACATGGGTTTTTAACATTACATATGTGAGTACACCTGGTTTGAGTCATTCAGGCACACAGATAAAGTCCTACAGGAAGTTTTAGGGGGCTTACTAGCTTTTTTTTTCAAAGTGAAATGCATAATAATCAGTATTTCATCCTGACTTGCTGAATATTCATCCCTTATTTGTCTGCATATTTGGCGCATCTCTCAGTGGAAATCACATGATGAAAGCATAAAAACACAAGTATTACCACCAATTTACTTAGTGTTAAAAAGGATATGACTGAAAGGAAAACGGAGGCTGGATGTTTACTAGGTAAGTGTTAGCAACACAGGCTATCCTTTGATCTAGGTTTCATCTCTGTGTGTAACAACATGGAGCAACCGGGTATGACAAAAAGGCCTTTAGAAATGTCATGCAAACTTGAACGTTATAAATAGAAATAGTAACTCATATTTTTTGGTTCTCACCTCTGTTTGACTAATGATTCACATGAATAATCAGTATTCAGTCTAGTGGTTTTTCTGTGGCTCAGTTTTTAGACTAAAAGAGCGTGTCTTTTCTCTATTTAAATATATGTATGTTTATCCATGATGACTTAGCCATGAGCAGAAATCTAATGTGGAAAATACTATCATAAAACATTAAGTTTTCCTTTGAGTATGTCTGGCTTTTGCAGGAAGTCTTCATTTTGTATGTGATTCCACTGCAATTAATGAAGCTTCAGATTCTAACAGGATATAAATGGATGTCTGATTGCTTATGTATTCAGAACAGTTATTTCTAATTTAAAATACAGAACCTAATCATGCCAATTCCTTCATTTTGGGAGCCTTTGCTCTTCCATTTTGCCATTCATCATTTTCTTTCAAGTTACTGTAGCTACAGAGAGAGAGAGAGAGTGATTTTTATATTTTTTATGTTTCTTTAATATATTTTGATAGGCAAGCAAAAAAAATTCCTAGCCACATCTATGCATAAAATAGTGTGAGTATATTTTCTACCACTTTGAGCTGAAAAAAAAAAATAATTTGCTGGTGCACATAAATCAGTAGAACTTACATGATTTGATATTTAATTGAGAAAAAGCCAAAGTACCCAGAACTTTGATAGATAAAAAATGAAAGTTTCTTTGCAGAGTCAAAAAGTCAAGGGGTAACCACAAACAATTCAGAAACCCAGGCAGATAATTTAAGATGGATAGTCACTTAGTTACAACCTTTGATCTTTTCTGATCTTCACCTGCTGCTTGTTGGGTGAGATAGCCTTAACATTGCTTTAAGGCTGTGACCCCTCTTGCAAAGGTCTTTAGGCTTCTGAAGTTATAAGTTAGTGTCTAGTGGAAGTCCTTTAAAGGTAGCTGAATAGTACGTAGTTTTCATAGACAATTTTGCACGCTTCTTTTTAATGTTTCTAGTAACCCGAACAAATCTGAAAATTGGCTATGCAGAAGTTGCTAAAGACACTGGAGTATCCTGTGAGCTTTTGATAACGGTTATGTTATGTAAATGCAATTGCATAGATTTTATTACAGAGGGTTAACCTGCATTTAGTAGGTATTGTGAAAAATATCCTCATGTAGTTGTTTGTTGTTGTTTGTTTTGTTTTGTTTTGTTTTGTTTTTCTTTCCCCTTTTGGTCTAACCTTAGTAGCCAAGTTCCAGTTTTGGCTGTAGGTGTAAAACAGAATAATCTCAATGGACACAAGGCCTCAGTTCTTTCCCACCAGCTGTGAACAGCATACAAGCATCAGAAAAGCATTTTAGCTTTTCTGCCAAATATAGCAGCATACCGGCTTTTGTTGTCAGGTCACCTCAGCCGTAACTGTGCAGAATTACAGCCCTGGATGAGTATGTACAGATTTCCTTTCAGAGCCCCACAACAAAACTGTAAAAAGCAAAGACAGTTATGATTATTTGAGGTGTTCTCGCATTTCAGACACAGACATCCTGCCAAACTCAGTAGGATATCTACACAATGAACAATGACAGTTACAAGGATACACTTGTTACAACAGAGGTTGGTTTGGCTGCACGTGCTTGTGAGAACTAATCAAAGAGGATCAATATGTACAGCTGTTCCAGGTACACATCTTCCCCAGAAGTCAATAGGGCTTTTCTGTGCAAAGGAAGAACAGGATATGGCCATGAGCCTTACAAGCTGTTACCTAAACTGGTGCTGTCTATGTCAGGCACTGAATAGGACTGTTAAATGAATTTGAGTCTTCTGACAACCTTTTGCAAGTCAATGTATATGTGTCCCAAAAAACACACGCTGAACTGACAGAACTGCTTTATGCTTAGATAATAATAAACTGATGTCGTTCTGTGGCATCCTTCTGAATTGGTTAGGAACTCTGAGTGCAACAAAATAAAATTCAACCTGCTATTTTAGTGAACCTTCAATTTAAGGCTCAGATCAAGTCCTTGTTACTTGTACTAAGCAATAATTTTTCTTTTCTTTTCTTTTCTTTTCTTTTCTTTTCTTTTCTTTTCTTTTCTTTTCTTTTCTTTTCTTTTCTTTTCTTTTCTTTTCTTTTCTTTTCTTTTCTTTTCTTTTCTTTTCTTTTCTTTTCTTTTCTTTTCTTTTCTTTTCTTTTCTTTTCTTTTCTTTTTCTTTTCTTTTCTTTTCTTTTCTTTTCTTTTCTTTTCTTTTCTTTTCTTTTCTTTTCTTTTCTTTTCTTTTCTTTTCTTTTCTTTTCTTTTCTTTTCTTTTCTTTTCTTTTCTTTTCTTTTCTTTTCTTTTCTTTTCTTTTCTTTTCTTTTCCTTTCTTTTCTTTTCTTTTCTTTTTTCTTTTCTTTTCTTTTCTTTTCTTTTTTTCTTTTCTTTTCTTTTCTTTTCTTTTCTTTTCTTTTCTTTTCTTTTCTTTTCTTTTCTTTTCTTTTCTTTTCTTTTCTTTTCTTTTCTTTTCTTTTCTTTTCTTTTCTTTTCTTTTCTTTTCTTTTCTTTTCTTTTCTTTTCTTTTCTTTTCTTTTCTTTTCTTTTCTTTTCTTTTCTTTTCTTTTCTTTTCTTTTCTTTTCTTTTCTTTTCTCTTTTCTTTTCTTTTCTTTTCTTTTCTTTTCTTTTCTTTTCTTTTCTTTTCTTTTCTTTTCTTTTCTTTTCTTTTCTTTTCTTTTCTTTTCTTTTCTTTTCTTTTCTTTTCTTTTCTTTTCTTTTCTTTTCTTTTCTTTTCTTTTCTTTTCTTTTCTTTTCTTTTCTTTTCTTTTCTTTTCTTTTCTTTTCTTTTCTTTTCTTTCTTTTCTTTTCTTTTCGTCTTCCCTTCCCTTCCCTTCCCTTCCCTTCCCTTCCCTTCCCTTCCCTTCCCTTCCCTTCCCTTCCCTTCCCTTCCCTTCCCTTCCCTTCCCTTCCCTTCCCTTCCCTTCCCTTCCCTTCCCTTCCCTTCCCTTCCCTTCCCTTCCCTTCCCTTCCCTTCCCTTCCCTTCCCTTCCCTTCCCTTCCCTTCCCTTCCCTTCCCTTCCCTTCCCTTCCCTTCCCTTCCCTTGTTCAGAAATCTCTTCCAGCATCTGCTGCAGCTTCACTGAAGTTAAAGCCTCACTAAAGGAACTATTTAAATGTTTAATTACTCCTCTGCAGTATGAAGTTTAATGATTCTTACTGCTTTCCATATACCATCCAATGCAGTTGTACTTTCTTTCTAGAACTTCATTTCCAACTTGCACTTTCTCAGAGTAACATTAGATATTCATGAATTTAAGTAAAGCATGAACTGTCATAGCCATTGTTTTGTTCTCCCTTTCAAGAAGTGACATCTCTGAACAGTTTAGCAGCTTATTAATCAGAGGAAGAATTATCTTAGCAAAGACAGTTCACAATGTAAAAAATGAGTGGTGAAGTTAAACAAATGTGTATATTTACTGAAATACTTGTATTATCCATGTCTCTTCAACATCGTAATTACAAACACAGTGTAAAACCCCTATTTATTTGTAGGAAGGCTGCAAGCAATGTAAATGTAAATCACATTGCACCAGCTATTTTGCTGTCAAGAGCAAATATGAAAGTTTTGAAACTAACACTGTTTGAATACTGAACTCATAAATAACAATCATCCTACAGTAATGCTATCTCAGCTGCCTTGCTGTTGGTTCTTTCATCGACAGCATCACTGCAATATCTTTGGATCTCTGATACCTTTGCACAGCTAAGCACCTGGGCATGCAGAATAAGAAATAACCAATGGAACAAGTCTTGCCCCGTCTTAACAGCAATGTGCCAGGGCTGAGCTGCAACAGCAAGCAGACATCAGGTGCCCAGGGAGCACCAAGGATAGAACAAGTCCCATCAAACAGCATGGAAATATGGGGTGGAGCTAAACAATTTATCCACAGCTTAAATTCACCAAGCTCAGCCCCTGGGAGAGGTGGGGAAAGCAGCCTCCTGCAGCTCAGCATTAGCAGTGGCCCCGAAACAGCCCTGGATGCTCCACTAGACTCCGTGTGGCACTTGGAGAAGAATTATTGTAGCCTTGATTTACAGCTTCCCTGGAGCTTTTATTCCTAATTTGTTGTTGCAGTACAATAAATCTGCACCGCACCATATCGTATCCGAACGAGGTTAGGCAATTACTGGTGCCAATACATTTTTAAGCTGAGAGAAAACAAAGTCAAAGTGCTAAAGGGAATGTTCCCAAAGGACACCAGGGAAGCAAAGAACAATTACATGCTGAATTCAAAAGACATTTCATGTGTTATTACTAACAGAAGTGCAAATGCGTTATGGATTCCCGAACATGCTCCTTCTCCATCCCCTCATATCCTTTAATCACTTTTTCCTGGACATGTGTGCTCACACACACATACTGTTTTTAGAGAAAATGTTCAGAAAGTCCAAACAAGAAACTTGAGTCATCCTTCAGTTTGGGCTGAATTTGAACTTTTTACCTAGTGGTCAAAAAACTGACTGAATATACTGTTCCCTTGTTTTCATCCACTGGGTCCCACAAAGGGACCATTTTTGTTATACATGTACAAGCACACTGCGGTGGGATTAATCATAAACCTGGGCCTGTGAGTGTCTGTGCGTGTGAATGATGCTTTCTGTGAGCAGAGTTGCAGCTGAGAACAAAGTCAGGACTAAGCCTCAGAAAGCAGCCTCTGTGCTCTCCTTTAAATGCACTAATTCATCTCTGGGCGAAAGGGGCGAGAACATACCAAGCAAGTCCCTGGAGGACCAAGTACAGCTTGTGTCATGACAAACGCACAAGGTGAGGGCTTATATCAGACCTTCTGTGCAATCTATTGACAAGTTGGGAAAATTATGACACTTTTCAGACCTTTCCTGCTTTTCATGTTGCTGGAAATATTTCATCTTGAAATGTCATGTGCCTGTATGTATTAATGTGTAATTTCGCATCAAACAAAAGTAAAATAAGGAAAAGGCCAGCAAACTCCCATCCTGTTGCCCGTGCTAAAATCTGAGTGTGAACTGACATTTTGAATGAAAATGTGGCAAGAATGACATGTCTTGACGGTGTTCCTGAGTTTCTGCTCTACAGGGAAAGCTGGAGGTGGCTTGCCATGCTGTTCTAAGGCATAAAACTTCCTATCCCGTGATTCACGATGTGGCAAAGCCTTTCATTCATTTGGTGACCTGTTCAGCCAGCAGGTAAATGAAAAGGCAGCCTCAGGGAAGTCTGCTTGATGGTATGACATGCTTGATTAGGGTTAAGGTATTGCACCATACTGAGGGAAAGCCAGCAATATAAAAAAAAATAATAAAAAAAAGAATAAAAAATAAATAAATAAATAAAAAAGAATTGTGCCTTAAAAACAGAAAATAGGAGTGTCACCAGTCTCATAGGCCCAATGAAGCAGTACTCCTATTTATTTTCCTGGAAAAAATCAGCAGTTTAAAAATAAATAAATAAAGTGAAATAAAGTGAAATAAAGTGAAATTAATAAAGTGAAATAAAGTGAAATAAATAAAGTGAAATAAAGTGAAATAAAATAAAATAAAATAAAATAAAATAAAATAAAATAAAATAAAATAAAATAAAATAAAATAAAATAAAATAAAATAAAATAAAATAAAATAAAATATGAAATAAATAAAATACTTAGTAGGGACATCTTCTGACACATTATTTCTTGTGTCTCACTGCCTGATCTCATTCTCAGTTGAAACAAATAAACTAGCAAATTTAAATCAACTTATAGGTCCAGAGAGCAAGTTACATGAGAAAGAATCATCTGGTCGCCCCCCAGAGCATCTTCTGTAAGGCAGCACTTCGTGCATTCCCTAGACTCTCCTTGCCCCACTAGCTGCTGCCTCATGCTGGCTAGGGCCAGGCTGAAGCATCCTTCATCAGCTTCTGCTGCTGCAGCCCCGACAATGCAAAGGAAGGTCAAAGCAAAGATCCTCCATAGGGCCACCCAGCAGGCTGCAGGGAACATACAGCAGCAAACAGACATCATGTAGTGTTTACTTTCCAGGGCCTTTGTTCCCCCAGCTTTGTGGGCTGGGTCCCAGTGTGGCAAGTACACAGCAGGAAACAGCATCAAATGGAAATTCATGTTAGCAGTGGGGAAAGATTCCCAGAAAATAAAGAAAAGATTCGTGTATTTGTGATAGTTTCCTTGGCTAGGAAAGTGACAGCTTCAAGTACCGTTATAACTATACATCATTTCCTAGCACTTTAGGTTTCATTATGCCTCAGAAAGTAGTGAAATGTGACATTGTTAAGTGAAGTTGGTGTGCAGGAGCTTAGTAACGCTATTTCAAACAATAGGAATTAATTTGATAGTTGGTTAGAGCCAATCAGAATAAATTCATGTGAACTTCATAAAGAGGTCTTATACATTTGCAAATAACATGTGGTGTGATTCTGCAGTAGTTAATAGACATTTATCATTATGATTGAATGACTGAGTTGTCTGCCTCAAAATGAGAATAATGACCTAGACTAGCACTCATTCGTGTTGATACTTAACTAGCCAGTCTCATATTTCAGCTAAAGAGATAAGGAAATAATTCCATAATGATCACATTTCTGGTTAACTTTTTATTTTTATTTTATTTTTAAGGTAAGGTTACTTTTTCCTCCCAGCTTGAGCTTTCTCTCTCTTTTTTTTTTTTTTTTTTTTTTTTTGAAAAACCTGTATGACCTTCATTATCAAAGACTGAGCATGTATATCTCTTAAATAATAATGAATTAATCCTCATACTGTACTCCAAGGCTCACCACATCTTCTTTAATGTCAGGGGTCTCCTTAAAGAATATGTAGCAAAACTCGATTATTGCAGAAAACCAGCCTATTTTTAATGTGTATTTTTTCAGATTTTTTATGATGAACTGTGCTCCTCAGGAACTCTGTGCAGCTACACATACCTACTGAATGAAATTCTCCCAACACCAAATAAATATATGCTTCAGCCATCATAGTTATAAAAGGCCTCTTCATAGCAGAGAGAAAAGTTGCACAGAGCCCACTGAAGGCAAGAAAAGTCAATTCACTCCAGTTTTACACCTACCCACCTCACTGAACAGGAAAATAGATGGGCCTGGCATCTTACCAAGAGTGTTAAGATGTTAGAGCTATCTGACAAGAGGCAATTCCTAGATTCTTGTCATTTATTTTGAGCCATTTCCACTGATATGAATTACAGATGGTGAACATGAGAGAGAAGGAGGCAACCTCTGAGGTTACTACCTCTGAAACCACATATGGGTTAAAATCCAATATCTTAAGACTTACCAGCTGTCAGCACACATGCTGAAACAATGGATCCACTGGTAAAATACTGGTTAGTATGAAGTCAGTTACATTTTAGTCTACCTTCAGTTTCTCTCAAGCCACCGTGTGCAATTTCAAGTCTGAGAAGGGCTGAAAAGGAGTTCAAGAGGACATACAGTTCACTCCCTTGCACTGAGAGTCAGTAACCCTACTTAAGCTTCTCAAAACAGGTGTTTGCATGCCAAAGCATTGTTGTTCCCAATCTACATCTCCTATAATGCATATTAGAGAAGACAGTGTTTCAGCGGTGAGCTTACTGATCGTTGTAAAGCAGAGACATTGCTTTTTGTTTCTTCCATAAAACAGTGTGATATTAATATTCCCTAGGGCCTTTCCTGCCACATGGCATAGTGCAGTTACTTAACCCACATTTGGTATTTGTGAATCCAATGTCCTCTGCCAACTTCTCACTGAATTTCTTCCTGGACTTTGGAAATTCATTTGCTAATATAATTTTGAATATAATTTTGATATTATTTTGATATTATTTTGATATAATTTTGAATTCTGGTTATGTTTCTAAAGTACTTTCAGCATTATTTGTTGTCAAAGCCATCATCGTTGTTTGGTCAAGATTCATGACCATCAGATTGGTCAAGAAATCACATCCCCACTCAAAATGGAAATGAGACAACTTTTGAAAAGAAGGTCAAATAAACAAAGAGATCATTCCTTTGTGAATGATAAAATGCAAGCAGAGCCAGAGCATGGGCAAGGGCCTGTGTGTGTGCACCTGTGAGGAGAGCATTAAGAATCCCAGAAAGACATCTCAGAAGAAAAAAATCACACCACACAACTAGAAAACACACAAAATAGTAGCCCATTATCAGGGTTTGGGTCAAAGCCTTTGGTTCTAGAGGTAATCAAGGAAATACTACTTTGTACTTCCTTTATAAATAAATGCTAACAGAAAATTGTTATTTAGTTCCTTCTTTCTATCTACTCTTTTAGAAGAAAAAAAAAAAAAACAACAACAAAAAAAAAAACAACACTTTAAAATATAAATATTTGGTTCAAAGACATGTCACAGAACGTGAATTTCTAATGGGGGTAGGGATAAAGTTATAGTAGTTATTGCAGGAAGTGGAAACTCACCGTATGACCTCAGAAAGGTCCTCTTAATAATTCACAGATGGTCAATTAAATGAAAGTTAATCAGTCATAGGAATGAAACAAGTTATATTGTCAGTCTCTTTAATGTTAATGTACTACATGCCTACAGTTAAGCCAAACTTGCTGTAAGGTTCTTAAAACTCAGCTGCTGACGAAATGACAAAAGCAGTTTGGATTGGGCTCTTGTTTCTAACAACTCTTACTTCATTCCCTCTTGGAATATGCCAGCACGCTGTCCTTCTGGCAGTTTTGTCTCCATTTTGGCAGTTTTGGTCTCCATTTGCCCAAGCGCTAATTTGGGCATTATTTTTGGTTTCCCAGCCAGTTGTGGAATATAATTCCTTTTCTGGTTCTCAAAGCAATTTTATGAGTTACATCTTTGTCAGCTCCTCAGTGAGCTATCACTAGCTACATAACACTCCTTCAGATTTTCATGGTATTTCTGTTATTTTACATATCTGAACCTTTTTTTTGCCCTCAAAAGACTGCAGGACATTTAATTTTTCTTCTGTCACTATCAATTTTTACTACTCCTGGCACTTCATATAAATTCACCATTGTCACCACCACAAGAAGGCTGTTAGCCAGTCTGTGTGTGCTGTGAGCAAGACGTCCTGATCAGCTAGTAGAAGGAAATAGCTAAGACAGGGGTGCAGAAAGCAGGCATGGCAGTTTGCCGTTCATTTAAGTGAGAACATAGAACATGTTGTCAATATTACTGATTGTTGCATGGTGATCATTGCTAACATCCTACCTTTGAGAGTTGGCTGATATCATGATGGGTATTGCCACAGGTTCCATCCTGCTGGCAACAGCATCATAGCTTAATCATGAATGTTTGATTGTGTATGATGCTGTGATAGTGGAAAATGGCCACATCATACCTACTTTGGAAACAGCAGCATAGAAAGCATAAACTGCAGAGTATTAGGCACTTTCTTTCGAGGAACTCGGCCTTTGAGATTGACTCATCTCTACAAATTGCTGGCAGTCTTTGGGGTTACACCACCATAAGTCTGTGATGATGATAACATAGTTACCAAGGCAACAGTAGGGTCTAGTGGTGTTAAGGAATTTGTCTTTGAATCTTATCCTGGCAACTTCTGTTACCCCTTCATAGTCAGGTATCTGTGGACACTGGTGGACTTCCCTTCAAACTCTTGTGACTTTCAGCTGTAGGAAATGCCATTCTCAGCCTTTCCATATTTTCTTATATTGTTTTCACAAAAACAGGAAAATGTTGCAGACAGTGCAACAACAGGAAGCATTATTCAGCTTACCTTTACATCCCTCCGGCCCCAGCACTTCACCTATTGATGGTGGTTGATATGTTCCTGCAAACTGCCCCAGGGCTGTTGGACATGTATGTCCTCAGTTCCTAAACCAGATCTTTCTGCTGCTTTTATGAAAGGTGGTTGAAGGAGCTGGTCCTTTGTCTTCAGCACTTTCTCTAACATTGAATCACAGAATCACAGAAAGGCTTGAGTTGGAAAGGACCTCAAAGATCATCCAGTTCCAACCCCCCTGCCATGAATAAGGATGCCACCCACTAGTTCAGTTTGGCCAAGTCCCCATCCAGCCTGTCCTTGAACACCTCCAGGGATGGGGCATCCACAGCTTCTCTGGGCAACCTGTGCCAGTGTCTCACTACCCTTACAGTGAAGAATTTCCTCCTAATATCTAGTCTAAATCTACCTTTTTAATACCATTTCCCCTTGTCCTATCATTTTCTACCTGAGTAACATGTCCTTCTCCATCTTTCTATAAGATCCCTCTAAGTAGGGAAAGGACTCAATGAGGTCTCCACGGAGCCTTCTCTTCTCCAGGCTGAACATCCCAAGCTCTCTCAGCCTTTCTTCAAGGGAGAGATGCTCCAGCCCTCTGATCATCTGTGTAGCCCTCCTCCAGACTTGCTCTAACAGACCCACATCCTTCTCATGCTGGGAGCCCCAAACCTGGATGCAACACTCCAAGTGAGGCCTGAATAGAGCAGAGTAGAGGGCCACAATCCCCTTCCTCGCCTTGCTGGCCACTCCTCTGTTGAGGCAGCTCAGGATGCATTTGGCCTTCTGGGCTGCAATCACACACTGCTGGCTCAAGTCGAACATTTCATCCAGCAGAACCCCCAAGTCCTTCTCCACATAGTTGCTGATGGAGAGAGGCTTGGCAATGTTATATATGGAGTCGTAATTCGTGTCGAGAAAATGGTTGATATTCATAAAGAAGAGGGAGATTTGGGAGTGTGGCCATGGGGGTTGGAAAGCCCCGTGGTTGAGATAACATTAGACTCTTAACTATGAGGCTATCAGGAATGTAAAAGAGTTTAGAGGGAACACAGAAGGGTGATTCAGGAGACTCCATGCAGTCTCGGGTTGCTTGTTCTCCAGCTGTTAAGGCATGGAAGTTGCTGGGTGTTTATATGCAAAGTTGCTTGACCAATGAAAAGTTGTTTTGAAAAGAACTGCTGTGGAGAGAAGGGTATAAGAGGGGAGCCTGCCCTCAAGGTAAAGAAAAAAAAAAAAAAGGCAACACGATGTGATGAAGTTATGTCATCAATAAAGAGACAGAAAGAAAGAATGAAAAGGAACAGGCTAGCAGAACGGAGACCAGGACGGGAACAAGCACATTGATCACCTCATGAGGATAGATTCGGCCAGACTTAGAAAACTGCTCAGAGAAGCTCGTACAGAAAGTCACTGGAAATAGGCACACCGGAGCTGGGAAGAAGCTCAAGCTGAGAGAAGCGGAGCCGCACACACAACTGCCTCTCACTGGTCAGCAGTTGCGCAATATGGGGAATCACACGTCCTTAGGAACAAAGACTGTCCTGGTAACCTTACAGCTTATTCTCCTTATTAACAGTCAGACAGTTTATGATCCTGAAACATGGAACCAAATTGATGTCAAGGTGTGGGACTCTGCAACTAAAAACGACAAGCTTGCAGCAGGATTGCTCGGCACTTGGCGAGCAGTCTCTGAGGCCTTAAAGAGCCCTGTGGGACCACAGTCAGAAACGTGTGGTTTGCCAGACTGTGAGGGAGCTGCGGGCTCTTTTACTGTTCCTACTGCTACGCCATCAGCCCCCCCACCACTACTGCCATCTCAGGCCTTTGCTGTTCCGCCCCCTGCTGACCTTGGACGTGCCTTTTGATCCAGGCCCTATTGGCCTTGAAAAGGAGACGGATATGTTTTTCTTCGATCAAGGAAGAATAAGATACAGAAGGCCCGAAGACGGAGTTGCTTGACAACTTAAATCAAGACATATTGTTCAAAAGGAATGTAAAATAGAGACTTATTTGTAATCAAGAAAAGGAATGGAAAATGGAGACTATTAAGTCATGGAACTAAAGGATTGTTTGTTACCTTTCCTGATTGTACGTATGTATAGGCATACTTGGGTTTAGTATGTAAAAGCAATGTTCTGTATATTTAGAATGTTTGATGTTCGTGTGTGTGTGTTGGTGGAGCATAGACTCCCCACACACACAGTGCTATTTACTTGCCTTTTATACCTTTTATACCTTTTATATAAATATTACTAGATTCAGTTGAGTTCAGACTTCATTTATAACAGCAGCTACATCATCCGATTCCCTCATGACCCTGGGAAGCATGTCATCAGGGCCCACAGACTTGTAGTTTTTAAGTTGCATCCCAAACTTGCTCTTCACTTACAGTGGGAGTGACTGAGCTCCCCCAGCCCCCACCTAGAGGTTTGGGGACATGAGAGATGTGGGAAGCCTGACTGCCAGTGAAGACCAAGACAAAGAAGTTGTTAAGTACCGCTGCCTTCTCCCATCTGTCATTACCTGTTCTCCATCTTCATTTGTCAGAGGCACTACACTCTCCCTAATCTTTCTTTTGTGGCCAAAGTACCTGTAGAACCATTCTTGTTATTCTTTGCATCCTTCACCAAGTTTAGTTCTGTCAGTGCCTTGGCTTTCCTGATCCCATCCCTGCACATCCAGACAGCATTTCTGTACTCTTCCCAGGGCACATGGTTCTGTTTCCACTGTCTGTGCATTTTCTTGTTTATTTATTTATTTATTTATTTTTGCCTAAGTTTGACCAGCAGATTCTTATTCAACCATGCCAGTTTCCTACCTTCCTGCTTGACAAAGATTTTTATTTTCTCCTAAGAATTCATCTTCCTCATTTCTTAAACTCTTTTCTGCAGCAGTAATATCTGAATCAATGCAAACTTCTTCATTATTCCTGATTTTTAATTTCTACTTCTCTACAACTGCTTATGTGGTCACATGGTGAACTAGACCAGGGAACTGATCAGTCTGCAAAATTTACTTTGGGATAAATAATGAAAGGGGTTATTTCTCCAATTCATTGGTTCCCCAATGCCAGACTTCATCAACTGTACAAACAACAAAGGGGACAGTACAGCAGGTTCGGGTGGGTGTCAGAGAGACAGGAGGAAAGACTAATGCAGTGTTTCTGTCATGGCCCTACTCAGTTGAAAGAGGTCATTTCCTTCTGCTCTCCTGCATGAGATCTTTCACTTGACATTTCTACTATATACTTTTTAATTACTGCATTCCTGTCTTCAGGCTGTTTTCCCCTGCAGCTACCTTAAAGTACAATAACGTAATTTTACGGACATGTGATTTACATACTGCATAGCCCCTTTTTTAAGTTGTGGAAGGTGCAAAGTTGTGTGCTTTCCATGGAGTCCACGTATATAACCTGCAAGTACATAAAAATCACTGGTCTGATTATGAGTTGACCCTGTGCACCTAGCTGGGGACATAGCCCAGACGATTAGTAGGATTTAAATAACAGATTAGACAAAGAGGGTTTTAACCTCAGTTAAAGCTGTGTTTGAAGTGCAGAATTTTCCCCCTTTGCTTATCACAGTTTACCAAATTTAGATGCAGTCACACTCCTATCTGGTCCTGTTTAAATGACTATGCATGTTTCTTTTTTAGGGGTGGGGAAAGATGAAACAAATTCTGATTCACTGCATTTCTTTCACACCCATGATGTAACCTTAATGCATTTTCAACCTGCAGAAAGGTACAAAGGAGTCTTAATTATCTGGAGGAATTTGTATTGATGGGCTCTCTTCTTTTTCTTAGCTTTCTTGTAGGAGAATAAACAAAATACTAATGACAATGAAATTACTGCTTTCTGATGATTCTTCTATAATTTGGTTTTCTTTATCTTATCCAATTCTATAGTTCTGACTTTAAAAATTCTACAGTGGTCCAGAAAATGTATTTCTCTTTTCTTCCTGGTACATTGATGCTTCTGCTTTAGGAAGACGTTAACAATGCATTAAATAGGAGTCATTACTCATACGTTAGAGGAATGCTTCGTACAAGTGGAATGTCTTGCTTTTAAATTGGTGTTTTATATCATTGTTTATAAGATCCTTACTTAATCGTCTGCCACCAACAAAACAATCTATAGAATAGTTTCAGTGTTTACAAATACTGCTCCACTCCTAGAAATAGGAAAAATAATCTATGAAATTTCTATTTATTGATAAGACTGGAATACGGGTTTGAATCATGAAGTACAGATTGCTGAATACATTAAACAATGAAAGAAAACTTGACCAGCTTTACTAACAGATACCTCTGCAGTCTACAGAAATGACTGTAGGTCCAAACAGGCATAAACATTAAGAAAGAAAGAAAGAAAAAAAAAAAAAAACTTCTTGAAAGACAAAGAAGGTTAATGAGTTAGCCTTCCATTTTCTGGCTACAAAGCAAGGTAATTAAAAGGTATGTAAGTGAGTATTATGAACTAGTGTTCATGCCAAAGATAGAGATAGATGTCAGTTACTGAATGGCACATTAGTACAGATGTGACCTGCTATTCTAATCAATTATCTTTTCTCTACAAACATGAGAAAAACATATTGATTTAATTTTGTGATTTTGTTTCTATATACACAGACTAAATTGCTTTTGGCAGCTTGAACATGAGAGTAATTTACTCTATTTACTCTGCTAATACTATATTTTTGTGGCCTCAGATGGATTTGAATACTCCAATTTCCTCTTATTAAGCCTAAGCTTTCACAAAATAAATAAATAAATAAATAAAAAAGCCTCTTGCAGGCAGGTTACATTTTTGCTCTCAGAAAAATCACCTTGTAGCTTTTTACGTTAGAAAGTGATTAAGTTTTAGAAAGAATATTTATTCCGCCTCTCCACTTTATATACTGTAATTTGTGAAGTTTATATCATAAATCTAGCCAGTAATCAGGATAACAGCATGACATTTTACATATTTCTTTCTTGAATTATCACACAGCTTTTGTCTTACAATTTGCTCTTGAAAGCAGGCTGGAGTATTAAGATTCTCTGCAAGAAATATGCTTCCTGAAGCCCTCATTAACTTTCTTTTCTTTTTAATTTTCATGTGTGTTTTCTTGTCTTTTTATCAGTGTCACACTGAAACAAATGACTTTTTCTGACATTTTATATTACAGTTACAACACATTAATCCTCTTTGGCTTTGGCACCTTTACTTCTGAACAGTACTACTTTATGCTTTTTAACCTTCCTTCATCTCACGGTTTTAGTTAGTGATCCGATTGTCTTTACCTCCACCCATCTACCCATTTCACCCATGTTCATACATCACAGTCAGAACTTTAAAAAATGTTACTGACATCAGAGTACTTTTAAGTTCTTCAGTGTTTTAAGCAGATCTAAACCTATTTAATTTCAGAAATGTTCTTTCTCTTATTGATATACCATGCTTCACAATTCTCAGCTGGCACACCAAATGAAATGTCTGTGATCATCTATCATCTACAGATGGAAAAGAATTCAGTATGCAAGGTGAGAATACCGAGATACAGAGCTCTCCAGTGCTCTCTCTGAAACATTAGCAGAAGCCTCAAATTGAGGTAAAACGCACATTGCCTAAGGTGAGGTCTCCTGTGAAGCTTCATCCCATGGGCTGCACACACTGCCAGGTGCATAGAAATGAGGAGGTCTTTCACTATGCACCTCTTAGCCTTAAGAGGGAATGTCATGAGATATCCTTTCTTTCTCTGCATATCTAATTTTCCATGTATGTTTGCGTAAATTTATCTTCCTGTTTTATGCACTTTACAAATGTGGTAGAACTGTCCATGCAAGTGTAGATATTCTGCTTACACAGACTGCATCCTGACAAATACTTGTAACAAACTTGAATATAAAAGCAAATGTCTTATGGGCTTGAACAAAAAGTTACTTGACTCTGAACTCAGAGGTGTCCTCACACATGCACTGGAGGAAAACCTGGATGCTTTAGTAGATGGTCCAGCCAGATCTACTGTTTTTTTCTGTGTCTGATCCTGAAGTCAAGATCAGACACAGGTCAGGGGGAAAACAGGTGAGGAACAGGAAACAGGTGAGGAGGTAATGATACTTCTCTAGGTCTTCTATACTCACTCTCCTATGCTGTGGAAATTCTGATAGACATGTTCAACAATGAGCATTGTCAAAATTGTCCAGTGGCTGAAGTCCTTCAGTGAACTGGGTTCAATCACAGAGTCATTGTTCAACAAACAAAACTGGTTGAGGTCATGGTTGCAGAAGTAAGCTGAGGAATCAGCACAGGTACCCCTGAGCTTTGAAATGACAGTTCTGTTCTAATGAGGAGTAACTGGCTTCAAGAAAATAATGGAAGCTTCCAATTTGCTGTGTATCTGAGAATCTCACAGAGCAAATTTATCTACATACATGTCCTAGGAATCTTAATTGTTTTTGTTTTGTTGTTGTTTTTGGTTTGGTTTGTTTATATTTTCTTCTTTCTGTTTGCACAACTGGAGTTTGTTAACATATATTTTAATTATCTAAATTATTCTATATTATGTAAGAAACTTATGAATAATTGCAATATATTAGAATGAAAGTTAGTCTATCCAATATTCCATTTCTTGAGAGTGGTCTGTAGCAGATACTCTGAATGTGCTCAGATGGTCAGAGAATCCAGAAGGAAAACAACACAAAACAAAACAAAACAAAACAAAAAAGAGTATGATGGGTGGGCTTCTGTCAGGATGCAATCCACATTGCAAAAGCTCTCTTGGAGTGCTGTTCATTTTTAACATTACAATTATCTTTCATTTCACATTTATGGAAGTTGTTTTGCTCATTTATCTGTTCCATAGCTTTGGAAAATCAGAGTAAAGTGTCCCTACTTGATGGGGATTTGTGGGGAAGAGGGGAAGGGGGATTTCCAAGACACACTGAGACCTTATCCAAGAGAACTTCAGAGCTCCATATCTTTTTTTATTCTCCAGACAATTTCATTTCACTCCTCCCCCCCAACCCTCCCCTCCCACACACACAGGGATGGACATCAATACATTACGAAACTTTGGTATTTCTATATATTTTCAAGAAAAAATGATATTCAAAAGCCTCCCATTGATTTTTTGATAAATGGCTCATGCAGAAACTTGCTTGACAGCCAACAGGAATGAATAAGCTTATTCCAATAAAATCACCACCATGGATGATTACAATATTTTTCAATGGCCAGTTTTGTGCAAAGAGAGACATCCCTACAGGGAGGTCATTTGTCAGCCTAAGTCAGAGCTTTAATGCTACTCTGAAATAGCTTAGATGAAGTTGGTGTGAGTTTCTCTTTTTCCTTTCAGGGAAAAAAAAAAAAAAGTGTGAAAAAGTAAGAATAAAATATGGAGAATCACAGCACTTGTATAAATCAGGACACAGCTGCAATGCAAATTCATGTAAGCTCATGGTGCTGATATATTCATTTTGTGATCTAATGGGACACTTACATGTGATCAGTTTTGTGGTTGTTGTATGTTTGTTTGCTTTACATTTTCTTTAATTTTATTGTAGTGTATTTTGGCAGGAACTGCTTGGGCACATTTAAATCTTGAGACTATCCGTGTGGTATTTGTCTGTGCAGAAGTTACAATAATATACACTGTATCCCCAGGAATTAGTTTTACTCTCAGCTTTTGTCATAATTTTTTTTAACTAAATGATAATCCCTATGTCTGAAGCAGCTTCTGTTTAAACACTTGTTCCAATGGGATATAAAACTTAAATGGTGATAATTCTACTTGCCGTACTGCAATGTCGTCAGCCAAATCAGAATTTTTACATACAGCATGTATTCTCTTGTCATTATTAACTATTTCAAAAGCAGCATGAATTTACCATCCTCAACTAGCTCTTGATTTTAGTAGAGTTACTGGCTAAGTCTGGAGGAAAGCTTTTACCTCAGCATATTCAGCTAATGCTAGATGATACAATGAAAAACATAAAGAAAAACAACTACTACAGATTCATAGAAATGCTTAAAAAGGGAAGGATTTCTCTTAGTTTTTCCTCTTAGCTGTGTAGTTTGATATGTAACTGAAATTACAAATTTGTGTTGTTAATTGAGAAAAATGTGGAAAGGTTTGCCTCTGCATACATATTCTGTACCCTTCTAGCATGTTCTTTTATTTCCCAAAAAGACCTCAATGACAACTGTAGTTTCTAGCATCAACCGTCATGCTCTCTTTTAATAGGGAGGGTTGCTATTTCATGATAAATTCAAAAAACATAAAGTTCCAAAAAGGGAGTCAGGTACTGCATTGCTGAGTGTTGCCATGTATAATTTTTGCGTCATATATCTAGAGTGAAACCCCAAGTGAACCCTTGGTTTCCCAAAGCACTTCATGGGAAGATGTCTGGATTTAATAGAAACCAGGCAGACTGCTGGGCAGGGAAACTACTTAAAATTAACTAACAGCACACAGTCTTGTCTGTTCTGAAACCCAGTGGATCCTCAGATTTGGGCAATATTCACTTCGAGACCATCAGAGCTCAGCACTGTTCACCTTCCTTTGGGCCAGTCCTTCAAAGCTGAGTAGAGTAGGTAGAGTAGGTGCCATGTCCTCAACCAGACATGCCTTAGAAGAAGCTAGTGCCTCTCTGCACATCGCTAAGGAGTAGGACTGTGTGAATATCATAAGCTGATAAGAAACTCTAGCTTCCTTCCTTATGGCCTTGCTGTGGCCCACAAACCATCTAACATTTAATAAAAAGAATTTCCTCTCTACCACTTAAAACACATGGTCAGAACTTCATATCAAGCTCTTGAAGCTTTGTAGAGTGAAGCTTCTTCACTCAGAACCAGAGCCTGAGAGGCAGGCTACCATAAGTCTGCGCTTTGCCTTCAGCTAAAGTCACTCTGAACATAGAAAAATATTTTGATGGAAAACAAAATGAATTTTAAACTACTAAAAGACAAAGTCAACAATGTGGTTGCTAGGTTTGGAAAGCAAATGCAAAGATACAATGCAATTACATACCTTATTAGTCAGCTGTACTTGGCTTGTTTTACAGCCTCTGCTCATTTGCCTAAGAGCTGACAGAACGTAACGAACCACATCCATCTGGCATCGTCTCTCCTGAGTTGAAGTCCCTGACTTAGGATGGAGTTTGTCTTTAATGAACTGCTTTACTCACCAAGGCTTCTATTGAGTATAAATATACCCCAAGGGGACTTCATATAACCCTCAGTCTTGATGGTTGATTTGATTATTGTTTGAATTTATGATCCTTCTACTAATGTGAATCTTTCTGATATAATATTTGGCGTTGATACACAGACATGATCTTGAAATACCATTTCATACTAGGTTGTGCAGTTAGCGTTACTGTTCTCTGTATCAATAGATGATGCATTAATGCAATATAAATAATGTTTTTCTTAATACATATGTTGATTAGTAAACATTGAATCATATGAGCCTGTATGATTTTATGTAGCTAACTTTGTTTTCACATCAGACTATTTATAATAAAAACACTTCAGGATAAAACACTGAGAAATAAAGGAAAAGAGTACAATATATTGTTTTTTATTTGATAAAAATTTGAAGAGCATACAAATAATTTTTCCAATTTTGTGGATGGGTGAAAACCTTGAGATAACTTTCACAGTGGCAAAATAAATCATGTGTTTTCCAGCTTCTTGTTGAATTAAGAAATGCAAACTCCAAAGTTAAGTAAGAATGAAATATCTTCATTGAAAGAAAAAAGTATGTTGTTTGTGATATATAACCCCTTTATTCACCTTCAATTTTGCTCAAGTTTTAATAAAAATGTGGTTTCATAACGAAAAGCCAAAAATTGTGAAATTAAAAAAAAAAAAAAAAAAGTTGACAAATTTTGGAAAGTTCAGAAATAAGTATTTTGCTTCATCATTATGTTGACCTTTTTCAGACATATCTGATAGTAGAATTTATACTAGTGCAGGGAAAGTCCTGTTCATTGAGTTTTGTCTTGTCTCACACACATCCTGAGTGACGGATGAGATCAGAAAAGATACCTAGCATCTGCATTTTAATTGAGGTTAAGTGTTTGTTGCATCTTAACAATGTCCAACATGACCAACGTTAAGTTTCTTCAAGATAATTAGAGATGAGCTGGGTTTTCAGGTTTTCAGCTTTAGAGCTTAAATTCTGTGCAAGTTTAGTTTCTGGTCATTTGTTTAATCTTGCCCAGGGCAATGAGAAATCTCCTATTACTATGGGTTTAATCTTTCATACTTGGAATAAGTGGGAGTTTTCTTTTGCCTTTAGTGTAAACATATCTTGCACTGTTTTCATTAAAAAAAAAAAAAAAAAAAAAAAGCTAGTACAAGTTTTACTGAAAGCATCTCATTAAGCTAGGGAATCTTCAATCCCCAGAGCCTCCCTGAGTATACCTGTGTCTCATTCAGTCAGTTCTGGTGGTAACTGTGTTACCACTTGTTCTACACTACCAGTCAAAATGCAGTGGTGGGTCTTTCAGAGAAATAAGCTGCCCACTTTTCCAAAAGAAATAGGTAGATATTTTAATATATTTTTTCCCACATATACTAAAAAGCACAGAAATAGCTGACATCCACATGTTCACCAACTGCAAAATTTTGTATGCATTTTATAAATGAACCAGTGCAGTGCTCAAGTGCAGTGCAAAATTGGCAGCCTTGAAAACTGGAGTTGTCTTTGGACTGAGTGGCTGCTGTGGCAGAGACCATTACACTATTTCCTCTGTCAGGTGCTTCTGAGATGCATAACTCGGTTTTGGAGTCTTGGTTCTTTGTTGTGGGATAACTGTGATGTTCTGTGTAGCCTTTGGTAACATAAGCATGATTTGGACACTTATGTGATGCGTTACTAATTGCACACTAATTAGCACCTACTAATGCATTAAGGCATTAGTGCATTTGTTTACCACTTGTAGCTCTGTAGCCCAGTCACTACAGTACCGTCATTGTTTCAAGTATGCCACAGGCATTACTGTTTGTGAGACCTGAGGACTGGGGTTTCTCAGGCTAATTTTTCACAACCATTCTTGGTCTTTCTGGAGCTTTGTTTTCCTGTGGTTTAGCCACAGCAGTATTTTTTCTAAGGACCAGAAGGCTATAAGTAATTTGTTTTGCTTTTGCTTATCTTAGTGTAGTACAATCATAGTTTTTATGTAGAGGGCTGTAGGAAGCCATTATTCTGTGTAGAATGAAATATTTATGATTAAATATGTAGAATGAAATATTTATGACTAACACATTGGTGTGGTGTGGAGGAATAGGGACCTTGTATGTTAGCAGAGCCCTTGAGCAATTGAGGTGCAGGATGCAGTTGAGGAACAGTCGTGGGATGATAAGAGGCAAGGCACAGGCCAGCACTGGAGACCCCACAGCTATAAACAACTTGTCAGTGGTCAGTTGAACAAATGCAGACCTGGAGCTGGATAAAGTCAATTTTTAAAAAAGGGGACACAGAGCAAGTATCTAACACACAAAACCAAACCAAACCAAACCAAACCAAACCAAACCAAACCAAACCAAACCAAACCAAACCAAACCAAACCAAACCAAACCAAACCAAACCAAACCAAACCAAACCAAAACAAAACAAACCAAAACAAACAAACAAACAAACAAAACACACACACACATATACCATAAATATGGATATAATATGGACTGGAAGACCATTAAAGACCAAGGTGTTAAGAACTGTTAGAAAATGTTTTTAAAATAACTCTCAGTTAGATTCTAGAGCAAGAAAGGACTTGGATATTGACAATTTGTTGTGTCCTTCCCCAGGCTGAAGCTATCACTATCAGGAGCAGTGGAAGCATGAGCAAAATACCTGAAAAAAGGTGTGGTAAAATGGAAGTGTGCCATGAGCAAAACATCTGAAAAAAGGTGTGGTAAAATGGAAGTGTGCATATAATTTTAACTTTCCTAACATCAGTGAGAATAATGTTAATATTATTGAGACTTTTTTGTTAATAGTATTTTTGTTGTTGTTGTAATGGGCAGTTAAGAGTTTACTTATACTGAAAATAATATCTTGATTTTACATATCATTTTATTCTCTTTTCCCCATTACAAGGTCTGAATGTAACTTATTCAAAACTATGTCTATCATTGGTGACATAATCCGAACTACATTTTTTATCCACATAATAACTGAGCTCTTTTCACAGAAAGGCTAGGTGAATCATACCCCAGATCAATGACTTCAGATTTCTATAACTTATAGTTACCACTGGTTTTAAGGGTAAGTTGAATGGAAATAGAAAAAAAAAACTATTCATGTACTTGTCACATAGGCTCCATTTCTCTTACTTACACATTTCTGGTCTTACAGCTGTTACACCTGAGAGCACCAGTGTAGAGAGTAGTGGGAGCACTGGCCCTTGTCTGGGGCTGCTCTGTGAAAAAACAGAAAACTGGGGAAATTTACTGAGACATGGTGAAGAAAAAAGTTCACTGCTTTTCTTGCTAACCAGAGTCCCAGACCTATGAACTAATTGCTATGAAAGAGCCCAGCTCTTTGAAATGAAAATTGGGTTCAACGGAAAATCTGTGACTATTTGAAAGATGGCTGCAGTGCCAGCAGCTGAAAATAAGTGCATGCTGTGATTGCGTAGGGATCTCTGATGTGAGTTTCCACTCTGACATCTTTTATGCAAAGTCTGTCGGGTCGGTGCACAAGGCTACAAGGCACATGAAGTTTTCAGGTCCAGACTACCCCCAATTCAGCTTTAGAGTGACCAGCTCTTTGGGAAGTGCATTTTCTTCCTTTGGTTGGAACTATCATCTGACAGAAGTGTGTACACAAAGGAAACAGCCATTTCTGGGAAGAGCCTCAGTAATGTCACTTTGTTTATACAGCCTCCATTTTACTCAAATGAAAAGATTGTGTACTGCATTCTTTCTCTATTTTTTTTTCTTACCCCTCCCAGTTAATCAGCAACACAAAGAAAGATAGATTCAATTCATCCCTGATTACTGTGGATGGGATGCAGGGAACAAATAGTTACAAGGCAATGTAAAACAAGGGTTGATTCATACTGTGACAAAGGCAAGGCACTGCAGATGCAAATTGTTTTCAGGAAAGACATTAAAGAGTAAACACAAACCCGTTTTTCCTGGATTTCATCATGACAAAGACATAGATATAATCAGATACTAATAGTATTAAAATTTGGAACAAGCTCAATGGAAAGAAGAGCTGAGCACAAACAAGGTGGGAACTAAAGACTGAAGAACTGTACACAAATCAGAGGGACAAACCTCTTCTTAAGAGTGAAAGACAGGGCTGCAAACATCAGCCACAAGATGTGGAGCTATATTTCCTGGTCTGGGGTCTTGTTTACTCTTGTTGAGTGCTTATGGAGTTTTGGTCAACAGAATAAGAAAAAAGAAGGAAGAGAAGAGCTCTTAGACTTGGATAATGGAAGGAGGGTAAAGAAGTTACAGTTAATATATATATATGTGTATATATATATATATATATATACATATATATATATATTCAGGTGTTTATTGTTTTGCAGTAGTTTGCCTTTTGCCTGTAACTTTCTTATTTAACTCACGCCTTCATAAATAGTTCTAAGTTTGGAGAGAGATTGTTTTTCTTCTCTGTACAAGGAAGCTCTTTATCAAAGCTATGAGATACATGAGACTGACCTGAGAACTTTCCCACTATACATCACATGCATGCCTGCATTTCTCTGTCTGTAAATTTCTTTCTCTGGGATTTTTGGAAAACACTAGATGGCAAAGTGGAATCCAGAGCTGCCTATTGGAGATTAATTTTATGAACCTTGCGACTTGTGAATGAGGAATGTTCCTCTACAAGTGGTCAAGATTAGTGGCTGAAAGATAACAAATGACCACCAGCTTTCTTCTCAGATTTAGGCTAATATTAACACATGAACAGAAGATAGTGATAAAACAGGAGTTAGGAAGTTAAGCAATTTCTTCTTTGCAGACTGCCTTTATGTTTGGGGTTAAATTAGTTCTGAGCACTGTAGTGCCCTGGTTCATGGCTAGCACTCCTCCCTGCCATTAGAAAATAATAACAAGAGGGGACAAATGGGGAACAAAAACAACGTGACATTGGTCAAAGGAAATACCTGCTTGGATTTAGAGGCAGGAATGAAAAGCATTCGTGTATGTAAATTGGTCTATTTTGCCACATAGATTGCACCTGAGGAAACACAGAAGACTTGTGAATTATGCTCTAGTTATAAACACAATCAATTAGGAAACCATAATCTGTGGCAAATAGCTTAAACAAAGAGGCATCCAGCAGAGACATGCACCAGTCAGATTGTGGTCAGTGGGAAGTGATGTCCTAACAGTGAAAGGTGGCCACCCATAATGGAAGAACAGCATGTTGGTACTATAGAGAAGTTATAGTAAATTACAGCTTCATTTCAAGAGGAAATCACAGCTTCATTTCAAGAGGAATATATTGTATAGAGCATTAAGTCCCTGCTCTTCATAACCACAGGCAATGTTTTATTGGTAATAAAATAGAAAATAACATTTCAAAGTTTATAAAGAACATTTTTTTTTCCACCCAACAGGCTACAAATATGTTGAAAACACAATACTAAATAAAACTAACAAAATAAACATAAATACCTTAGAAATATCTAAGTAACTCCAGTAGACAAAGAGAGTGTAGGAAATTGGGGGGAGGAGGGGCACAGGGGGAAGGGACGGCCTGGATCATCAGTAGAGGTAAATTGCAGAATGAGATTAAAATGCTCAAAAAGCTTTATTCTAATACCAAAGTTTTCTTCCTTGTTTCCAAAGTTGTTGAACAGTGTAACTCTGACTGAAAACTATGCAGACTAAGAAAAGTTGTCCAATCTGAGGAAGTGCAACAGCCCAAAACCACCCTAAGTCTAGGTACGGTCAGATAAAATGAAAAATCACTAGAATTTGCCAGTCAAAAGAGAAGACTATTCCATGGCCCCAGAGACAGCTGACAGAAACTTAGAAACACAAATATTTATTGGCAAATATTTTTCAAGAAATATTGTGAGCATATAAAAAGGTACAGAATGGCTTTTTTGCTATCACTTCCACACATAAATTTATCAAACTCCATTTTGATAGTGATTTCTTGCTCCCAAATGTCCTGCTTAAAATTTGTACCCAAGCACTATTCCTCTGGTGGTTAGAAACCTTATTGTAATTCCCAGTCTAAATTTATTCAGTGTCAGTTCATATGCACTTTCTACTAGCATTTTGTGATTAATCATATTCCCTTTCATTTTCACTTTCTCAGCTTTAGACACACTTTTGTTATTCAAATAAGGTAAGTTGTGCTCTGCTGCTATCATTCTGGCAGTCCTCTTTACTGTCCCAGCTCAGGTTAACATTATTTTTTTTCACTAGAAGTGAGTAGAATTAAATTTAATATTGAAAATGAGCCCTTCTGAATTACCTGTAAAATGATGAAGAATCTGTCTCATCTGAGAAGTGATAGGTTTCTAGGACAGTACTCTTGGTATTGGCCAGACATTAAAATACGTATTGAACAGCAGCATCCTAAGAATTTCAAAAACTATTTAGTCTTCATGAAAGCAACACATTTGTGTTCAGACAATGCAGAAATGATATAGACATATTTAATTCATGAAGACATTCTCAAGGACAGTTCAGAATTCATTCTTCTCATTAGACCTGATTTAGCTGGACAGACTCCAGAAAGTTTTAATTTGCTCTAATTTGGAATAAAAACAGACTTGGACATTGTTTTTATAAACAAATAAACAAAGAGGTTGAGCTAGCCACTGTAGGAATGAGAATTTTTTAAATTGCTTCTAGATTGTGTACTTTGTTGGTCAGGGTTTGCCCAGTCCTAAGCCTTTTGAGCATGATAGCCCATCCTGTATGTTGCTGGAAGTAACCTCCTTTACTGTTCTACAGAGTTTCAAACTGTCATCTGTTCTCATAACACTTCTTATTTTGCATGTATATTCCTCTCACAATCTTCTTGTTCTCATTTAAACAATACTAGCCAAAGGCAATAGATAAAAAGTGGACTATTACATTCGATGTCATTTAACATCACATGAAGTGCTAAAAGGGTTTACATCCAACTGTATTTATCAGCTCAAAAAGAAAGAGAAAACATTATCACCAAGAAGCAATTCTTTTCTTTGGTAACTTCAACTGGGAATGATTCTTATTATAAACAAAGCTGTAGTGCCGTACTAAGGCTATATTGTACTCACAAATATTCATTTCAGCATCTTCAGGATGATTGCATTTACTGTGGCACAGTGCCATCCTGTGGACCCTAAGGTTATCTAAGGCAACCAGGCAGATTATTATGACAGGTAAAGTTGAGCAATTTTTCATGTAAGGCATTAAACCAGACCTCGTTCAGTAAGGATGAGTTAAGTAAAAGTCCTTGGCTGAAATGTGTTCTTACTTCTTCATGTAACCACACACTTCCTCCTGTGGCATTATCAACACTGAATTCTAGAGCTGCCTAGAGGGTAATAATACCTCTCCATCTTAGTTTTCAAAAAGTCTCAAAATGTATTTTTCCTTCCACATTTTAGGAAAACAACCTCTTGCAAATATTTTTGTTTAAAAACCAGGTCCAACATGTCTCAAAAGTCCAGTTTTGATGGACAAATACATTTTTGGTGGCATTTGATCAAAACTACTTTGAGTGCTTACATGTTAGTGGTGAGAACATTGGTCACAGACATGGGAGAGGTCTGGTAGTGATTCATGGAGAGTTTTTCTTCACAACTCATACTAAGCCTGACCATGAGAAACTCATATACTAAGCCTGACCATGAGAAACTCATATCCTAAGGCAGATTCAGAAAGGTAGTCTTTCCCTATTTACTTAAACCGTGTGATGCTTATTCACATACCTGTGAAATGACTTGTGTTCTTAAAATTTCATCATGCTAAAAGTATTTCACTTACCTCTAACAACATTATCTCGTCTTTTACAGTGGACATATTTCATGGCCATCAGATGTGTTGAGCACATTCTTTTCCCCACGTGGTTTGATCTTGCTTTTACCTTTGTGATATGCCTGAAACAAGAGATTCAGCAAGCCTTGGAAAGCTTTTCAAACAGCCTTAGGAAAGCCAGAAAAAAAGCATATATTGCCTTGAGTTCATTTAAGGGACTGGCTGGTATCAAGCAAGTGGGCTGAACGCTCAGTGACCCCAACTGGATAAAGACAGTTCGTCTGATTTATGCATGTGCAAATATAATGCTACTCAATGCAAAAGTGTTTCACTGAGTGTTGAATGAATGCTCTCTTGTGACTATTTATGAAGACAGAGTGTTAAAAGTGTTAATGTAATCAATAAAAAGGAAAAGGTCTGGGAGTAGCACTCAATCTGAGCAGTTGAAGCTTTACAGAACGTTGCCACTGAAATAAATATTTAGCAACTCTACACTGAAGGTGCTATTCTTTTGACAGGATGAGTTTCATGCCTCACAGCACAAAAGTTATGAGATTTCAGTCAGTAATCAAAGAATAAACTCTATATTTTTTCATAGCAAAAATACAATGCTTCTTTTCCTTTGACATGCTGATGATTAAATGAAACATTTCTACCTCCTACCTCAACTTTCACTTTTGGGGAGCAAAAAGAGTACAAGAGGTGGAAAAAGTGACCAGAAATAGAACAAAAAGATGTGAAACAGTACTCGAAAATGTATGCTAACTTCAGTGTGGCAAACCTGAAGGTAGTGCCAATGGACACTATTACATGACACTATTGCATCGTTGGAACGGAAAGTTGAACTGAGCTTGTCTGAGCTTAAAAAAGGTAGAGAGCTCATGCTTAAGACCACAAAGACTATGAATCTTAGATCACAAATGATATCTGGATATCTGGATTCCGTAAGTGGGAGGAAATGGACCCTTATAACTCAATATACTCCAAAATCTTGCAACAGGGCATGTGGTTTCTGCAATAAGTAGAAACTGTACAGTGCTCTGAGTGAACTCAAAGCCTGAGATATTATAAATTTCAGTAGGAAAACGTAGTGCTTATTTTCACTACAAATGATTACTGCATCACTTACTACGTACTTTGATATTTTGTACATATTAACTCATTTTATGCACTTTTTTAGATTAAATTCAGTTCACTGATGTAGTTATGAGAGAGAAGTGATCCAGATGTTTGAACAGCAAATAACTAAACTGCAAGAGGTTTCAGATGAGAAGCTGGAGGTTTTGAGTGTTGAGGAGAGTGACTGGGGATTTGAGCATGTAAAATCTTTGAGGAAAGTACATAATGGCAAGATGTTTCTGGAAATAACTTAATAATGTTTTATTTTAATATATCATCTCAATGTCCTTTGGCTTCTGGAGCCCTTCAGGTGAATGGGGCTGCACACACACACACACACGCATTTCAGTGAAACAACAATTGTTTCCAACTCAACAAAACAGTACCACATCCACCAAAGTGCATTTTTCTTTAACTAATAAGGTATACTTTTTAATTATGAAATACAAAATTGCAAAAGCATTTTATAGAAGAAGTTAAGATGAATACCTGGGATACTGCTGCTGGAAGGCTTGTATAAACCATGCAGTAGTGAGGGCAAAGAACACAGAAATGTGTACTGGTATGAAATAAATGCTTTGACACCAACTAGTTTAAAGACAGAACATAAGCAGAGAGAGTAAAAGATTGAAAAAATGTGCTCCGAATGTTTTTGAATTCCCACAGTGTGATTAGCTATCTTCCCAGAGACAATGGGAGAGTCATGCAAAATATTTATGAGATAATAGTCTCACAAGAGAAACACAAAATGAACTATGAAATGAATGTTTTTCCAAAACAGGGAATGACTATTAGAGGAAAATACCTTGTTATTCTCCTAAACTCAGCATATTTCAGACACTAAAGAAATGGGTGAAAGAGCTTGTGTGCTGTTGCTGTTTCATGCTTTGGAAGAGGTGGAAGAGTATCTAAATGCAGGCAGCATTTAGATAGCAACTTTGGGTGTTTTTGTTTTTGTTTTTGTTTTTGTTGTTGTTATTGTTTGTTTGTTTTACAAAATTGAAAGGTCATTTTTAGAACAGCAACTGGAAAATTAATTTCTAAAGTGAGTAACTTCTGAAAATATTTCTGTTAATTGTATCTCAGCCACAGGTCACCCCACTGGCAAAGAGAACCAAGTTCTAAAATCACTTTGACTGATACAGCAGTTTTAATGCTTTTCAGAAGCACTTTCAACTTTCTCCAATCAGCATAATTAGATTGAGGCCAACATCAGGTGCACTATGCTATTATCTTTTCCTGTAACCAAATATTGCTAGGATAATAAAAACATTGAAGTGCACCTGGTAGTAGGAAGGTCCCACATGTAATGAAGCTTTTAGTTAGTCAATGAACTCAGTAAAAGTCATGTACTTTACAATTTTAAATTGATTTTATGTTTTATGGTTTATCTTTAACATACTTCAAGGAAGACTCAGAACTTCTAGAAATTCTTGGTGTGATTTCACATATGGATGCAGCTCAACAACAAGCATTTGTATGTGAATTTACTCTCTCATTTGCTGAGAGAAACACCCCAAAATTATGTCAAGATTAGTTTGTTGAAGATATTCTCTTACTTACCCAGAAGATTTTTAGGGACGTATCCCAGTAGTGAAACTTTCTTTTTGTCTGTCTTGGAACTTGAAGCTTTTGATTTACCTTTGAAGGTTTTGATTTACTTTCTCCTACTTTTTAACATCTTGAGTATGCACATGAATCCAAAATGTTTTTAAGTGAGCTTCATAGATGGTTTACTATACCTAGCAGTGTTTTCCGTGTTTTCCTGGACTTGTAAATTATTGTACTGTGGTAATTAGCTGATCACACTGCAGTAGGGAGTGACATGTACACCATGTCTGTCCCTCAGTACTTTGGAGACATGCTTATGACTCAATGAACATTATTTTAACTGCTTTGGGGAGGGAGGGCTCGTTTTTTCTCTCTCTCACATATATAGTTATATGTAATGACGGAACATATTACTTTATTTTTGCCTTTCCAAGAATTACTTGATTTTTTATTTTTTTTTTCTGATTATTTACATGGATATTGTGGGCATGATGTTTAATTACAAATATAGAAAAATACACAGTTTTATTTGTATAAAATATAGCAAAACATCTCAGTTTAATGAATGGTCTCTTGTGGATGATATATATTAAGGTTATTTTCCAGTAGCTTAAAACTTATATTTATAGTGTTTATTTATTCCATACAATTGATAGTTGTAGGGAAAAATGCACCTACTTTCATGCCATTTCTTTTTAGGCTGAGCCAAACAAACAAACAAACAAACAAACAAACAAAAACAGCTGTCATGCTGAGGTAAAAATTACAAATCTTTTTTTTTTTTTGGAGAATACAGTGAAAATTTCTATGTACCTTTTCTCTATTGACTTTCATGAAGAAAAATACTGTAAAGGGCACAGTCAGGTATCTGTGTAGTAATTTAAAGAAAAAAAAAAAAGGCAAAGGAAATGTAGTCAAGAAGAAAGCTTTTGAAAGCACCACGTACTGGCCTCAGCTTGCTCCTGTTGAAATCAGTGGAAGTTTTGTTATAGACTTCAGTGGAAACAGAGCGAAGCCAACACTGAAAGGTTTAGAAAATGTGAATGTATGGTCAGAGCTGTCATTTTGCAACATAGATGGGGCTGCTTCATTTAGTGCTCAGCTCTGGCTCCTGATGCTGTGCTCTAGGCTGGAGGGAGGGTGGGAGGAAGAACCCAAACATGTCCTTCCAGACAAAATGTAGAAGTTTTAGCTGCTTTGTATATATATATATAAATTTGTTAAGAGTCACCTGTAATAAAGAACATATTATTACATTTGAAAATCAAGTAAATGACATGAATGACAGAAACAAGCAACGTACACTGTGTACTTCAAATACTGGTAAATGCAATGGAGAAGAAACCTTGTCACATGGTAATTCATTAAAAATGTTTATTTACAACCAAAGTATGTTTCTTTTGGTTGGTTGCACTAAAGCCTCTCTTACTGAAGCTTTAGTAAAGAACTCATATGGGACAAATTTTGTCTGAGCAAAGTAAGCTGTGATTTTGTAACTGTAAAAGTAAATGAAGACCTAGTAGAGTTTTTAGGAAGAACTTAGAAGCATGTAGGGGCCCAAGTCACAGTTTTAAAATGATATTGTACATTTCAAATGTCAAATCTCTTGGAGGTCAGAGGAACTGCTAACCCATTTATGGCCATGAAAACTGCATCTCCCAAACACAGCTTTCCAAGGACTTACTATTTAAGTCTGTTTTTCACAAGCCATGTAATAAACCCTGCATTTCAAAGTGTTATTCCTGTTCATATTGTGGTATTGCTTTGCAGAATGGCCTGCCTTCATGACTCAAGTACCTCTCTTCAGTGCTAAGGGCATGTTGGCCTCAGTTCAATCCCAGTTATACACATTACCTAATTATGTCTCCTTTTATATTTCAGAAGGCCACAGAAATTTATGTGTGTATATATATATGCATATATTATATATGTATGTGTGTATGCTAAATGTATATCTTTGTGAGAGCATAGCAATATTTCTATATTTTCTAGTTGTCAAACACTATAAATTCATCAGTAACATTTTTTTCCCATTTGTGTTCATCTATCTTCTTTCAACAGACGAATGTTTTTCTATAACAGCAATATGGGTCCCTCATTTTCAAAATATGACTTCTATTTTGCTATATAAACCTTGATCAATTCTCTTTTCAGTCTTCACTTAAACTTCATTGAGCAGCATGCTCTTTTAAGTATGCTTTCCAGACTTTGTACTATATGTTTTAATTATCTGAATCTTTTCCAAACTTTTCAATTATTTTTTTTTTTCCAAGTGTGGCTAATCTAAACATAATGTCAAGCAGAGAGCTAAAGCATTTCATTTTCATGCAGGTTTTCTCCTTGCTTATTCATCAAACTGGGTACTGTTTGCTCTTCTAGGCTCTGAGAACAATGGTTATAGCTATGCTCTGCTGGTAAGGTAATCCTTAGCTCCACCACTGGGTCACTTTATTGTAGAAGAAGGTTTGCTGCCTTTGAAATGAGCCATTTCACATTGTGCAAAAACACCTGGTGATCCAAATTCATTGATATATTATTTGCCACTCCACGATTGCTGTTGCTTGTTTTGATATCAACTTTTTTTTTTTTTTTTTCCCTCTATAAGTATTGCTAAGTATATACAGTGTAATTTATGACTGTCTTTCTCTGCACTTCTTTCCATGGCCTTCATCCATCAGTCAGCCACACCATCAGTTAGATACTCTGCTCTTTGTGCACATCCTCCTTGAGCAAATTAACTCTCTGGGTGGAGAAACCTGAGTAGTGAGCAGAAGAGTATCAATGAAGGTCCATGCCTAACAAGGAGCTTGATGAGCACAGCCATCCACGTAGCTGAAACTGGGGATCAGGACTCCCTGATGAGGTAACCCTGCTTCCATCAATGAGCCAATATGCACACCCACTGAGACAAATTTTGTTCTTCCAAGGCCTCCCTAGCATTGCAGGATAAGGCAACGACAGTGTTTTAAAAGTATTTTCTGAGCTCTATCTTTAATCCATTAAACTGCCTCGGTACGTGGCTGGATATATATCACTCTATTGCACATTGTCATACAACAAATTCCTCAGAGGTGATGAAGGATGTTGTGTCTGCCTAGGCACCTTTATTGGCTTAACTTTCCACACCAGAATCTAGAATTTAAAAGAACTACTTGCTAAAGAAAAAGCTTTGATCAACATTAATTATGATACTGTTATTTCAGTTTTTTAGGAAATCTACCTTGTGTGTTCCCACTCTTTTTGTCTTGTAATGGTTCATTATGATCCCTTTGGAGACATGATTGTATCCCTTCCTCAAATGGGGATAGTTTGCATATCTTTTTTTCTAAGGTCCCATAGACCTTTATAAATAAATAAAAGAGAGATCATGCTTTAATTTTCATATTATCTAATTTTAAAAATCTAAAATTAATGTAATATTAATGCCTGCTTAATGTACTGTTCATTAATACAAATGAATTTTCATTATGCATTAATTTAATATTAATTATTGCCTCAGGAAGTAGTAGCTACTCCTTCTGTCTAGAGGGGCATAACTGCATTTAATTCAAACTTTATCCTTAAACTGGACATTATCTTACGAAATTTTCTCTACAACTTCTCTAGGATACTGCCCTCTGTAATATGGACATGCTGTGAACATTCTCAGCACCAAGATCTACAGAGGTAATTTGAAACTACACTGGTGTCCAATCAACACTACTAGGGATTTTCCTAAACTTGGGAAAAACAGTATATGCAAAATGATCTCTTTTCTGTTTTTATGGAAGAATGGAAGTAGGCTCTTGAAACATAGAAACTTTCTATCTTTGTTGTCCATTATCAAGACCTTCAATATGCAGTTACAATTAATTTTTTGCCATCTTAGAGTCACAAATGTAAAGTACTTGCTGTTAAGCATTTTTTTTTTTACAGTGATACCCCTTGTTTTCTATTGTTTTCTATTAACAATTTCTATTAACATAATGACTTTTTTTTATTAATAACTCTAAGCTGCTATTTTATCTATCATCATCTACACAGGATACATTATGTATATTTTTATTGAATGACCCCACAAAAGATTAAGATGTTTTCTTTTGTATTCTTCCTTCGAGGAAAGCAATTTAAATATACTTGTAAGGGGCATTTTTAGTTCCTAAGGATTTTGAGTGCTTTCTGGAGCATCAGAAAAATGAAAAATATTCTTCTCAATGTGTATATGAGCTGAGTGAAATTCATCCATGTGCAGCTGACCACCAAAAGGCTGAGGCATTTGTCAATCTTGAAATTTCTTTTCAGTGAATGTATGTTGTGTATACAGCTTCAGCTCTTCCAGCTGCTCATAAATAATTGTGTCTTGTGTTACTTATTCAAAAAAGGACTCAGTGGAAAGTAGACTGAAACTTGTATCCACTGGTCTGGGCAGTTAAAATTATGTTATATTCCTTCAGCATGAAAACTTTAAATTTCTAGCCAAAGAAAAGGTGATAATGTAGGAGCCTGGGGCAGGAGGAAGGTAACAGCAGAAAAGATCTATTAATACTTAAAACTCCTTTTTAGCATAGACGTGCTTTTATCTACATCTTATCAGAATCTAAGTACAGTAAGACAAATGGTTATTCCTTAGCAAAATATTCCATTAGAAATATCCCACAATGCATTTATTTTTTTTTTTTTTTCATATACACATACATGCATTTATTTTATACTTTCCAAGATTTCACGGCTGGCCCCTGCTAATGTTTTTTTTGCCACAGTGGATGTTAGCAGTTTAGCAGGATTTAACATGATATAGAGTAATTGCTGACTGTGTAGGAGGTAAAATGCCTTAAAAAAAAAAAGAAAAAAAAAAAAAGGGTAAAACCCAGAGAAAACAGGTAGTGTGAAGGATTGTGTCCCTAGCATTAGCACCTTGCTGAAGTAAATAAGCTTGCACAGGACAAAACACATAGGAAAAATGTGGGATCAAAAGAACACCACATCTGCAACAAATTTATGGTCACGTTACACTTGTGCCAATCTCACAACTCTGTCATGTCAAAATGACGAAGTGAAGACCAGGAAACCAGGAAGGATCTTGAAGAAAAGCACAGGTAACAAAAATCTGTGGCCCCTTATTTCTGTACTTTGTACATAACCCAGCCCCCTTACATCCCTCCTGTTCTTTCTTTCCTTCTGCAAAAACATCGTGTATGGATGCTGGCAGGAAGCACTCCATGCACACTCAGTGCCCACTCTCCTGGCCACAAGCATACCTCTAGGCATCCAACTGCTACTAATTGCTCTCAAAGAAACAAGGACTCCTTGTCAGCATAACAGTCTGAATTACCATTGAAAAGTTTCTGATTTTTCAAGATTTCAAGCTTGGTCATGGGCTTTGCAGGTGTTCCTTCCCCTGCCAGCTTTCCCATGAAGTTGTGTAAAATTGTGCTTCATTAGCATTTATTATTTCTGTTAGAGCTTTGCATGCTGACTGATCACAATAATGATCTCTGCACTTGGGAGACTCCAAGCTGTTATTATTAAGAGTATTTTGATCATGATTTACATCTGTGCATTTACAGATTTCACCAGGATAACAAAAGGTTTGTTTTTTCACAACTAATGTAGTTTGGAAGAAAACAAAGACTGAAATTCCATAATGGTCTGACTTGCCAATGAATTATAGCTACCTGAGCAATCACCAATAACAATATCAACTTTCCAGTCCTTTTTCTCTCACTGTTAGCTGTCATGAGAATAAGTACTGAACACAATGGTATTGGAGAAGAATGCAAATAAGGAAAATCAAGTTAAAAATGAAAGATTACAATTGTACTTCTTTTTATCATTCAATTTTCTTTGCAAAAGGATTGGAAGATTTTTTTAAATTCATCTTTTAAATATCATTATTTTGGTCCACTTCCTAATGCATTTTAAAGCTTAAATGTCATCATTTTACTCTTTCTCTTCTGTCAACCCATTGAAGATATGTGGTATAAATCATGGACTAATGTGAAATGAACTAGCAAATTGGTACATAATAGGCAATTTCTTTATATCTGCTGAAGTATTTCACATGCACCAATAAATACATTATACTGAATATTTGTAAGTGTCTTTTGAAGGATGCAAATTTGGAAACATGTAAGTTAGTGAGGAATTTAAATTCTTGACTTTCAGTGTTCTGCAAAGACACAGGAGTTTGTGTTTGGGTTCTGTTGTTTGTTTTGTATTTGTTTTCTGGTTATAAGGACAGTTACCTGTAGCCATGGAAGTCATTTTAAGAAAGATACTCCAGCTAAGCACCACAGGAAATAATTTCTTTATGATGACCTTGTGTCACTGAAAGCACAAAGCAGTCTTCACAGCTGAATGCTCTAGCCCCAGGGACTACTAATGATGGGAAGTAATAGCTTTTAAACTTCTAGCCACTTGAGTTGTGTGTCGCATACATTTATTCCCTTTGGAATTTTTAAAATTTATTTATGCGGTATCTTTCAGGACATTTCAGTGTAGCAATATCACCTTGGTGATAAGTTCACATGAATTTCAGACACATCTCAGAAACACACTGTTAGTGATGAACAACCTCTAGAGACCTGAGACCCAATTGCATATGACAATCTGGAAAATGTTGGCCACTTCCTATTGCATTCGTGTTATTCATGTGCTTTCAGTACCTTCAGTAAAATACTATTTGGAAATGCTTAGAGAAACAAACTGATAAAAACAACTATAAGATTTTCATCTTTGTTTCTACTCAGAGATATAAAAAAAAATAAAAAAATCACTAGGATAACACATACACATGCACACAAAATCAAAGAATTCTAGTCATAGAAAAAGGCATAAAATGTAAGACACATCTGTTGTGACCTTTATTTCATTTCTCTCGTGGCATATCTGTTCCCCACTGAACACTGCCCTGAGCTCTGGCCAGTCTAAGCGTAAAACATTAAGTCATGAAAATGCCAGTCACTATTTCATTTGAAAGATTACATATCACCTTACTCAACCTAGTGTTCAGGATCTCATTATCAGTTTTATGGTCATCAGTGTTTTCCTTGATTATAACATCTACGAGCAGTTACTTGTGCCATTGGTGATATTCTGCTTAGGGGGATCGTAACTAACTCTAGCATGTCATAGCATTTAACATCTGGGAAAAGTATGTGTACTTAACACACTCCTCTGAGATGCAACATCTATAAGCATCTTGTGTGTGCTTAAGCATGTGGTGGCTAACCACCCCCCTACCACCAATATCACCCACTAAACCATGTCCCTAAGCAGCACATCCAAACTTTCCTTGAACACCCCCAGGGACAGTGATGGCACCACCTCCTTGGGCAACCTGTCTCAATGCCTGACTGATCTTTCTGAGAATAAGTGTCTCCTCATTCCCAACCTGAACCTCCCCTGATGCAACTTGAGGCCATTCCCTCTAGTCCTATCACCTGTGAGACGAGGCTGAACCCAAGCTCCCCACCCCTTTCTTTCAGGTGGTTATAGAAAGCAATGAGGTCTGCCCTGAGCCTCCTCTTCTCCAGACCAAAGAACCCCAGTTCCCTCATCCACCCCTCACAGGATTTGTGTTCCAGACCCTTCACAAGCTTTGTAGCCCTTCTCTGAATATGCTCCAGAGCCTCGATGCCCTTCTTGTAGTAGGGGACCCAAAACTGAACACAGTACTCAAGGTGCAGCTTCACCAGAGCTGAGTACAGGGGGATGATCACCTCCCTGCTCCCACTGGCTATACTGTTCCTGATACAAGCCAGGATGCCTTTGGCCTTCTTGGCCACTTGGGCACACTGCTGGCTCATGGTCAGGCAAGCATCAACCAGCACCCACAGATCCTTTTCCTCCTCTCATATTTCCAGCCACTCTGCCTCAGGCCTGTAGTGCTGCATGGGGTTGTTGTGGCCAAAGTACAGGACCTGGCATTTAGCCATGTTGAACCTCATCCTATTGGCCTCTGCCCATCAGTTCAACCTATCCAGGGCCTTCCTACCCTCCGGCAGGTTGACACTTCCCCCCAGCCTGATGTCATCTACAAACTTACTGAGGGTACACTCAATTCCTTCATCCAAATCATCAATAAAGATCTTAAAGAGGATGGATTCCAACACCGACCCCTAGGGAACACCACTGGTGACTGGTCGCTAGCTGGATTTCTCTCCATTCACCACCACTCTCTGGGTCTGACCCTCCAGCCAGTTGTTAACCCAGCAGAGTGTACCTGTGCAAGCCATGGGCTGCCAGCTTCTCCAGGAGAATACAGTGGGGAAAGTAAGGGAAAGGGAAAAGGGACTCACTTTCTCTTGACTTATGTTGTTCTTCTGTTGCTGTTTTTGAAATTCATAGGGACAGGGTTTTTTTAATCGGTAGCTGGAAGAGGAAGATTAGTCATAGATGGACAGTGGGCGAGCAAGTGCAAGGAAATCTGTGCATTAGCAAATGTAGAGTATAATAATGCAAAGAAGTGTGTAATATGATTGTACGTAAGGGTTTTAGTGAAGCATTTCACATAATGGCTCATAAAACTTGACCTGAAAAAATTAATTCAGCTCAATTGGGAGGAACATGAAGAGAAAATTACCAGAAGATCATTAAAAAGAGTCATGATAAGCAGTAATGTACTAAGATGTTGGGAGGTGGCAGTTGGGATATCAAAAGGACTAACAATAATTTCAGTTGCATATAATAACTGAATTAATTGCCTGAAATAAAATTAAAAAAAAAAAAAAAAAAGAAGAAAAGAAAACATATTCATTAAATATATAAAAGATCCAGAATTAACACTTGGTGTCATTCCCTTTGGCATAGAAACCGTAAAATAACCATTTATGGTTGGATCAGTGAGTAAGAGAAGTATGCACATATTGCCAGGTATGTGCTTTACATACATTAAGGATATCAGCTTTTCCAAAATAAAGTTCATTCCATTTTTCTTACCATCCTGTGGGTGAGCATCATTACAAAAGACTAATCCTCTGTCAACAGCTACAGCTGAGGGGGGTGAGTAGGCAACAGGCACATCAGAAACCATCAGACAGGCAGGGGATGTGTTCCTCCTGCAGGCTGGTGAGGCAGCAGCTGGGAAGGCTGTCACAATGAATTAATCTGTGTGGCTCAGACCCCCAAAACACTAAATGCAGAGGCCAGGTGAAATCCTAAAACAAATTGTACTCACACACACATTGTATCTGGGATACTACGGTGGCCACACTTCTTTTGCCTCAGTTTTTGTTTCAAGTCATCCATGCACATAGAGTGCAGTCACTGCTGGGCATATCGATGGATCATGCTGACATTCATCAAGTTCTCTTCCAGTTCAGTTTTTTTTGTTTGCTTGTTTGTTTGCTTTATGTTTTTTGTTTTTCATTTTTTGTTTTACTTTATCCTAACAAGATTGTTTGCACCAGGAATACATTTTCTAGTGTGGCCGTTCACTGTTAACATCAGTGAATGAGTAGGTGACTTGCTAAGATGCAATGGACTCATGAACTTCCATCACATTACTAAATCTTATTAGTGGTCTGTAAAATGAGGCAATAACAGATGCTACAGCCTCTGTGTCTTCTATCTTTTGTTGCCCTGTATCTTTGGATAAAGGAAGGGCATCCTGCTCATCTTACCCATGCAAGTAAATACCTGAAGGGAGGCTCTTTTTGCCATAGCTCAGTGCCAGGACAAGAGGGACACAAACTGGAGTAAGGAGGTTCCCCCTGAGTACCAGGCAGCACTTCCGTGCTGTGTGCGTGATGGAGCACTGGTGCATGCTGCCCAGAGAGGCTGTGGCGTCTCTCCTTGGGGAACTCCAAAAGCTGCCTGGACATGAGCCTGGGCACCCTGCTCTGGGTGGTACTGCTGGAGCAGCGGTGGGACCAAATGAGCTCCTGAGGTCCCTGCCAGCCTCAGCCTTTCTGTGATAATGAGTAGGAAGTGGGATGAAGTTTGCAAAGGTAACAGCTGCTGAACCATGTCTCCTCTTGGACTTGTCCTTCTCTCCTCTTCCTTCTGGATATTCATCTATGTTCAGCAGCTTCTAAGAGTGCTCCAAACTTCAAAAACCTCTGCACGGTGTTCCCTTACAGGCCTCTCTGTGCTTTTTTGCTGTCTGCATGCTTCAAATGTTTCTGGGTTAAAGACCACCACAGAGTGGCTGGGGAATACTGACCAAAGAAAGAAAAGCATTAGGCTTAGCATCAATTTATCAATAGACTTCACTTCACACTTTCCTTCTGAAGCTGGCTTCTGGCTGTCAAGAACTTGATTATGACAGCAATTAGCACAGTGCCATCAGTGAAGACCCTCTTCTTTATAAGACTGAAGTCTTGTCTTTGGCCCCAACAATAAAAATGTATCTAAAAATAAGCATCTGCTTCTCACCAAATTTTAATCTCATGGGATTACATGGGAAAAAAAAAAGAGCAGTGAGTCAAACAAAAAGAATTCCGCAGTTAAAAATCAACATTTTTTGAAATGTTTAAAAATATCCTTACAACTGCTTCTGTCTGAAAGGACTGACTATCCATTGCTGCAGGTTTTCTAATTCCACTCTGACTGAGACAGTTTAATTTTAGCTGGTGGGAATAGTGATGCTTCATGAAAAACAAACAAACAAACCACCTACTGGAACCATCAGAGGCACTCAAAGGATGACTGGACATAAAATACTGCAGTGTATATGGTCAGGTGGTCTGAAGATACAGTTTCATTATTTTGTGATAATTAGTGTCACTTGCATGAAATATCATCCTTAAAATATATCGATTTACTCAGCAATGTTCTGCTTCAATGGTACCCTTAGGGACATCTGTGAATAACAACAAAGGAAGAAGAGGTTCAAACTAGATGGATATTTAGACAGATGGATAGACAGGTGATTTACATGCTTGTGTGATATACAGGTTAAGTCCTATTAATTAAAGGTAGTATTCCAAAAAAAGAAAAAAGAAAAAAAAAAAAAGTGAGTCATTTCTATTGTTGCATGATTGACATGAAAATCTTGTGTCCTCACACTGTAGAGCAGCAGTCAGTGTGCTGCTAGTGGGATCATTACCCTTTTGATTCAATGTTCACTTTTCTTACCTGAAATTCCTTATGCAACCAGTTTTGTTAATCTCAGTTTTACTTCTGTCCTCATTGCCAGTAATTAGAAAGGGATCTGCAAAACCAAGAGCAGTGCTACTGAAGTACAGTTATTTCTCATCATCTGAGGATCTGTCAGCACTGTCTCTTAAATTTCTTTCGCCCACGTATTCAAGTTGTATAAAATAATCATGGCCAGCAGCCTTTTCATTTTCATGCTGCAAAATGATAAGGCATGAGCTTTACACCAGATTCTGTGCTGACCTGCTATGGAAACTAGTAATAAAGTGTGGAGTGGAAAATAGTTTTAGGCAGCCAGGCAAGCAGCAAGGCAGATGGTTCAGTGTCAGCAGCAGCAGTGACTGATGCTGTTCACAGGACTGCACAATTTCTTCTTTGCCTCCTCTTTGTCCATCCACTGATTGTGAGCATGTTACCTGAGCACCAGGCCAGGTCCTGTGCCTGCACTGGTGAGGTTCACCTCTGGGTCCCCTCTGCTGCTCTTGTAATGCCCATGTTTAATAGCATGAGTGAGAGATGTTCCATATTCTAGATTTTTGGATCATCCTTCCAAGGTGAACCCAGATGAAAAGAGCTTTAAGGAAAATATACAAATATTACAACATTGTTACAGATGCACTCAAGCGTTGAAATAGCTTTGCAGATGTTCAGTAGCCAGGCATGTCATGAGGTGTCACCTAGGCAGTATACATCTAAGCAAGCAGCCACAAGAGCTTTCATCTCCCTCAGCCCTCCCACGTAACTGAAAAAAAATAAAATAGTGATGCTACATTATGATGAGCTCCAGCAGAAAATCGAAGCCATCCTGCTTTCCCAGCAGTCTGTTACCATCCATCACCTATTATTTTTCTGTTGTTCATCCATACTGGACAAGAAGCTCAACAGTAGTAGTGCAGATATTTTTATAAATAAGTATGCTGACCTTTGTGAAGTCCCATTTTCAGGTGGGAATAATGGTATGCTGCAGTCACCCCTACTACCTTTCCTTGTGCCCAAGGAAGACACAGTGAAGGCTGATGGGATGCCTCCCACTGGCAAAATGGAATAACAGTGCAGGAGTGCAAACAACACTGCTGCTTGAGCACACAAAGTCAGCATGGCTGCCAGCACTTGGGAATGTGTGTTTAATTCAAACACTGGCAATTTTGCTGCCCCGGGGAGAGCAGAAGAGACCCCACCTATCCCACATGGCAATCAGCAGCTGAGATTTCAAGGGTAGCCACATCAAATGCCTTTAAATGCAGGTGCATGAAAACCAAGATTCAACAACAGAGGGGTGCCCTACGTGCATTTAGGAATTGTATCCCAAGAGGGAAGTGGTGCCTGCATTGTATAGTAGATCTATATTAAAAATAATTAAATAAATAAATTATTCACAGAATTAACTTATCAAAAGGCTTGCATTGAATCAATATAAATATGTCCTGTCATTGTGACAGATTTGGGCACACAGGACCTTATGTCTCTGTATGCCAGGGTTAAAAACACACAGGTATTTTTTGCCTCTTGTCCAGTATGATGGAAAACAGACTGAAAGAAAGATTCTCCTTTTGATCAAATGAAATAAAGGGAATAGGAAAAAAATGTAAAGACATAAATTACTTGCAAAGTAAGGAAAAGAACTAATTGAGGACCTAAACCTGTTACCTTTATTCCATAGGTTCTATGCTTATCTTTAGGAAAATTTCAACAATTTGCAGTCCAAGTAAGGCTAGACTTTAGTAACAAACCCACAGATCTAAGTGAATCTGTATCATCACTGTTGTTCAATATCCCACTGTATTGGAATACCAACACTTCCCTCATCCTCTTTATCTTTTTCTGCCTCTAGATACCTATATTTAAATGAGTAAATCTTACCTCCCAAATAGATTTTGAAAGCATAATATATTCATATAAAAAGAGATCACACTGACAATTGAAAAGACTGCTTAAATAGCACCTATTCTAATAACCTCTTTCAAATTGTGCTACATCATTTCTTTGTAAAAGAGTAAATAGTGCACAGGACATCCTCAGAGCTCATTGTCTTTAGAGGCTGGAGAAGCATAAAGAGGAGTCCTAATACTGTGAAGATTTCAAAAGAAACATATTTAGGTATTATTCTCAGGATGACTCAGGGAAGATCAAGCAGAACTAATCAAATTTCCAAATCAGAATTGTAATCTCGCTAAAACAAAAGCAAACAAGCAAAACCCTATCTGTATTCTCCCTTCTGCTACTCACACAGACAATTTACATCCAGATGTACTTGTCAGGAAAGGTAAGGTATCAGAAGACTTCCTGGATCCTATCAGCATAACATCAGAGTAACTCAGCTGAAGCCTGTTCAAGTGATGCCAGTGTAAAACTGATCCAAAGCATGGGACTATCAAGATCGATGCCATTAAAACACTGGAAGAAATGTTATTTTCACTAACCCAATACAGAGGGCTCTGCATGGCCATCGTGCGATGCTGACAGCTCCACGCCAGACCCAGTCTCTCACAGCCTTCACAGTAACTCAATTATAATATCTCATTCCTTCCAAGATGACAGAAGTATCTGCGGCTGATGTTTTGAGATGTCGGCACGTAGCCGGGAACTCGCACCACGCAGGGGGTAGATGAGTGTCAGGACCCTGCATTATGCATGAAGGTCACTTCTTGCCTGTGCTGCAGAAGCCCATTGGACCCGTGGCTGTCAGTGTGACAGGATTGTCAGCAGCACATCTATTTGCCTTCCAGAGCCTCCTGTTTCGGAGACCCTGTGCCAGACAAGGGCCCATGAAAAGGCAGAGGAGCTGAGTCTCAATGTTAATAAAAACATTTTTGAGGGAAGGTCTTGTAAAGAACAAACATGCCAGTTTTGCAGGGACTAACCTTGAGCTGCTCTGTCTTCATATGGTGGCTTTAAACATGATTTATACTCTCACCGCTTACAGGTAACTATATTTGGACAATGTCATACACATACAGTTAAGTGCACTGAAAATATACTTTTCAAAATCAAAAGTTCTGAGAAGTAGGAAAAATTTTGAAGGTGGAACTGCTTTGTCCAAAAAGCCAGATTGGTCAGGGTAATTAATCCTTGCTTGCTGAACAATGGTAAAAGCAAACAAACAAAAAACCAACAGCTTTATGGGTTGTACGTAAAATGGACAAATCCACAAGTCTCTATCAGCTCAAACTCTTCTAGAATTTAGAACCCACAATTTTTGGGGAGGCAACATGGTATTCAATAAATCTGATTGGCTAACCCCTCTGAATTTGCAGACTATTCATCAACTTTCCTTAATGAATTTGACTTTGGTACTCAGCTTTTTTTTTTTTTTTTTTTTTTTTCCTCCATAAAGGAATATTCTTCTGCCTTCTAACAAAATAAAAGGGTGAAGAAAACATCGGTGGCTTGAAATACATCTCTGCAACCTTTCTGAAACCTCCCCTTTTATACCAGATCATGTGCGTTTGAAATGGTTTGGTGTAAGTGTCTGGTATATTACTTAAATCACATTATAAAATCCCACAGAATTAATGGCCTCATGTACATTTGTTCAATGACTTGAACTAAGTGCAGGTTTTGAGGAAGCAGTCGTCCATTATTGCACTTCCCGAATCAATACTGTTTTGAAGGAGTCACTAAGTTAATTTATGCTTTTAGTCCCACAGTGCTTGTTCAGTTTGGCAGCTGTGTAGAAGGTTAACAGAGGTAAAGCTATGTTTCTTAAGATGTAGTAGTTCTGAAAAATCCTGGGTCACTCTAATTACCACCTCCTGAAGCTAAATATAATGGCAGCCTGCCTTGTGTCTCGGACAGCCCTCAGTGCAGTGTGACTTGGTAAAATGAAGCACGCTCCTTGTTTTGTGTACTGGGAGGGCTGAGGACACCAGCTATATAGCTGGATTTATCTTTGAATAAAATCCTCTGAGGTAAAACGGCTTAAATGTCTGTCATCAGTAATTATACCCATGATGTAAATTAATCACTAAATGGGTCATGGTAGGTCGTGTGGGGTTTTTCTTAGCAAGAGAAGTTGGTGGAGTGAAGGAGCTGCCTTGTCCCACATGCATGGGCTTTGGTCCTCCTTAAGAAGTGATGATTGTGTTCTTCCTGAAGAACAAACAATCAGATTGGGATTGTGGCTGATACAGCCTCCACTTTATGATATAAACACCAACCTCCAGACCAGGGCCTTGTCACACCCACACCATCCAGCCAGCCTCAGTGATGAGAACATTTTCCTAATGACCAGTGTATGGGCGTGTTTACTTAATAACTCCCCCTTTGCCTTGGAGTCCCACAGCCTCCTCCAATTGTTTGTTTTAAACCAGAGGAGGATCTGGCCCTGCCTCCCCTGTGTTTGTGTGTGTGTGCCTGTGACAGCATGGGTGTGTACAAAAATGCTAAGCAAATGGTGCTAGGTATTTTCTAAGCTTTCAAAATAAATGTTTTCGGCTGGCTATGTAGGAATGCTTCAATATTTCATTAAAATATGCACAAGGTTTCACATTAAGAAGATTAATGCATGCTGACAGTTTCTGGGTTAAGCGTTTCTTCTGAGGAGGTTGTACCAGCCTTTGTTCCTGGTGACTCCAGAACAATGCATTGTGAAAAGAAGGTCAATAGTCAAAAAATAAACCTGTAAAATATACACTCCACTATTATTTAGGCAGAGTTTCAGTTAAGTGGAATGGAATACCACTTAGTTATAATAAAGCTAAACAAGTGGAAAACAATGCTCAGGTGTTCGAGTCTTTTGAGATTTCCTTTGTGTCAAGTCTGAGAAGCCAAGAACGTGTGAGCCCAATATATGTAAATTATTATTATAATTATAATATTTATTATTTTATTTTAATGTGCATTTTAACAATGTTCATTTTAAACTTGTTCATTCTTATAAAGGAATGGCGTGTCCTTAAATGAAAACCCTGCATACTTCTACATGCTATAATGACTTCTATAATGCTTCATGCTTTTGTACTATAATGCTTTATACTTCTATAATGCTATAATCACTTAAAAGATGGGAAACTTCCACTCTCTGCAAAAACAAGATAGGTGGTCTCTATGGTAACTTCCTAAAATACTGTATCACATTGTTTTAAGAAACTACTGTTATCCAAAACCCAGCCAGAAATACTGCAGGTGATCATAGCACGAGAGAAACTTACCCTACAACACCAAAGAGAGGACAGCAAGCTGGTGACAACTTCCTAGCTAAGATGTCAATGTGAGCCACGACACCAAATGTCACGACACACAAAGATGGATCCAAGCTGCTGAACACTGACCTAGTCGTGATTCTGCTTGTGAGATGGGACGATCATCTTTCTTCATGGTAGGAAGCTGAATCCTATTTAGCCAGGGTTGCTCATTTTAGAGGGCAATGGCATCATTTCTAGGGAATGAGGAATCCTTAGAGGCATTTTGCAGAAGAAAATCCATCAGATCTCTGTCACAATCCAATGACTTCTAATACTTCCTCCAAAGGAACCTCCAACATATTTAGGTGAAATTTCCAGGCATGTATACCTCTGAAAATGTATGCAATTAAGAGTTATGACTAAAAGGAGGAAATAATCTGATTTTTTTAAAGGTATATTTTTCCCCTTGAATTTCCTAATATTAATGGTGCAGGATTTACATTGACCAAAATTGACAATGAGAAAACCTTAGCATTTGAGTGCATTTTGCCAGGTAGAGGCCTTTTTAATTTTATTTATTTTTTATTTTTTTAAGAGTACAATTTTACAAATCACATTTGATATACTTTATAAAGAACAAAAGACTGCCTTGAAAACACAGACCTGAACTACAAAAAAAAGCTGAGGTGTTTGGCTTTCATTACCTTACTTCTGGCTGCAAGGATGAGGCATAACCTCTCTCCTGATGGTAAGTGCTTGCTTCATTCAACACATTCATTTTCTCTCTCCCTCAAAGTACGGCTGCAGGAGGATGGAATAAAAGGACTTCAGCTTCAACAAGAGAGACTGAGAAAAATGTATCCTCAGACATCATATGGCATTCCACAAAACTGTATTGATCCCATGAGTAGTGTCATCTATCTGCATAATATTTGACCACCAAATTTTGGAATTCATAACTGTAAAGCTGCATCACTGAAAGCGTTTGGAAGATCTGAAATAAATCCACTTTTATTTTTTTATTGCTGTGTTTTGATGTTGAATTAGTTCTAGGCAGTGTTCTCAGGAAAAAATACAGGGAGAGGAGAGAGGAGGAGAGGGGAGGAGACGGGACAGAATGGGATGAGATGGGACAGGACAGAAGAAATAGATTTCTGTTGGATGGGATCTTCAGAAGTCATATCCTGTAGAACTACCTGACCAGTTCAGGGCTCAAGTCAAAACATGGTACTGAGGGCACTGTGCAAACACCTCTTGGACACCAACAGGCTGGGAGCACCCAGCACCTTGCTAGGAAGCCTGTTGCTTCCTAGCTTATTGCAGTGTCTGGCCACCCTCAGGGTAAAGAAAGGCTTCCCGATGCCCAGCCAGGCCCTCCCCAACGCAGCTCTGTGCCCTTCCCGTGTGCCCCGCCAGCAGCTCCCAGGGAGCAGGGGCCGGCACCTGCCTCTGCGCTTCCCTCCTCAGGGAGCTGCCGGGAGCAGCGAGGCCGCCTCTGGGCCTCCTCTTCTCCAGGCTGGGCAGCCCCAGCGTCCTCAGGCTCTCCTCACTGCACGGCCATCCGGCCCTTGGACTGGGCTTGCTGCCCTCCTCTGCGTGCTTCCAGGGGCCTGAACACCCGTTGTAGGCTGGGGAGCCCACAGCTGCACACTGTGCTCCAAGTGAGTCTGCACTGTGGGAGGTGTGATGATACCAAGTGATTCCCCTTCTTCACATCACACTTGCTTGGATTGAGATCACAATTTTTAGTGACCACAATGCACCAAAGCACTTCAGCACATACTGCATGGGAGGGCAGCACACAGGCCTAAGTAAGTGGGACTTGCTCTCTACAGATACCTTAAAGGAGGCTGTAGCGAGGTGGGGGTTGGTCTGTTCTCCCACGTGCCTGGTGACAGGACGAGGGAGAATGGGCTTAAGTTGTGCCAGGGGAGTTTTAGGTTGGATATTAGGAAGAACTACTTTACCAAAAGGGTTGTTAGATATTGGAACAGGCTGCCCAGGGAGGTGGTGGAGTCACCATCCCTGGAAGTCTTTAAAAGACGTTTAGATGTAGAGCTTAGGGATATGGTTTATTGGGGACTGTTAGCGTTACATCAGAGGTTGGACTCGATGATCTAGAGGTCTCTTCCAACCTAGAAATTCTGTGATTCTGTGATTCTGTGAAAGTTGCAAGGCCTTCCTGAACTGGCACTGAAATGCTTGTGTAGTGCAGAGCTGAATGGTCTTCGTAATATGCATGTCCTGTAGCAGAGAACAAAACAGGGTGAAAGAAACAACTGTACCAACAGGCAAAAACAGAACTGAGACCACCGTAGACAGAGGCTAGTAGATAAAAGATGTACATCTTTGAGGCACTCCCCAGTCTGGAAAAAATTCTGAGTTAAATAACGTGCAAGTAGAGAAAGGCTGGATATTGTTGCCTTTGAGAGATTCTTTGTGAAGTCCGGGCATAACAGACACCCAGAGATGTGCAAAATGCAGGCTTGGCTGTACTGCAGGACCAGGTGAGTTTTAGGTGATGGACTGAACTCTTCAGCCAGGTGTGTGCAGTACCACAGTGCACTGAAGGAATAACCCACGGGTTGACCTTCCTCCTCCTCTGATGGACCTCACTCAGAGTGTCACCTTTGTGGTCAGCCCCAAGGTTTTTCCCCTGTGGCTCCCCAGTGTCACCAGGGCGCAGCCCTCACCCCACTGCCTATCGAGAAGGGGGCTGTCTGCAGTGCTGATTTCACTGTCCCCAATCTCTATGCCACTAGGGAGGGGTAGGACAGTCCATCCATCCTCCCAATCATCTATCAGCTCAGTTGCACACCTACAAGTGCATCAAGGGGGCTGGGCTGCAGCAGGAGGGCACCGAAGGACACAGAAGGGAAACTTACAGAGTTTCAGCCCCACAGCTGCTTTCTCTGTGCCCAGCTTGTGGCAGGTGCTCCTGGGCTGGCTCTCTGTGGCTTTTGTTCTCATCTTTTACTCAGTGCCTGCCTTTTAAGTATTCACAGGGCAAAACAAAACAATGCTTTCCTGGGTAAATAAGGGAAGGAACAAGGAGCATATTAGCATGTACTGATTTTTCATTATACTGAAAATTAACTCTTTGGACTTTGTGCTTCTTGTCAGCTGCAAGGAATAATTAACATCGGACAAATAATGAATGCCATTATAAGGAACAGTACAGCTGAGATTTCTTGTCTCATTTGCAATTACGCCTGAAGGTAACGGGATCACGTGGAAGGCTGAGATCCTGCATAATCAGTTAAGAGAGTTTAATGTTGTAGGAATAGAAAAAGGCTATTGTGAAGGCAAAGGCAAAGGTGCCAATCATGCAGCTGTTTCTGCACACTGTGGTCTGTGTGGCAACCCCATCCCAACCTGTGCCACAGCTGCGGTCAGCGGCAGACACACATGTGCATGCAATGCCCTGCCACACTTAGTACAGGGATGACACTCCCAAGCAGACCACAGAGGAAATGTTCCTCTGAAAGCTTTGTTCCTCCTGCCTGTGCAAATCTTTCTCAGATTCTGACTTGCATTTTCAGACACTGCTTTCTTCTTTTCCTCCCCTCCTTCCCCTCCCCTCCCCCCCACCCCCCCCACCCCTTTTTTTCCTCCATATAAACATCAGTTTAATAAAGGCTGAGGATTAGTTAGTATTCACAGGCATGGTCTTTCCTATCCTCAAAGTAAATAGTTCCACTGCATGCAATCAGATTGTCTCAAGATGAAAACAGGCAAAAAGGAAACCCTCATGAAACAGATAAGCTTCCTGTAAGTCAACGTTGACATTTGAAATCATTTTAGCCAAACTGTGCCATGTGAATTGGTCTTTCAATTTAATTAAGGGTAACATAACTATTCAGAGACAGATCACGTTCAGAAGATGTCTTCGAGACTGGAAGGCATAAGTCACAGACGTGCTGAGGGGGCATGTTCAGATGAAGAACTACCAATTCACCTTCTATCCCTCTGATATGCTGAGTTTTCAGCCCCAATAAACCGGAGATTTCTCACAAGACAGTGGAAGAGGACTTCAGAGTGACTTGTGAGAGCTATCAAGTAAGGCTCATTTGAGCCCTGCTTAATACTGAGCTGCAACCTGGAAGTCTGAAAAGAATATGCAGCCCATCAGGAAGCACTTTACTGGTCATACTGGAATACAATTGGCACAACTCACTCTCCTTTAACCTAAAATTAACTTCTGATTTCTGGGAAGAGGTTGCTCAAATTCATGGTGTGTAGGACTATTTACTTGGCTGCCAGCATCTGAGGTATCTCAAGCATCCCTTCCATTGGTACAATGATGGTAGACCAGACTTGTAGCAGACCTTTGTCAGGCTTTGGGAATGCACTAGTTCATGCAGGCTGTCTAAATGCATTGCAGATGTTAATCTGAACAGAACACAACCCAGTGGAGAAAACAATTAACCACAAATGCATTTTTTTGCAGGCCACAGGAATGTTTGTGGTAGAGGCCAGGGAAAAGAACACTAAATGTTTAAAAATACCTAAACCATTTTATACCACGACAGGACGTGTTTACCGAGCCATTCCTGCTACCCACTCTGTGTTTACAGGTGTAGCCCCTGCGTGCCATCAGTGGGGCTGGGCAGACACTCCTCCACCACATCACACCCAGCTCCAGGGCTACCCCGTTTGGAAGTCTGGTTTTAGGGTCCCAGAAATATCTGGGGAATGTGGCCGTTGCAGCTGAGCATGAAAAGCTGTTTGTGAGTCCATGGTCTCACTCCCACAGCTAAACAACGCTTTCTATTACAGCACAGAAACTGGATAGGAGTGGGTAGGTGGAGCAGCCAACGGGAGTGGTGCATGGCATTTGCTCTGTGTGTGCATTGTATAAATGTTGGGTCAGACTCTTCTGGAAGTCACTCTCACTCCTATCTGAAATGGAGCATCTTTGTGTAGAGAAAAAAACCTTCCTACTTCCCTGGTCACTGGACGGTGATGGTGCTTTAAGTAAAATACTCGTGAATCATTCAGTAAAAGGAAATAAAAATAAAAGGTATTAAAACAAAGCAGTGCTTCTGCCTTTCAAGTAATGCTGCCTGTTCCCATGTGACGAAAACGTGGCTAAACAAACCAGGAACATAGATGAAATATCCACAAACACCATCCCTGCCCCAAACTCTGCTTATTTCTCTTACATGGAAGAAAATTGTATCAGCACGCAGAAGATGGACAGCCAGATTAGGCTGACGAATTTAATTCCTTTGCCATTGGTACTCGAGTTTTCTGCCAGTTGCAGTGAATAAGGTCCTTGGAATGTCTACTGGGGAAACTAATTTATCGGCATGTTTTCACATCAGCTTTAGTCCATTATATTTGCTTACATATTTAAAGCTAACAAGATTTTAGCCAAAGATGTATACTGCCTAAATGTCCTTTGACATGCCTGTCATTTAGCAGGAATGACATGCACCACGTGCCCTTGAAATGCTGGTCCTAAAATGTGAAGAGCAAGAAAATTAGAAAAACAGGAGAGATCATACAGCTGAATACGCAGGTCTGGAGCCACAGCTGGTGTAAGCTGACAGCTACAGAATCAGAAACATATCTGGTTCACAGGTGCCTGTCTGAGGGGCCAGACTAAAAAAATCAGAGAGTTTTGGAGACATGCCAAGAACAGTGCCCTGCAAGTTCAGTGTGTTTCATATACAGCAGCTGCCCTGGTATATAACCTCATCCGTATGGACACAGTGCCCTCCTCACACAGGCCTCCCCTTTATCCTTTCTCAGATTATTTCCTCATTCTGGTCTAAACACCAGCCAGCAGTTCCCCTTTCTCCCTGGTAGTTTTTCTAACCCCCATGCCCACAGAGGGGACCTTGTCCCCCCTGTGCAAGGTGGGTCTCAGTGGCAGCATTTGTGAATGCAGCTCTTATCTTCAGTCCATAGACAGTGCATTTTTCAGCCTCAGTGGTACCAACCTGGTGCTGCTCATCCATTTTCCACATTAGTACTGCAAGGTAAATAGGTACTGGGAACTGTACGTGTATCTTATCTGTGCATAAGCCCAGCAAAAATGGGTTAGGTTTTCATGGGAGACATCCCCATGATGAAGGTTGCTTCATGATAAATTAAGATTAAAACAGAATGTAGAACATTCGTGTGTCAGTTTCAGGATATTTAAAGTTCTAGACAAAATATATAGACCTGGATGCAAAGGTCTTACAATAGGCAGTGCCACTAGTCCTGCTTCTCATTTCCATTTAGACAGAGAGAGAGAGAAAGAGAGAGAATTGTATTGGATGTGTACAGAACAGGAAATTATTCTCAGATTTACACAATGATCACAAATCCTGGAAAACCAGGAACAGGACCTAATGGGAAGAAGTATGTTTTCCATGCAACAAATTCTTTAGTCTGTTCTACAAGAAATGGGAGAAAATAGTGAGTGAAGGGGCAATATACCGGAAAAATCACTTCTCTTACCCACATCAAAAGGTTGACTAGAAACAAAATTAACTCTTATGTTCTCTAATGAATCTCCTGATATATACTGGATTTATTTTGCCAGATCTATAAATATTAAAGAGAACTACATGCAGTGCTCCAACATGAAAAGTGTAATCACCCTTCTGCTTCCTCTTTGTTCTTTCTATTTCCATGCCTATTTAAAGCAAACTGCATGACACTGGCCTGCAGAAAATTCATACATATATATATATATATATATATATATATATATATATATATATATATACACAAATACAGCATCCTCAACAGAAGCAATCCATGCTTTAATAGATTATTCAAAAGTTCTCCATCAGTGCCTCCTCCAACAAAGCCACGGGGCAACACATGAGTTACAAGTAGGAACAAAATTTCTCCAATTCAGAAATTGCAAAGGCATCACCTTTCAAGGGAAAATTAGGATGTATGTAAAATCTAAGGAAAGAAGACTCAGACAAAATATTTTCTATAAATCATCCTTTATATTTTCTGATATTATTCTAATATTTTCTATAAATCATTCCATCATCCCAGACCCCAGATATGATTTGTGTTATGTGTGTAAAGTTGTGGCATGTTGACACTGGTTATCATCTGTGCCTCTTGGTCATGCCCTTCCACCAGCAAGATGAGGAAGAAAGCAGGAAGAGCTAAAGTGAGAAAGCTTATTGGTTGAGATATAAAGAGTTTAATGAGTGAAGGAAAGAGGTGAAACAAAAACCAGAACCACCCAAGTGGTGCAGTCATTCACCACTTCCACAGGTAGACTGATGCACACCTCCACCCCAGACCTCCTCCCCACTGTTGATGCTGCATGATATTATAGGGCAGGGGGTATGGGATGGACAGCTTGGGCCAGCTGTCTTGGCTGTGTCCTTGCCCAGCACCTTGCCTACTCGCTGGGGACAGACAGCAGCTGAAATGCTGTGGTGTTGTTAGCTCTGCTGTAGCCACCAGTGCAGAACAAAGCACCGTACTGGCTGCTGCAATGAAAGGTAACTCCAATCCCAGCCTGACCCAGTACAGAAGTCCATGGTATGTAGTGCACACACCATATTGTCTGACATTTTCTTAAGAATGTGCTGTACCACTTCTTAAGAGGCCTTTGACCCAGTTTCAATAGATTGCCTGTATTTTATGCCCAACAGTCTGAATACTTAATTGTATTTACTGTGGTCGTGGCAATATAATACATTTCTCTACAGTTCCTAATGACCTCTTGCAGTGCCCCAGAAAACCAATATATTTCAGGTTGTTGTTCATTTTTGTCTGCTTTTTATTTTCCAGTCTGATGCAAATGTTTAGTGACCTTTCCTACCATATTCTTAGGGCTGATTTCCTTCATCTGGTCATGCAGCCATCAGAAACGTGTCTACTGACCTATCATCTGATGTACAGCCTCAGATAACCATGATGCATTAGCGTGTAAATCAGCAAGAAAGCAGCCTCAGAAACATTATCACGATCAATAGGCTGTGTGCTCTGACAGCTCTCACCATTCCTTCTGCCCCACCTGTATTTCACTGGGTTATTCATGCTTCCCATACATCCCACAGGTACAAGACGTGGAGCCTACTTCTGAGTTGATATATACTATATCTATATCTAAATACAATTAGTTTTGCTACTAACATATACAGATACAATGCTACACTCAGTTAAAGTTAAGCTGTGAGACGAAGACATTTTTCCATGTTCTTATGTCCAGATGCATTTAAATCTACATTTACAGCTCTCTAAATGCTAGTACTGACATGTATCATCAAAAGATTATGCATGATCAATGCAGATGTAAAGCTAGGCAACTAAGGCTCATAACAGGATTAAGTCTGCCTGCCTCTTTTATATTATTAACCTAACAGAGTCTTCTGCATTGGAAATTTCAATTAAGGAAAATTATGTATTCTTTTTTTTTAAAAGAAAATACAAAGTTTGCATCAGGGCAATTATCTCCCGTGTTGTCCTTATTTATTTTATAAGGCTAAGCAATCAGAGGTTGCTCATTGATCACTAAATGAACAGGTTAACTTGCTGTTTGAAAAGAAGGCACAAAGTAAGTCTCATTGTATTTATCACAGAAGTATCAGGGACTACATATTTCATAATGATGTACAGTGTTGATATGCATGTTAATCTCTCCAGCTCATTAGCAACAGGTTTGGGAGGATGGACACTGATAAATAACTGCTATTCTGAAGAGAATTACTAATTATTTTCCTTCAGTGTCTTCATTAAAGTTCCTGGGGAAATACATTATGAAGAATGAGAGGAAAAATCACTTTTCATTTCTTCAGGAGCGCGCCTTGTGTTTCATGAAAGAGTTGCAATTTATAATTAAAAGTCAGGAAGATTCAAGATGTGTATGTTCAGAAATTTATAATTGAAGTGCTAATACTCAGCCACCATTCATCAAAAGGTATTATGAGCTCTTTATATGTGCCATTATATTGTTCTCATTTTTAGGTCTGGTAGAGATACGCAATCAGGAAAAAATCACAACATCTGTTCTGGCACTTTTCTGTTGAAATATGGCACACTGTTAATGTTCAGACTGCACATCTGGCCAACAGACCAACTGTCTGCACACACACATGGATGGATTTTGTCTCTTAAAAGACAACTTTTGGTGAAGGACAGAAGTTGAAAGGGGGTTGAAAGTAAAGCATGTACCTCTGTGAGCTTATTCTAGCAGAGCAGAGAGTAAACCACTGAAGCTCCAACCTTCCTAAGTACACAAAACTTGAAAGTTTTTTTAAATCTCAGTGTTTAAAATTGGGAGTGAATAGTTTTTCTGTGCACCACCTTAAATCTTCCTCAGAAATTAATAAGACATAGTAAATCATATCAGGTTTCCCAAGTTTTGAAAATATTTTTCATTCAAACACTGCTTGGACCTTCAGATATGACCATCTTGGTCCACTCCCAAGTGTTGCAGTAGATCTTCTCTAGAGGTTATTAATAGGACCAGGTTTGCAAGAAATACTGGGAAGCAGACTGCGGAGTAAAGTGCATGAATGAGAAGTGTGACTGTGAGCAAGCACCGGCCCTGTGCTGGTAGCCCTGCTGGAAGTCTCACAGCAGGGCTGCACTGCAGACACCTTTTATCTTTATGGAAATTAATTTGCCTAAGTAGGAGTGCAGAAGAGAGGATAAGGACTGATAAATATCCCGAGAAATCTGACTTGAAGGAAATGAAATTGTCAGTTTACATTTCTGGTGCTCATTCAGACAGCAGCGAAGGTACAAAAATGTTTTTAGTCTCATTGAAACCTTTGCTTTTTTTATCTAGAAGAACAAAGGGAACACATTGAAGGGAGCAGAATACCAGGGTTGATTTTGCCAGAAAAAAACTTACCTACCACAAAGACCCCATGAAGGAATCCAGGAAAATGCCACCTCCTATCTCTGCTCTGCATTTGCTGTCAGTTTGTCTGAGATAAGTTGTATCTGTTTCAAGGGACTGCAATATAAGTGCTTCAAAAATGGCCTCATTTTTCAAAAGTTTTATTGTTAAGTTTAAAGACTAGACAAGGTCATACTGGTTTTACATCATCCTACATGATTTAAGTATATACAAAACCATTTGAATATTACACAGCTTGAAAGGTTGCAAAGGTCATTGTGTCTGAGACACTTCTGTACTTACTGACACATCAGAAGCCAGCACTGAATATTATAGTTCATATTTGTTGTATAGCAAAGATACACTAATTTAGTATCCTTAGTCTTCAAAACACACACTAATCTGTATGCAGCCATTCCCAAAGAGAAAGTCAACCCCAAGACCAGAGCCAGTTAACACAATAAGCCCTTAGCATAGATAAAATGAAGCCTTGCACCTGTGCTTGATTTCCCAGGCTAACAACGTAGCACCTTGCAGAGTGGCAGGAAGGTGCCTACAGATACTTAGCTGGTTCAGGGTGAAATTTAATTAGGAAAACACTTCCACTCCTGTTCAATGTCATTGTCACAATTAATATTGAAGCCAAGGACCATTTCTGAGTGTTCTTCCATCCCCTCCTAAGGGGACATTCCCTATATCCACATCTGTTTTGGGGATGACAATTGCTTCCGCTGTTGTGTTAATTTCTCACTTGTCCCTTATGTCAATGATTTTCATGCACACAGAGAGGAAAATAAAATTAAAGGGAAAAATCGTAATACCAGACCATATCTGACTCAAATCTGTTTTGTTAAACCTGAAAAATTATTTCAGATTTACACTGCTGACAGGAGGAGCACAATTTGGTACTATGGGTGCACAATACTGTCTAAGGAAAGCTTGTTGGCAGCTAAAAACAATCTCAATGGGAAAAGTCCCAGCACATTGGGTGAAAGTGTAAGGGCATCATCTATATGTTGTTTTTGGTTTTTTTTTGATAAATTATCAGAGCATCTTATCATGATGTATGGACTTTTCTCTTCAGATTGTGAAGGCTGCTGGCAGATGGAAGCTGACAGAGAGTGAAAGGATGAAATTACTCATCTCTAATGCAAAACAAAACAACTGTGTTAGGTATCATGACAACACTACTTTTATATGCAGATAAGTGGGAACAATCAAATCACAAACACAAGACAAATTAACTCAAAGCCAAAACTGATGTTGCAAAAGATGACCATAAAAAAAATCACTTGGGAATAAAACATACAAACCAACTTTAAAATAACTTTGTGAACTAGGGGCTGTAATTTTCAGAAATGCCTCCCACTTTTTGGGTATACAGTCAACTAGCTAAACGGCAACATGGTGTTCTTCCTATCTATAAATAAATAAAGGGTAAATTGCGCTCCCACAACTGAAAAATAGTTTTGGACATCTTTAAATACTGTGTGCTTCCTAAAAATATAAATATTCTATTTTTTGAGGTGCCTGACGTGCACAACGTGGGCAGTGTGTAATGTAGGAATGCCCTGGTCGTCCATTATTCACAAAACTTCTTGCTCTTTAGAAATACCCCAAGATTGACTTTCTCTTCAAAATTGCTCACTATGTTTGAAGACCACTTCATATATACATCATTAAGGAATGCTGTTAACACAGTTACGGACAAGACAGTAACAGTCTAGTGGCTTTTGTTATGCAGCACAAAGTAAAAAATAAAGAACAAACTTAGCAGTGTAGCACAGGACCTCAACATTTCTTACACATACTTTCACCTTTATAAGACTCTTCTGTAGAAGTCTTTAAATGTCTAAGCCTTATAAAATAAATACTTGTATAAATACAGTTTAAGGATTAAGTCATTTTATAGAGAGGCAGGGTGTTCTGTTTGTTAAAATGTGACAGTTTAAGTGACGCTATCCGAAAACCGCCACCAATATATCCCCAATTCTTGTATGTAAAATTCCTGGCTGCTAATCTAGAGTCTTTCACAGTTAAATGGATTATATATTTTGTCTGTGGTGGAGAATGTGTGATTAAATGCAGGTTTTGAAATCCAAACCGTTTTGTTTCCAAAGCAAACTTTGCCCTTTGCAGACTGTGGGCCAGTTGGGTGTTTGTCTGGGAAGCAGGACCCAGGCTCATACTTCAGCATTTTGGTTTCAGTGAGAGTGTAACAGTGACAAAAAATAAGTTCAGTGACATCTGCTAAAACATGCAGCTGTATATATATATTTTTTATTATTTTTTTTCCCCCGCATCAGAATGTTATGAAATTAACAAGGTGACCCCACGTGCCATCATTTCAGGTAGCAAAAAGCCCCCTCACTCCTTGTCCCAAGTTTGTTTTTGTTTTTTTTTTTTTTCAGATGCTGGTGCTACACTAGCATAGTCATGGAGAACCTAGTGCCTAGGGAACCAGGAGTGCCTCACGAGGTTGGTATCGTTACCTCTGCCACTGGGGAAACGGAGGCACGAGGGTGAGGTGACTTGCCCAAGAGTGCCCAGCAGACAGGTACCAGAGCTGTGACTGCAGCACACTTCCCCAGGCTCTTCTTGCACCTTGCTGTTTGGCCACCCTGCCTCACCAGCTGCTTCAAGGAGCCATGGCCATGTGGCCAAGCCCACCCACCTGTCCTGTTTCCAGATTCTACAGCCAGGTGTAACAATGCCCACCATCCCCAGCTTACACCGATGCCCCACGAGGTCTGCCCTGACATCAAATACTTAACTGTACCCCTGGTGTCCTCCATGCCCCCTCACTGTTCAGTTTTCTCTCCTCAAATCTGTTTATGATACCGGGGCCCTTGCTGACTATCCTGTTGTTCAAACAGCACAGTATGTATGAAGTATCTCTGCAGATGAAGCATGACAAAGATCAGCCTCCTCATGTCTCATCATCTGCAACGACACAGGTGGGAGCAAAGGGTAACAGGTGCCCAGATTTGCTGAACTACAACTTCTCTTGCCTCCATTCTTTTGAAGAAAGACATGACCAGATCATAAGAGCCTAGTGAGAAGGTTTCTCTGCAGTCAGGAGTCATTCCTCCTGTGCATCTTATAGCATCTAATTCCCTCACCCCATGTGTGCTTCCTCACAGAAATTCAGGAGGTTTCTGAAGGAATTAATCAGGCATACAGCTCCATCTAGGGTTGCTCACTCCTGGGCAAGTCACCAAAGGGCTCAGGATTTATGCTGTGCTGTGTGCTTGTACTTCTGTGAGTACTGAGGATGAGAATCCTCAGGTACCACAGAGTCTCATCTCAGCCTCCTTGAAAAAGCACACCTCAAGCAGAATTAATACACTTTGGCAAATTCATTAACTTCATAACATACTGATAGCAGATTTTGTTCCGTATACAAACAGGTCACCTCTTTCAGAGAAAACAATATTAAAGGTGATACTGAACAGAAAAGATGTTAGTTATGTCTACTGCATGCAAAATTGAGAAGGAAAATGGGTTTAGCTAGTTGCATGGACTCTGCTGTTGAGATGAAAATAATGAAAGGTAGCTTGTAATATCACAGGTACTGTATTTTACAGTACCATAGAGTATTTTCCAAAATATATGTCATAAATACTGACAGTGTTTGATAGGCACAATTACTATAATGCAGTCATCCCCAAGTAAACTTATTGCTAAAAGCTGCAGTATCACTTTTTGCAAGTAAGATGACAGAATGATTTATGGAGAACTCGTCAGCCCAATGTTTCTAAAGCTGCAAATAAGCTTTGTCACGCTATTTCTCTTCCCTTGTAAAAAGGATGCTGCTGTTTTTTCCCTAACACATTTGAACTAGTGTGAACAACTTAAAGGAGAGCTAGAAAGATAATTCCACAGCTAAAGGGACAACACTAACAGATTTCAAGGACAAAATCGGATTGGATCTTTTAAAGGGCAGGCTTAGACCTCCTTGCGAAAGACAGCTAGCGGCCTACCATAAAATGAGCACTTGGTCATGAAAAACCCACTCAGCTTCCTACAGGCTTTGCGCAGTTTCTTCTAGGGAGGGACTGGTAGGTGTGTGGAGAGCTGTGAGGCCTGGCGGAGCTCCGCGTCAGTCCTCCTCTGTGCAGCCCAGCAGCTCCGATCTCAGGGTGATCCGGCCGTACCACGACCATGGGATGATGCGGATGTGCCGGGCGTAGATTGGGGGGTCGATGACATTCTTACGGTGCGTATCATTGTCGAAGTTTCCCTGGAACACCTGGAAGACAAGCAGCAAGAAGATGGGTGGCTATGTGAGTGCTGAGTGATGACTGAGTGAGCAAGGGGAGCCCTGGGACAGATATCCCTTTTCCCCCTGACACCTGCTGGGTTCAGGAAGGGCTGTTCCTCTCTGCACAGAGTTTTCCACATCCATTCCTCGTGGTTGGCGTTTTATAAGATGTCTGACAAATACTGGCCCAGAACTGCATCCCTACTTCGTGAAGGTCTACCCAGTGTGTTTCTCAGAGAACAGGGAACAACGTCCTCTAAAAAAACACCAGATACCTGGAAAATACCTCCATGAAATAATATCCGTGGGAACCACAAGGACCTGACAAAGCAAGTCAAGTGCCTGAAACTCTGTAAAGTGGGGCCAAAGGAGAGAGAAGAAACCTGAAATCTGGTGGGGCAGGTTACAGAGAAATGACTTCATGTATGTGTCCCACAAGCTGTGTGGGGTCATGGCTCAGGCCTGGGAATTTCACTGCATGACACTGAGGATTCAGTCCTTGGTTTGAAGTACCATTAACATTTACAAAATCAAACAACTTTTTACTTGGCATTTGTATCATGTCAAATTAATCTCAGGAGATCCTGTTATTATTTTGAATGAAATAACATTAGTAATTAAAGTTAAGAAGGATTTTTACTGTATCACTCACGCATGCAATTTGGATGCAACTGCATAAGCCATCATAAAGCTAGTGACTCTCAAGGATACTATCTTTTGTTGAAAAATACTACATGAATTAATAGCATTGGTAAGCAGCAAAGTTTGTGATTTAATTAAAAAAAATCTTTACACAGTATAATGAATGTTTAGACATTATTTCCATTAGTGTGTTTTAGCCAATACATCAGTGAGTTCCCAAACTCCTGTCTGTGTTAGAACAATGACAGATTTTTCCCATAAAAGCCACAATTCAAATTCAAAGGCCACAGCATTACTTTTTGGCAAAATGATCAGATTTTCTCCTGAGATATTTTCAGTTTATATGGGAAATATTCAGTGTCTTCAAATGTCAGCCGATTCACTTTCCATTTACAAAAACAGTATTTGATGGATTTTTAACTTGAAATGAGTGAGTTTCATTTGCATCAAGCAGAAAAGGAATATGAACCTTCTGCACAAGTGTTTATATGACTGAATTAGTGCAGAATAACAATTTTCTTGGAAGTTCTTAGGAAAAATGTCAGAGGTTGAATTCAGAAGAAGCTTAACCACTATTTTAGTCTTTAAGCTTCTCTCAAGTGCTATCAATCTGGCATTTTCAACAAAACATGTACACTCCACAAGTGCTGCTCTTTCACAAGTGATATATTTCCCTGCTCGCCTGGCATCTCAGCATAGAGAGTTGGGAGCATTCAAGTACCTAGCAGTTGAGAGAGAGAGATAAAACTTCAAGACAGACTGACCACAGAAACAACAGTGCCGTGACTCTAAGGGAAAAAAATATGTATTTATGACAGGAAATTTTTTTGTTGCCTGAGTACAGTCTTGATTACATTAATCAGCTAGAGCTTGGCTAAGATTGCTTCTGTATTTGAGTTTCATTTGTTGTAATGCAACATACAATAAAAGGCAGTAAGCTCATTTTTAAAATTAGAGTGGCACCTCCCAATGTACAATCTGCAGCAAAGAAAGATTAGAAGTAGAAGGATTTTCATTTGATTTCTTGCGCATGCATGCAGTATATCTGTTGGTATTTTTTTTACCAAGCCAGATGATAAACAATGCAGAGCTACAAATAATTCTTGCTGCAGAGGTACTGGAAAATTCTCTTTTTTTGTTTTCCCCATGGAAGACTTATCTCAGAGATAACATTTTGACTAAGGCTTAGAACAAAAAATGTTTTTGTTTACCAGAAGAACCCATCTACAGCCCTCACATACAGCTACACAAAATCCATACCCACATGTAGGTATGCAAAATAAATGAAAATATCTGATGCAAACCAAGCAACAAAGGAAAAAGTTGGATTATGCTATTTACTTAGTGCAGGAAAAGAAAACAAACACATATATGATGTCATTAGCATTTAAATCCAAACTCATCTGTTTCGGAGGCCAATTTATGCAAATCTGAAATTTACCTTCCCTCAAAATTCAAGATCCAGTCCCAAGAAATTAACTCTAAGTGCCAGGTCAGAATAAGGATTTTAGAGAAATAGATTTATCAGAAAGTGAGCAGAGCTTTGCCAGCATCCACAAATGTGATCAGCATGAAATACAGCATTCCAAGAGCAAATGTATGGGATTTTTTGTTGTGGACTAATGACAAATTTATTATGGGAAAAGTATGTTATTTGCCATTCTTCACTTTACCTCAGCATAAATTCACTAATGGAGTCAAGAAACTTGGATACAACAAGGAGGACAAAGGATAAAATCTGTTCATTGACTTATTGGTAGAAAAAAAGCTATTTCTGTAGCCAAAAATATAATTTTTCTTTATTTACCTGTTGTTTGTTGCCAAACAGTCAATACTAAATGATCCAACTAAGCAATTAAAAGCTTTTGAAGACCTGGTAGCCTCATACCGTAAATGATCACTCCTCACTTTTTGAGTTCATTTCTACAACACCTCTCTGAAAACTGTAGTGGTTTATTAGCATTGAAGAAGCTCATATTGCAAACCTAATACATAGCTCTATGCAATTTTTCAGATAGAAAAAAAAAAAAAAAAAAAAAAAAAGCCCAGTAACAAACAAAGCCAAGCGAATTATACTAGGCAAGGAACAGAAAGTAAAGTGCAAGTCACTAAGTCACTGATGTGGCAATGTATAAAGCCGGGGTAAATGCTCGTTTTGAGTTCCGTGTGGGTGCAAATCTGCTCCTCTCATCTCAACTTCATCAGCAGAAGTGAAGCACAGCAAATCAGCAAGACAGTCACAAGCACAGAAGGATGCCTGTTAGAATATTATCACATAGACTAAGCCTCTTGAGACTGGAAGGAGGTATGATGGATGTCTATAAAATCATAAATGGCACAGAGAAGATCAATCACAGACAATATTGCACTGTCCCCTTCCAGTGAAATAAAACGAATGAGTCACCTAAAGGTCATGGTTCTCCACACAACACATAATTAAACCATGGCACTCTTTCTCACAATCTTTACGTATTAGTAAAGATCAGATAAGCCGTTAGGAGTGAGATCAGCTGAAGGCTGTTAAACATATAGGTAAAAGAGAGCTGGAGGCTAGGAAGATACACCAGGGAAGAATCATGGCATTATTATTTTTTCTCCTCCAGTTATCTGCTAGAGGATGCTCCCTGTCATGGAGGCAGGCCACTCCTGTGGACAGGGCTTCAGCCTCACTGAACACAGTGGCTGCCAGCTCACCAGGTGCCAATGTTTGTAAAAGTGGGCTTAAGCTCCTAATTTTTGACAATCATGTTTCAGAATGCTTTTTTTTTTTTTTTTTTTTTTTTTACAGTGGGCACATCTATTTATGCCAGTTTGCATACTTAAAAGGTGTATTTTACTAAACATTTACTCAGAAGCTTCACTAAGTTTACACATACACACCCCACACATGTATGTAGCTCCTCTGTAGCTTAGTCTCTTACAGCTGCTATTAAAATAAAAAAGTAGAAAATATATGATAACTTATTTTATGATCAGTTAATGAAAAAAAAAAAAGAACAAAAGCTTGGAAAATACATAATGATATTCTCTGCAAAAAGATTTCTGAATTTAAATAAATCTTGTTTATAACTGTCAAACAAGCAATTTGGTTGTCTTGCCTTTAAATACTCACTGAAATTTTTTCATTAGAACTAAGTGTTTTATGCCATAAGCAACAAATCCAAATTAAGACAATGCAAGTTGATTCATCTTTTAAAAAGAAAACTGCATGTATCTTTTATGAAGAATACTTTTAGAAGAACTATCTGAAGAAGAATAGCTTGTGAAAATGGAACTTATTAGAATCAATGCTTGCTCCAAATGTGGGGCTGGACATCTGTTTTTATGGCATGTCCACAGGGCTAATTAACAGATGACTGCAGAGGGGGGAATTGTGGTGCAAGGAACAAGAAAATTCAGTGAGCCTGATTCTCCACAGAGATATTTCTGGATCCAATTTCTTGCAGAAACTGAAATTATAAGAAAAGTTTGCATTCTAGGTTCCTGATAATAGCAGAGGTTATTACCCAGAGGTTCCTGGGTAATAGCAGAGAACTGAAACTTTTAGCTTGCAAGCTTCAGATGGTGGAGTCATTATACCGTCTGCTATACCATAACTGTATGTTTTACTCTGTGCATAGTATTTTAAAGAGTAGCCAGACATGGCTTCCACTGGAGTTTGCTTCAGTGCATTACATTTCAGTGGTATGGCAAATAGAGGAACACTATTCACTTCAAACATAAAAGAAAGCTGCATGAAAAATAATTTTTGATAGTGATGTTCCATTATTTCAGAAATACTATTCATTGAAAAAAAAATGCTTAAGCAAGAAAGGGAATTTGCAGATTAGAACAGCACATTTAGTTGCTTTGACATTTTTTGTTCTTGGAGAACAAGAGAACACCATGAAGAGTTACAAGTAAACAACACCAGGTCAAAGATGGTAAAAGATGTCCTGATTTCTTACCAGAAAAAGAGCTGATGTATTTAGGTATTTGACTGTATTTTAGAACGATTCGGTCCCATGAAAGATGCTTCTACAAAAGATTGAGCAGAGTTTTTTAATATACACGAATACATGTGCAGATATATGCACCTGTATTTATGTAGTGATTTAGAGGGGGGATAAATGACATTGTTCCTTTTCAGTTGGTATGTAGGAAGTCTCTTTGGGTGGCTGTAGATCTACCACTTCTGGTCTTAGCCATCCTTCTGCCCTTCTTTGCTGAGTGCCCAGGAGTGGCTGAAGAGTCAGGATCTGGTTGGCATGCAATGGATAGCTAGGCAAAGGTGTCCAGTGCAAGGACTGTTTTTTACATTTTTGTAATCTATGAATAAAATTATGTGTAACCTGATCATTATTTTTATCTCGAGTTCACAATGGATAACAATCATGTAAAACTTGTAAAGAATAGTAACACTTTTTTTTTTCTTTTTTCTTTTTCTACTCAATATATCTTCTGATGCCACTTAAATGGGAATTTTCTTGAGTGCACATAGTTTGTGAGTGATTTACAATAGAAAGTTCAAAGCCAAGCAAAAAGAGAAATATTTTGAAGACCAAACTCCCTTTAGAAATGTTTACAGAAATTCACGTTGGCTCAGCTGAAGGTAATAGGAGCCACCTGTAATTTAAACCAGTGGAGAATCTAGACTAAGGGCTTGAAAAACTTAGACAAACACTCAGAGGGACCCTGGGAGGCAAGACACAGTGTTGAAACATTGCCCTGATCTTGCATGGGGTCAATATATTGATATATGTTGTTTATGCTCAATAGGGCTGTTTTGCTTTGTGCAAGCCTTATCATCAGTCAAGTTCCTTCAGGCAAAATACCAGGAAAGCACAACACACCATCCACACCACACAGAAAAATGAGCCACAGATTCTAAGCTGTAAACAAAATTTCCACTCTCCTTTCCAGTCAGTCACACAAAGACCAGTGAAACCTAACTGACTGGTAGTTTCTTGTCGCATCTCAGGTGAAAAAAATCAAGTATAATGGAGATTTTTTCCCAGTGAAATTAAAAATATTCTATTAAATTAAAACAAAATATAATATATTAAATAGTAGCACTAAATAATAATAATAAAAATAATAATAATAAAAATAATAATAATACGATTACTGCTTAGCTATGTCAAATATGTGGGTTGTTTATAGGAATCGGATCTATCAATTTAAATCAGGTATTATTATAATCCAACATCAAAAAGAAAAAAAAAAAATAATAGTAAAACCTAGCAGAAACCTGGTAATCCAACTTCTTGCTTACATGTATGTTTTTGTCTTCTGTTCCTATAGCAATTAATGAGACATACAAAGCATATAGCTTATAACTTGTTCTTCAGTTTGTCCACAAATCCAGTGGCCGTTGTCTACCTGCAGTTACTCGCACATCTGTTGGCTAATAAGAATTGACAATACTACAATGTGCTAGACTTCCTTAGACTACTTTCACATATGTACTCATTTTAAAAATCAGCCTGTAAAATGCCATTTGACTCTGCAGTTGGCCTTAAGTTACTTACAGCATGTCATGCAATTTATAAATCACATTTGGAATGTGATCCAAAAAAAAAAAAAAGGTCAAATCTGGTTTGGTTGCCCTTAGCGTTGTACGAATAGTGAGCTACTGACCTCTAGTTGAGGAAAACAAGATAGCTCTGGTCCTTTTCCTAACATGTAGCTTCCTCCTACTTGCCAACCAGCAATTTAATTTGTTTATTATTTGCATCGTGAAAAGAATAGGAAAACAATTCATATTTTCAATGGATCTCATACAAACTATTTAAAATGAATGAGAGAACAAGAAAAGTATTGAGGAAATGTTTTTCTTTTTTTTTTTTCTTCTTTTCCCCCCGGTACCACTAACTTTTAGTCTGCAATCACAGAAGCTTAGCATAGATGTGAAATAAAATCAATGGCAGTTGAAACAGCAAAAGGCAAACAGGAGCTGCAGGAGTCTGTTCTTGGAACAACATTTCCATTTGTTACTGGGCAAAGAAGAAAACTGAATACCACATTTCCTTCTGTTTAAAACAACTAATTTGTTGAAGGGTCACCAAAGATATAGGCTGCAGGTAGTGCACTTGTGAGTACAAGATACTAGTTTTTTGTTTGTTTGTTTTTCTGTTTTTCTCTGTACAATAATTTCACAAATGACGTAAAAAAAGAGACACAAGTGAGTAGCTTCAGGAATTCATTAAGATCTGCTGATGCATTTGGAGTCTTTCCGTAAACTACTGAACAGTGAGATGATCAGCACCAGATAGGGTTAATGGGCTTTAAAGTCACTATATTCATCCACAAATCATTATTTTCAGGCTGAAATATCTCCATAATTTCTGGATGTGAGATATTCTTTTTTTTTCCTTGTATAACGACATAATTGTTTGGACTTCAAAACATGTTGTTTTTCCTTTATCTTTTCTTCTTTTCTCTGAGAGTTTTTGGAACCGTCTTTCTCCTAAACTATTGGATGTCTGGACAAGGATCACAAGGATGAGTAAATCACCTGTGGGGGAAATCAGAAATCTATATATTCTATCCTTCTCAGAAGAGATCATTACACACAGTTATTAAATAGAATGAATAAGGGTAAATTATGAATAATTTATTCTCACTGCTGTTGATAGTTGTCAATGTCTACCTTTCATCTCCCTTCTGTATCTTCAGGGGACAGCAAAAGACATTTAAAGCTTCACTTTGCTGTGAAAACAGAGCTTCTTCTGAAATGTTTTGCCATTTTGGGCCAAACCTTGTATCTTTACTTAAGCAAAAGAAATTGGTGTGGGTGTCATGAAAAGGCACTACTCCAAGGCAGGACCAGTTATGCTGTTTCTCTTCTGCTCCCCGTGGATGATGCATAGCCTTGTGTTTTCTTTGGTTGTTTTTATTTTTCATTTGTCTTTTGTGTCACTCCACTGCAAACTACAGACAAAGGAGTGGGCAAGAGAGCATCCAGTATTTTTGCTGCTGCACACTACCAGTGGGCAAACCTCATGAAAGCACGCTATTACTGCACACCAGGCTGGCGTGGTGATGAAGAGTTTCACATCAAAATGAAAGGTTTTAATCAATAATGCTCTATGCCTTGGGTATTTAATGTAATTAATATGTTCTCAGAATGAAATGGAGGTTAGAAATGTAAATGGTTGTTAAAAGTGCAGATGTGACCAAGCTTTTCCCATTTTGGAAGGTGGGATCAAAATTTGTAGTGGTCTTGACAAACCGGAGAGATGGATGGTGCAGTTAGTACACACCAGAATCATGGTGTGTACCAAGCCAAACCTTAGGAAGTGATAAGCAATATCAGAGATGACAGAGCAGGCAGTAGTTCTGTACTAAAGTCTACATAAATTAGCACAGATTATAAATTGGATCTGAGGAAATAATAACATGCCGTTACAAGTAAATGAAGGCACATATAGAGATCTCTTTCTCCCTCTCTCTAATCTATCTATATCTATATCTATAGGTCTATCTGTTGTAAAACAGATGACATAGTATTTTGGCTCAATATTAATCAGATCTCATTTGAAACACTCCAACAAGTTTGGGAAACCAGCTTCAAAAAGAGGTTGTCCAAGCAGAATCCAAAAGAATAATTTGAAGCTGAGAAAGCATACCATATAAAGGAAGACTGAAAGAATGAAGATTATTTGTTCCCATGAAGAAGCTGAGAAGAAAGATGTTAACATACTTCAATCAAAGCAAACTGTGTTAAAAAAGAAGATAAAATCTGTTCCTTGTGTCCTCTGAGGACAGAGAGGTGCTTTGACAGAGCATTACAGGATGCAACCTTTCTACCTTTAATGATATTTAAGCACTGGGCTTGACTGCTGATACTGTAAAATTTTCATCACTGGCTATTTCTAAGAACATATTGAACAATACTCAGGTGAAGAATGGTTTATGATATGAGCATTGTACTTTGGTCTGGTGAAGAACAAGTAAATGAATTAAGTCTTGACTTAATAAAGAGTTTTGACTTTTTAAGCCAGCAAGTTTAAACCTTAGTTCAAACAAGGAAGAACTACTTGCCCTAGGGTAAAGGACCTGGGGTTTGCTAAATCCCATTTTCTATTTAGAAGACCTCAGAGGAGATTGGTGAGAGAGGTCAAGAGGTACATGTCCTTGTGATCTCTCCAGGTCTTTTTCAGTCCTACCTTGAATATCTCCAGAGAAGGAGACTCAACAACCTCCCTCCTATGAAGTTATGCCAAGCTCACTGACAACTAGCATTTTTGGAATGTTCTGAAAGACTCTGGATGGCTTTTGTCATCTGAAAAAAAAAAAATGGAAATAGTAAAAATACTTTTGTTTAATGTTTGTGTATCAAAAGACCGAAGACTAGACCCTTAACCAGTGATCTTGTTTACTTTGTACAAACTAAAATTCAGAAGATATAATTTCTGATTTTGAGTTAGGTGTATTCAATCACATTCTGCCTTTAATCGCTCTTGATTTGTTAAAGAATCATAATAAGATGCATTTATTTTATTCTTAGGGATGTTAATTAATATGGGATGGGAGATGTTTTAATAAGACAATGATTAAGAGGTTTTCATTGTTCATAGCGGACTGTGCATATAGCAATTAACAATCTACCTGATGATGAAAGCAGAAAGAATTTAATTACTTTGGAAAATGTTATAAACAAGTGTGGACTGGAACAGTGAGACTGCATTTTGTTTTAGATTTGCTTGTGACTGTTACTGTGTTTCTCACTGGAGACTGGAACACAGGTTTCCTTTTTCAGTAAAATGAACACAACAGTTCAATAACAGAAGTTTGGCTTGGAGAAGACATTTCTTTCAGAGTGGATCTTTCACTTCTGCTTTTAAATGCCAGGGATTTAAAATGGGATGTGTACAAAGTACTGAAGTGCCTATCTGTCATTTATGTTGAATGAATTTATGGTACGTTTACAAAAGGTGAGTTGTTTCTTTCCAATTTTTATCTGACAACCAATTATACCAGACACATCCATAATCATAGGTGTCAGGACCTACTCTGTTGGATGGCTAAAATAGCTGATTTTTTTTCCAGTTTAAAAAACCTTTAGAACTTGTTGGGGAAAATTCTCGTTGAAGGATAGAACCACAGTGAGCTGCCACTTGGCTGCTTGTGTCAGATGACAGTGTCATCTTTTGATAATAATCCTCTTACAAACATAACATTTCTATGCACACATGAAGTTATGTACATATGTACATATTTAACCCAGTAATGTAGGATAGCTTCCACTAATAAATGACTATACATCCAATCAATCAGATAAAATCAGTGAAAATTAAGAGATGCTGCTGTCTAACCCCTCATCAGCAGATCTGCTTGTATTCATGCAACATAGATCAAGGCATATCAAAAGCCTTCTCATTACCTAATAAATAAATAAATAAATATTGAATTAACCTATATAAAAATACTCTTTCTTTTATTCTAAGAAAAATAAGTACAAGTGGAAATATTTATTACTCCGATAATATAGATGCTAAAACCACCAGGTATGAGACATATATGTCAGACATATCAACCATCTGGTATTTTTATTAATGTACATTTTGATTCAATTAGACATAATCCCACTAAGATATTTAATAAATAATTCACATTTTGCCAGCTTTCTTAATGTATCCCTTAAGCAATGCATATGTGTTCAGGTTTTCACAGTATAAAAGTGTTATACAGTTTAAAGGAAATGTATAATGAATAATCTCCTAAATAACAAGAGAAAAGTTAATTGCTTCTAACTAAATAAATCAGGAAACCTATACTTTCTTTACACCTCCCATTAAATGTTTGCAAAGGAAGTTATGAAAGTTTTTATGTTTTGTATTCTTTTAATAGTGTAATAAAAATAATCTTTCCATTGGGTATTTGTAGTCCTAGAGTGAATAATTTCCTTAAAAAAAAAAAAAAAAAAAAAAAAAGAGAGAGAGAAAATGGCTAGGTAATGAGGTGCATTAAAGATGTGCTTCACAGAAAATTATAGAAAATAGTGCACACTTACAAGAATATGCACTGAGACACTGTTTTCAAATATACAAATAAACTGCTATTTATATACCTTCTCCTCTAGAGTTTAAGGAAGAAATAATTTCAATAAATTGAGAACTGTAAAGTTTTATGCCCCATATTTAACAGCATTAAATCAGGTGCATTGCACTGATGGGTATGACATTACTGCACTGTGAATGTCACTGTGTTATACGACCCTTTTTTATTCACCTTGACTTTTATCTGTGGGACCCTATGCATAGCAACCCCATAAAGATTATTGTGCAATAATCTACAGGCTTCCAGCACTGAAATTACTACAGGCATTACTACTCCTTATATGCAACCACAATATCATTTTTCTCTTTGCTTTACCTTATCCTTCTTTTGTTTTTCATCCTGGTATATTATCCAGTGCTCCCCATCATTACTGTAAGCAAGCTTGTACGATCCCACAAACTGGACATGACCGAAATCTTTAGCTCCTTGAGTAATTATGCCAGTGACCTTTGTAGGGACAAGAAGGTCGACCTAAACAAAACAAGACACAGGAGAACATAATTAGAACAGTTTCACACACAAAATCACACCACAAAAAAAATCAAAACAGTGCATTGATCTTTTAGGTGAGATGTTGGCACAATTTAAGACATCTTTTCTTCTCTGTTCTCCAGGTTAGTGTTAGGCAACAGAGAAATTCACTTCTGTATCCCGTTTGTTATTCGTAGTTTTTACCACATCACGGCACAAACAGGACAATCTTGTACTGTTTTTGATTGTGGTAGGTGCTACACACATTCCTAACAAAAGCACAGTCTCCACTGCAACACATTCATGGCCAAAATGTGTTCCCTTTTGCTCGTATTAATCAGAACACAACATGCTAAAGGATGATTCCCCAATTCCTTTCTATTTCCTTTGCAATGACAGAGACTGTGCTTTTTTAAGTCTTTTAAAAATTTGCTATCGTCTATTTCCTACTGAACTCTCTTTAAGACTTGTATGCCTTTTTCTACCCCTAAAGCTCTAGCTTTTAACACTGACATTTTGGAGCTTTTTATTTAATAATCATAGCACAAATAAAATTCAAATTCAAATAAAACCTTAAAGCCTAAAAAAATCTGGGCTTTCAAGTATCTCTCACACGGGTCTGTACATTTGTGATGAGTTTTTTTTGCACCAGATCTCTACACTGAATATAACAAATCTGGGCCAGATGCCTTGGCTTAAAGTGATCAAGGAACAGAATGGAATAATAGAAATAAATTGACTTAATAACATATTTTTAGAAGAAGAATGGAGGAGTTCCCTATCAGAACTGACATTTTCTGGAAATGTGAAGGTAAAACTTCACATTTCATTCCGCATCCTCCTGCAAAGCGTTAAGCTAGTAATAAAAATTAAAAAATAAAACCCAGAAAACAGAACAGAGATAGATTTATTTCAGACAATAAATAGCTGTGAAGCAGTCAGCGTTTTCAATATTGTCTGTTAAATCAGGCTAGACAGACTAATAGTAACAAAATTACAGTAAAATGACAGAATTGCTGAATTCCAAGAGAAGATGTGGGATATGTTTTTATACCAAAAAAAGTTTAAAAGAGAAGGTGAAAGAATTGAGGATCTTTCGCAGATCAAATTCTGAAGACCTAGTCTTGAAGTTTTGGGAAACTGAAGCCCTCTGAACAGGCCAAATTTACAATTAAGATGTAGGGAAAAGGAGAAGAACAGCTGTGAAAACACAAGATATTAATAATGAGAAAAGAAATAAAAATAAACATGTGTAAGAAGTCATGCCAATTCTTTTACACTGTGTGTACTACAGTTTGGACCCAATAAAGATGAAAATGCGGAGAAGTATAAGGATGCATTTTTAAGAAATGAAGATGAAAAATGACTGTTCAGAGCAATCAGACAAGGAATACTGGAGACATTTGCCCCAACACTTGAAGACAAGTAGCAAATAATGAGTATGAAATCCTTTCCAGAAAAGGAATAAATTAGAAGCTGAGAAAACATGACAGTAAATGGAAAATGGCATTGCCCAGAGATGGTCCAAGAGTCTTGGTTCTACCAAAACAAAGGCATTTATTGCCATCCAACAGCAGCAAAGTTGCTCGGAGGAGAAACCCAGAACCCTAGGAGGATTCCTTCCATTGGGAGGAGAAACTATTTTTGTTTTCTCTTTCTTCAGTGGAGAGAAGGAGGGTCTGAACCAAGGATCACTCAGAGCAGCAGCCTCCTGTGGATGCTCTCATGGACTGTTTCCTTCCATAAAGAGTGGAGGAGGCTAGCTTCAATGGCCGAAGTGGGCCTCCGGGAGATAAATACCGCTAATCAGTTAATTCTTTTATGAATTAATAAACACTGGGTCTCCAGACCTTAATTCCAAACATTTTTTGGAGCTGGAATGAGTAGTCTGTTTTTCAGAAAGGCTGATCTGGTAGAGAATCATTAATTTGACCACACTTTCAGGCAGCATTTGCACTAAATTTCAGAGTCAAATTTAGATGCTGTTTATAAATAATTTTGACATTAACGTTTTCCAATGGTAACTTTTTTTAAGCAGAGGATGTTTCCTATACTAAAAGTTAGTACATCTTCTGCTAACATGAAAAAATGCATCCATAAAACCAGTTGTTTATTTTTAAAATGTCAAGAGATATGTAAAAGGATTTCGCAAATATTTATTTTAACATGGCCATGACATTCAGAGTATTTCTCTTCTCACTGAAATTCAGAACAAGAAAAAAGTCTTACTCATATTCAGGGGATTTCAGAGGTAAAATCACAATAAATCTTTATTATCATCCAGATCCAGATTTAATAAAAAAGTCCTAGTAACAATTGTTTTGTGCTTACAGTACATATTTATTGGCTTTATACTCTTGTTCAGAAAAACGATGTGGGAAGCTGGAAAATAATTTAGCATTTTTTTCTTCTTCTTATTATTATTTTTTCCCCTGAAAGACTTATTAAATAGTACTATGTAGAATATGTCTCTGTGTGTGCATGTTTACGTGTGTGTGTTTTATACAAAATAGAGAGAAAGAAAAATAGAAGCCATTAATAGACAGGGACTGTTCTGTATCTTGACAGTACAGACAATAGAAATTGTTGAAGATGAAGAAAAAGAAAACAAGAATGCACCCAAGTCTTTTTCTCTTACTTTAGTATCTTATTTACTTGTTTCTCCATAAGCCAATAAGAAACCTTTGTGTAATAAAGACTACTTTTAACCCATCATTAAAACAAAAACAAACAAAAAGCTGTTTTTACTGTGTTGCTTTATTACATCCTGGAAAGGGTTATAACACCCTTTCTTTTCATCCTTCCTATTGAAAGTACTTTGGAGCAGAAAGGTGAGAAGAATTTACCCCAATTTCTAGGGCAAACATCTGCACCAAAATAACAGAATGTCAGAACTTCCTATCAGGATGCAGCACACATTTATTCAGTTAGTGCAGATTGCAACTAACAGGCAATCAAACAAATTGCCAGGGAGAGAAGTTGAATTAACACACAACCACTGTGTGCTCTTCAAAGCTGAATGTGATTAACCTGATCAGAATGTGACTTTGGCTTTTTTAGTGCAGCAGAATTTAGAGCGAGGTGGAGGCAATTAGTCTGCGACTGATAGGATCATTAGCTGGTTACACGAAGAACCATGGTTTACTGTTTAATGTACATTCCTACAAGCAGCTGATCAAAAAGCAGTTTAACATCTTGTGTCTGGAAGAACTCTCTTGGGCTATAGCTGCTTCCTTTGTAAATATCTATTTCCCACCTTGCTTCAGATGTTAAAGATGATTTAGTTTGATTTAGAGAATTTAAGAAAAGCGCCTAGAAAAACTCACATGAACATGAAACTTTCTTAATGAAATGGATGTGCAGCATGAACTGTGTGGCAGTGTACAGCTAGACACAGAGTGACTAGTACTTCTATTTATACTGTAAGTAGGTCTGCTTCATCAGGGAAAAAGTCGTACAGGTGCTCTGTCCCTGCTGTGAGTGGTCCAGAGCTAAAAAAACCTTGACTTTCCCTACTTGTCTGTGCAGGTGTGCTGAATTTTCATATAAATACCTTTGCAGCTAGACTCTTAGAGAATTGCAACTAGATGCAGGTACTTGCAACCTGGCAATACTCCTTCCTCCCAGGAGCAGGAACATAAGGATATAACACTTTTAGATGTCTGGAACAGCTGCCCAAGAGCCAGTTTGGATTGGCAAGCAGTACAGCATGCACTGAACTTGAACACATCTATAATGATTCTGGACTCAAGCTGCTTCTTGTGGCAATGGCTTGGTTATCCATTACATCAAGAAACTTGGTGCATGTGGAGTCAATGCACTACAGAATAGCTGCTATAGCTCTCTGAATATTCCCTCCTCACTTCCAACGCGCGTTTTCCCTCTTTTACATGCTTCTTATTTTAGACTGCGAAACCAGAAGGCACAGGTAGCCTATGTTTATATGGACAAGCAGCAGAGTGCAATGGGTGAAGATGTGCAAAGCAATGGATATTTACACCAGGATGCCTACACAGTGAGTGCTACAGTGATTTAACTTCCAGCTGATTCAGGCAAACTTCTGGAGCATGTTTCTTGGCTTAATTTCACCTGAAAAAAAAATCTACGTCATGATCTGTGATGCTCTCTGAAGACACTCCATCATGTAAACTAAAGTATGGGAAGTGGAGACAATCTTAAAAAAAAAAATAACTTGCTTCCTTATCTACATTGCAATGTTAGAGGAGAAGAACCCTCAGAATCCAGGGGGCACTGGATCCTATAAAGCAATGAAGATAATGGTGAGGTGGCTCTCAGCTGACCTTCAGCTCTGCATCTAATCACCTCAGCATTTATAATCTCAGCTTCAATTCTCAGATGCAAAGGAGAGAGATGAAATAGAAGATCTCAGGAGTGCTGAGAGTTAAGGTATTGGTTATTTAATCTGTCTTTTTTAATTGATTATTTAAATAGCTCATTTTAGTCTGCTCCTTATAAAGATATTATGTTTCTGCTCCCAGTATAGCTACCCATGTGCCCAGTTACCTTTGTGGTTTTGTGGATTGTTTTTTTATCAGCTATTGCCAGATAACTCAGATGAAGTTCTGGGTTTCCTACTCATCAAATAAAGAGTCCTTTGGAGCAGAAGTACTAGGAATGAGAAGGAAGAAATCTGGGTCATCTGAACATAAGGGAAACACTGGCAAGGTGTTACCACCACCTGCCTGTAAAAGACTGAAAAAGAAGGCCTGCATGGCATCTATGTCACCATGATGCAGAGCAGTCTATCATAAATGCTTGCCCTGTGAGGAGGTCTCATATATTTTAGGATGCTTAAGCTAATATTAGACACGCGTGGTTAGCACCTGAATCTCACTGAGACAGTCTAACGCCCTTCAGCTCTCCTGTGCAGGTTCTATACTCTTCATCTAAGACCTTGATTCCCACTTTCTTTGTTTTGTTTTTTAATGGGAGAAACTGGCATACACAGATTATTGCTATATGCACCAAAGCCCACAAGAGAGTGAAAGGCTTGTAGTGTCTACACCGAGAAGTCAGAATTGCAGCTCTCCTTATTGTATTGCACTGGACTTAAGATATTCAACATTTGCCTCCATGCCCAGTCACTGGAGATAATAGGAAAATTGATGGTGTTACAGTACCTGCTGCAGATGGGTGACATCTATATGCTACTAACAAAATTTCAGCAGAACATCTTGCTTGTAAACTATGAAGCTTAGAATTTCAGGCTGTTCTCCAAAGGTTCAGATGAGAGGGGAAAAAAAACAAACAAACAAAAAAAAAAAAAAAACAAAAAAAAAACCTACCCCAAACTACAATCCATCATGACTAATTGCACCTAAAGACTTTGAAGGAAAAAAAAAAAAGGCAACTACACATCCTTGGTTTATCATTAGGATTACCACTGCAGATTCAGAACTAGCAGAGTGTTGTCAGTATAAACATTTAGATACGCACTAAGAAGGTAAGTATTTATTAATTTAACCTGAGACAAGTTATGAGACAAAAGGAAGTGCTCTAGAAGAAGCCATAATAATTTGATAGGAATAGGCATTTCAGTGCATTTTCTTTAATATACGTCTAAAAAGGAATTTTATACTTTCAAAATGAAATTAACTACAAATGTATTTACATTTAATTGGGGTCATATTACTTTGTATAGGTTTAAAATTAAAATTCTAGTCATGTACCTAGGTGGAAATGGGTTGTTGTCAGATGAAAAAAAGATTAAAGAATGCAATTCTTTTTCTTCCTAAAAATGTGGTGTTTGTTTTGCTTGCTTCTTTCTTAATTTAAGCTTAGACTTCAACATTATTTTAACATTATGCCACTATATTTTTAACAGCTCTAGTCCTGTAGGTTAAGATAATAAATACAACTATTATTATTTACTCAGATTTGCCTCTTCTTAAAGAACAAATTTCCTCTGAATTGCTTTATGACTGCAGCAACTGCATATAAGAAACAGAATTAGAAAGAATACTATATGCCTTCAGCTCTCCTCAGTACAATTTAAAAGCTAGACACTAGGGTATGAGGCTTGTTGCTTGAAATCTTCATGGACTATCAGAAAATAGATTCCACACTGTTATTCTGAAATCTGAATGCATAAAACATATACACAGGAGCTCACAATTCACTCAACTTCTGCGAGAAACTCCTCAAGTAGCAGCTATTTCTGACATTGTACAGATTGTGTGGATACTTCATTAATGTACTTATGTACTTGGTAATCATTATTATATATGTATTAAATATATATATAATATATATATATATAATTATATATTATATATGTATTATGGGGGAAAAAAAGGAAACAGAATACCTGAATTACTATATTTTTAAAGTGTTTTAAGAAAAACATCAAGATAAATAATCTATATGATCCACCGCACAGTCAGTTTAAGAACAGAATCTACTTCTGACAGAACAACATTTTATAACCACACTTCAGTAAACCATGACCAATCTCATTTTAATGATATCTTAAATGCCAAAATGTAATAAAATGAAATAAAACTTTAGCCTTAGGATCTGGATTTTCCAGAGCAGCAAGGGGAGCTTCTACCTATTTCCTATGGGAACCTAACACAGTTAATGTTCTGAGGTCACATAGGCCCTCCGGTAATTCCTGCCTGCAGCACACATAGGATAATACTGTTTTCATACTGATCCTGCAAACTGGAATGATTTCTGTGAGTGTTGGTAACTCCCACAACTTATCAGTGGGCATTCATATCCTAATAGGAAGTGTCAATAACCCAGCATATCTAGGCCTGAATGTAGCCTGAAGTAAAAGAGAATTTAGCATCAAAGTTATAACATCAGTGATGATTAAATCTATAGACTTTTCTCATAACATTGAATGTTTCATACCTGTGTACAACAGTAATATTACTCAAAATGTGATTAGTGGATTTTAGAAGGGATCACAGTTTGTTGTATTGGTCACTGATGGTCAAGAATCCATTCATTAAACAGCAGTAGCCTTCCTATCTGCTTTGTAATAATCAAAGCTTACCAGTCCTTGTGAGGATGACAAGAGATTTGAAAATTGTCCTTTAAATTACAAGCAATTAAGCAGGCTTAGACATCTGGTAGAGCTAGACGAAGATTTTGGGTTGCATTACAGGACACATGAAGAGTTGATAAAAAATTTGTAATACCATTCTGTGCTAGATGAATCAATTGGAGTTCTTGCAATACAGCCAATGACAAAACAGCACTTAGTCATTTAAAAGAAAAAAGAGGAAAAAAAAAAAGTATGAATATGATCATCAGTAGTTCATGATGAACTACTTACTGGACACTGCTGCAAGCCCCAACTGTGCAGTACAATTCACTGATTCCAGCACCTAGTTCTGGCTAGAAATAGATATGTAAATGTGTAGAAATTTACATTTGCATTCAGTTCTTCACGTAATGATACATGTCTTTAAAGGCAAAAGAAGTGTATAAAACTGGATGACAATAAGAAGTGCCCTTCAGGAGTACATTTCTGGAAGATATAATTTAATGTAGTTATTGCTCTACTAGTTATAATGATGCTGATAACTTATGGTCAGATGTTTTTGAGTATGACTGGAAATGAAAATACAACACAGGAAAGAACAACTACCAAAGAAAAAAAATGAATTAAGAAAAATATCAGTTGTTTCTCTTTCTGTTTGTCTTTCCTCCTATGAACAAGGAACCAATCATCCTGAGAAGCCAGGTGGGCACTTTCTGCTCTCTTTGGATTCCGAGAATAACAAGGAACTCTGCTCCCTTTCCTTATTTTACTAAAAGATATCTCAAATTGACGAGTAAATTTATCTGTAAGATTTCCTGCATGCTTGTCCTGTGGGCTCTGTCCAAGCTGTGGGTTCCCTAATTTTCTACCAAAGACCACTGCAGGGCATCTCAGGTGCTAAAGTAAAACGGCAAAACAGGTGCTGGTAAAACAGCAGCAGATCCATGGGAAATGCAGACAGGAGAAAACTTGAGGAAATGTGGTCTATTTAACAATAAGCTTCAGAATGACACCTGATAACCTGAAATGTGAAGGATGAGGAAGTTAACATTTTATAGCAGCACTTTGAAACAGCATAAGCTTTTCAACTGCAATCAGTAGAAATCTAGTTATTTCAGATTTCATTTGTCTTGAGGCATTTGTCAGTGCATTACGGGTTTTAAACTGAAATCAAAGGCTTGTGATGCAATGACTGGAAAAAGAAAATCCTTCCTTAGAATTGAATTACTGCAACTTATGCTCAGTTTTCAGTAGAGAAAATGATGCAACACCTTTTATTGCAGGACTGATAAATATCTTTGTAAAATGTTGAGATCATAAATGGACTCACCTACGCATGAGCAGCCCATTTTATTTTTAAAATGAAAAATAATGTTGGTAATACGGAAGTTCATTATTCACCTGGTTGTTTTTTTCTCAGCTGATTAATAATGTTGCAAATATATTCTGCAGTACATAAAAGTGTCCCAATAATCTATGAGTATGCAGACTATAGATCAACAAGTAAACTAAAGATAAGCTTGCACACAAGATACTGCAAAGTGACTAATAATTAATATAACTAGTGAACTGTTGAAGTACTAACAAAAATCTGCCTGTAAGCAAAGTTGAATCTGTCTAGAAGATAAGTGGGTTTGAGACTGAAAGTTCCTCCTTGTATTTAAAATCTCTGAGTGTACGACTCTTAGTTTTATAGGAAATGAAGCCAAGACGGCATCATTCAGCCATTCTTTTTAAGAATGACTTTGCCCATCTGTCAGCCAGGATTATTATGCATAACTGGTTTCATACAGCTATGCTGCTGTAGCAATAAACTAAAAATGTCAAAATTGTGCTACCAGGCTTTGAAAACAACAGTGAGCCCCCTGTCCCCCTCCCCGCAAGTGATAGGACAGGCTTTTGTTCCCAGTGATACACTATTAATAACCTGCAGAAATAAAGAAAATCAGTGCACTGCAATGTAAGAATGTCTTCTGGTAATTTTTGTTTGTTTGTCTGTTTTTTCATTTTTAGTTAGAAAAGAATTTTTGCAGATTAACAGAAGAAATCAAGTTTCTTCTTCATTTTAGACTAAATGACTTGGCACTTCTAAGGCAATAATCATGTGATGTAGTTGCTTGAATACAATTAAGAGGCCTATTAATCTTCATTCTCCAGGACATAAGAAAGATTATCTGTTATTAGTCGAAAGGACATCCTGAAGCCCCTATTAGAGCTTCATAAACAGACCTCTGGTCAAAATAAGAATGGGTTACTGGCAGGATGTATCCAACCCTGGGACTCAGTTCTTTCTTTGATCTGACACAGATGTATGTTCTTGGCTTTCAGAGCACCCTGTAATGCTTATCAGCTCTCTGCACCTACCGCAGAGCATCTGGAAAGCACCAGGCACAACTGATTCAAGGGATTAACACATTGCTAAAATTATTGACCAAGCCTAGAGTTATGTGGCAAATTATTGTCCTGTGTCCGCTAGGTTTAAACAATAAACAAATCACTTTTTACTGAGAGAAACAGAAGGAAAAAACAAAAACAAAACATCCAGAGAGATATGAGACAAGAAATTGTGCTTTTGAAGTAGTTGATATGTATCTTGGCCACTAGGCCCAACTGGCCTAGTTCAGTTTCTGATCAGGGTAAGAAAAAGTAAGGTTGTAAGAATGGACTTCCACATTCCAGACAAAAGTGACAATTCAATAACTTTCATTTTTACCGTCTATGTCATTCTAGAGCTAAGACACCCTTCCTGATGAAAGTTGCACAATAACTGATCAGTAGGGCAATATCACACACATTTTCAATGAGGAATTTCAATCAAATGAACTTCAGAACAGTTCAGCTCCCCCCCCTCCTTTTTTTTTATTTTTTTTTTCATCTAGTCAATATGAGAACGTAAGAAAATGTAATGCGAAAAATTTTCTCAGAAATATATCCATCCATCTCAGGCTGCCACACAACCTTATAACAGGATTTTTGATGTTTTTGATAAGGCTAAGAAGTGTAGGCTCTAGCTGAATGAGGTGTGAAACAACTTTCACTCTGAGGACTTGCCACAGGTAACACTGGACAAGACACTTCCAGGGTTATGAAAAGGATTCTGCACCATGGGCTCTTCTTTTGCCACCTCCTGAGGCCACCTGTGGTCAGGCAGCAACCAAGGCCTCAGCCGTTTAAGAGTCATACTGCCCAGTGGACCTTCTGGCAGGTTACCCACACATTTTCTAAGGCTGCTTTGTCTTTTGTACCATTCTCTCACTCTCCTGCAAATGGTTCTTCATCATGCTCTGCAGTGCCTACACTGAAGAAAACAAACAAACCACATGTACATTTTTTTGTAACTTAAACCTAGAATAGGCTCCTATAAGTAAAGCCTCTCTAAACCCCTCTGAAATGAATAGAAGGAACTTAATGATTGTTAGTGGCTGCTATAAATACTCTTGGTGTCTGTGAGATACCACTGGAATGTAATTTTGTAAATTATTTCGAAGTATTAAATTATGCTACCACCATTTCCAATATAGGTAGCTAACCTCATGCTTACTGCTTCCTATGCCTAACATACAAAGGATTTTGATGTCAGTGAGTGTTATGCTATGTTCACACTAAGTAGGTTAGTAAAAACATGACTCATTTTTCAATATATGAAGACAAATTAAGTGACAAAATTTCCTGACAGTACTTTGGCTACACCTAATTGTAACTAATATTTTTGAAAAAATAAGAAAAATACTTTTTTTTTCTATTATCATTATCATTATTTATTTATATATATTATTTTTTTTCTGAGCCAAAGACAGTAAAAGGGAAACATATAGCTCTGGCTAGAAAAGCCAACCTAGTTCTTCCAAAGACATAACTATTTTATATAAACAAGGTTCAAACCCAAAGAAAACCTTTGGGATTCTGAAGAATATCTGAAGCCAAATATTTGCAATATTCTACATTTGCACATACAAACAGGCAACCCCTACTGACATCTGATATAGCTAACAAAGAGATACAGACAAACCACAGAGGGTAAGGTCTGGTCTACTAAAAAACAGCAGAAAGATAGGAGATGATCAATTAATTATTAATGAAGTTGAAATCTTAACTTAGGAAGTTTTGAGCACAAACATGCACAGAAAGAAGTCTGTGAAATCTTTGCATTAAGAAATCTAAAAAGAAAGTATTTTCAGCTCTGAGCAATGTGTTTTACCTGTACATCCATCAGATTTTGTTTTCATTTTTGTTTTTCCTTGTGTTCTCAGTGTTCCCATCCCAAAGATTAATCTTTTAAATGACTCCTGCAGCCTTTGCTCTGTCAGGTAGGTACAAGTCTAATTTATTAGAGCCCACTTCTTACTGTCAAAAAAATCTACACTCTTCTGGAAGCCTTGGAAGAAAGGGAAATTTTCAGTCAGCTTCAGGCATGTGGAAGATGTTGTGACACATCCATTTTCATACTTGGATGGTTAAAAAATAATTTTAGAGGTGTAAATCAGAAATAAACCTGAACACCTGCCAATTGCATCTACCAGTAAAAAGTCTAGATAAAAACATGTCAATATAAATTAACATCTACTAGAAAGCAAGGTATTATATTGGCTGGCAGACAGAAATAAAAGATCTTTGGCTTATCGGTGAAATACACTGCCTGTTAAGCATAGTTTCCTATCAAGAATTCAAGTAAAAAATTACTCTTATGCAGTTTACAGCGTTTCTCTACTGACCATAAGTAGATGTTTCTCACTCATGCATTTCTGTTCCACAGAGTGGACGGCTTCCTAACTATTTGCTCTGTAGGCAGCAGAAAATATACCTCAATTACTACAAAGCAAATCAGCAGTAATTTGCATACTGACTTGCAACACATTATTGTGCTTATGCCAGACGACTCTGTAGAAGGACATAATTTTCAAATGTGCTATGGCATTCAATAACAAAAATATTAATTTTTCACACACACAAAAAAAGTAATTTAAAGAAACATGGGCATTAATATAAAGGTGTTTCTTTGTCATTTTTACAGGAATATTAAATATTTTTCCGTACTGGTAGATTCTCACCACTTCTTCTCAAAAAGGACTTGCCAAGCTGAGGAGAAAAAGACACTCCTAAGGTTATACACACAGTGGATGTAACTGTCTCATTTTTACCTAATGCCATGCGTTGAACTGACCAGATTTAAAGGTTTAATGAAACTGGGTGGCTGTATTTCATTCAGAGTAAGCACTGCCTTGCATTTCATCTGGGGTTAAGGACCATCCTCATGTTAACCTTATGCCCCTACACAACACACACTGCTTTATGAGTATGAATGTGGTTATCCCCACCAGTTTCGATGAAAACCATAGCTCCGTGCACTGCACGCATCCATAAGCACGGGAGATCTTGAGTTCACACGCAATTACCAGCTCAGTGATTCTGACCTGCTTGTATCACAGGCCAGAGATCCCACCCTGAAAAAAATATAGGTCATCCCCACAAAACTTGAGTTTTAACTTTGATATTTCAATGCCTTTGAACTGCAAAGACATGCGATAGATGAAGCTTCTCCTATGCATACTTTGACTTTAGAAGCCCCTTACCAAAATGGGGATTGAAAAAGGCACTTAAGAGTTACCCTGATTTAAAAATACTTTGTGATTCCCTGTGGTAAATAGTACATAGTCCATCTTGAGCAAGAACAACAGGGAAGGCTGAAAAAAAAGGGAAAAAACCCACTACAAAAAGTGTTGGTTTTCTTAATATCAATGGGGTGTTTTGTGCACAACAATGGTTTTGCTTAGAATCATAGAATGATAGAATCATTTGGGTTAGAAAGGATGCAAATAATTTCTAAATTAAACAAGAAAAAAAAAATACTAACGTGTTAATTCCGAGCATTTCCAGAATTACTACTGCAATCAGGTTGTATGAACCCTGATAGCATCTACTATAATCAGTAATTTATTTCTAAGGACAAGATGATGATCCTATGACGACAACATGATTTGAACTTTGGTTTGAAAGAGATACTTGGTGCATATGTCTGTAATTACGCTGATGCATAAGAGCATAAAGGTGAGAGGCTAAATCAGAGCTGAGCACTTGGGCTTTCAGAGTTATCTTCTCCTCTTTGTTTCTTGGCTTCTGTTTCTGATTGCACATTCAGCTACAAAAGGGAGCCTTCAAGAAAAGCAGTCTTTGCTTCTCCAAACAATGCACATTCAAAATGGGTAACTGCCACAGAGAAAGCAAACAAAAACCAACCAAACGACCAAACAAAACCTACCACACAATCCCTTTCATTTTCTTGGGACTTCTTGTAGCTCATGCAAGCCTCCTCGGCTTTGGTGGCAAGTGAAATTATCTGCTGGCTAAAGTCTGGCTGCATTTCTGTTGCTCAGAAGGCAGCCGGAGCCTTAATACTGGCACAGCTTCGAAAGAGCTTTTCTTGGAGATGCTGTAGGATGGCACCAGCTCCTGACAGCAGGCAGGAGGAGCAGCCTGCAGGGACTCTTGCTGGCTGCAGTGCAGCAGAGCATGGCAAAACATCGCAGACACATGTGGTAATGATGAACACGACTCACTCTTGATGCTACGTAGCCAACTCGTGCAGGGCTCATTGGAAACTGAAAAAGTAATTCTGCACGAAGTTTTAGAGGATGACCTTGGCTTTTAATAAGGCAGCTTTTTCAGTGCATTTGCATACACTTCTCTTTTGTATGCTGAAAGTCCCTTGAAGTGAAAGGGTTCTTCCATTACATAAATATGCATACATATATATACTTACATAGAAGTGTATGTTCAAATTTCTTCTTAAGGGTTTTAATATTTCCTTAACCATGAAGATGTTATTTGGGTTACATGAGCATATTCACAAACACAGCCCTTATTTCAATTCTCCATCAAAATTCTGAGTTGTGAATTATTTCCCCACCCTTTCCATAGCTTTGTGTGTTCCTACATCAGGGTGTTTTATATATCTGTGTGTGTGTGTGTGTGCATGATAAGTTCAACTGTGATCAGGTTGTAAATACATGTGGAAGAAGAAGCATATTTTAAAAAGAAAAACATTGCTGACAGCAAGTAGGAAAAGTCAATTTCCTAAAGTACAGGAAATCATAGGCTGGGATACACAGTGTAGGTGACCTACTGAAAAAAAAGGCTATAAAATTCTACAAGATTATGTGGCTGATGCAACTGGGGTGCTTGTAGCTAAGAGCTCACACCCATAACTTGGGTAAGTTTCATTTGCATTATGGTGCCAATGACAAGGACATTGTATGATATTAAGTACCTCACATTAGTCACCAAAGTCACATGAAATATTAAAAACACATGTTCACATTATTTTATTTAGTCCGCATTTCATGTTTTCTTCTGCAGACTCTGGATGTCATAGCTATATAGTATTATAAAACAATGCAGTTGAACTTAGAAAGTTTAAAATAGCTGGTAGTGCTTGGTTTTGGGGAAAACAAACAAACAAACAAACAAACAAAACAAAAAAACACCAACACACAATTACAAAAAAAATAAATATTTTGCACAGGCACAGGGCCTTTTCACGTCCTGGTATTTGCCAATACTGGGATAAATAATTGAGCCTTAGAGCTTCGATGTGGAATTTCTGGAGAATATTTATGATGACAGCTCCTGCCCCTGAGCACCCACAGTGACAGCACATGTAGTGAGCACACAGTTGACACCTTATCTGACAAGTTCAAGCTATTCTACAAGTTTACAGTTCAATTTTATTAGAAATGAACTATCACCTGTCACGGCAGCTCCATTTTCCCAGTTTCTTAATTCTTCTTATTTTTTGAGTTGCAGAAGTCCTGGGTATATCTAAGAGCAACAGGACCCAGTTTTGTGCTGGCCTGGTAGCAGCTATAACTGTCAATGCTTCAGCATTCCATGGAAGTAGTGCACACTGACAAAATTAACAGCGTGATTTTCTTTCTAGTATCAGTTGGCCTCATAAGATATGTCTATTTTCTCTGCAAAACTTGCCTCAGCTACATTGTCATTGATGCATGCAAAATATATGCTATTTGTTATGCACATCCATGCTTCCTCATACATTTTGGAATACTGAACACTTTCTTTTATCAATGTCTTCTGCACCAGTTTACATTCCCTTCCTTGATCATCTCACTCACTTTGGCTTCTCTAAAAAATGAACAAAAATAATTTAGGCCAAAGGCAAAAATAAGATTTTGTAGAATTTTACCAGGCACTGAAAATGCATTTAAGCTGTTGACAAGTACATTTAAACCTAACTCACATCAGGTGCACCTTAAAATTTACCAGCATGACAGCAAGAAATGTACTGTATTCCACACGGATTGTATTTCATTTGCTCATCATGCCCATAGTTTCTAAGGCTGTGTATCGGAGAAGTTAGGTTTATTTCTATAAAGTAGTTGAAATGCAATGATCCCAGAGAAATATGGAACTAATCTCTTTGAAAAGGAAGTGCTGAACTAAAAGAAATGAGATGGGGTTTGCCAGTATTTTTATGTGTTACTTACTGTAGAGCTCTGTAATGTATGTTTTTATCTGCACAAACTCCTGGAATAACACATTTTTTCTAAACAGAAAATCAAAACATTAAGAAGGGATGTGATGTCCATTTTTCTCTCCCTAAATGCTGATAATTTTATCTCTACCAAGTTGCTGTTCTAATTGTTCCAAGGGTATTGTGTCATAAAAATAAATTTCATAGTTATATACACAGTCCAATCCTAGTTGGCATCTGTTCTCAGATAATCCTGAAATTGGATCCAGGAAGGTTTTCCTGCCATGCAGCTGATTGTAGATGGAGATATAATAAGGCTTTACCAGCTTCTGAAAGTTCTCATGAATGTTAAGAGCCACAGAATGCCCCTGCATCTGCCAGCTTGAGGCTATGGGTATTTTGCAGCTGGCTTGTTCATGTTTTGCTCACGAACAGTAACAGGAACAAAAGTAGATCTTTTTAAATTGTTCCTCTTCATTTTTGTTGTTCCCTGTGGAAGTCTCAGAAAGTTTCCCATCTCAGAATGGAGATGGGAAATACAGTGTGGCCCCTCTGGAGTGAATAGAGGCACAAGGGATGGAGGTCAGGAACCTGCACTGTCCTGGGGAGTAGCAGGTCAGCATTGTCCAAGGCTCCCATCCACTGTTTGTGGATTGCTGTCATTGACATTGTCCCATCAGACAGCATCCTGTGGTCCTCTCTTTCCACTGTGCATCTGGTGTTATATCCCATTCACTTATGTCGTTTCCTCACGCTGAGGAGGAATTCTTTGTTCTCCTCACAGCTGCAGGCTGAGACCAGGCTCAGTCTGTTCTCCTAGGCACAGCTGGCCTCAGCACCCTGTCAACATAATTTGTTTCCTATCTCCTTTGAGAATTTTTCTATTAGGCAAAAAGCATTGATTAAAATCTCAGAAATGGGTAGAGAGACCACTGATGCAGAAACCTGAAACCATTTGAGCTGACGGGTATCTCAGTGATGGAAGAAGAGGCAATCTGAAACTGGATTACTACAGGTAAAGAGTTAGACAAGAGTTAGTGAAGAAGAACATTCTCACAGAGTAAGCATCCTGCTGCTGCAGACCTGAAAATCTAAGGAGAGGGAGAGACCTGCTAACACATGTTGACCTGATATTTTCATTCTATACTCCTATGCTACTAAGGTTCTAGAGAATTTTTTTTTCCTACTGCTCTAAATCAAACTGTAGATAACAACCATAATGCTTGATGGGTACAGGAGCAGTGGTTTCATCACTGTGGCATTTTGCACAATGATGGAATATTTTCCTATTGCAAATATCATCCTCTCCAATTGGTATGAAAAATTCTGTGAGTTAAATTCCCGTAAAATACAAGCAATATGATGAATTATATTTACTATGATCTGAGTTAATTTAAAAAGAAAATATTCTTCCATCCATAACATTTTAAAAATAGTATTTCAAAGCTGTGCACATATATCAACTGTGCTTAGGTTTGTCTCCTATCTGCAAGCTCATGCATGGAACAGGGAGACAGGGAACATTCACTTGCCTTTTGCAGGTGTGATCTTAAATTCCTGTAGTTTTCCTGTGCTCCAAAGGGGAATATATTGTGTCTTATTCTCAGTTCCCAAAAGCACACTGATTAGCCTTGCATGTCTCTTGTTCCACTGCTACCATCTGACACAAAGCTGGAAGCTGTTGTAACAGCTAAAACACCAGTGACAGGCACAAAACAAAGGTTTAGTTCCCTCAGCTGCTCAATTAGGAGCATTCTTGTCAGACTTTTTTTTTTTTTCTCCAAAACAATCTCACCAATGAAAGGTAGCAATATAAAAATCTCTTTGTGCCTTTTGCAATCTGCTTAATTATGTTAAAAATTATTATTTTTTTTTTTCCTCCAAAGAGGAATAAAATCAGCAGTGTACTTCTTAAAGGGAAGTATTTAAAAAGTGTTATTTGCTAGTTTTTATTTAGTGCTTCAAATGTGTTATACCACTACAAATGTGCTCACCACTACAAACCTTCCTTCAGAGATATGAATTTTAGAACGTTCACTTGCACTGAAGCACAGGCGACAGATATGCTAACACAAGAAGAGGTTAAATACCTATTACTCCATTTGATGGTTAAGGTAATGAACTGAGGCATTGTAAAAGAGAAAGTGTTTATGATGTAACATGCTGTAACTGGTTTTCCTGATATTGAACTGGTTGTGTCAGAAACAATTATTTTTCCCCAAGTTATGTGTGTTGAGCTAGTGAAAGTAGACTCCTTGGGCTTCGTAATTGTGCTTCTCTTTTGATATATAAGCTTTAAATGCATATCAGTGTGGAATATTTACCATATATGCAGCATGACATCTGGCTGCGTTGTGATTGCATAAATGCAGAAGTGCTGAAACGTCACAGATTGTTTGCCTATCTGCAGCAATAAATACTGATTAGCAATAACTGACTCTGCTGTCAAGGATGCATTGAGCGCTGCTTCCAAACCAACATGCCTACAACTTGTAGCTGCCCAAAGCAGAGCAGTGCATTGCATTATAAAGAAGAAATATCTGACCCTTATGTTTCCATGATCTTTATGAATCATCGCGCAAGGACTTGGAAAGTGCTGTGGTAGAGGAGCATCAGAGTCACAGAGACAGCAGATACCCACCTGGACAAGGGAAATCCATCTGCAAGGCACTGGTCTAGGACTAGGGTGTGTGAATGCAGAACTTTGGTTGTTTTAAGGGGATGTAATGTCCGCATGAAAATTTTGGCAGGATGTTTGGCAGGATGTTGGCAACATGATTCTGGCTGCTGCCATTTCAAGACAGACTATATTCCCCTTATCTTACTATAAATTGTTTTTCATAGTAGGGATATTGTACCGGACTTTTCTATAGTAAGGCAGACTTAACATTTAACATGATTATATCACCTGTGCTTCTTTTCACTGGTAAAATGTTTAAAAGATTCTTCCCTTTTTTCTTCTGTCTTTGAAGAGACATACTTACATTATAAAATCAACGTGCACCTCAGGATACCCTAATTCCCCTTCTAAATCCCACAATTTTGGTGTCGTTTGTAGAAGTGCAAAGGTGTGGATTACAGCTATTGAGCAAAGCCTCTCTATGAATTTGAAAAGAGATATGCCTTCAGTTGACAGCATTTTTCCCCTCAATTGGATAACTCTGATTTAATTTTTACTCTGGCAATGTGACCAGTGCATGACTGCAATGTGTCTATCCAGTAAAATACAACACATTGGATCGATGAATCTGAACATCATCTAAGGCTTACATATTTTCTCCAGAACCACAGAGACACCCCTTCATCCCCTGCAATGCAGCTGCTCAAGAAGGACTCATGAGGTCTTGCAATATGTTCCTAATTCCCAGAGGAAGCTGGCAGCAGCTACAGTCACTGAGCTTCAAACCCTGCTAACTTAATTCTCCAGCCAAGGAAAACAGGCAAGCCACTTTTCCTGCAGAGGTGTTGTGAGCTGAATGGGGAAAGATGTCAGTCTGCAAAGCTGGTGGGAATGGGTAATTGAGCTTGTGCTCAGAACTCCTCACTAGGCCATTCTATGGGAACCTGAATTTTTAACAAGTAGCTTCTTCAGACTCAGGTGCTCTCAGAAAGGCAGAGCTGGCTAAAATATCCTTTAGAGCCCTTGGGGACTGTTTGTGGGCACAGTTTAGAATATAGTGTGACCTCTGAGCAAATACACTAAACTAAAACTGAAAGAAAGCAAAGCCACTGTTAGACATTGCTCAGTACTGGGGATGGAGAACATAGATGTACTAATTGTTACATGTGTATACAATGAAGTAAAAATAAAACGAAAATGCTAATGCTAAATGATAATGCTATTATGAAATGTTAAATTTAACAAAATATGTATTTCTGCATTTCTTGGAATTTGTAAAAATGCATATTGGCATAAATATGTACTAACAGACATATTTACATATGTCTATTTACTAATACTAATTACTTACAAGAAGTAATACAGAATAAATGTGATGAAAAGATTAAGTCCAAAATAAGGCATCAAACATGAATTTGCAGCATCCATGTAAGATCCAATGAGCTACTGTACAAATTAACACCCTCATCAAAAGAAAAAAAAAAAAAAAAAAAAGTCTTATAAGCAATAAGACTTTCCTTGTTCATAACACATAACATTTTCTACCTCACTGTGCCCCACCATTTCAAGTGATGACAGGAGCAGACAATTTATAAGCATCTGCTTACTATTTGCTAAGTTGGGTGGACAAGCTCTTTATTTGCATGGCATCTGCCTGCTACCTCTTCTGATCCTTATCAAATTCCCACCCCATAACCACTAAGCCACCTTATATTGTTTCAGTGGAAAGTTAGGCATTTTGTGTTATCTCATGATATCTTAACCTAAATCACACATTTTTGTTACTCTGAGCTTCAGTTAATACAACGTGCTTTCACCTCGATCAGTGTGAAACAAAGCAGAGTGAAGCGTGTTTCAGCTTCTATCTGACTGAAGGATTCCTATGAGCTCTCACGAAAGATTGAAGCTCGCTTCATAATGTTACTTTTCAGTACTTTTCACAGTGCTCATGTTTCTAAATTCACTCAGCTGTTTTCCCTGTGACATTTGTAATTGAACACCAAATTCTGCATAAGTCATCCCTATTTTTATAGTGTGTTCTGACAATGATATTTTACAACTGTTATTAAGGCAAGTGCATTTAATAACAGAGTATCTGGTACTAAAAGAGCCGTGCAGATTTGAGTAATCAGGTTTTAAATCTCTATTCCTGCCTTCCATTCCCCACTAGCGTTTACGGTGGACATAGCTAATTATGTTCTATGCCTTGATTACTTACCCATCAATGTACCACAAACATGTTTGGATGTTGCAGTAAATTAAGCTTTTTGTACATAGCTTGCTATCAGCAAGCTTGCCAATTATTCTCCAGCCATTTATTTAACCAGGCTGAAAAATATTGTCACTTATACAAATCAAAGCTACTGTCAGTACCTTTAAAGTTTCATATACCATTAGTAACAATTCAAAATCCTTCCATGGAAAACCCTCTTTTGTCCATTGACATAGTTGCTCTTTTGTTCCTTTATAAAGTGTAAACTTCTCTGCTTACTTTTACTTAATAAGAGAAACAATATTGCGAAGATCACTTAACACTCTTAACTAAAGAGTTTAGAAATATTGATAATAAAATGATTAGGTAACAGCAAAATGTGTTGTTCTCCTGGCTACCCACTTAGTTGCTTACATAGGTAATTCATCCTGTGTTGAAGCTACTTCAGCCATTTAATGAAAGATACAGTACATTGCTTGACATGAAACAAGTAAAAATCTGAACAACAGGACACACTTATAGACCTTGGATACTTATCACACTTTTCTAATGCCGTCCTCCTTGGCCATCTGACAGTGCCTGAAGGACTTCCTTATAGTACAGTGTGATGGATGGAACCAGCAGATCCACTAAAACAGCTCCTAACACTCTGTATTATCTGTCCATACTGGTAATTGCCCTAGCCGCCAACTCCCAAGATTTTCTCCATTTTCTGAGGGCTAGCCAGTAATGTGATTTGATGACTTCAGAGGAGAACATACCGGAATAACATCATTCTTGGCATTTAAATTATTGTGTAGAAATATAATTCAGGTTATTACCCTAATAATACTGAAATCAAATCAGTTGCATAATTACATAAAAATACCATAAAATAAAAATATTGAATGAGAAGCTGGGCTACTCTTATCTCACCTGGCTTCTTTGTTCTGAAAGGTGGGCTCCTAAACAACATTAGTTGAGTAAACTCAGTGAGTAGAGAGTCAATGGAGAGGAACAACCTCCTCCAGAGCGCTGCTCATTCCATACCTCTCAGTTATCTCAGGAAAACACAAATTACTCTTTGGAAGTAACTCTCTTTAAGAGAGATGACACAGATGGAGTGCCAGTGACTTGCATAGATTCAGCTAAATAGATTTAGGAAAAAATACAGATGCAACTGTTTGTAGTAAGGAGTCATACTTGAATGAAATCCTCACAGGATTACAAAACAGAGTAAATTCTATTGTAAGTTGCAGAAACAGTTGCAGGGTGTGATTCTGCAGAAATAAAGCTGAGAGTCCTATAAAATCAGAGCAGCACCCATGTAGCTGATAAATCAGTCTTTTGTCACTATTCCTGAGACAACGAGATCATGCAAGCTGAGTGGAGAAAACTACTTTGACTGACACAGAGGCACATGCCCCCTGTTTGTCACAAAGCACTGAGGATTTACTTCCAGCTACATGAGAGCAATTTTTGAAAGGAGTTCTCCAAACAACAGAATTACACAGAGATCTCAGAGGAAAATAAATAATAATTAAAAAAAAGAGAAGATTAATGAAGTATCACTATTCTGTCCCCACATTCCTGTTCACTTTTTTTTTTCTTTACTTTGACTTGTGCTCTCCTGTAGCTCTGGTCCCTTCATGTGTATGGTTGATGTCTCTGCAGAAGACCGACATAAGAGCACAAGCTGGACCAAAAGTCCTGAACTCTGCCTCCAAAAGTGGCCAGAAGCAGATAGCAAAGACAAATTACACAAGTTTCAGCCTGATACATCTGCATTCTCCATTAATTTTCAGGCAAGGGAATTCACAGAATCACAGAACACAGAACTGTAGGGTTTGAAAGGGACCTCGAAAGATCATCAGGTACAACTCCCCTGCCAAAGCAGGTTCCTCAGAGCAGGCTGCCCAAGTAGGCATCCAGACAGGCCTTGAATAGACTGAAGCAAAGAAAGCATTCAGTATCTCTGCCTTCTCAGTGTCTCCCGTGACCAGGACACTCCCCTCGTTCAGCAAGGTACCCACATTATCCCTAGTCTTCCTCTTGCTGTTTACATACTTGAAAAAACCCTTCTTATTATCCTTTATCTCCTTCACAAGCCTCATCTCTAGGTGGGCTTTAGCCGTCCTCGTCGTGTCTCTGCAGGCCCTGACAACACATCTGTACTCCTCCCAAAAAGACAGGCCCTTTTTCCACATTTCATAGACCTTCCTCTTTTGATCTTACTGTTGAGCTCCTTGCTCATCCATGCAGGTTTCCTGTCCCCCTTCCCTGATTTACTGTTCTTTGGGATGCACTGATCCTGAGCATGGAAAAAGTGCTGCTTAAATGTAGCCCAGCTCTCACAAGCATCCTTGCCTTCTAGCAACCTGTCCCCTGAGATACTCCCAAGCAGGTCCCAGAAGAGGTCGAAGTTGGCTCTTCAGAAGTCCAGGGTAGCAATCCTGCTTTTAGCCTTACTTCCTTTGCCTAGTTCCATCTGGAATTCCACCACCTCATGGCTGCTGCATCCCAAGCTGCCCCCAACCTTCACATCCCTAACAAGGCCATCCCTGTTGGTAAGAACAAGGTCCAGGAGCACCCCACGCCTTGTCGGCTCCTCCACCACCTGCGTCAGAAGATTGTCCTCAACGCATTGTAGGGACCATTTGGACTGCTCGTGCCTGGCCGAGTTGCTTACCCAGCAGATGTATGGGTAATTGAAGCCCCCATGAGGACCAGCGCTCGTGATCGTGAGGCTACTAGCAGCTGCTGGTAGAAAGCCTCATCAACTTCCTCCTCCTGATCTGGAGACCTGTAGTAGACTGCCACCGCCGTGTCTCCCATACTAGCCCACCCCTTAATTCTTACCTACAAGCTCTCCACTTGTCCTTCACCCTCCCCCAGCTGGAGCTGGGTACACTCTAATTGCTCCCTCACATAAAGGGCAACCGCACCCCCTCGCTTCCCCAGTCTGTCTTTCCTAAAGAGGACATCACCCTCCATGACAGTGTTCCAGTCATGTGAGCTGTCCAACCATGTCAGTGATCACAATGAGATCATGGCCCTGCGACCGAACACAGATCTTGAGCTCATCCTGTTTATTTGCCGTGCATTGTTGTACAGGCACTTTAGGGAAGCAGCAGGTGCAATAACCCCTGGGGGGATGCAAGAAGAAGATACTGGATGGGGGATCAGGAACACTACCTTCTCTGAGGAGCCCTCAGACAATCCTATGGGAGAGCTCAGAAGCTCTTCCCTGTATTCAACAGTGACAGTAGTGACGACTTCCCCCAGCCCTTCTCTGTCACCTTTAGCTCCCCTCCCTTTCCCCATCAAACCTAGTTTAAAGCCCTGGTAATCAGCCCAGAAAGCTTGCTCCCCAACACACTTGCGCCCCACTTGCTCAGTTGGTGTCTGTCCGTAGCCCACATACCCGGCTTCTCAAAGGACGGCCCAAGATCAAAATACCCAAATCCCTGGTCCAGACACCACCCCCTCAGCCAGTCATTTACCTGTCCTGTTCTGCTCCTTCTATCTGCATCCTAGTCACCCAGCGGGAGGACAGAGGAGAACACTACCTGCAACCCCGATCCCCCCAACAACCTCCCCAGAGATGTAAAGTCCTTTTTAATATTCTTATTTTTTCTAATAGCAGCTTCCCAGGATCCAACCTGAATGACTACGAGAGGATAGTAGTCCTCCTGTTTAATGAGTTCTGGCAGAGCCTTCCTAACGTCTCTGACATGTGCCCCAGGAAGACAGCACACTTCTCTGGCTAGGTTATTTGGGTGGCAGATAGGAGCCTCAGTGCCCCTCAGCAAGGAGTCCCCAGTCACCAGGACTCTCCACTCTTTTTTTGTGGCACCGGTTACAATGCAGTGCTCCATCCGGCCCTGATCCTTATGTTTTGCACTTCCCCCAATCTTGACTCTCTTCTTAGGGTTGCTTCCCGGGTTCGGACTACTGTCCAGACCCTCAGCCTCTTCTGCAACCTCCATGAGAGCCTCAAATCTATTTCCCAGGGACACCATGGGGGTAGGTGGCACCGTGGGTGTCGGGGGCAGATGTCTCTTTCTGCTCCGAGCCAAGACAAGGGTGCAGCCCTTTGTCTCTTGCGGACAGTCTAGCCCTCTGTTCCACATGTGGTCAACGGGGGCAGCCTCTACCCCTTGTTGGGACATAGGAGAGGGCTGCCGAGCAACAGCAGGGGCAGGGAGACCCCTCCTAGAATTCCCTCAGTCTAACATGTTTTGTCTATTTAGTAATTTTAAAGGCTTTTCTTCCTGTAAGGGCTGAATGAGTTCTTGTCCAGTCTACCACTGAATGCAAATCAACCTCTCACAACCACAAACCATTAGTCAGAGTTTCTCAAGTCTATCAAGCATGGTGTAAACCACTCAGTAGTTTTTTTTGTTTTTTGTTTTTTTTTTTTTCATTAATCTGACTCCCACTGTTGATGTTTTCTGTTTTTTATAGTTGTCTCTCATATTCCTCGTAACATGACTGTTTTCCAGGTAGAAATTAAGTCTACTTAATCATCAAGTATATACTGTCATAGAGTATTTACTTTTTTTTTTTTTTTTTTAGAAAGACAGTACAGTTAAGTCCAAGGTGAGACAAACAAACAACTTTTATGTATATTTCTCTCCAGTTGTCTTAACCATTTACCCTTTTGCTTAATCTCTGTGCAGGCACTTAAGACTCAACTGTGATGTTGAATCACACACACTTTCCTTATCTATATAGAGCGGGCAGTATTTCATTATCCACTAATGGGCAATACAGAGAAGAAATGGGGTGCAGAAGGCATAAAATTCCTACACGCTCAGTTCATACAGCCTGTAAGTGGCAAGTGGAATAGGCTCTAGAGAGGTCAATGCTCACTTGTAATAACGATATGCTTCTTGTTGCACAAACCTGGCTCCCCTCTCTAGTCTTCACATTATTTTAATAAGGACAGATTAGTAAAGGAGGCACTGAAAGGATAACAGGGCTCTGTGCTGTGGCAAACACTGTGGTACTTGCTAGTCATCGTCAATGGTAAGATTTTATACCCACTGTAATTTTGAATGCAAGTACTTGTAGCTGCTAGTGGTGTTTTTTTTTTTTTTTTTTTTTTTTTTTTTTTTGTTGTTTGTTTGTTTGTTTTTTGTTTTGTTTTTTTTTTTTTTTTTTTTTTGTTTTGGTTTGTTTTGGTTTGGTTTGTTTTGGTTTGGTTTGTTTTGGCTTGGTTTTGGTTGGTTGGTTTGGTTTGTGTTTTTTGTTTGTTTGTTTGTTGGTTGGTTGTTGTTTGTTTGTTTGTTTGTTTTCTCCTTGTTTTGGCAGTTATGGTTTAGACACTTAATTGCTTCATAACATATATAGAGAGAATAGAGAGAACAAATCTAAAGAGGAGCAACTGCGGGAGCTGGGGATGTTTAGCTTGGACAAAAGAAGGCTCAGGGGAGACCTCATTGTACTTTGCAGTTACCTTAAAGGAGGCTGACCTTTATAGGTGGGGATCAGGCTTTTCTCCCAAGTATCAAGTGATTAAGATTAGAAGAAATGGCCTGGAGTTGTGCCAGGGGAGGTCCATGTTGGATATTAGAATAAATTTATTTTCTGAAAGGGTTGTTAGGTATTAGAACACATTGCCCAGAGAAGTGGTTGAGTCAACATCCCTGGAGATCTTCAAGAAACATATAGATGTGGTGCATAGCATGGTGGACTTGTCAGTACTAGGTTAAAGGTTGGACTAGATGATCTTAGATGTTTTTCTAATCTGAATGATGCTATGATTCTATTATTCAACAATATTATGAGTTTTCTTTAAAAGAATAGAAATAGACAATGTTTTCCAGAAGAACTGACAGTGATGGCTACCAGCCACTGCTGCCTACAATTCTAAGAAAGAAGTATTCATGGTTTTATTCTATCAGGGAGCAATGATCATGCACTGTCTCACGCAACAAGAAGGACTAAGTCAGACCAAAGCTGATCCCAGTATCCTGTTTGTTACAGCTCTAAAACTTAGGAAAACTAAAAAGCACTTGTTGCCCTTGGTAGAATGACCTTCCTATATTTGGTTGGCCTAAGGACTTTCTGAAATTGTATCTGAACAATCACTTATCCTCCATGAATTTACTGAATCTGTGATGAGCTTACTTACATATTTGATCTCCACAAAATTCTACAGCATATGGGAAGTTTATTTCTATAAATATACTGACTACTAATCTCACGTGTCCTTACTTAATTTTCATGTTGTAGAGAATACCACATATTCCATTCCCAATGGTGCTATTTCTTTGCCTTTTTTTTTTTTTTTTTAGGTGTATGACTCAATGTCAAGTGACTGCAATGCATAATATGGATTACTCTCAGGCATTATCCCATATACTCTGGAAATACCATGTGGAAATAACTATCAGTATTTACACTGACTTTACTACAGCCTGGTTAGTGCTTCTGGTACTTTGCTTTGAAATATCACAACATTAATTCTCATGTTTAATTCAAAGAGTGAAGATCAGCATCCTGCCACCCACATATGAACCAGAACCCGTATATACTAGTTGGCTTCTTCTTCTGCCTCAAGTAGACATTGTTTATCTTGGGTATTAACTGTTCTGTAAAAAAAAAAATTCCATGTTAATCTAATAGGTTAGTTAATGGCTCTTCCTGAGCTGTAAAAAAACTACCAAACTGCTGCTACAGTCTTCTGTGTGTAATGTGGTCCTGAAGTTGGTGTAATAAACTAATTAGTGGAACAAACTTATAGATCTGTCTGTTTTTATTTTTATCCCTGCTATGTGATGATTACAATCAAGTGGGGTTCTTTGAAGAGATCTGCATTTTATAAACATTGCCTTTGTTAGAAATGTGGCATTGACTTGTCTTTTCAAGCATTTCTCTTTAATCTGTGCAATAATGGGATGATACAATGTAAAGTGACAGATGATCAAGTTGTCTAGAAAGCTCCACATAGAAAATCTCTACTCCAGTTTTTAAGACCACACAGCCTAAATGGCTGAAGTGCAATGCTGAAGTGAGATTTATAGGTCTCTGTAAAAATGAGGAACAGATTAAATTTGAATAATTAATTTTAATGTTTTCATTTATTTTCTTGTGCATTAAACTTTAACTTGCTTATATCTTTTAATGCAAGAAATAAAATCTAATTCCCAGAATTCAGTTCTCATTTCAGTCAAAATAAAATGGAAAGGCTCATGCAATGCAGGAGGACTGCAGTGTAAATTGATTAGCCACAATTTCCACCTTCTTTGTAAGCTTCCATAATAGATGACAGACTTTTTTAAATCACAGAGTTAGACGTTGGCTTACATTTTATTTAACATGACAACATTTATTTCCAATAGCTTCATTTTTTTTTCAAGAATGCTATTACTCCATTTGAAGTTTGACTTGTCAGAAGGTCAGAAATACAACACTGTGGTCCTTCACTATCTATCCTCTTTTGCCCCAGTAGCAGGAATCATTATTGTTTCAATAGAACTAAAAACAGATAGCATTTTATGACAGCTTCACAGGAGAGTGGAATGCAGTCAGAAAATTTTTAAAAATACTGTGGAAAAGGATTGCACCATCCCCACATACATGTAGTCAGATATACAGTAACTCAGATATGCAAAATACTCAAAAAAAGCATCCTTCATTCCCAAGTGTTTTTTATGATGGATATTTTAAATGAAGAATTATCTTAGCATTACAAAAAAAAAATATTTAGCTTATATCTTGCTATAGAGTCAGACTGCCTTAGCATCACAAACTCACATATATTAGAATGGGGAATAAAGCAAATAAATGGAACCATGTTGAAAATCTCCAATAACCCCCAAATAACTCTTAAATTCTCATAAAACAGAGATTTAATTTTTAATATCAAATGACTTTCTAGGACTATGAATTATTGCTATGAACCTTGGAAAACAAGACTTCCAAGCTCCTTTCAAATGAAAACAGCCCTGTTTGATGTATTTCAGAACACAAAGCAAATCTTATTCTGGTCTGGCAATTTATATCAATGTACATTTGGAGGAAGTGAAAAGAATAAACAATTTGGTGGCAGCTGATGTGAAAAATGGTCAACAACTAATAACTAAACTGACAGCTGCTTTAAGGCCACTCTGAGGTTTATTTTGAGTGTAACAGTCCTCCCTGTGGAGCTAGATCTGCAGGCAGGAAACAGGCAAATTTGCCCAAAGAACAAAACAAATGCATCATTCGTTTGTCAACAGGCACCTCTCTACTGCTGGTAAGGCTATCACTCCCATTAGCTCAGTTGGATTTGGCATATATTCTCCTGACGTGCCATCCAGCCAGGGATGTAATACTGTGGTGTTCACATTATTTGACTGAGGTTCACCACACTCATTGTACATGTATTAACATGCAACATATACCTATATATGGACCAAAAAAAATAATCATGGTACTTCCATGTCCAGCTGGAGAACTTTCATGGGCTGAATGTCAGTGGGAGACATTGAGAACAACACGGTTTTCTTCTGCGATGGATTTCTCTGTGGCTCTCAGCTATGCTCTGAAGTGTGGCCACTATACTCTGAAGCCCATTTTGGCTGTAGGAGTGTAGAGGCATCCATGTTTTGCCAATTCATTGTCAATGAGTTTTACAATCTCAATATTGCAATGTAGATTGCTAGTGATTCAAAACACAAACAAACAAACAACAACAACAAAAATACCTTCTAAAAACTTCTTACTTTCATTCTGTGGCTCCATAAAATGACATCACCTGAAACTGTTTGATACTCTCCAAAAAAGCAAGTCTTAACTACTCCTGCAGCATGACACTGAGGTTCTTAAAAGTTCAGGATGCTCTTTAATACATAGAAGCACGCATAACTGAACCCACAGCACAGCCTTTGAATTCAGTGTAACTGACAAAAACAAATAAGACAAACATCACAAAGTAAAGCCAATAAAAATAAATTCAGATAAAGGAATATGCGGTGAGGGTCTGTTACTCTACTTATAAATACTGCATCAAGCTTTTGTAGCATTTCTGATATTGCCAAATGGGGATCATTAGCCATCTGTGGTAAAACCTTTGAAAACATTGTGGTAGTTTTCTTAATACTTCTTAGCTTAAAACAGTATTTGTTTGTTATAATTCTCATTACCTCGTAAAAAAGATGACCCACTAAGATGGGTTTAAATATTGTTACTTTTGTCTTTGGAAAACACAGACCTGTGCTTTTTACAGAGGTGTTTTCCTTTTATGAGCTACATATAGAAATAACTTGTAAAAATATTTTTCTGTTTAATTATATGACAAAGAAAGGCTGCATTGAAATAGAATTAATATATCTTGTGGTTAATTAAACATGAAGCTTTGAAGAAGATCACTCCAACAACAAAAGCAATTAACACTTGGTTATGTATGGGATATAATTAGGCAGGCAGTTATTGCAATCCACAGGACAAACTTTTAAAGCATGCATTCCTTTAAAATAATACATTTTCTGACTTATTTTAGGGGCAACTGTCGAACAAGAGCACAAGTGCTGTCAACTCAAATACCTTCTCAGCTCTGTCCACATGTCAAAGATGAATTACAGATTAAGAACTATGGCTTCATTCTGAGAAAATTTGCCTTTATTTCTGTCTTTATGCTCATTGAACAACTCTCAACTTCTGTACGTCATCGTATACCCAGACATAGGCTCAGAATCAGCAAGGAACTCCTGTGAGAGCCTGTTCCAACACTTTATATTAAAAGTCTGAAGGTGCTTTTGAACAAGACCCAGGTAATTGAAGAAATGTTTATCTGCGGTATTTTTGTGTCTACTGTCATTTCCCTTTTAAATTCTCTCTCTCTCTTTCTCACCTTTTCTGCTAAGATTTTTCTCCTCTGTCATGTTTGCTGACAGGGAAACTGCTCTTGCATTACCTGAGGATCAAGCAGGATGGATGTTATTAAGCAGGGTGGAAAGAGGGTCTTGCACAATACATCGCTATATAGACACACCTGAGTTAACACGGAAACTAAAAACAAAAAGCCAAGCTATTAAGTATTATGCTGAAACCAACACTAAACTATCACTGGGGTGTTACTGGGGAAAAACACACAACAAAACCAATGAACAGGGTAAGATTCAGAAACATCAAGAGAAATGTCCATACTCTTATGTGAGGCTTTAACATGCAGAGATATGGCTGTTTCATTTTTCTGCTTACTGCTTGGTAAATGTCAGCCTGGTTAAGCACATTTCCTCCTTCTCTGAAGAAGGCTGCAGGGTAGTCAGTTTCTTTTGAAGTTTACATTAATTTGAGGTTTATTTGTCATTAGAACTTCTTTGTGTTTATGCCTCAATTTCATTATTTACTTAACAAAAGCATATATATGATCTCTGTTCACTATTTGCCAAGCTAGGAACCATCTGTCTTTATCTACATTATGCAGGGAACCAAACAAGAAAATGAATAGCAGATGTTGAAGAAAAAAGTTCTGAAGTCAACCAGAATCTTGTAATACAGCTTCACAGAGCTGTTAAACTGGCATCAAGACTAAAAGGCTAAGAATGCAAAATTGAGAGGCCAATCCAGTGAAGAGTGCCTTTCCAAGATATATTTTACTTGTAGGATCTTGACAGATATATGAAGAAAATATATAAAAGTGCCTTGCTTAGTCAAAAAATAACATTTGGGAAATATTATACAAACATAAAGGGCTAATAAAAACAGCACAGCCCAGTTAATAAAGCACTGAGCTATCAGAAAACAGAATTAGACCCAGTTCCACGCTGCTCTTTTGTTTTCATCCGGCATCAGCTTTTGTCTTGTCTGTTTTTACAGCAGGTATTTCTTCACTGCTGAAAGATAGTTGACCTTGCCAAGGACAGTTCATTTCTCCCCTTCATCTGTATTTTCCTAGTCATCTTTTTGTCTTGTCTAGACTGAAAGTATGTGTGGGCCGAAAACTGTGTCCAATTCTGCATGAGCCTAAAACTAATTCAGATGCAGCCATGAAAACAATGAATGGTTTTATTTGGAAAAAGTGGATTCTATTTTGAAACAAAGCCATGGGAGAAGAAAGGCATGAACAGGGAACATATTTGCAGCCTTTCTTTCTGTACTCCTACCTAGCCAAATTTGTAGCCATTTTCTCATTTTAAGAGAAGGGAAGGAAAGTACAGTTTTGTTGCACAGAGAGAAAACAGTATTTCAAGTCAGTGGAAAGGATAGTAGGTAAAATGAGCAGGAATTTAAAACAATGAAAAACTAACATCTTTCCATAATGCATGCCTTTTTCAGATGGTGCTGCTATTGGCATCAAGCAAGAGCAAAATTTCCACTGTAAATATACAGTAACAAAAGGACTCAGATGCTACGTACATCAAAATTCAGAACAAGGAGGGAGTTTTCGCTTACACTCCCAGATTTTTTAAAGCAAGATCAAAAGCTGTTATTGTAATAGGAAATGGGTCATAATTCAATTTAACTTTCATCTGCAGGGGAGTGATACAGAAAAAAACTACAAGTTGGTAAGGGAACTGACAGTACTCTCCTGCAATGCTTTAAAGCTAGACATGATTCAACTGTTTATGGAAACTTCTCAAGTAATTTTTGTTAGTGATGATGAATTTGTTGTATTTCAAAAATAGGCTCTGGAACAGAGAGTTAACCCCTCATTTTTTACAGAAGACTTAACAGAGAGAGTAGGAAATAATTCTGAATAATTCCTTCTGAACAAAGTAGGACACTAATATTTGTGCAATCAACGTTTTTCTCCTATAATATCCTAATTGTAGCTGCTTTACAGTTCAGATGGACTCTTGTACATGTCTGTGAAGGTGTCAAGCTATGAATTCCAAACACCAGGAAATAATATGCTATGTCCAGTTGTTTCCTATTTACTGGACACCTTGCAACAAAAATCTGCATCTTTCCTGCCCTTCTAATAATCTTCTTCCTTGTATTTTGCCACTTAGAGTAAAATCTATGACTTTACAAAGGCTCTAGACTTTCATATCTAAATAGTAAAATACAGTGTAAATGAAGCATTGAAAAGCCAAAATAAACTAAGATTTTATGCTGCCTTATTTAATTTCAAGGCTTAAATTCAATTACTACTATAAACATTTCCATAAAATGAATTGCAGAAGAGAGCTTTGCAAAGTCAAAAGCAATTTAGGAAGGGCAATGCTGAAATGCACAATTTAGTAACATTATTAATGGGAATAATACATTTAACTTGAAATTTAACTTGATTTTGGGGAAAAATTAGGTTAGAGATTGACCTCTAGAATGGCCATCAAATATTTGCTGACAGATAACTGTGACTAGGAAATCAAGGAATATCTCTTAATACCATTTCTCCAAGTTATATGTGTTTGTTGCTAGCATTAAAAAAGCATTGGCAGTATAGGGGTAAAAAAAAAAAAAGGAAAAAAGAAAAAAAAAGCTTCCTGTTCACCTCTATCTACAGTGTCCCAAAAGCAAATAGCGGAGAGCTATTTCTAAAACCAAGTCCGTGGTTTATGAGCCAAAAGCAACCTGCTTGGCATTTCAGCCTAGGCATTGCAAAGTATATATTTAACAATACGCAATTTAGTAATGGGTACCCCTCTCTACCTGGTTTTGCCTTTGACTACATCACTAAGAACTATTTCTCCACTACCACCTTATTCCATCACTAGCTACTTTTCATAGAGTAATTATATCTATAGTGAGCTCCTGGCAAAGTATGGGAAAGAAAAGATCTATATTAATCCTTTAATCACAGCCTGCCTCGTTATGTTGCTGCATGCTGTGAAGTAACAGACTGAGCGGAGCATCAGTCTGCGAAGCTCTTTGAGGTAAGCATAAAACCAAAAGTGAGTTGCCAAAACTGAATGTCCAAGTTAAATATTTCAAGCAGAAAATGAAAACTGCCTTTCGAAGAACAACAAGAAAAGAAGAAGATAACTTTGAATTGAAAAGATAAAACAACCAATATTGACTGTAAATATCTTTCAGCATCCCAATAAAAAGAGTGGTACAAAGCAATGTTTATCTCCGTATGACTTCCCTTTTCCTATCTGAAATCTACAAACTCACTTTTCTGCCTGTAAGAAATTGTAATTAAAAACCAATACCAGCTTTGCTTCTGAAGAACGAGAGACCTTTTGTTGCTGTATATGTAAAGAATATTGGTTCCTCTCCTGATCTGCTTGAGAGGTCTGTGGTTTATTGGAGCGGCAGAGAAAGATTCATTCCCTTCATTTATTATATGTTATAATTAAGCTTACAATTCCCACAGAATACTTCTGTATCTTTCAAAGACCAGTCACAACATACTGCTTAGCACTCCAAGCTTTCTAGAAGTCATGTAATTTCCTCATTAAGTTAATTACTAGATTGGTCTTAAACTAACATTTTATCCTATTCCAATTTGGGGTATTTCAAGTCCTTAATTAAGACACTGAACATTTTTTTTTCTTTTTCCAGAGTGTGGGTATGAAAATAAAATACTTAAGCTGGTGGCCAGACAGAAACCACTTACTTGTCTACTTTAACCAGTATTGGTAGAAATACTTGCTTTGTTAATGATACAGTTCAAAAGATAATTGGACTATCCACATAATTTTCTCCTTCTGCATTGTTTTCAGCATATATAAATGTTACAATATAGTGATTTTCTACCCGGCAAGCCTCTGCAGAATTCATTAAAAATAAACAGGCAAGTACAGCAAGACAGAGGAGAAAGAGGCAGGTGCAATAACAGAGTAGCAGTAAATACCACATGAAAGAGAAAACAACATTCTTTTATTTTGTGATAGAGTGAAAGAACACCACCATGAAAACAAACCAGGCTAATCAATATGAGATAAAAAAGTGTTTTCTTCCCATATTAAAAAAAAGGGAAGGATTCACCTTACGGAAATCTCAGCATCTAAAAAATCATCTGGTTTAAGCTGATAAACAAAAAGTGAGGAACTATTTGGAATGCAATTCTGCCTTTCTTTTCAACCAAGAGACTTTGTGATGTAGAAAACATGATAACATATTAAACAGAAAGAACAAGTCAAACTGCAGCACTAAGACAACTATTTTTGAGCGGTGTTGATGAAAAAGTCATGAGAATATTATCTAATAGTGGAGAATCGGCTGCCATGAAAAGCACCCAAGCCAAACATGTTATACTACTAACAATCATCACATTTGAAAAAGAAGTAGGTATATACATGCATATAACAGTTGCTTTGCCAGTCTTCACAGTAATCTGTTATCTTTATCAGCATCTGTTTTCTTCCTAATAGTGCTTATCTGATTCCATCACATGCAATCAGTGAGTGAAAATTAGAGTAAGACATTGTTTGTTGCTCCACTGTACTATTTAAGGGAAGGATGATTTTCTTAAATCATCAGTGCTCAGTGGTAGTAATATAAAATGATAGTGAATTAACTGTATCAAGTTTATCTCCAATGCACATCAAGTTGGAAAAAAAATGCAACCTGAAGACATAGGTGAAAGTCAAATTCGCAGTGAGAAAACTGTTTTGAAGTTTCAAGTACGATTGGAAACACAAGGCTATGGCAATGCTGCTGGTGGCCTGAAGATAATGTGGATATGCAAAGGAACCTCAGCAGGTTTCCCAGATGGGTATCCCTTTCATCCGTTTCATCTTCCTCTGTAGAGATACAGACCTTCAAAAAACCCCCGGCATTTCACTGATTTTAAGTTAAAATACAAGACCTCTGTGTGCTTAGAAAGAACTAAGATAACATACAAAACAATTTAAGTAAAGGAGATCGTTAAGGGGGAAGAAGAAAACTCCAGCTATTTGGAAACACCAAATGAAATGAGATGCCTCGGCTGCAAGCAATATTGCAGAGGACAGCAGTTCAGAGAAACAGCATCAGAGAAATTACTTGCTGAAGCACCAAGCAAAGGACAAACGGGCAAAGGCATTAAAGCACAAGGCGCTGCTGTCCTCATTAGGCACAGAGTGGGAAATCAATACGGTGACGGATATGGCATCTGCCGGTCTAGCAGAAGTAGGAAATATTTAAAAACACCAAACCTTTAACTAACAGCAAATAGATGAAAGCAGATTTCAGCCTCTCTTGACTTCATAATTCGTAGCTGCAGAAAATTAATAGTAGCTTGGGGATGGATTTTAAGGAAAATATTAATTTTTTTGAATGATAGCCTTGGCTAGGAAAATGAGATACAGCATGGTTGAAAATTTGTTTACAAGAACAGTCACCAAGCATCTGAAAGATAAGGAATCTTTTCAATAATCTTCATAGCCTCAGTGCCCTACTCCAGACATAAGGCAAGAAGCACTTTAACATACCCAGATATCTAAAAAAACGGGGAGTGTGGTGACTGGCTGGAATTACAGTCCTGGATTGTGTTCAGGAGAAACAGAAGCACTCCCAAAACAGCCTTGTCACAGATCACCAAGAAATCCTTGCAAAAGACTGTGAACTTCCTTGCAGTACCTGGCTTGATTTACATTAAGGTTGTACATAATGATAGGAAGCAAACGTTTACTTCTTTTAAATTTCAGCACTAACTCCTTCCCCTCTCCCCTCTTCTCCTGAACCTTTTTTTTTTCCTTTTATTTATTTATTTATTTTTTAGATAATTTCCCAGCAGTGTCTCCAAAAGGAAAGGAATCCCTAAGGAAGTGCATTCAGGAGCAGAACTGGTTGCTGGAATTAATTACTCCCATTAGGTTTGGTACCCTGCTGAACAGCAGCATTTTTCTGTATCACCACCCTGCACTGATTTCGACTACAACAACTAGAGAGACAAAAAAAGGCAGATTACCAATGTCAGTGAAGGGTCCTACCCTATGAATTAGGCCAGGTAACTGACACATGGCTTTTGCAGTAGCATCTTTACAGGAACAGCAAGTGTCTCCCTTGAAGCAAGCACTTTGGGGAATTCACACCCATAGGATCAGGCAATCACCTACACTCAAACTGGCCTTCAAGTCCAACCACCAACCTGACCTACCAAGTCCCATCACTAAACCATGTCTCCTAGTGCCCAGATTATGACTGAGATGGAAAATGATAATTCTGGTCATCTTGTCACACTCACATTTCCCCCACATCATAGAAAACCGTTTTCTTCTACTAATGGTAGTGTTTGATGTAAACAAGTGTTGTGCAGGGAACCTGTAGCTCATCAGGTAAGTAGAGCTTAGTTCACAACAGGTTTCCAACAACTGCAGCACTGATAAAGTAATAGTCTTAAAGAAGAAAATGCACTGCCTCTGTGATGAGTCACATAGCTGCCTCTGGAGCTAAATTATGGATGTAGCGATCCCAAACACTTCAAGAAAAAGAACTTACTTATTAGTGGCTGCATTTTAAAATAAACAGAAGATTCAGAATTTCCCTTTTTGAAGGAGAGAAAACAAACAGAGTAAAACAATCCCAGCCCATGATAGAGAAGAATTTATCTCCAGGGTTCATCCAAAAGTGCTGTGAACTGCCCATAAGTAGCAAGTAGCATTTATGCACATGATGCAATCACCTCTCAGCAACCATTATCACAGCAGGCTCCCTGATGTGTATGTCAGCACACAAGCTTTTAAGAAGAGGAACAGTTGATAACAATGGCGTTTAGGCAAGGTTCTCCCAAAATAACTACCAGTTGGAACAAAGCTGTTCGAGTCATCCGCATAACACATATTACAACAATAATTTTTAAAGGCATTCAGTAGGCTTTTACCCAATTTTATAGGCTTTCTAGTGAAAATTATAAAAGATAAACCAAATAAGGCATGCAGAGAAAATTCAAAAGGCATGTAAAGCTAACACTGTGAAATAACACATTGGTAGGACAGCCACTTAAGTGATATCCAGAAATCTGTGCCTTACTTTATGCCTGTTTTAGGATACCATGGAATTGCTATTGGGTTAATTCCTTGCAATATGTAATTGCTGAGTGAAAAGGGCATACAGATAAGTTTGCTTTCACATATTTTTTCTTACAAATGTGTTTTGACTAAATTCCGTGAAAGCAGCATGATGATAAAATTGCAGTCAGTGCATTAAAAGGTTACAGTATTATGCATTTTAAAGAAAAAAAGAAAGAACTACCAGCAAACAAAACAACAACAAACAGACAAATTTAAATGTCACGCTTGTTTTTCTTACAGAACTGTTACCCAGTCTTGAAGAATATGAGTCCATCTTTACTCATGGACTGAATTAATAAAAATCAGCTAATAGTGTAAGTTAATGGCTAGATTAGACACTGAAAAAACAAGTGATTTTAATACCTTCTGTTTTTTTCAAACAAGAAATATTATCATACTCTTAAAACAAACAAACAAACAAACAAAACAAAAAAACATAAATACTGCTTGACAAATTTTTGACCAGATTAAAAAATATGCCTTATAAAGGACTTATAGAGACCTAACAAGTGGTCACAGGGGTCCAGGTTAAATTTACAGGTTCAGGCAGGTTCAACTATGGCAAGGCTTAGAACAGAACAGAAAATTTTAGAATATAAGAGTTAACTCTGCAGCTCCCTGCCATCTGTAGTTAATTAAAAATCCACTGTCACCCACAGGAGGAATAATGCACCACAGGGTATTTCTGCAGAGCCTCTGCACAATCTTGGTTTCTTGGCATCATTGACGGGGCTAAAACTGGCTGCAATAAAACAGCCTCTCTTTTACTTGCAGAAACACTTTCATCTGCTTCTCCACCGTAAAATACAGCAATAAAATCTTCCCCCTCTCCAGAAGTTGCTAACTGCTGTTTCAACAAGCTGCTCTAAAAAACTTTCAGCAAATCCCAAGATCTGCAGTTATTCAAATGTTAAATAGACAAAGCAACTGATACTTCCGTGCTATACGTGTGTAAACTTGGGGAAAAGACAGTAATCATATTGCTAAATTGCTTAGCAACTGTAGGTAAAAAAGCTAATATGTCATAATTTATATGTGGAAAGATTGTAGGGGGTTAGTACCACATGTCTAGCGCTATTGAGGCTTCCTGCTGAGAACTCTACTGCAAACTGGCAGCTGATTCAAAACACTGCTATTTTCAACAGTTCAAAAAATGTAAATGTGTCAGCAACTGGTCAAATAGGCTTCCATATGGTGATTTATTGCAATCTTACACATTAGCCTACTACTGACTTGTATAAATCACGCTCGGGCTGAAAACATCGCCTGCGTGCATCTTTATAATGAATTCATATGCTGAATCAATCTCAGTAGCGTCAGACTTGTCTCGAACTTTTGAGCATTCTCATTTAGACAAAGATAATTTCTATGGACCAAGTTTCTTCATGTGCACAAATCTCAGGTAAATATGCTTTTCCAGGGAGCTTTGGAAGGACAGAAGCAGGAAGAAAACCTCTCTCAACAGTAGAGAAGCCAGTGAAACAGATCTGCAAACACTGTTTGTGTTAATTTACAAAGGAATATTCCTGGTTGCTGGAAACCTTGCAACATTTGGCTAGCTCTGTATGCTGCACAATCTGACCTGCAATGGAGCAGTGCAACTAAGGTACCAAAAACATGAAGATCTGTGCAGCCTTTCATAGCTTCATCATCTGCACGTGGCATGGTCAGGATGGTTATAGTCAGGATGGTTATACTCACAATGAGGAGCAAAAAATAATCCCAAACCAGTATATCTTCCCCATACTGGCACCACAAAGAATAATGCCTGTGAAATTTTATGTGAAAGTTTACCTGCAGCCACTGGGACTGGTCATTGTGTCCAGAGGTCCAGGCATTGACTTTGCCTTGCTTGTCCAGCCGAGCTTTCCTGGGCTCCCAAGCAAACATGTCCATGTTGAGTGTCCGGAAAACACTGGAGGCAGAAATTTGATAGTCCTGTATATGTCCCGACTTCATCCCTAGGGGTTCAGAGCAACCTGGAACAGCAAATAAGATCTGTGACACTACCTACTTATCTCTGTAAGTGGTTTAGTTTTTTCCCTTATGGAAAAGAAAACTGGCAATTCTCAAAGAAAGGGCTTTAATCAAGAGTATTGTTGGGGGAAGCTGCAAACAAACACATGAAAAATAGCCAATTCAAGGCACTTTATTTCAACACTACCTTGGAAGAATTGAAAACAAGATAGAGAATTCAAAGTATTTTATGCTCACATAAATTTATGAAGGGAAACAAGCAGAAAAAATTACTTCTGTCTCTTATCTTGGTTTTCTTTTCCTGTCCAGTAGCTTGATATTGTTTCCCCTATTCAGTTCATTTTTATCATGTTTATATGCCTTGCCACAAAACCCATGTTCCTGTGTACTGAGGAAACATTATTTTTTCTTAATGCCATTACTGAAGTATAATGTTAACAAGCACTGAGCCCTTCTACACTTTCCAATTACTACATACCCAGACAAAAAAGCCTCCACACACGCTGGCAGAATGGAAGACTACAGAATAATGTCTGCAAGGGCGGGAGAATATTAGTAGATAATTTTGTAGGAGAAATAGAGTTGTAGGTTTATTTGTTCAAACCAGGTGGATGTCCCACATAACTGAGTTATTTTGACTGCCGCTAAAGATAGATCTTGGGCTTCTTTCTCTCTTTTGGGTGTCCATGAAACAACAAGAGCAAAAACAAATAGAAACAACATCAATATAATAAGTGACTCTGTGTTACTCTGCCCTGCTACAGTACAGTGAGAATATACAAAGCACATCTAGATCCAGAAGAGAGAAGAGGGAAGCTGACAACAGGCAAGACAACTGTGGATGGTAGCACTGTAACAACATTACTGGAAGTGAGGGAGGGAAGTGAGTTGCCTGGTTTTAAGGTTGAAAAGCAAAGAAAAGTGCTCCAAGTGGGGGATGAAAAGTGCTCAGGAAGAGTGGACATATGGCTGCATGGAGCAATGATTGATGGATGGATATTTGTGGGAACACAAACAGAGGGAGCTTTCTTAATTTTTTCCTCAAGCTATCAAAAATCTGCCTGTGTGCAGTTGTGCCAAAGTTGTCACTACATAAATTCGGTTATCCTACTCAGATCTGTGACTGACTTATCTCAGTTAACCTGCAAATAATATTTTAATTTAACTGAATGGGCCAGAATGTGCCCAGGACTAACTGTGGGTGACAAGACCTTGACTTTATAAGACAGAAGTTTTCCACCTGATATTTGGACCCCAAGCCACTGGGCTGGTTCCTTACAGGTAATCATTTGCTAAGTCACCAGCTGTGTCTCTTAAAGCACGCTGGTAAATTGTGAAGACTTTCCCGTGGTTATATGACCCGTCTCAGCTGGTGTCTCCTGATAAAATCAGAGCAGTGTGACCACTGAAAAACAAAAACAAAAACAAAAACAAAAACAAAACAAACAAAAAAAAAACACTCAAAACTATCATATTGTTTTTCACTTTCACTTTATTTGAGCAAGATATCAAAGCTGGCTCTCTTAAAAGTTCATTTTCTCCACAGTATTCTCACCCTCATTTAAAAGACCTGAATCTTGTTTGGTTTCTTTGATATTCCTAGCAAAGACCTTTTGGTCAGATTCTACTTTCTGTTTCTGCAGTTAGTTTAACCACAGAATCAGGTGGAATTATTGGGGATTCAAATAAAGGAAGGTAAGTCTAGACCCCCTGGGGGGTTCAAACAGCAGGAACAAATTAGCAAAGACAGGTAATAACAACATGCTCTTTAATGTAGTAACAACCGTATTTAAACTTTGAAATACTGTCATGTATCATATTCAATTAAAAATAAACAGAGCTAACTTGGGGGTAAGGGGGTGGGGTGGGGGAACAAACAACAACAAACCTTTTCAGAATTGATTCTCAGTTCAAAAATGGAAAATGTGAAGCCTTGCCTGTTGAGGGAACTATCTACTTAAAAACAACAAAACAATTTTCCTGGGAGTAGGAGGCAGCAATTGATAGTGTAAATAAGAGAGACTCATCTGTTGCTTTAGAGAAGGATTTTGCTTATTATTCAACTCTGAAGTATCACTCCAAGATCACAAGGGCTGTCAGCAAGAATGTTTCATCCAAGGAATCTGAAGGAGGCTCTGACACAAAAACATGGGTTGTCAAAACTGTTTTTCAGTGCTGGTCCAATCCATAAAAACAGTTCTATCTTCTTCGAGTATTATTGATTTAGGAAACAACAGATGTGTCTGCTTGTGTGTCTGTGCATGTGTGCATGAATTAATGGCATTTCACACCTGCCTTCCTTCTAATCTGTCCCAAATGAAAAACAAAAGAGGAGTAAGATGGAGTAAGATGGATGTTGCAGATAAGTGGAGAAAGTGAGAAGAACAAGGAAAACTGAAAGATAAACTTGATGTACATGGGTTGCAGAACAGCAGCAGATCACATATGGTCTCTTGCCATGGCACCCTGCATGGAGTATGAGCACTGGTTTTTGTTTTTATTTTTTGAGAGGTGAGCTTTTATTGAGAGCACAAACAACAGAATCATCAAACTGCTGCAAAATTTTGTGTCTGTAGATAGGCATCTGCCACAGAAGTGTATTTGTAATAATGCTCACAACTCCTTGAGACATCTCCACTCTACTGCATGTTCTTTCAATTTGCTTCATATTGTTCCTTTGAAAGGATTAAACCTCCTCTTCCTTTTCTACAACCTGTTAAAATCAATGAGAGCTGATGTAGACACACTTGTGGCTAAGCTCAGAGGAGCATCTTAGGACAAAACGTTTCAGATACTTTGAATATCACCACCTGTGATAATTGTTAACTGGTGACTGTGTATGTTTAAACCCATCTCGGTATAAGTTTGGAGACATCATATTTGGCCTACCCCAATGAAAAATGAGCAGTGAACTAATGAGGAACCTAAACCCTGGGAAAGTGTGGATTAGGGTCTGAAAATTGAAAGGATCCATATGGAGATTATTCTCTGTTGTCTTTTCTGATGGCATAATATTTTAGTCTTCTGAGTCCTGTATGTTGCTGTTATACTGAACTTCTTTCAAAAAAGCTCAACATTCCAACAGAAATATTAAATGTCTAACATAGCAGAGGCAAAACTGCAAATGCTTCTGCATGTGAAGGTCTACACACATCTTATCTTAGATGAGGATTCATGAAGAACTGGCAAAATCTGTGTTTAAAATGTTAACACTGTGGTATTTTTTATTTTATGAAAATCAAGACATTAAAACAAAAATCTTACTATTAATGAAAATAGGATTCTTCTCCAGAGTAGATACTACTGAACATGAAAAGGGGGAGAGGAATCTAATATTAAATGTAAATATTAAAAAGGCTCCCTGTGTGAAAGTGCTTTTAGATATTGTTAGCTTGGAGAAATATTTACCAGAAAAAAAACTACCAAAAGAAAAAAATTACCTGCTTGGAAGATGTTATGTGCAAGTGTCCCCTGCTTAGTGCTGGGGACTAACTTTCCTCTGCAAGATGTGACAAACTCAGAACATTAGGAATTTACTGAAATCACCCACGGCCACCAAAGCACACCAGCATCAACAGCAGACCACCTGCAAGAAGGCAGTGTCTACCATATGCAGATGTTTGAGTGTGTGAGTGAATTGCATAAGTGAGTGACTACGTTGTGTGAAATTATCTGCTGTTGAAAGTTTGATGCTAATCCTAATAACAGCTTAATGAATAAAGACATTCTAATAAACAGTAGCTGTGATCTGTGTCTCCCCATAAATGAATACCCTGTGGTAGAAAGGGAATTTGCAACACAGAAATGTGCAAAACACAGGCAAGGCAGAAACTTAAGACCATGCAAATTAACGCCTGATTTACTGATGGCCAACTACACAAGCACTGATCATGATTTTCAATGAGATCTGACTACGAGTTCTTTCAAGTAAAGGGATTTATTAATCTACAGCAGATTATACTGAACATTTTGATGAAATTTGTACTAAGAAAGGATTAACTTTTTGGATGATCTGGTGCTGCAACATAGTCTCAGCCCTTTTTGGTAATGACTCCCTTTGAAGCACCAGCACTTGTCAAAGAAGCCAGACATCTCAACATGTTTTTCTGCCTAAGAAAGACAGACCACCTGGAATTACAGTGTATTAGTCTGCCGTTATATATAATTATACTCCTCTTTCATTAAGATTGAAATGCTTCTGTTGAGGCTTGGCTGCCCAGGGTTCTAAGAAATGACAACCTTGAAACTGTTAGGAGACCACTGAAATTAATTCACTTCAGTAGCTTTCACAGTTCTTTGAGCAAAACAATTCCTGGTCATTCTGGCAAGGACTTACTCTAAATTGCAGTTCCAGAAATGGAAGACGTAAAAAAAATCTAATAGACTAAAGCAGCTAGACAGAATTTTCTATTTACTCTCAAACCTATCTATATTGGAAAAGGGCTACACTGAGATTAATGCATTAACTTTTCATTTCTGAATCTGGTTTTGATGCCACTAGAGGACTGAGGATTATTTAACTCCAGCTGTTTTGATATATCATTCGTGAATGGGATGACTATTGTTTGTACAGTAAGCAGCAGCCACATAAAAATCTTTCTTAAATGAATTCAGTGGTGCGCTCCCACTGGTAAAAGGTTGATCTCTTGAAAAAGATAAAAAATTTACATGCTTTACTGAATTTGTAAGGGAACACGGTTCTTGCAGAGAGTGGCTAGAGGTCAGGCTTTACATTTTTGAGCTATAACTTCTGCTACTACAAACCTTAAGAGGGTTTATATTGGTTCCACTTGTTCATTTACTTTTTTTGCTACATGATACAATCCCTGCTTCTGCTGGAAACCCACAGAACAAATCTAAACTGAAATCTTGTCCAAAGCAGACCAGCAAAATAGTTCTGCCTCCAGCATGAGTGATCTTCAAAGGCAGCCAAAGAAGTCTGGTACCTCTGAGGATGTCATACACAGACCAGTGTGGTCACCCAGTCCTCATGAGAAATGACTCAGGTCAGCTTTGGTGCCAGGAAGATTTACAATGCGATACTGCGTAGCTGCCACATTACTCTACCCCTGTTACTGCCCTACGGCAATACACTTCTGTCACTCATATTATTTAGATAAGTATTTTTGCTGATGTAACTTACATAAAAAGAGGCAAATTTCTGCCAGGATAAACTCAGGCCTGCCAACTGCATTTCACCAGGTGGTGAAACCACTTTGAGGTGTTTCAGGCCACAGGCACAAAAATGCAGTGCTTGCTTAAGCAGCACTACAGCAGTAGTATCTAAGTAGTATACTATTCCAGTATCTAAAGGGAGCTACGGGAAGGCTGGGGAGGGACTCGTTGTCAGGGATTGTAGGGATAGGAGAAGGGGTAATGGCTTTAAACTAAAAAAGGGGAGATTTAGATTCTATGTTAGGAAGAAATTCTTCACTCAGAGGGCGGTGAGGCCCAGGCCAGGCTGCCCAGAGGAGCTGTGGCTGCCCCATCAATGGCAGTGCCCAAGGCCAGGCTGGATGGTGCTGGGGGAAGCCTTGCCTGGTGGGAGGTGTCCCTACCCATGGCAGGGGGTGGCACTGGGTGGGCTTTAACGTCCCAAACTACTCTATGGTTCTATGATTTTATGATTGTGTGATTATTTGATTTCATGATTGTATTTAACGCTTCAGAGACACAGTGATTGCAGAAAACCCACCTGATAACTCACAGCCCAGAAGTTCCATCCTCAACGTGCAATGTCTTCTGCAAACCTGAGGATACAGCCGGACATACTGTGACTTTATTGGTGGTGTGAAGGAGTTAGCGTACGGGGTGTTGTTGTCCACGTTTCCACGGAACACCTATGGCAAAGTGACATCTTAATAAAACATGCCAGAAGCACTACTGGAGGTGCAGTTGATTACCCTGCCTCAAAAATACCTGCTTTTTTCTTTTCACTTGTTCTCAATGTTTCTCTGCAAGTATTTTGCATGTTGAGGTTGTCCTATCTCCTCCAGTGCCTAATATAGAAGCTTTTAAGCAAAACCTAAAATAAAGCCCTTGTCTTGCACCAGTGTGCATTTGCCACCTGTGCTGTGGGCCTTTATCTTGTCACTCCTAGGAACTCGATCTACTAACGCCTAAATTACATCTTCTTTTCTAATTAGTGCATTAAATGGCCCCTATTCAATTTTGCCTTCAATTATTTGCACTGATTGACATTTACTCTTCCCCTCTACTTCAAGAACCTGCTCTAGCTCCCACTGCAGTGTACTGTAACTATATAAAATATATAAGTGTACTATAACTATAATTGATCTCAGTGGTAGCTGAATTAAACCTATAAGCATTTCCCTATTTACTCCTCATTCTAACTAGATATGCTTTGTATGTGTTTTGCTTTCTTCCCTCACTACACACCTTTCACCCAGCAGTTTAATTTCCTGCCTGAATAAGAAAAAAACATGTCCAACCCTGCAAGGCGCCTTTGTTCTATCTTAACCTATACAGCAAAAGGATTTTTGCTGCTTTGTATGCAGAAGTCAGTACAAAAAATAAATGGTAACTATAAAGTGTGAATGTGTACTTCTCACTGGATGATACTGTTTGTGCAGCACAGAGATTAGCATTGATGAATGGGTTCCATGCTTTTAAGGGTTAATGGTAATCTGCCAATGTAATAAAACTAAATTGAAAACAGAGTAATGAGTAATTACTGGTAAACTAATTAAAATGAAAATCAGTTAAGTGTAATAAACAGGATTTTGTTAGCCTTGGGACAAAATATTTATAAAACCATCAATTAAAGAATAAGAAATTCTTAGAAGAAAGAAAGTCAAAATTTCTGGATTTCTAAAACAGAAAATAACAACTAGGCAACCTATATCAAGCTGTCAAGTAATTAAGCTTATTTACTAGAGATACCTCATATGTCTGAAGGCAGCTAAAACATGAGACATAGACACACACAGTCATACTCAGTAAGTCATACACAGATGACTTAACTTACCATATCCTCATTTGTGCCTTTTACTTTGTACATTGTCCACGACTTCCCATCATTACTATATGCAATTTTGTAAGATTTTACATATTCTGGACTTCCAATTCTCTTGGCACCCTGGGTTATAACTCCAGTGACTCGCATCTTCTTCTGCAGGTTTATCTGAAATGACAGGGCAACAGTATCACTAACCATCTGAGGGACATAATTTTGATCCTAGATTATTTTGGTTCCTTTTTTTTTTTTTTTTTAATTAAAGAAATGAAAAAACATAGCTGTATCATTTAAATCACTATCTTCATACTTGTGTTAATTACTATTATCTTTCATTCATCATACACGTACACAGACAAACAAATAAAATAAAAAAGCATGTGCTATGCTTATATTGTTACGTGCACTCACTCACACATTACTACATAAGGGATATTGCTGCTATAGTACTGGGACATGGCATTTTACTTGTACTACTAGGTATTTCCTTCCTAAAGAAGAAATACAACAGTGCTTTAGTTTACTGAAGGCTGAATCTTCCGTTCTTTTAGACACCAATATACAAACCCTAAGTAAGAGCCTGAGTTAACCTCAAATTAACATTTTTTTTTATGAAAGTAAAAATGCATGGATGTTCTCTAAAGCAAATAAGTAGACTTTTCTTTGATTCTCGCTGAAAATTCATTTATATAAGATAATGGATGAAATGCTAATCCCAAGGAAGTCAATGACAAATTATCAATGGCTAACAAGAGATATGAACATTCCTTATCCCTGCTCCCCAGCTAGCAGGGCTGACACCGTGACCTCCTTACTATTTGGAATGGCAGCCCCAGTGCAGGAATATCGTGAGCTGGAGATGGATCAGGTATCTGCTGATGAGACACTTCAATCCCTTTATTCTTTATGGTGTGGTCTCAAGATTCTGTCTCACTTGGAAATGTAATCTAGTATCTATTAAGAAGGTAACATGATCAAACATCACTGTTAAAGCATCTTATTACATATAAAATGGGAAAGTGAGGAAAGACAGCATTTTACTGCTGTGCTTTTGAGGTACTCTAGCTGTTTCTCTGTTATTTGTCTGAAATAGTTGGGCTTTTGATATTTTTGTTCTTGAGGAAAAAAGAAATGCCAATGTAGCTTTATCACATTCTCACCATAAGTAATGAATAAAACTCCTACACTTTTAAGATAACAATGGTTGTTTTATCAGTTTAGACCTGGGAGAGTAGAAGCTGCCTATACAAGTTCACATTTTTACAGGCTCTTTCTAATACATACCAGGAAAACTCAGAAATATTTTCAGTTGCAATGGAGAGAATGGACTCATACCAGGAATTTAAACAGGTGGTGAGATTAGAAGAGATTCAGAGAAGAGATTCAGTTTTGGAAAACTTTTCTTCCACATTCTCTGTTTCCAAGAGGGGAAAAAAAATGTGCACACCCCAAAGAGACAAACGAACAAAACAAAACAACAACAACAAACAAACAAAATGAGGAAACAAACCAACAACAAAAACACCACACAGATCTTTGTAAGAGGACAGGTTCAGAGACTACTATCAGCTCCCCTAATACCATTTCAAAATGTAAACACAGAATAATAAATGGACAAACACCAAGGTTTCTCAAAGACTCTTCTGCATATTTCACTCTGTATATGGAATTTAAAATTATTTATAAACAGGCAACATAGACAAATTTGTCATATATTTACTATATTTATAATAGTAAAGAAGATACAATTTCCAAAAACAAATTGGAAAGTACAGTCAAACATAACACAGTCATTGACAATTTGCTTTTTAGATATGCAGTCAAGAAATGTCTTCAAATTTCACTGTTTGGGAAAAGGAAGACACCATGGGAGATACCCCAATACCAAATAATTTTTCTTTGATCTATCTATGCATGTATCTAATGTTCTTTCAGGTTCGCTCTCAATTTTTATTTTTATTTTTCCCAGATAATGATCTAACAAAGGTTTTTGTTTGTTTGTTTGTTTGTTTGTTTGTTTGTTTGTTTTGGATGAGAATGTATATAGAAGATATTTTTTCTGGTTGCTTGGAAAGAATAAGTTCTGATGAAACCATGGCTTTAGCCACTGTATAGTCTATTACCACACTGGCTCCTCCATGCCTCAGCCTCCAATTCTAATGTACAACAAATTAACCACTGCACCTCAAGAGGCTTTCTTCCTTTTAGAAGCTTTCTCAGTCAGGAATTGTACTCTGAATCATAAACTGAGCTCCGGATTTAAACAGCATTGAGCTTGAAATAACTTAGGAAAGAAAAACAGGACACTGTGTTTTGCAATTAGATCTATAAATTTTGTCAATGTTTGCAGGAAAATCCCGGTGAAGGAAGAAGAGAAACACTTTCAAATCCCTACAGCTTTCTTGCATAGAAAACTGTCATGGGGCTAACTTCATGCCTGTGGTAACTCCTTTCAGTGTATATGGATACACCAGGAATTAATTGGCCCTTTGTGTCTGGGTTCCTTTATGTGTTTTAAATTTCTCAAGTCAGAGCCTAGCAAAACACAAACTATTAGAACTGTGCAATGACTATAATGAAGCTGGTGCTGAAATCTTTCTTACTTAATGTACTTCAGCAGGAAGCACAGTTTCTTCCCAATGTGAAATGTGAACTAGCTCTTGTAGCACTAAAAGCATTTTCAAATGCATTTTTCTGTGGCAATTGTTAAGAAAAACAGCTCGGGATGCTCTGCTTTGTGGATACAACAGAAATACAGATTTAGGATAGGAAGTTATATATTCTAATTATATGGGTGACTTTTAAAACAAAGAAGTGAAAATCAGCACAGTAAGAACAAGAGTTCTTATTGTTTATTGTTCTTATTGTAAAATGTGTATTTTTATAAAAGGCAACAGCTTATTTGTTTATAAAAGACCCCTTGTCATCACCTAGAGCAAACAGGAAAATCAAGGATGATAGAAGATCCACGGTACTTTGAGGGGCTTGTCCCAGTAATTTAGGTACTAGTGTAGGACAATCACTTTGGAAGAAGAATATACTTGCAAGAAGTTTGAGGAAAAAGATGAAAAGCCTGATTGGTTCTCCTAGCCTGGCTTACATCTAAGGTTACACTGAGAGTACCAGATTCAGGCTTGGCAGGCAGCCCACGTGCATGCTGTTGCAGTTGGCCCCGGGGAACAGCAACTGACACAGCATCTCACTCACCCAGCACACTTTGGGGACTGCAGCTGCAACGTGCACATGCAGAGAGATCTTAGTAAAGGACGCCTGCTGCCATACTTCCTGATGGCACACGGCATTTGATGAAACTTGAGCAAGGTGCCACTTAACACCCACAATTAAAGAATCAGCCTCTAACAGGTTTTGCATTTCAATGCAAAAGTTTCCTGCTGCTAGAGGAAATGATGAGCACTAAATCATGCGGGTAAAACTGGCTGTAAGAGAAAGCCCATAGTCTGATTTCAGCCCATCCAAATCTGATTCTACAAGAAAGAGGCACTGTCTGTACAATAGATGGTGTAAATTCACTATGCTGTTATGGCAAGTTAGTTAAAAACTCAGCAACTGCACAGGCTTGGCAGCCAACTCAATTTAACAGCCCTCAGGGATAAAATCTAGCACCTCATATTCAGTGCTGTACGCATTGCTGAAGGCTGAACGTGTGTACTGCCAGTTGCCTGGTGCCTCCTAAACTGCACCATATAGACAAAACTAAGTAAAAAGAAAATCACTCAGGGAATGTTCCCTTGAGTGTGGCACATGCCCCAGAGCTGGGGAACAAAATGCACCCTATCAGTTAAAAAAATTCCCAGTAACCCTTGAAATTTCATTTAATCTTGTTCCTTTAACCACTACAATCACCCCAGCTCCATGATTAGACCACTTTTCTCATTGCAGTAGTTTACAGAGCCGTGGCCTTTTTGTGCAGGAGGGGAAACAGTGACTTGCTATGTCTCCTGCTCTTGGCACTGATTCTGTAGCAGTAATTACCTATTAAACAATTTTCATGGGTGCACTAATGTCTTTGACTGCAATGACTCACACTAATCAGTTTTGGGATGCTAAATCATTCAAATATCTACACAGATGAAGATGTAGGCAATCAAAATTAAACTGGAATTTAACTTCAAAAAATATGTATCATACAGGAAAAACAAATGAAAAACCATATTTTTTCCCCAGGAGACTGTGTCAATGTGAACAAGGCAAATTTACAAGTTTCTACAGATTGCACAAAGCAAAAACAGTGCAAAGACAATTATTTCAAAGACATTTATTTTCAAAGACGATTCAGAGCCAATCCTATGATCTGCATGTTGCTTTTTCAGCTACACTTTTAGGTGTGAGAAAATGGAGGACCATAAAACTGGAGATAACTACAACATGTTTTTTTCCCATAAAAACAAGAAACCATTCAATAAACAGTCCAAAGAGCTCCACAAAATAAACAACTTCCCAGCATGCTTAACAAACCTTAGAACTGCAGGAAGGAAAAAAAAAAGTCACATTCATAATATATCAATGTAACAGAACAGGAGAAATTTGGGACGCCATCAGTGTAAGTTCATATTCCTCTGCAATCTGTGATCAAATATTAGCATATTCAGTGTGCAGAAACTATGTACTTGACAAAAAAAGAAGACATAAAAAAAATAAAAATCAGTTGCATCTGTCTCATCTACATTGTTACATGGAGTAGTGGAGGAGAGAGATGAGAAGATGAAGTGACTTTAGGAAGACACCATATGTGATGCTCCTGGCCAGAATACATAACTATAATCCTCTCATTTGTTACTGCACTGTTAGCAATAACACCACTAAAATTTAGCACAGAACAGGTTTGCCTGAAGTATACCTTAACAACAAGCTTCCAAGATATACCCAGTTTAAAGCTTTCATGAAGCACTGGGTCTTTGAAGCTTTAAATGCAGTTTTTCATGAGGCTTCGTTCAGAACAGAAATGCAATTTACAAAGAACTGTGATGTTTACCTAGTTCAGTTATGAGATACAATAGCATTACTATAAATAATTCTCCATCCTTTCAAAGCATATATTTTTTCAGTAACCTTCACTACTGTTGATGTAAAAATAGGGTTGATCAGGACTATACCAGCATACAAAGATTTACTATAGCAATGCTTCCCTGATGATTTCATCAGATTTTGAAAGATTTAAATTTGATTTTTTTTAAGTCATGATTCTGATAAAGCTATATAGAAAGCTCCCACAGAAGCATATGCTGGTGAGAAACATGGATACTTGCCAATGGAAATGTTTGTAATAAACTCAGGAAAGGAGTAACCTGACATGATTCCTGCAACACTGCGAAATGTAATGAGCCTGAAAGCTCCCTCCTATGATTTCTTCTCAGTCTTCAAGCACAAGGGGCCCTGAGCACAATGAACATTGCTGCTTCACTCAGAAGGCATGTCTGAAGCAGGGGCTGCAGTGCAGGACTCAGCATGTGATGAGGTTCAGGATGGCCAGAGAAGGTCAATTCCTATTATAGTCCCTGCTGCAGAGTATCACCATTCCTCAATGCAAAGTGCTTGTATATCTTGCCTGTCTGTGGCTTTTTGTTATTCTCCTAACCAGCACTGTCAGCAGAGCTTCTCCAGGTTTAGCTGAAGGAATTAATGCAGTCAGGATAGCAGCAGTAATACGAGTCCTAACTAGCATCCAGATGAGGTAAGGTAGTGATTTATCCATGGTGGCATTCCAGCTGTTGCTTCTGTTCTGGAATGGGAGTTTGCTACATGGAAAAGCCAACTTGTTTTATATTAAACTTGTGATAGTCTAGAAGAATAAACACAGTCATTTGATATATGTCACTTTACAAATGGTAATTCCATTGTGTGATTGTGGGATTTTACCTTGCAGGCAAATTGATGAAATACCCCGTTATTTCAGATCTCAAACCCTCTTTGTTTCACTGACCTGGATGCAGATCCAGCAAAGATTCTTCACATCTTTCATACCAAATCCTCTGTAAGCTTACCCTCCTGACCATGTTGTTCAGTGTGCCTCACCCAACTCTTTCCCCATATGGTAATAACAAATGGCTCTCAAGTCTTCCCTGTACTCACAGCTTAGTCCGAGCCAGCCATTTAAAAGTAACTCAATGTCTTTGCTTTCTTCAATTAAACTATTTATGTTTCAAGCTAGGAATGCCGAATCATTGGCATAAATTATCCCATTCATTTAATTTTCATGTCTGTAGAAGGATCAGAATGTAGGTCAAAACCCACTTGTACAGAAAACATAAATACAGGGACTGTTTGGATCAAGCTGTAATATTCATATGGAGGAGCGTACACTATGAATATTACCAAAAAGCACTCACTTCATTTGGCTTTTGCTGAGAACTTTCACTTTATGCCTTAGAGACTTTACATAATTAGACAGACTAAAAACTTGCTTGGTCTGTTTCTTCTTCTTATTAAGCCATTATTTTAGTCCCAAAGGTAGTTGTTATGAATGTCATTAACAGGATGATATGAATTATTCAAATACTGGTGTGTTTAGCCTGTCATCTCAAAAAGAGGTCCATAATCAATCTCACATTGCTCAGAGGTCTGAAGCCCTGTAAAATTTCATCTCATTTACAAATTCCTGATTAAATGGGTATTAACTACCTGCAATTTAAGGTTAGCTAAGAAACACTAAAATTGTTTATTGCTATTATTAATTTCTTCATATACCTTGAACTTTGGTATCCTCTTCACTTCTTTGACATGCTTATATCTCAAAAACAAAACAAAACAAAACAAACAAAAACAAACAAGAAAACACTGAAACCAAAACCCAACCACCAACCAACCAGCTCAACAAACAAAAAAACCACTTCCCCAAATTGTCTAGAATAATTCTTACAGTTCCAGTCAAAGAATGTGTAAATAAAAACAATTGCCAAAGAAAATATCTAGATGTATTTCCACATGTAAAATACAATTGATCGAAGGCTCTAAGAGTTTAGAAGTAAGATGACAGGCTCAGGGCACAGAAACAAACATGCCCTTTTCTTTTAATCCTACATGAAAACCATCTTTCTTTAGGGAACGGAAATAAATTCAGAAGGTAAAATCTTAAAATCACCATGCAAATATATTCAGTTAAAGCTCTTTAACTTGCCTTTGACAAATATCAGAGGTATTTTCTGTTGCATCCTTTCAATATGTTTTTAAGGCACTTTGGTAGCTGCGCTGCAGTAAAAACTGCGGTAACAAGTATGATCTGCTCTGAAGCCCAACAAGGACAACTGGGAAGAATTCCCATTTTGGACTTCAGCATGCCTTGCCTAGGTCCTGCATCTTCTCAAGCCAAGACTTAGATGGAAATGTGTTAGAAAATGACAGGTCTGTTGAAGAAAATCTCTTCATTAGATTTAAATGTTAGAAAAAAAAAATTTAAAAAAAAACAAACTGAAATTAAATGCATCCACTGAAAGATGGAAGCTGTAGAAAAAACTGGAATAGCTGAGAGCATGCAGGAGATTAAGGCTTCCTTGGCAATATGGTATCTCTGCTGGGGGTTTTGCAAGTTCCCAGCTTATTTTAACACACAAGGAAACTGAGTTCTTTTACCAGAATACACCCAGTAAGTGATAGCAGTGATACCAAATGGTGTATGAGCAACATGTGTGGAGAGCACTTTTTAACCATAGTTCACTACCCCTTCTTTGTTTTATGCAGTTTATAACTAGAGGAGACAGAAGGGGAAGAGTTTCACTGAAGAGTGCTTTCACAGGACACGATTGTTATGGGCTATGTAAAGGACAGAGCTGCTTTACTATGTCGTCTTAACTATGCCAGCCTTAGGAGATGTTACAAACCCAAACGCAGTCTGGATTTTTTGCAAGGAGTTTATGAGGAACATGCTAGACTTCCTTAGCCAGTAACGTAACAGTGTTTTCAGTTCCTAAAAAACTTGTGATGCGGTATTTCAGTTTTCATAATGCAGATCATAAAAATACACTTTCTTACCCATTTTCTTCTTAGTTTGACATAATCCTCATAATCATCATATACCCTCTTAAAACCTTTTCCAACGGGCCTGGCTTTATGCTGCCTATCATGCTGGTCATAGTATCTTATTGTTCTTCCCATCTGCAAACACCTGGAAGCGCTTTTCTAGGTAGTCCAGAGTCTTTTTCATTGTCAGTTTACAGAAGATCCAAAGCATGCTGAAATTCCAGTTGTAACTAGTTGTAACTTGCCGACTGACCTGGTAATGCTGATTATAACTAGAACAATTTTTATATTCTGTTCACCTTGTGATACAATTTTTGGGAGAAATACAAATGGGAAAATAGGAGTACATGAAAGCAATACTTCCTACATATTGTCATCTTTGAGAATAATCTGTTAGTTGCTATGAGACTGGTTGTCTAGGGAGAAAGGCCAAGGTTTTAGATGGACGCAAGTGGAGTAAAGAGGTGGATTAATAAGCACACAGGTGGCAGATGGCTTTGTTTCTGCTGAAAAGACTATATCACCCACATGATTTTGTCACCCACAGATGTTATTACAAAAAAGGAAGAATAGGCTTGAATGATTAATCCCCTCTGAACCTTAAAAAATTGCCTGAATATTGGTTGAATCACAACAAACACTCACATTTTTCATTATTTCTTGAAATTAACAACCAATAAATAAATAAGTTAACATATAAATATAAAAAATTATCCTTGAGCATCCTAATGCTTAGAAAAAAAAAACAACAAAAAAACCTCTCCTATCATTTTTATTAGCTCTGCTTTTTTCCTTAAAATATTTTCTCCTACAAAAACTGATAGAAAATAGATTTGATAAAATATAAAATGCTTTTGTCTTTCCAATAGAACAAGAAAAGTAACAAGTAACTCAACATTGGAAAAATCTTATTGAGATCTTCAGACTTTATAGAATCATAGAGTGGCTTGGGTTGGAAGGGACCTTAAAGAACATTTGGTTCCAACTCCTCTGCCATAGGCAGGGATGCCACCCACTAGACCAGGTTGCCCAGGGCCTTGTCCAATGTGGCCTTGGGCACTGCCAGAGATGGGGTATCCACAGCTTCTCTTGGCAACTTGTTCCAGTGCCTCACCACCCTCTGAGTGACGAATTTCCTCTTAAAATCTAGTCTAAATCTCCCCTTTTAGTTTAAAACCATTCCCCTTGTCCTACCTTTATCTGCCAAGCAAAAAGTTGCTTTCCATCTTTTTATAAGTATTGAAAGGCAAAAAGGAGGTCTGGTGGAGCCTTCTGTTCTCCAGGCTGAACATCTCCATCTCTCTCAGACTGACTTCATAGGAGAGGTGCTCAAGCCCTCTGATCATCCTCATGGCCCTCCTCTGGACCTGCTCTAACAGGCTTTCTTGTACTGGGGGTACCAGACTCAGATGAAGCACTCTAAGTGGGGCCTCACAAGGGCAGAGTAGCGGGCAGGCTCTCTCTGAATGCAGCCATGCAGCCAAATCCTTATCCACCGAATGGTCCACTTTTCAAATCCAATCTCTCTACAATTTGGGGATCAAGATGTTATGTGGGAATATCAAAGGCCTTATAGAAGTCCAGGCAGATGACAGCGGTCAGTGTTCCCTTGTTGACTGATGCAGTTACTCCCTCACAGAAGGCCACCAGATTGGTCAGGCATGCTTTGCCCTTGGTGAAGCCATACTGGCTGTCTCAGATCATCTTCTTGTCCTGCATGTGCCTTAACATTGCTTCCAGCAGGATCTGTTCCATGATCTTCCTGGGCACAGAGGTGAGGATCACCGATCTGTAGTTCTCTGGGTGCTCTTTTCTACCCTTTTTAAAAATGGGAGTGATATTTCCCATTTCCCAGTCACCAGGGACTTTGTCTGACTGCCAGGACTTTTCCAATACAATGGACAGAGGCTTAGAAACTACATCAGCCAGTTCCCTCAGGACCCTGGGATGCATTTCACCAGGTCCCACAGACTTGTACCTGTTCAGTTTCATCAGGTGGTCCCAACCCTGCTCTTCACTTACAGTGACAGGGACTCTGCTTCCCCAACCCCTGCAAAAGAGCCTTATCAGTGTCTCTTTATCTTAACCACTCAGGAAAGTAGAAGGTTAGAAGAACGTGAAAGTAAAACTCACTCCTGTTTTTCAGTCCACAGAATTGAAGTTCCAGTGAAATTAGAAGGTCTTTGAGATTACAAGCACAGGTCACCATTTCCAGCAGATGTCTACGGGTTTACTTCAGAACTGGTTTCCTGCTTTAGTATCATGGTGCTGGCAACTCCTACACTCCCAACAGCCTATATAAGACCATAACTTTTTTCCACCACCTCTAAAATTGCAGAGAAATTCCAAGGTGCACACAGGGACTGCAAGAGTCTGTAAAGCTCGGGCTGTATCAGAGCTTTGACTCTATGTCCAGCATAAGGGAAACTTCTGTCACAGATGAACTCAGCACCCATGTGCTGCTCTGGGGCCATCAACACACAAGTAAGTGTATATACATGCCTCTGTACTGAGAAAAAAAAATAAAAATAAATAAATATATATATATATATGTTAATATATTCATATGTAACTCTACCTTTTCTTGAACTTTAGCTGTAGTGAAGTAACTTGAACCAGTTCTTTTCTAAAAGTGAGACTTGGCAGAAGACTAATTTTTAAGTAAAGATCATTTGGACTGCTGGTTTTGAAAGTGAATATTTATGACATAAAATATGGCATTTTTGACTATCACACACCAGCACAGCATCATCTAAGTGCTTTAGACGCTGTTGTCCCCGTGGGGGGGGGGGGGGGGGGGGGGGGGGTGATGCCCACACAAAGCTCCATTACAGCTAGCAAACCACCACACAGGCGCAGGGGCACCTACACATGCAATTTGTTATTGGCACAAGGAACCAGACAGACATGGATATGACCATTTTAGCATGCCACCTCTTGCTGCTTTGATTACTTTTAATATTAAGATGATAAATGTAAAAAAATCCTTAGGTCAAAATAGATGGTGTCACAGAAATAATAAAACAATGCATTTAAAAGTACTGTTCCTTCAGTCGTTCAGCCATATTACAGGGAGTTATTAAGGAAAGCTGATGTGCGGGCTGACAGAGCGTGTTATGGATAGTGTTTATAACAGCATCAAGTTTCCGTTGCCATGGGAATGCTAACTCTGAACCGGCTGCTTTTGTATCTCTGAAACCTCAATCAAAAGTTGTTTGAATATGTCTCTGTGTGGGTGTTTGTGTGTATGAAGAATGAAACTAGGAGATTTAAGATAATATCAAATAGACACCAGGATAGGGGACACAAGGGAGTATCTGGATGACTAGACTAGGAAATAGGCTTCCAGTCCTTTTGTTTTCTTGTCTGAGAACATAAACAGCATTTTTAGACTATGCTAAACATATAGGTGTTGAGGGAGATCTGCAGCTTGTAGACATTGGTATTGAGTTCACTGAAGTCAGTGAATTTGTGGCAAACTTTGACCATTTGAAGATATTTACTAATTCCTGTAGTTCAATGGTCCTATGTGGAGCTGCTTTGAGAGAATTCAACTGCACGTTCCTTATTAGTTTCTGTTTTCTCCTGTCAAGGACTTTCAGGTACTTACTGCCACTTGTCAATATTCTCCAAGGAATACTTTAATACTAAGTAAAATTTTGGATTGTTGACAAAAAATGAAGAGCTTAAATACATTTTTCAGCATTTAACTTACCAAATTAAGTCTTTCTATATGGTTCAAATCACCGTACATGATGAGTCTGAGATTGTATTTCATAAGGTTCACTTGGCCACATTATTCTAAGCTGAGAGCTATATTAAGTAATATTAAATATTTAATCTATGATGACAGGTATTTTTGGAAGCTGATACAACAGTACTCATGAATGAGGAAATGAACTTTGACAAAATGAATGGTTTGACAGATGGTAGTTTGCTTAGAGCCCTTACTAACAGATGTTTGAATGAATGTTCTGCAAGACCTCTGTGTATTTTAGGTTTTATCGTTTTATTAGCAAATAGCTATCATCTGGTGTATACTTGCTCTTTGGAAGTTCTTGATGTGGAAGCTGCTAATTTTTCAGTGCCTTTTTTTTTTGGGGGGGGGAAAATAAATAGATAAGTAAAAATAAAAAAATATATACTTTTTTTTTTGTGTGTGTGCGCATGTGTGTGTGCATTTAGGATGAGAACAATGGAACTTATAAAGCCTTTACTATAAGTAATTTTTTCATGTGTCAGAATGAGTAGTTTTGTGAGATTCACATCCACACAACCAGAGATGGGACTGAAGCTGCAGGTGGTGTGAGAGACACCCATGTAAAAAAATAAATTAAGCCACAGATAAATACATAAATAAGATTTACCGAACAGAAACAATACTCCAATATATTTAGAACAAATTAAAAGAAAAAACAAAACAAAACAAAACAAAACTTTACAAAAGCATGAATAATCACTAAATAAAGTGTTTCTGGTATAGCAACTGGACTTTGGATCCTCTCAAACAAGTATCCTAACAAGGATCCTAAGTATCTCTCTGGAGAAATGGTTCATGCTATTTTAATAATGGATAACTAAATATATATACATTTTTATGTATTTCTATTTAATAACTTACATTTGTATACAACAATCTCCGGCAACAGTTTACATGATCAACCAGTTTCCACACTGGTGTAATGCACAGTAACTAGTTCATTTTCTTAGTGTTCTCTGGATATAATGTATGCCCATATCTGCTTTCTGTGCCTTTGGATTAATATCGACCTTGTAAAAACAATTTCTATATCCAAAAGTCCCCAGAGCACTTTAAAAAACGAGGTGGTAGTCTCTCAAATACCATTACAATTTCTGCAATTACCAGGCTTACTCCTCACAGGGATCCTCTTCTCAATCATGAGACCATCAGAAATTACAGGATCTCTTGTTCTCAGATGTGACAGCCCAGTTGTGCAGCAGCAGCAGCAATTATGGGGCCACCAGCAGGCACTGATCTTTTCCACTTCTTCCCTAATCAAGCAACCACAGCCAAGACCAGGAACAAATTTACTCTATCCTTCCCTTAGTCAAAACTTCACTGCACACTCAGATTTTTGCTGGCATGAAATCTGGTACGTTTCACCCTGTATCTCTTGTATGCCTTCACCCACCTTCTTATCTCATTCTAAAACTAACATATTTCTGAGACTGATGCTCCTGGGCTCCCTGGTATGTTCAGCATTTAAGTCAGCCCAGCCTGTGGCTCTGCTGCTCCAGGCTCCCTGACATAGTTGGCTAAGTACTACTGTTCTTGTGCCAGTCAACATGTAGAAAGGTTGATCAGCCATATATTAATGAGTAATACCAATGCACTGATGTTATTTATAGAACACGAAGGTCATACCCCCCCCAGAATTCTGAAGAATTGAGGCTCTTATCTGACAAGGCAATATTCACCCACCTTGCTCTCTCATCCCCGAGCATGGTTCTTCCACGTGTACCCTTCTACCAAAGTTACTCACACACTTTAACTGCATGACATATCTATTTTGGTATTGTACACCATTCCTTACACTGCTGTTTATATTGAACTATTTTATCTTGTCTTATGGTGTTCATAATATTCCAGCTCATACGTTTTCTGTATATCCACCATGGCTGAAGTCTTTGTGTGTTACAGGAATAATAACTGCAGTGATACAAAAAAGGATAATGTTGTGTGGGAGGATAAGGTAAATTAGCCACGAACAGAAGAAAAATGAGTTAAGAAATACGAGGTTAGGACGAGTTACTAAATACAAGCTTTGGTTAGTGAAACTGGGAGAAGAACAAATCTAATGTTTAGGCATGGATCTGTAGGTTAGAAATCACTAAAGAGGAGACAGATTTAGAAGGTCCTCTTACAGGTTTTTGTTAGAGATTAGCAGTTCTCATTAAAATATTACCATTACATCACAGGAAAGTAGACCATGGTACAGAGAAACAGTCGTGAGTGGGAAGGAAAATGGTACAAACAGAGAAAATGTGACAAGAAGGAGAAGAGGGATGACTGAAGGTAAGTATGTGAGAGTCAGAATCATAATTTAGGATTTGATCCCTTCCACTGAAGCATCTAAAATGACTTTGGATATGGCAGAGAGAGAATACAAACAACAACCCTGCCATGGCCATTTCTATATTGCCTAGAAAAAATATAATGTGAACTATGCTGAAGGAAAGAACATAGATATGAACTATGTGGAAGGAAGGAGTAGAGATAAAATGAAATCAGAATTAAAAGAAGGAGCATATTTTAAAGCCATGAATGCAAAAGGAAAAAAAGGTAAACAGAAATCAGTGCTCTTTTAACAAGAGAGTTCTGAAAAGGGGAAAAAAAAAAAAAAAAAGAATATTAACAGAACAGACAAAGTGACGACAAAGTGACCATTTTGACAGATGGAACAATTCAGGAAATACAGAATTGTGGAAACACAGAAGACCAATGAGATTTATTTATTTTTTGCTCACTGTATTTAAAAACATTAAAAGTCAGTGTTACTTGTAAAGCAGTGAACAATACACATGGGTGTTGTTTTATCAGAGTGTCAACCTATGCGGAGAAACAGAGGTCAGCAGAACTTTAAAAGGGAGATATGACTTACTCTGACTTTAATTTGCTTTCAAAAACATGGTCACTGACCCTTTAAATCACAAGCCAATTACAAGCATTGTAGTGCCATTACTAATTACATGTGGAGAGTGTAAATTTAAAATGGCAATTTCAATTTTCAGGTCATTTAGAGAATGCGGGAAAATGAAATTGCATACTAATTAGTTCATGTGTGTCAGACACCTGAAAGATTAGAGAAAAAAAAAACCTGCACTCATTACAAGTGAGTTATAACCAAAGCACTCAAACCTTTCATTTGTCAAGCTGCATATAAATAAAGAAATTAAATGACAAAGAAAATTGATAATGATGGAACAAGGCAAAAATAGGAATGGGCCTTTACATAATTATATTTTGTGGGACTTTGCCCATTATCCAACATCTTCCTCTAGGATTTATCTAGCATTAGAAACTGTAATAGAGTAACAGGCTATAGCTTCAGGTTCACTGCATTAAATGTTAATTTACATTTCCTAAAAATGTAATTTCTGGTTTCAAAGTTTAGATTTAATTTCTGTCACACTTTCACACTGTTTTTCAAAGTGCCGTAATCTGGACCAGCTGCTCCATCTCCCAGACCAATGTAGAGAAGGTCCCATACACAGACCCTCTAAATTATGATCCAGGTTGAAGTTGGTGAGACGGTCAAGAAAGTAAAAATAAGAGTAAGCTGTTGTTAGGAGGACTTCTCCCACAAGAGCAGAAGGAAGTTACCCAGAAACTTAGCAGATCCGAGTAGCCTCACTTTTTTATAAGTTTCCACAGTTGCTGAAGAAGCACCTCCCTGGCCATTATGGAAGCTGTGTAATTATAGCATACGGGACTTCTGTGCTCCTCTTCTCTCAGCATAAACTGTTCACCCATACAGGGGTCATATTGCAGTCTTGAAGAATCATACAGGGCTCCAGTGTAAAGGACTACTACACAGTGCATAAGATGTGAGTTTGTGAAGTACTTTATCCTTGCCAAATCAAAACAGGATTTCTCCAGAACACTAAAAATTACTTTTTATCTATAAGTATCATCTCCTTATAAAATTTAGATTTCTCTCTCCATGTGTTTTAAGGAGAAAAATCATCAGAAAAGGAAAAAAAAATCCTCTTAAGATTTAAATGTGTTTTAATATTGCAAACCCTGAACTCAAAACAAAACAAAACAAAACAAACAAAAAAAAAAACCACAGTTGGAAAGTTCTGTGAAAACTAGAGACCAAAGTTTATTTCTGAGGAAAAATGAGAAGAAAAAGAAAGGAATGCTAGGAGCTTACTACACATTAATCATATCACTTAATTAGCTTTTTAGAGAGTCCTTACATACTAGGGCTGTCAAAATTACAGAATAACCCGCAGGGGATTGGCACTACCTAGATTGGGTCATTAACTCCAAAAAAGGAACATATTTTTCAAACCTCATGCCCTGGGCTGAAATTTGTAGAAATATTTCTCCTTTGGTCCAACCTTCCTTCCAGGTAAGCACAAAGATAAGACTTCCCTGGGAGCAAAGTCCAAGGCACACATAATTACGGTCTGGGTAGAAACCTGCCCAGTTCTCTGAGAGCTGCCTCAATGACAGGTGCTGGCTTTGCCAAGTACCAACATGGAAGCAACTGGCTGCAGGCAGTCTGCATCCAGGCCACCTTCGACTACAGCCATATCTAAGACGGGACCAGTGCTAAATGAATCTGACTTTTTTCTCCACACTTTTTAATAAAACCCACACCCTGAAGCAGCCCCAAAAGCTAATGTAACATGGACATTTTTCATTATCTGTTAGCTACATTAGCTTTCCACTCCTGCAAACATAATTCGCAAGTCCCTTTGTGTTGTTCTTTCCAGGTCTTTTTCAATATGTAAATTTCACAAACTTCCCAACCCCCTCCAGTCAGAAGAAAACTGACTTCAGATATGTTGAAAGACCTTTGTGTTTTCACTCTGCAGTGAATAACAAACAGTAACATAGGCTTCATTTTTCAGAACTGACAAAACCCAGCATTCTCACCACACCAGCTCCAGAGAACTTCATCAAACAGCGCTTTGTGCCTGTTCTCCAAACAAGAAAAATGAACAGGCAATCCTGTACACTTTTTCCCCAAACATCTGGGAAACCCTCACAAAAATTGCAAATGGTAGTCAGCATGAAAACTTGAATAAAAATTATTCAATGCACACAAAGGTAGGTAGGTTCGAGAAAAGTGTATCTGACACTTTCAGGAGACATATGGACAGCTCATCTCGGTGCTGGTGGATAAGATGGTCAGGTACTGTCTTCTCCTCTTCCTGTGGTGGGTTCACTGGAAGGGAGGCACCCTATTCACATGTTGACTGTAGTGATTAGTACGAATGTTTCTTTCCACAAGTATCTGGCATCACTTTTATTAACAGTTGACGACACTAAAGCTTAGCCTAATTCATATATAATAAAAATGTCACAAAACTAAAGACCTATAGCAATCACTAGGCAATCATTACCTTCATTAAAATACAGCCACAAGATTTTACATTCTACTGCTTCATGAGACTTATACCAAAGTCATCTGCTGCTGGCAGAGAAATCCGGCCCACAAAGGGGGCACTGCCATTTGAACTATTCTAGCCGTAACATCCTTAAGCAGGAATGGAAAAATGTGTATTTTCAGCCCTGCAGATATGGTTGAACAACTATTTCAACCTTAATTACAACAGTTCCCGCTACTTCCAGCATGATGCACACAACGCTTAACCTATGTGCACCGAGCAGCTCAGCAGAGAGGACATACAATTCCCGCAGGCTCTGGTACAGCCAAAACCACATTAAAGCAGTCTAGAATTATGCCCAAGGAGTGTGTCAAAGTACCTCCACCAAGAGATATCACTACTAAATGCTACTAACGACCTAATGAGCAAATGTAGCATATGTGGAAAGCTGCTTCCTTGGAAAGAGTCTTTATAAATTTGCTTCTGTGGCTTAAAGTCACAATGGAACATATGCACACTTTTTTTTTGTAAATAAAAAAGATCTGTGCATTTGCAAAGTTGAGATTATTACTGTTTTGCAACTAAATAGTCCCTTTTAGTCTAGGCTACATTTCTGACAGTGAATAAGAATCTAGCTGTTAGTTTACCACTTGTCTTCATCAGTTTCTTAAGTGACTCTGGCAATTGAATCAAGGAGATTTTTTCTCCTCAGCTCCATCTGTTACCTGAATCCACGGCCATCTGTCATTTTCTGCAGCAGTCCAAGCGTTCACAAGACCCTTCTTATTAAGTCGTGCATAGTATGGATACCATTTCTGGAGTCCAAAGAGAGCTCGATGAGTGGATGATGCAGTAATTTGTTGATTTGACACAATTCCTCCTTCTATTCCTAGTGGGCCAGAGCATCCTATGAATGGAAACAAGAAACGTATGCAACTGAAATTATTTATTTCTCCGAGTCCCAAATGGTTGCAATTACAAACAGCATACAAATAGATCCAGAATATCATGTTAAATACCTTATTAGAAGAGATTTAAAGCGCTTAAGTAGCATCTTCTTAAAAAAAAAAAAAAAGAAAGAAAAAAAGTACAGAAATATAGTTTGTAAGTAACTATTCCCATTACAAACTTAATGAAATCAGTAAAGATTTCCATTTCTTTTAGTTTGTTCTCTCTGAAGAGCTGTCTGTGCTTTACAGATACCAACATCAAGAAAATGATTCTTATATTCAAATACTGAAATAGCCGATAAAAGCAAAATTCTCTAATTTCTGTAAAGTTCCACATTGCTACTCGTGCTATAAAGGTCAGAATTTAGCCAATACTCTTCAACTTGTTATTGCAGTCATCTTTAGAAACACGAATCTATAAATACAGTATGCATTTACTCTGAAAAAAGTTAAAGGTCTTATGCACCTAATGAGCAAACCACAAAGTATGTATTTAACTGTAATGTTTAAATGTTCCTAATTTTAAGAGTGGTATTCAGCCAGAACAGCAGTACTTGTTGATGTAATTTTTCTTAAAGCCATGACACTTTTTAAACATATTTTTCTGAAGCCACCCAACTTGGGTACATCAACAATAGCATTCAGTTATTGTATGCAATCCAAACAGAAAAAAAAATAAAAAAATAAAAAAATAAATTCTTTATATCCAAATGATTGTCAGCCTGCCTACTATTAAATATCACCAACCACTTTCAAATAATTTTTTTTTTTTATTTGATTCTGATGCACAATATCGAGAGAAGTACACTGCAGGAGTATGAAATGTAGCAGTTCGTCTGCTCAGTTGTTCAAAAGATCTGCTGCATGGGTCAACTGCACCTTGGCAACTTTAAACTCAACAGAACAGAGAGGATATTTACTTACACTTTAGTCTTTCTCAGAAGCCTGTCAGTGCATTCACCTTAAGCACTGTCCAGGAATGAACTCTGAAATGGTACTACTATGAAATCCTTACACCATATGGGCAGAAAGTCACAAATGATTTAATTCTTCATTAATTTAAAGGCACAGAGAAGGAGAAGTGACCGGCACAATTTGCTCTCCTCAGCAGAAGCTGAGGCAGGGAGACAGTGCTAGGCAATGCAATCCCTGGGTATTACGCGTTACTGGTAATGAAGACAAATAAAACTAAATTGCAGCTTTAAGTTGTTTACAGAGGAAAGGCCATGGGTAAGCAGGTGCTTGGGTTCTGAAAGAAGAAAGTAAAATCCCATGGTTGACTTCCAAATGTGTTACTTCTCAAATGAGAAACCGGCTTTTCTTCCAGGAAAAGCTCAAGTGAAACCTTGGCCCCATTGAAATTAGTGACTGACATGAACCACACTGTACCATAATATCAAGCACATGTGTACCATAATATCAAGCACAGCCCACTAAACTCGCCTAGAGTCTAAAACTGTAGTTTGACGTTTTTGCATCACATACTTCCCAACAACGAAGGCGATGCAATCAGAACTTGACTAATAACTCTGTCAATGCTGTGCAAAATGCAACAAAATGCAGCTCACTCTCCTGCTGCTGTGCCAGATGCACACAAAAGCCAGAAGAAAACAAATTCCTTGTCACCAGTACAGGTAAGTACAATATATGAAGTATTAAAAAAAAAAAAAAAAAAAAAAAAAAAAAAGTCTGTTGGGAAAGTATAATTTTTCACTGTGTTATCAACTGTTACTTAAAAATTGGAAGACCTATGGAACCTTAACGCTGTTTTTGAAATCTGTTCATCTAATTTACTTATTAGGATATCTTCATCATTTCATAATGGAAAAGAAAGCAGACATGTGTCTCTATATGTATATATATAAATACGAAACTCACAGGTACATAGAGGACAGATTCCACCTTGCCATGAAACTCATCACTACAAATAGCAAGTATAGATTGATAAATATTTAAAATTAGAGATTTGGGGAAACAGAAGAGATGTGGAAACAGAGGAGAAGTCTCTAAGAAGAGCTTAAAAAGGCAGTGTAGATGCATAGCAGGTATTTTCACATGGATGTGGAGCATACAGCTGTATTATGTCTTGTCCTGGGGATGAGGGCCCATGACAGCCTTGCTAGCATTATTCAGTGACCTAACAGGAAAATCATATGCATGAGGACAGGACCCCAACATGTATCAGGGTCAGTTTTGACTGAGCTGGAGAGTAGGAGTATCTGGCCTTAGCAGATAATTTTCAAAAGCAGAACATTTATTTGCCACCAAGACCCTCAATCTCCCATAGATGTCCCAAATTTGTCAGAAGAGACAAGGATTTCTAGCTTTTTAGGTGCAGAACTGTGTAAGACTTCAGCTGAAGGCATGCTTGTTCTCATGCTTGGTATGTGTTAAACAATACTTGAAATACATGTGAACTTCTTTCAGGAGACATGCAAATTTTCTGTTCTACATTGAAGGCAGATAAATTACCAAGTACAACACGTACTGTGCTTTGTCAGCTATATGTCCATATATGGTCAAAGTGTTTACCTTCCCTTAGATTTAGGAGGATTTTTATTCCTGAAATCCAAAGCAACTCCCTACCTTCAAGGAATAGGTACTTCATTGTACAAACTTACTTTAATTGCAGTTCCAGTCTTGGTTTATCATGTTTGTCATTTTTTCAGTGTGAATTAATCCCAAATTCATCACTTCTAGAAGTTAAAGATGCTAGTCTTTAAGATACTACATTGGTGTTCATTGGTGTGTAGGAAACAGTAGAATAGGTATTACTTTCTAAACAATATCAGCTCTATAACATAATATGTATGTATGCACTAATAAGATATGTTTTAAGATTTTTTTCTCTGCCATGATATAAATTAGATTATTCTCATTAGGTGGGAAATTTCAGTTAAGCCTCATGCTTATAGGTCCATGACTTGCAATACCATCCTACTGCCATGAACATAGCACTGCCAAGAAATTAAGCAACTTTCTAGGCACAGGCCTGGCATACAGACCCTGAGGAAGCCCACTGAAATCTAACTACTCCTGAGATGTTAGATGCATGCATAGTAATGGCTTGTTTTCTTGAGAAGTCTTATCTCGAGCTTGATGACACTGAACTTAATCTTCTGTTTCATAGCCAGGTCAATTGGTACTTCAAGATCTTTATAAAACTCTTCAGTACATTTTAGAAATGCTAATTACATTTCTTAAATTTTCATTTTGCTACGTTGCTCCTCCAAAAGATATTGAACTTCAGTGGAGGTTTTGCTATGACTCTACAAGTAAGCTCTTTCCACAGTTATCACTGCCCATTTACCCATCCTTGTGTTCTTTCTTTTTAATCAGACATTATTCTACAGGAAAACTTTTCAATTTACTTTCTTTTATCAGTTGAAAGGAAATAGTTGAACACATTTTTGTGTTTCAAATACTGCACAGAAAATGGACTTTCTTTACCCATATGCTCATTAACTTCTTCCAAGTAGGCCAAATAGATTTGTGAGTCATGCTTTCTCCTTACAAAAGGTATAATGAAACTATTACTCTCCAAATTCCCAAGAAATTTACTTTGCCTGAAAACTACCATCTGAATCACCTGCCTCTGGTTCTATCAAGCATGTTTTATCAGTGACTAACTGTTTACAGACTAGCTGCTGTACAAAGATACTCAATTTGGGCCACAAACAGTAATTTAATTTAAGATACCAATTGTTCCTTTTAGTGCTTCATGGCTGTGATTTGCTATAGACTTCTAACAATGGAGAAAACAAGCAGAAACAGCCTTTGGAGACCGTCTTTTAAACAAAACTAAGATATGCATGTTTGCAGAACAGGTACAAGCCACATTGGTTTGTTGTTATATCTCCGCTACTATTAAATCAACAGTTCATTTAACAAAAAATCATGACAGCTTGGCAAGCTGCAGTCTCCAAGGGAGTGATAATACCACTACTGTGTCTGTGCAATTCAGTCTGGTCAACGTCAGTCACCAATTTTATTAGTTAATGTGAACACACTGGGGTATGACAATCAACTTGATAAAAAAAAAAAAGAAAAAAAAAAAGTTAAAAAATCAGGTAGTAGCAATTAAAAAGCTGTGTGACAGGTTGCTGATACAGATTCACAAGGCTGATTTTGTCATCTGGAGCTGTTACTTTTAATGTCATTGAATAGCAAAATACTAACAAGCAATTTTGCTTTTAGTCCTATAGTGGCAATTGTTATTCACTAAATAAAGCTGTATTGATGTTTCTATAAATCTCATTAAAAAACACAAACCTATGCCCACAATACCTCATTGGCCATGAAGAAGACACAGTGCAAAACTGTACCACAAAGTAGGTTCATATTTTATAATGGATCCATTGAAAGATGGCAAAAGTCAACAACTCCACAGAAAAAAATAAGGATTCATTTATATCTTTTCAGTTCTTTGGAGACTTCCCACCAACCCATCTGAAGATGGAATGGCTATAAAACTCCCTCGAATGTTCCTTTTATAATCTCAGGCATAACCAGGTCTGAAATGCAACATACTATTTTGCACCACAAAGCAAGTAACAATTAGTCCAGATGTCCAGATGTTTACACCCTAGTCTCTTAAAATATATATATATATATTTTAGTATTATATATATATATATATATATATAATATATATCCCTAGCTGAACAAAAATACTAAATGCAAAAGGAAATATGACCTTTAGCTTATTGGCATCTTTAAACACATAAAGAAGAATAGGCAGATATGTCACTGATTCCTGCTCTTAACAGGGAGAGAGAAACCAATTCAAGATAAAAAATTAGTACTTGTAGGAGATAAGAAGCAGAAAGCACTGAGTAAACATGTTACTTGAGTATATTTAATTTGGATGACTACATTTATGTCAGTCCACAAATTAAGAAAAACCTCCAAATGGTTTAAAAATTACTTGAAAATGTGAAGATTATGCCTCTGTAAACAGAAGAAAAAGATTTCTTGTTATTGACAATGAAGCATGTCTGATTTTGCAGCATGAATATATAGCTTTCATTTTCTCTGTTGGTTTCTCTCTAGCTAACGTCATCAAAACAAACAGATGCAAATTTGAAGGCATGCAGAAAACAAATCTGCTTTAGACATCTGCAATCCTGTCTATCTCCAAGCTCCTCATTTTCTGGAATGAGATTACTCTGGCTGTACTTAGCACAGCACGGTAATTGTGCCGAACACAAACCCTGACAATGGGATTACAGATGACCTCTGATATTGCAGTAATTAATGCCAATACACGCATCAAATCCCCACCAAGCAATCTAGGCTTCATCCTCCTGTTTCTTCGTGTTCTTCCCCATGCCATGCATACCTCCCTTCCCAGTTTGTTCTGTCTCTTCAGGTTTTAACGAGTTTATTTTTATAGGAGCTGGTTAGATAGATATGGACAACCATTCGGTGGTCTGCCACTGAAGTGCCATCCATGTGCGATGTTCTCACGGGGCTTGTTTTTTTCACAACTTCACAACATGATAAAATCCTTTATTTTTTTGTTTTGTTCTTTTTTTTTGTTGTTTTGTTTGTTTGTTTGTTTGTTTAAACACGTAAGGTGCTTTTGTGCAGTGGTGGCTGTGAGACACAGCTTCCCTTCCTACGAGAGGTGTCAGCAGACCCTCTCACGGATTCAGGAGCATGACAGTCTCCAGAGGCCAACTTCACCTTGTACAGTTTCACAGAGAGGTTTTGTCTCTCTGAAAATACACATTTCCCCATGCCGGCCAGCAGCCCCAGGGTGGGATTCACATCACTCTGATAGACACCCAGAAGGATTTTCTACACTGACCCAGCTCAGGGAAAACTGACACTTCCAGCATAGTGCAGGAGTGCATGGAGATGCTGGCTCAGGCACTGAAAGCAGATTAGCTTTTTAAATGTATATATATATATATGACACTGTGTCTGAAATGGAGGCTTGTTATTCAGGGAATAATTTGCTTTACTCTAGTTTGGTGAATTTTTCATTCTGCTGTTTGCACAGAATTACCTTTGTAAATTCCCCATGCAAAACCCAGGGATTAATGTCTGGGGAATTATCACGTATGACCTGGTTAAAGAGGGAACCTATCCAACAGGAATACTATTAAAGGAAAATACAACTTCTGATATATGAAGTCCCTAAGCAGCCAGAAGCTGGGAAAATGTGATGGGAGAACGACCAGTTAGTGCTTGTCCATTTTGTCATGCTCTTTTACTTAGTGTTCACTTCATCTCACCATTCAAGGCAGGACTGTTGGACTTTATTCTGAGCAAACATGTTTAGTCTTAAACTCAACAGGAAAGGTATATCTAAAATCTCTTATCTGCAAAGCTGTAGACGGAAAAAATATATGTATTTTTAGTACTGCTCCATAAAGAGTTGCTTTGTACTGAACTCAAAAACATTAATGGCATTAATAGCATCCATAGGCACATTCAAGATGCGTTTAATGGAACTGGCCTGGAAAGCAAACTTCCACAATGAAGCCACACTGTTTAGGGATCCCTGTTATAAAAAAATAAGGTTTCAGATGACCTGGAAAAATCTCTATCCCAAAACACATAGACTAAATCCATGTAATTCCCAACAAATGCTTTCTGAATGCATTCCACAACCCTATTCAGTGTTTGACTGCTGCCCAGCTTGAATCTTCCCTGCTCTGTCTTACTATTTCTTGTTCTAACTCCACAAGCATGGACAGCAATGTACTGTTCGGGCAGCAGACTTTGCTCTATCTGACAGCATGTCCCTGTCTGCTTTCACTGTTCTTTGTTCTACCTGGGGGTGCCAAACAGCCACGATGTATACTAAACACACAGTCGAACTCAAGGAGAGAAAGCCCATGGCTCTCCTCGCCTACCAGTTATTGGGATGAATGGAGATGTAACCCAAAATCCAGATAGGAGTTCAGAAACTAGAAAAGCAATGATGTTGTACTGGGTCTGGCATTACTTCTTCCCCTCCTCATCTAAGAAGGGGGAGTGAGAGAGCGGTTGTGGTGTTTAGCTGCCTAGCACGGTAAAACCACCACAAAGGTGAATCTTGACAATATTGCATGTGGCCAACGTTCAGCCACAGCAGAAAATTACCATCATTCCATTGTGATTTCAGAAAGGACATGCCATCTAAACACCAAAAATATTTTTTTCCTCTGAGCTTATACCATTAATTATTCAAAAGTTACAGCATTCAACAGTTCAGTGATATGCATTACATTTATTCTATTTTGTTTTCAAGCACAAATCTGACTTTTGTGAAAAAAAAATAAACTTATAAGTTATGTTGCAGTAAGGAGCATGGGGAATTTAGTTTCTCAAATTAATCTGCTGAGCTCTTGTTTAGAAATATATTAATCTTTATGTGGAAAATGATTTTTACATTTCAAGTTGGCACTGTGAAAAATGACATTTCTACCATGTTTGAGTAGTGACATTAACCATTTTATATAACATAGCCAATTAAACACTACTAAGATTAATCTGAATAAAACAGAAATTATGAAGTAGCATTAAAAACAACAACAACAACAACAAAAAGAACTTTCACAAAAATTAAACTACATATTTATCCTAGAAGATAAATTCATATAAACTTTCAGGTCGCGCTACAAAGTAATTGACATATGGTCATACTTTCACAAATAATGAATGGCAGATACAGAAACCATAGCCCCTAACACTGTACAAAAATAATTGTTTTTTTCTATTGCAGACTGAAAAGATATGCAATTCCAAGTTCTATTTACAAATCCCAAGGATTTTTGTGGATCTGGACTTAGGCAGCTGTACTTGGAGGAGACTTGTGCAATTGTGGAACTATCTCCTTTGCTTCTAGTCACTGTAAATGGTTATGGCACAGCACAGCCAATCTAAGCATAATTTAAGCATTTAAAAAATAAAATTATCAACCCAATTGTATTTCAAAATAAACCCTTTCATTTGCTACTGAACCCTGTGCAATCCATGCACTTTTCTCCCTTTCACAGGTGCAGATTGAAATATTTCTTTGAAGAATACAAGAAAACTCAATAGTTTTCCAGCTATACTAGTAAATTTGCTAATCAGGCATGGCATTCTGCAGAAGTTCAGCCTGATTTCAGTGTGATTACAGAAAATTGTTTTCAGATTTCCCTGATTTTGTATTCACTTTTATCTGTCTTGAATAACATGCAGGTTTTTGTTTGATTGTTTGCTTGATTGTCTATGGAGTATGTACCACATACATAAAAACATATATATAGCAAACGTATTATATTGTGTTATAACCCCTTCTCCTCCTAAATCCATTCCAAATGAGATACTTTTTTTCAGTCACATTTGTACTAGACCAACTAGCAATTTCTATACATAGGGTGGATAATCTTATCTTAAACTAGAAGTATTAAAATTTCCAGTAGTTTTCATAACTCCTGGGAAAAAAAGAAAAATCAAGCTAAAGAATATTCACACCACTGCTGCGAAATGAGGTTCACTACTTGGAAAGCTCATATTCTGCCCATCTTCTAGAGTAACCTGCTGACACAGATGCACACTCTTACAGTCATGCTGGCTTGGTGGGAATGGTAATTTCACAGGTGCTAATTGAATAGGAAATCTCATTGATTTCCTTTATAACATTTGATAAATCCTATCAGTAGTGGTGAAATATCTGGATTCTGACTAGCTGACTGTTTTGAAGTCTGAACAGGTTCTCTGAAATAGTTACAGGAACCAGATGCTGATACTATTTTATTTTTAACAATTAACCAACTACTTCTAATTTAAAGGCAGTGCATGACGTGTATGTGTATGCACTGAATGATCGCATCATTTCAAAATCTGCCTGTTCCAAAAAACAAATTTGAAAAAAAAATGCATTCTCTTGGAAGTAAGACTGGAAAGACAAGATATAGTTACAATGAAAGTCAATCTGCATTTTTTTCTAGCAGGTCTACAATGAAAATCAGTGGGATTACAACATCAATGTAATTAGCATTCCTGCAAGCCAGCCTGACAATCAGAATGTTCCCTTGCCTCAACAGAGAAGAGTATGTGCTTTTCAAGTGGCGAATCTCATTTTGCTGCCTAGAGACATTTTTTTTTCCCCTCAGAAGAACAGCGACTGTTCCTAGAAATTACAACATTACTAGTTACAGCATGTATTCATTGAAATTGTTTAAAAACTACTAGTGGCGCTAATATGAATTCTACATTATGATGGAATACATGTTCTACAGAAAGAAGTAAAAATATGGGAATATCCTGCAATATACTGTTGAAGTAAAACACTAAATATGAGCAATAACCACAGTGGAGAACACGAGCTGAATGCAAATGGCTGTTATTTAAATCTGTCTATCCAGAAATGGCAGTTCTCATGGCCTCTAAACTGTTTCCATCTTCTTCTAAAAATCATCTAACTTTTTAATAACTGGAAATTCAGATAACTGCATTTAGATCTTGTTTCTTGAAGCCATTTCATGTAGGTATAACCTTATATTCATGTAAAGCAGTCTGTAGGATCAGGGTTTGAAGCCATGTTAAAAAATACAGAATTAATTTAAAGGGTGAAAAAAAATTTATTAGGGTGAAAAAAATTCTGAACGAAGATTCAAAATCAATCTTTGTATACACACAGTAAAAGCAATTTTTCATTACTGCCATAGTGTAGTACAATGATATGTGATATTTGGCAATCCATGAAGTATTTTTAAACAAAAGTGAAACATTTATATATATACATTTTTTCTATATTAAGCTTTTTCCTTAATCACTTATCTTTTCACCATAAACAGGGCATTATTTCAAAGTATTTATATGAAGAACTAGCTAATCAAACAAAGGAAATATAAGTGCCATAATTCACATGACCAACCTTCAGCCATCTGAAAGTTAGGTATCTACCCCAAACTGGCTGCTTAGACTCTTTCTGTGGGGCTCAACTGCTGGGTCCTACACCGTTCTCTTAAAGAGAAGGTTCAGGGAGTCTTATGCACTTGTATAAATACCTGATCAGTGTGAATAAAGGCAAAGCAGCCAGGCTCTCCTCTGCAGTGCCCAGTGAAAGAGGCAATGGGAACAACTTAAAAAGTAGGAAATACCCTCTGAATGCAATTTAACATATTTGTTTGTTTTTTTGTTTTATCTGTGAGGATATTCAAACACTGGAACAGGTTGCTTATATTGGTTTTGTAGCCCCACTTATGGAGATACTCAAAAAAAAAAAAAAAAAAAAAAAAAGTTCAGATGATCCCAGAGATCCCTGACAACCTCAACCTTTATCTGACTCTGTGACTCTGTGGTCCTGAAGGGTAGCTACTCCAGCATATTTTCAGATCCATGCTCTTGGGCTGGTGGTAAATCCTGTAGATCCACACTACCTCAAAGGGTCTCTTTCTGAGCAGGAATAATCTGAGGTGGTTCTGTTGACTTTGGAGTCTTATTGATTTGCAGTAGGGGGACATTTTCCCCTGACTACCTCACTTTATCCCATGCTATACAGTGATACATGAAATAATAAATAATTTTGTCATTGATTTAGCACTTTTTCTACTTGGGAGCCATTCACAAGCAGAACACTATTTCTGCAAATGTGTCTGCTGCCCATATTTTTCTTGGTAAAATTAAGTATGAATATATTTCAGTTTCAGTCTATAACAGTCTGTTAAAACGATACCTGGCCTTCTAAAATCTGTCTGTTTTCCTGTACCAAATTAAATTTTTGCAGTGAGCCACACGGTTAATTAGCATTTTTAAGAAAACAGGATTTCCAGTTGTAGGACTTATACCTCACATTTCCAGCTGAAGGTAGAAGCAGTGAAGGAGACTTTTTCATTTTCCAGAGGACCCTGTCTTTTGCATATACATGTACAGACAGACTGTATCTCTAAAATGTACACTCTGATGGACTGAAGAAGAGATGAAATTACTGGAAGCACTCTGGCTTTTTACACAGAATTTACTTCCTTTGCACTTGCACAAATGAAACATATTGTATGAAGGTAATGTGAAGGGTAGTCACATATCTGATTAACTGACTCCTGGCTTGGCTCGGTAGCCATGAGCACCGTGTACCAATGCAGCTAGAGATAACATAAACACACTAGGTATATTCCTACATACACATTTTTTGAATGTACTGGCCTCCGTTTTTATGTCAAACACATTCTTACTGACATCTAATCTTCTCTCAACTTCATGACAACTTATTTTTTTTTCTTCCCTCACTAGTAGCTGTAGCTTCTTATATCATCTCCTAAAGCATCACTTTTAAACACTAGCACAGCCTAAGCCCTTTGCAGTCCCTCCCCCACAGAAGTAGATTTTCACTTGGAATGAATCCTAAATTGTGCAAGACCTGTGTATGGAGCACTGACTTCTTAAATATTAAAGCTTTGCAGATCTGTAATATGAATATAAAGATCACGGTTGCCCAAAAAGGATGGTATACTGCCACAGCCACCTTACCTATAAATCTGATCTTGCTAAAAATCTCTAGCTCAAGTGAAGCAGTGCTGTGAATTTCAGCTGTTCAACCTGGACTGAAGTTTGAAGGTTGCTGATGAGTGCAACACAGTGGGGATACAGCTGCAGATCACAAGCTCAATGTTGCACTTTTTAGCTATTGGCTATTTCAATCAATCTTCACCTAATCAAATTGTTTGCTCACTCCATGCAGCTCAAGCATTTTTTCCACAGTCCAATGTTATGATTAGAGTGATATTGAGTAACTTGGTTGTAGCAACTCATGTTAATTGTTGTTCTGTCGACTAATCCCATGGGCAAGACTAAATCAATGTTTTCATTCTCATTGAAAGAATTTAATCAGCACTTTCCTTAGACATAGTAACAGACCATGTGTCCCTCTTTCTAGTACGTCACAACACAAGGTGAAAACATAAAATAGAATTTACAAAACCCCATTTATTTTGCACTTCAGTAGACTTGGAGTACTCACAATGACAGTTATTTCAGATTGCTTTTACCTATTACCAGATAAAAAACATAAAACAGGTTTATTACTTATAGGTGACTCCTAACTATGCAATGGAATAGCATATTTTTGACTGGCTCTGGTAAGTTTATGGAGCCATTCAGCTCTGAAATCTGATTAACAGAAAGCATTTATTGCTCTAAGTTTGCTTCTCAGATTTAAAACTACACAAAATGGATTTTCTTGACCTATGAACATTTTTATTATTATTCTGAAGCATGGCTCTAAATGTCACTAGCCAGTCTGGTGGTTGGCACTGAGGTGAAGAATATGATTAATCTTGTTTCATATCTTCACATAAAGTACTGTATGTCAAAGGCAACATCTTTAACAATTTACATCAGTAGCAACTAATGAATGCACAGACACTTCCAGACAAGCAAACTTTCCAGATGATGTTGTATTAAGCTTCAAATCTCTAGGAGCTGACATGAAAATGAAGTGATTACTTATGTTCTATTCAACAGAAGACAGCTTTTTAGACAGTAATGGGAAGAATTGCTACCTATTTGCTGATACGTCCAAAGAGATTAAATGCTTTTTATGCTGATGTAGCATCTCAGCCAACCACAGCGCATTATTCTGTTATCGTACTGGTCAGTACAGTTCATGTGTATAAGCAACGGCTATCAAAACTAATCAAATATAAAGAAATTAGATGTTATGTTCTACTTCTCAAGAGTGTCTTTACTGCTAAGTGAATATCACATGCTTCTATTACCAAATCCTCTCTCCATAGTTTTATAGTTAGGTTGTAAAATCCTGTCTTGGCCTTTACTTGGTCTACATGCTCCCTGCTGAGGAAACAGTGTAAAAATAGTCAGGCAATTGTTAGGTGGCTTGAGAATTTAAAAAGAGGAAGCAAAAGCATTCTTGAAGTGCTTTTGTCACCTAATATTCACTTGATTTTTCCAGTGGTAATGTGATTTCATGACTTAGTGTTTTTAGAAATTGTGTCTGGATGAAGAAACTAAATTTATAGACTTACACTATAGAGCTACACCAATAAATCAGTGCTTTATTCCCATCCACAAAAAATATCCCTAGGGTGCACTGTGGGAACTACAGACGTGTGAGTCTGCTTCCATATCTTGTAAGTTGCTGAGTCTATAATTGAGAATAAGATCACTAGGTACCTGGTTAAAGGCAATCTGCTGGAAAAGAGCCATCATGACCTCTGTAAACAGCAATCTTGCCTCCCCTGATGGAGTTCTTTAACAGTAGCAATGAGCACTGGGATAAAGGAGATACAATGGAAATAATATACTTGGATTTTCAGAAAGTATTTGAGAAAGTTCCATATCAAAGGCTTTTGCCGGTGAGTGGGGATATGGTCCTTCCATAGACTGAAATCTAATTAAAGAATAGGAAGCAGCTCTTCAGGATGAAATGTCAGCAGTGGGATCCCCTGGTGATCAGTGTTTGCATCAGTTTTACTCATCAGTGGCCTGGATAAAATTGTGAATGGGGAAACTGACAAGTTTGAAGCTACTAAAGTCTCTTGATCAAATGCTACTTTGATGGTGAGCAGCTCCAGAATGGCATAAAAATTTAATGAGTGGTAAAAAGGGTGACAGATGATCCCCAGTGTACACAAATAGAAGATACCACATATAGGAAAACAAACAAACAAGCAAAAAATCAAACCAAAACAAACAAAAAAAAAATAAACTATGCCTACACAATTCTGAACTCGGAAATTGCCATCACAACTTAAAACAGAGATCTCAGAGTCATCATCAAGAGTTCTCTGTAGTCATTGTCTCAAATTGCAGCTACAGCTCCTGCCAAAATAGAGCTGGAAAAAAAAAAAAAAAAAAGTTAGGCATGGAGAACAAGGCATAGACTATTATTTTACAGGTCTATGAAACTCTGGTGTGACCACATACCATGTACAGTTCTAGCCTCTACATCCCATGAAGATCAAGAGGAAGTACAGAGAACAGCAACTCAAATGATTAAAGGGAAACAGCAGGTATCTTAGGAAAAAGGTATAAAATCCTAGGACTTTACAAGCTGGAGAAGGAAAGGCTGAGGATGGATATGAGTGAACTTTACAGAAAAATGGGCAAGGTGAATGCAGTGCTGTTCATCACATCCAGAATACAGAAAATAGGAAGTACTCACTGAAATTCACAAGAAATCAGTTTAGCACATATAAAAGAAATTACTTCTCTGCACAGTGGGCAGTGATTTTCTGGAGCCTTCTAGAGGCACACAGAGAACTAACAGGTTCAAAAAGGAATTAGGGAAATCCAGGCATAATAGGATGGTCCAGGGACATACCCTCCGATATTCCTACTGCAGGAACTGTTGACCTGGAGCAGACATGAGGGCAACAAATGACAGAAAGTTCTCAAACATACCTTCCTTCCTTAAATAATGTTTTTCACTGCCATTGTCAGGGACTTAACCGTAAGCCAGACAGACCGTTGAACTATCTGACTAAGTATGATGGGTTTTATGTTCTTAAGAAATTAACAATAGAACAGTAGTGAAATTTAGCTAGAAATCCATTATGTCATTCATGTAAATAGACTATTTAAAAATCACTCCCCAGGAAAATACACTGCATACATAATGAATAAGTATAACGGTTCAATTAAGAATAGAAACTAGACTTTAAAAAGCTACTCCTTCAGAAGGCATCTCCTTTAATATAGTTTATAGGCTCTTTACTCAGCATTCTGTAGAAAACCTAATTATCCAATAATTTAATATTATAGAGACATAAAAATGTTTGTTAGTGGACTGCCAAGAACAGGGTTGTATTTCTAAGCTGATAAGCTATGAAACAATATTCCCTTTCCTGTAGTACCCCAGAAGAAATGTGGCCAGTGAAACCACTAGATAGGTATGAAATTTTTGTTGCAGCTGTTTAGAGAAGAGATGGAAGATATTAGAAAACACCATTCACTCACCAAAATCCAATTCTTTTAGAATTTTCTTATTTTCGTAAGTAAAGCATAAATAAATATTTGATTTGTGGATACAATCCTCTCACAAAATGCCTAGACCTTTGAAAACATATAGATTAACTTAGCATTTTTCACTTCTTATGACTAAAGAGAAAAATTTCACAAAATCCTATATCAAATGGCAAAGGGGAAGCTACCTGTCAGCAGTACATAAACCAGCACAACTCTGTTTGCAATTTCATCTTGATGTGTTCGGTTCTGCTGGCTGAGAAAGAGCAAGGTAACCCCACTGTGCTGAAAATACTAGTATTATGAAATTCCAAATAGACAACAAAGTTACTCAGCAAAATTACAGTGTAATTACCACAGACAAGTTGTTTGATTATTTTAACTCAATACTGCATAGATTACACTATCTATCCATAATGACTTCTCAAAAACAACAACAACAACAAAACACCAGAAAAAAAAAGTATTAAAATGTACACATCTCATTTAAATTTGCAATAACCTCTTCATCCTATTTCCTCAGCACCAATGTAAAGAGCCTATAGGACTGCGGAAACATCTTCCTGCCTTTCTTGTGTAAGTTACCCTATGTAACATTTTCCATGACTTGAAATCCCTTTGGATAAATGTGTGCCTTGCAATGTTGGTTGCTGATCAGCTAGCTGAACAGCAGTAGGATTGACAGAGCAGGAGAAATTCTTTGTTCCTCAACTTGCTGTTTTGCAGAAGAGGACCTAACTCAGAACAAAATCCAGAACAAGGAGGAACAGGAGCACTTAATTGCAGTAACTTCAGTAGGCATGCATTTGTGTCCAACCACATGAAGAAGGATGAAGTTCAGCCTGCAAAAAGGAGAAGCTTGGATTGAGGGTCTTGCAGGAAGTATAAGTTTAACTTGACAATGTCTTCTGAAGGTGCTTCACTATGCATAAAAGATGTCAATTAATCAGAGACCAGAATTTTCTTCTCCCCAGACCTCTTTCTGGGCCACAGACCGTGACATCTCTGCTTTCCCAAGTCGAAACACTTTTCTGCATTACTTCCTTCGAGGGTAAACACTGTTGACAGGTGCAGTCTTCACTCTTCTTAAAAACTACACTTTTCCTCAACATTTCAAGTTGGCTAACTTAGGCAGCTTCCCACTCTGTAAACTGTTTTGGTGAATTCATTGGGGTCTGCTTCTCCTTATATGTTACATAGGGGACGAAGGTGATACAGGGTACATGATGACTAAATGCTAGTAATGAGTAGGATCAAAAACTATTGGTTCAATCTTCAAAGCAATATGCAATTAAAGCTAGAAAGACTTAGCCTCACACCGGCCACATTTCATTATTAAATCGTATTTTACTTCCAGCAGTTCTATTTGCATGTCTAACACTAAACCATAGCTTTTAAAATATATCACATAACTTGTGCCCCATCTTGCCTGCAGAGAACTGGGTCAGACACCCAGCACCAACTTCAGCACAGATGAGAAGGGGCTGAAGGGATTCCATTGCGTGCTTTGGGAAGGAAGGTTAATCCTTGTGGGTTTTCCTGTTGACATTTTTTATCAAGGAAACAACTTCCCATGTCTAAAAATGAATCAAAACCAGCACTCTCTCAAATGCACTCTCTCATACCTGAAGGAAAAATTAAAGATTAAAATTAAAATGAACTAAAAAGGAGTTTTAGGGATTTCCCATGTGGTCATGATAGTGGTGGTGATGGAATCCAAGAAGACAGTATTCATTACTTCATATTCATAGACTGGAAGGAATGGGACAGGAAAGAAGAATGTAGAAGAGGAAGAGATTTCAGCAATCACAGTAAAATTTGTATGCAATCTTCTGTATGTAATTTTACTGCTGTCGAGAGACAAAAATATTTTCTGCATCAATATATGTTTTCTCCAGCTTGGATACAATGAATTACAAAATGGTTAATTTTTTTGCTGTGCCTGTATTTCAAAACATGGATGGGGTAAAATGGATTGAATAAAAATAGGAACATAGTTATTATAAAATTAGGTTTTAGTTACAGGTGCACAGACTGGGACAGATATTATCAGAACAGCAATACATTACAAATATCACAAATATAAGTAATACAGGCTACATATACTGAAGCTGATCTTCATTGAAGGTATGCAGTGTTGCCATCAACTGCACAGATTTTCCAACAAAGGAAAATCATATTTATGGAGGAGCGCTATCAAACAGATTTTGCTGGATCACTAATGGATATTAATCTGTCCATCTGTAAAAGTTTCACATCATTTCTTGTCTGTAAACAAATTTTCTAAGTAACTACACCAAACCAAAAGCCAGCTAAATTACATTTAGCATTAATACTAGCAAACAATCATTGATACTGAGGAAAAGTGTTTGAACTAAAATTAATTCCATCAGCTTTTCTCTGCAAAGAAATAATCCTGTATGCTACTTGTGAATTTCGAAATCTTTAATTCCACTTTGATTCTGAAACTCACTTGCACCCTTCTGAGCCTCAATTAACATGCAGCAGAAAGACTCCAAGCCTTTTTCTCTCAGGGTTGTGTTGCAGCAATTTTATTTTATTTTATTTTTTTTTCATGCCAGTGACAGCAGTAAGTAATGCTGTGGTGGCTGATCCTCCAAGCTGCAGGGGTGCATCCATCTGGGGCAGCTCTCAGGCTGAAGGCCACTGCTCATGGGGTGGTCTGTAGCCACAGAAGCAAGACATTTGCCTCTCTTCTGACAGGCAGTGATTGACTGCTATTCCCCAGCTGACCCCACACCAAGTTGTGATGAACTACACACTGGTTTTCCTTTTAACACAACTAACGATGAGATGCTGGAGACGTTCGGAATTTCTTCTCTTGTAAGCCCTTGAATCATCTGATGGAAAAAGCATGGTGGTGGCCAGGGACTAAAATAGATGTAACCTACTAGCATAGCTCATTCCCCTCCCACATATCTTACATATCACTGCACCAGTGCCTGGAACAGGAGCTTCGCTGGACTCTCCGTCTGTCCAAAGCAGCAGGAGCTGTGAATCTTGCCTCAGTGGGAAGTTGATCACTGAGCATATTACATTTCCTTCTCCTTCTGAAAACTGCAGGTGGGAGCTGTGCTGAGCCTGGAGATTTTATTTCATTTAGGGCTCGTGTAACCATGTTTTGTTCTGTTTTCTCTTCAGTTAATGTGGATTTTCATCTTTCACAGCTTGGTTGAAATTCGAAGTCCAAATGAATCTCCAAAACATGAAACAACTTCCAAGCTTCCAACTTTTGCAAAGTTTATATGATATTCGCTTGTATCCAACCTTGTGTCCCATACATTGACCATTGTAAACCTCAAAGCAGTTTCATTATGAGGGTTTGCATGGCTCTAAAAATGATTTACTCTCATTGCTCATTTCTGTGTCCACCAAGGGGGAGCAACATACCATATCAGTCTGACTCAGATCAAAAGCCACCCTCCATGATGAATCTATTTTGGAATAAATCACTTATGCATTATAAATAATAAGCCTTGAAATAAGGTATCTTTCCTACTGAGCTTGTGCCTGAAACAGCTAAAACGGTCCTGTGATGTGGCTGTTGGGAACTTTGTTGAGCCCACTGCAGCTATGAATTGTTCTTTCAATATGTTTATAATCATTGGTGCTGTTAATGAAGGCGTTTTTATACACATTTAAGGAATTATTTTTTTGGTCATAATAACTTGCTTCTTCTGGCTTTTATTTCCTTTTACTGTACCAATTCCACACCTGCAAATTATTTCACTTGGGTAAAAGTAGAATGTACATTATTGACCAGACCAGGGACTTAAGTAGCCTATAAAGGCTACTTTGAAAATAATGTTATGCTGCAATTTTACTTTTAAGGCTTAGAAATGCTGAAATACACATTCGCATAGACTTTGCCACACATAAAAATGCACATAAAAGTTCCTCCTACACAAGAACAGAGGACATTTTCGTAAGTATTTTATCTTCCCTACTTTTTGTGAATGTCAGTAATACAGAACATTACAGAAAAGGGTGGTAGCATATCCCCCTTAGGCTGTAGAAGCAGACAGGTGGAAGACAGGTAAGAGAAGGAACCCCAGAGCAACCTTCCTACTTCCTTACAGAGGGTAACTGTGTGTCTCCAGGAGTCAAGAAATACACAACACCTGACCAAAGCAGATCAGCAGATTTAAGTAAGGAAATGTGGCGATAAAGTCTCCACAGCAAGTTGGTTCAAGCTAAAATGAGATGTCACAAAGTCAAGCTGTAGCTGCCTGAAAATGGGGTTGACGAGTTATTGACACGGCCCAAAAGCTAGTACTGCACTATGTGACTCATGTAGCAAGGAGATGATTAAATGGGTAAAATACACCTGTTGGGTCCGAAGGGATTGTCTGAATATCTTACAATGAGTTTCTGTTGGGTGTCTGAGAAAAGATTGTGTCTGCTACTGCCTAATCAAAATTAGATATTAAGAAATGAATTTTCAAAGTGGGACATTGCTGTGTAGTACAACGGCAGCAAGATGAAAATGCACCCAGAGGCATAGGGATGAGTATTTTATTTCAATATCAAATACTGAGAGTTCAGTCTCATTTTCCCATTGTGCTGAAAGGAAGAACTACCATTCTGATCTGCTGAGCCTAATTTTGCACACCTCTGCATCTTATATGAGATGTCTGGACAAAGAGCAGCAGAAGGGCCAGCCCTTGCTTTGTTGTTTGAAGACTCAATATTAGATGTGTTAAAAGGATTGATTAATATTTCTCACTAGGTCATTGAAATGCCTGGGAGAACATTTCATTTTCAACAATGCTTTCTGTCATTTCTATAACTTTTTCTGCCTCTCTGCACTTTCATACCAATATACTACACAGAAACGCCAGCTAGACCGTATTCCCAGCCTCAGCAAACCTCATTAGTTTCAGCCAGAGATTCAAGAGGGTTTTTGTGCAACGCAAATACAGAAATTGTGTTCCATCCATGATAAGCTGACATAGTTAAGAATAAAAAGCATCACCCTTACTTCTGATGCATTTAGCCTGTCCTTCAGCACGTATTTAACCTCTTAAATAGTTCCTGATTTTGTTCATAAATAGTGAAAGTTCAAAATAGGACATGAAGAAATACCTAGACTGAGTTTAATTACATGGGCTAAAATCACATTTAACATGTGAAAGTTTTCCCTTTGCAGCTTCAAAATGTATTTCTAATATGTTTCTTTTAAAAGATCTTTATGTAATCCTGGGAGGACATAAATCAAGTATTAGTGTTAATTTTATATTAAATTGATACAGTTCTTTTAGGCACAGAAATTCTTCCATTCTTACATTTTTGTAAGATAACCACACATTATTCCCTAAACTAGAAAGGACATTGTATGAATGATAAGTTATCCACCTTGCATACAATTTAAAAAGTAGATTGTTTTTTCTAAGGGTAACGCATGTCCACACGTATACATACACAAACACATATAATCTCCTTAATTTTTCCACACACCAAGTCCTGAACTTATCCAAATAACGACAAACAGGAATAGATATATTTACCAATTATTTATTTATTTATTTTTGTAGTATCCTTGGCAAATGAGCTGAAAATTCTAGCCTACAAATATGATCTTTGAAGAGAAATAAGAGAAATACAAGAACTACAATGCATTCTTGTCTTTGCCTTAAACATGAACTAAAATATGTATTCTCTTGATTAGGCTGATGAATATTTTCAGCTGGTGTTAAGTCTTGATTTTATGCTCAGGCTCTGACCTATGACATTCCTTTGTACTAGTTTAGTGTTTGTGGGGCTGTGCAGTTCATCTGATTAAGGAATTGCTCTTATTCATTAATTAACTTTTCAAATTTTCTGGGTCAGTTTTTGCTGGGACAACAACACAAACAGATAACATGGCAGCTCAGAAAAAGCAGCCATGAAAGAAGCAAGACTGGCAAAGAAGCAGTGAAGCAAGGCTGCTTTAGGAAGCAGCCTGGCTGGTTTATGTCAGTTTTCATGGAACTGCTACTTTGCAGTATGATGCAATAAAAAACAGGGTAGGATATTTTTGTTCCATTTCCTTCTAAGTATTGAAAATCTGCTTAGAAATTTCTGGAATTAAAAAGTAATTACAAGAGCTTGCCTATTTAATGAATTGGATAAGAGAGCAACAGGAAATCTTGATTCAGTTGAAAGTCATAAAGTATAGGTCATCTAGAAATTATCCAAGGTCATCTAGTCTAGGAGTGTAAGGCTGCATGCAAGCAGAAGTCTTGAAAGCTTCCTTCTGTCTAGATTTGCCAGGTGTTTAGGTAATTTTTCAGTATGGAAGACACTGAAAAAAGGTACATTTTCATATAAATAAAAAATTGTTACTTTTATTTCCATGGAGATTAATGCAGAAGATGATTGAGTGTAATATTAACATCAGTGTACTAAAACATAAAACACAGGAAAATGTTGTGAAGGTACACTGTTGAGCAGGTTTTGTGACATGTTATATAAATTAAATTGGAGCACTTTATTTGAATTTAGTCTTCCTACACATGGGCATGTTGAATACATAGAAAAGGAGGTGAAGGATCTACAGTGTAAGTCACAAATATTTATAGTGACTAATTTAATCTATATCTTTAAAGAAAAAGCATGAGAAAAATTGCCATATGTTTTAATGGCAGTAATGCTTGGCAATCAGGAAAATATATCTCCAGAAGTACAATGGTGAAATTGTGATGTGTCCACCTTAGAAGTACCATCTCCTAGATAAAAACTGAACACAAAATTACCCATGGAACTACTCACAAATTATTGCAATTCACAATCCATGTTGCTCATGGGAGATTTTAACAGTACAGAGTCATACTAAATAATGCAAACAGTCTGACATCAACGAAAGTGGCTCCCTGTTGCCTGCAAGAGAATTTTGTGATCCAGAAAGTAAAATATTCAGGCCCAGGATAATCTATCTTGGAGCTAGTACTTATTTACAAAGGCACAAGACTAAGGAAAGCTGTAAAGGAGGTAATCATCATTGATAGCCTGCAGTCAGCACAGAAGCAAGAAATAGGTTCAGAGACTACAAGAACAGAAGGAGATGCAGCCGTAACAATGAACATGCTGAGGCCTTAAGAAATCTGGAAAGTAATGTGCAATTAATATTATTTAGCTTTTACCTCCAGAGGATGCAGGAAGGTTCTATCTTTCTATTCTGTGGTTACTAGACATCTGCAGGCAAACTTTGTAAATACCAGATGCTCAGTAAAGGTTCTCTAACAGGCTGATAAGCTCATTCCAGAACAACTGAATATTTTTGAAGCCATAGGTGCTCTTGTATTCCACATCACTGATTGTGCCTCCTCCTGTGCTTTGCAGCAATGAGAAAAAGCTGTTTTTAACATCACATGCCTGAATGGCTAAAGACAGCAATAGCTAATAGAGAAGAATGAAAACTGAATTTAAACCTCTCCAGAAACAAACAAAAAAAAATCAAAAAACAAACAAACAAACAAAAAAACCCAACCAAACAAAAAACAAACAACCTGAGAGGTCAGGCCAGCACTTTATAATCAGAAGGACAGGTAAATAAAAACTAAAAAGGCCCCAGAGAAGCAGAAGCACTGTTGGAGTGTGAAGCACATCAGCTTGCCAGGTGATACCTTCTTGTCTTCTGAGAACTTTACTCCATGGCTAAGCACCTAGAAACCAACTCCAAACCAAATCCTTTCCAGAAGGAGACACAGGATATGTCACAGGGTCAAGGTGGTCCAAATATAGTTCATGCTTTCAAGCTCATTGGAGATTTTAGTGCTATGGCAGCGCTCAGGTCCAACCAAGCCTTTCTCTCGTACTTCAGCGGCACTAGCTGTTAGGGGAGGCTTTTGTGATTATTCAGAAAGATTTGGGGTGAGTGTACCACTGCAGTCACAGAATCTGGTTGTAATATAACCATTGTCTCACATCTGAAGAGTGCTACATATCAACCAAAACAGAAGGGAATTAAGAGACTAGCTAAGAGAAATGTTGTGGATTTAAAAGAAAAATAAAATGACAAAAAACTTAGTAGAAGCACTAGGAATAACATCAAACTACTGCAAGGTGATGAGTGACATAACAAGTCAGTATTACAAAGCATTGGTATTTAGGATATACAATCTATTGTACTATTTAAAATGCATCCTAGAGAATAGGCTTGCAATGACAAGCAAGCTGACTGCATGGTATGTTTCTCTATTTTTCTTCTCTGTCTAGGATATGTTACATATTCTGTGATGTGGATTAACAATTCTTGAGCTTTTTGAGGTAATTCTGAGACAGCAATCAGTCATTTACATAATTAGTGTAACAGTATTTAATTGTATGATTACTGTAAATATGTGTAATACTCTAATGGTGTAATTAGAATGTGTAATTACTACCTGTAATTACATAATTAGGTGTAATGGCATAACTAAACTTCTCATGAAAAAAGTGGATATTTACGACACCATCTATAGGAACTGCTATACTGCAGAATAATATTGCTGGCATAAAAAAGGAGACTTACCATTTTAATGCTACCTGTGCTGAAGCTAGCTCAAAAGCATGAGTACTAAAAGTTTGTGAACTATGCCAAAGAAGTAGAAGAATATGGTTAGTTTCCTGAACAAGGGTAGTTCAGAGATCTCCAGTCAATACAAACATTATTCCCATTGTTAATTGTTATCTATTTATAGCTCTTCATACACTGAGCTGAATAATGTACATATGAATATACTGAATATATATGAATATAGATGAATAAAAATGGTATAACTGGATGTCCTGGTTTCAGTTAGAACAGAATTAATTTTCTTCCTAGTAGCTGGTGGAATGCTGTGTTTTGGCTTAGGAAGAGAAGAGTGCTGATAACACCCCAATGTTTTAATTGTTGCAGAGCAGTGCTTATACCACGCCAAGGACATCTCAGCCTCTTGCTCTGTCCTGCCAACAGGCAGGCTGGGGGTGCAGTAAGAGCTGGGAGGGGACAGACCCAGGACAGGTGACCCAAACTAGCCAAAGGGGTATTCCATACCATCTGACGTCATGCTAAACAATATATAGGGGTGGCTAGCCGGGGGGAGGGGGCTGGACTGCTCGGGGTGAGGCTGGGCATCGGTCAGCGGCTGGTGAGCAATTGCATTGTGCATCACTTGTTTGTACATACTATTATTAGTAGTACTGTTATCACCATTGTATTATTATTGTTATTATTTTATTATTATTGTTATTGTTATTTTCCTGTCTTATTAAACTGTCTTTATCTCAACTCATGGGCTTCACTTTCCATTTCTCTCCCCCGTCCCAGAGAGGGAGGGGGAGGGTGAGCGAACGGCTGCGTGGTGTTTAGCTGCCGGCCAGGTTAAACCACGACACTGGAGTATTTGAATATCTACATTTTTATAAAACATATTTATAAAACATAAAAGTACTCTATAAATACTGATTTAAGTAAGATATTACTTGTACCTTAACTCTTTATAATCTTTATAAAATCTGTCTGATCTTATTTTGGTTTTTAGAATTACCCAGACTTTCAGAATTGGATCTTTATAGTGAGCTCATAATCAACGTTATTCGTAAAAGCACAGGCAGCTCTTCCCAGGACAGCTCCTAGATTAACTCCACTAGTGCATTCTCTGTAAACCAGTGGTCCATCTCCCACCTGGCTACTTTTATCTTCCCTTCAGGTCTCTACCTTGCTTGCCTGACAGTTGTTTTATGCACGATCCTCAATTAAAACAAGAGCCAGAGTCAAAAAAAAAAACACAAAAGCAGTCGTTTTCCTTCCACAGAATGGGTAGACAATCTGTGGTACACCTTGCCAGAGGGTATTATGGGTTTTTAGGTGAATTCAAAAGAGGTTAAATAAATGCTTGGAGAACAAGCCTCTGAGGGCCATTCTTCCAGGTACCAAATCAATTGAGCAGGCCCAGGCTTAGTCTCAGGAATTGCTCTGAGCTGAAAACAGTAGATGATGCAGACACATCAGAAGTATTGTATTTCTATGCCCTGCTCTTACAGTTGTTGGTATTTGCTAATAACTACTGTTGAAGATATGATACTTGGATAGATTAAACCCTTAGTGTGAATCAGTTTTTATATTTTTCTTCTTTACACTACAGACACGTTTTCATTTCACTCTTACTTAATAATTTTACCATGCAAATGTTTCCATCATATCCGATACTTTACTTCAATGCCCGGCTGATTTGATCTTTAAATTTCCCCCATTCAGAAAAGAATAACATGATTCTTTTAAGCACTATGTATTTGTAGACTAGTTAAATATTTCTACAGTATTCTGTAGTTGTTTCTGTCAAAGAAAATAATAACATTTTTTTTTGAAAAAGAGATATAAACCTATGGCAATACTTACTCTGTTGGCAGTTTCTCCCCATAAATTCACCTGGACATTCACAGGAATAGTTGGCAACAAGATCTGTACAGATTCCACCATTCTTGCAGGGTTCAGCTTCACATTCATTTACATCTGCAGGAAGCATACAAGATAACATCAGGATTAGCCAAAAATAAAATAAAACAAAAAATAAAAAATAAAATAAAAAAATAAAATAATAAATAAAATAAAATAAAAGCAATAAACACATATTTTAAAGCAGTAAATCACAAGGTATTTATACACCAACATTGTAAGACATACATTTATTCTTTTGCCCAGAAAACATGCTCAGAAAAAGGTATATGATTAAACATGGAAAGTTTTAGGAAAAAAATCAAAGCAGTCTCTCATAAATTTTGCTAGTTTCATATACCTACAGAAGTTTTACTCTGTCCCATCACACAGCAGAATTGAATTTTTTGCTCAGTGATTTGCATTATAGCTTCTAGAGGACATCAGAGCTACAAGTCACAGCTTGGCCTTAAATACTCAAATTCAATTAGTCCTAACAGAGTACTCATTAGTGACACTTGTAACTTCAAGAAATGCATCTCCTTCCTTATCAACAGATGCCATTTGAGAATGTCTCTCAGTTCATCTTAATTCATTAAACATCTAATTGACAAGGTTGTTTAATTGTCAAAAAATTTCCCTTCTGTGCATGCCTTAGTGAGCAAATTGAAACTAATGGCTTGATCTAGAAGCTTGAAAATTTTATGAAATTCAAGATAGAAACGTGATGAATTTCATTTGAATTTCCTTTTTTTTAGTACTTATCAAATACTGCAAGAATAGTCCTCTGTGTTTTTCAATGTAGTAAGTTTCAAATATAATATCGGGTTCTTTTTTAAAGTGCAATATTATTTTTTCAGTCATCACAAATAGACACATGAAAGATAATGATATCTCATAGAATTCTCTGTATGTTTATCTCTATATAGACTGAAAACATATGGATTTTATACAGTATTGTCTCAAAGAACTGTATCAATGCATATAATTAATTGGTTGCATTAGACAATGTAAACAGCAAACAAGAAAGCAATCTTTAGTTTGTGATATAATTCCACTTCACTTTTGCTTAAGTACATGTTCATTTTGGATGCAGCTGATGATAAAGTGAACAGGTGTATAGCACAGAAATATATTAAAATAAGAAGATACTTAACAGAGATAAATTAGAAGCATTAGCTGATGGGCCAAATGGCCTATGAATTGAACTAATACTGTCCTGTTGAATCTGTTTCTGTCTCCAAAATGTAAAACTGGTTTGGACTGGCATAATACAAACTAAAGAGGATCCTATACCACTTCCTAAGTCCAATGTGATAAGACTTATGCAGAGGAGGCAGAATGCAGCTTTGTCAACAAAGTTGCTTGATTTCTGGTAGTTGAATACGTAGCTTTTGTAGTTTCATTTGACATCATATGTTTACTAGAAATCTAAGTACAAAAAAAACCCATAGTGGTTTAATACACAAGTCTTCCACAGATATGAATTTTGTGATGCCTATGGGTAAGTCTATATCTCCAGTCTTTTCTGCAACTTTAAAAAGCTGAGTATCTGTCAGGTTGGAAGATTTGCTACAAATGAAACAAGTGACTCTTTCAAGTACTCTTGTAGAAGGAATTAGGCTGGGCTACTGTATGTACCAATATTATTTTTTTTAGTGCACAATACACAAAGATAGAAATGTATAAGCTTTTGAGCTTCTTCACTTAGTCATTCTGTCCCCTTCCTCCTGCCCCCTTCCAACCTTTGAACTCTTTGAACATTTGTTCCACATACCCAGAGTGGTATATGTGCTATTTTAGTGAGATGCAAGTTGGTAAAATCAAAATCTGTTTTTACTAGAATGCTCCATGGACATATCCTTTTTTTTAAGGGTGATTTTATGGCAAAATTAAACTTTCTGCCTTTGTGGTTCCAGATATAAGAAATTCAGGAAGAAAAGCTACTGCAAGCATTTCTTTATCTGCGAGCAGATAAAGAAACCCTGTACGATTTTAAAAGATTATAATATTTATTATGTACAGCAGTGTAATTAATTGATGTTCTGCACATATGTAAATTTGTACAGATTCTATTGATTTCCTTAATGTACATTACTCTACCAAGAAATGAAATAGATTACATATGACCCAAAGCACAAGAGCAGTACAGGTATCTGAACGCAGGAACAATGCATTTTAAACAAATAATTGATACGGTTGCCTTACAACTACTTGCTTATTTTACACCAAACCATAATTTGAATAATGGCACATTAGATATATATGACTCTGCCCAAACTATGGTGAGAAGACACCTTTTTCAAGCAATATATTTAAAACATTTTGTGAATTATTTCTTTTCATGAAGTGATGGTCTATTCATATTTTGCTGTGAAGGTATGCAAGATGAAGATTTTTCCTATATTTTAAATATAAATTTATACACACACACACAAACACACACACACATATATATGTATAATGGAAATTTCCCAAGCAAATCTTTGCCTTACTTCCGACGTGGAAGCATGATTTTAGAATATGAAGAAAAAATCAAAGACAGATCCAAAGTATTGATGCAAATGGTTATTTCTCACCAATTTCTCATATATAAGAGACAGTCATATCTTCTCGGAAACTTTCCAGAAGGGAGGTGTCTTAGTTCTCATATGGATTTTCATGGAAGTGTTAAAGCTGAGGTTTAACATTAACTTCCATATTCTACCTCAAACTGAATGCAACTTTAATGAAAGAGTGTTAAATAAAAGCTGTTGGTCTAAGTTTTTAGTCAGAAGATAGTAATGGAACACTTTTAAAATGCAGTAATGCAAAGTGTTTAGCTCATGGCAGGCCCCCATCTTAGCTACTACTGTTTCCTGCCATTCATCATCCACATCCCCTTCTTTGCTTTCGTTCACCCCATTACTACAGCAGAATAGCTCATTTCATCTGTATCATGCTGTCCTGTAAAAACAATTTACATTCTTTTTTTCTTGCTAGGCACAATGTAATGGCAGTATTCAGAGAAGACTCAGCTGTCTCCCATTCAATCACCTAAAGCACATGACAACCAGCAAATACCACCCATTGATCAGACAAGCTAAAAAAAAATAATAATAATAAAATCTAGCTCAGTCATGTTCTAGCAGCCATGGAAAGTAGTCTGTAAATGTTAAAAAAGCAGGGATGTACCTTTCAACTTGTCTGATCGAATGACCTGTGAATGCTGAGTGTGTATGAAGAGGAAAGATCACAGAAACTCATCAAATTCATGTGCTCTTGCTGTTGCCTCTTCTGCCCTTGCTCTCAGAGATGATACTGGGTTAGAAGGATGTCATGGTTTTTAGCTGCGATAGCATTAATTTTCTTTGTAGAGGCTTGTATGAAGCTGTAATTTGTATTTTTGATGAAAACAGTGCTGATAACACACCAATGCTTTTAGTTGTCACAGAGCAGTGCTCATGAAGAGCAAAGGCCTTTCCACAGCTGCTTGTGCTGCCACACCAGCAAGGAGTCTGGGGTTGCAAAGGAGCTCGGAGGGGACACAGTCAATACAGCAGCAAAAGGGATGTCCCTTACCATGTAGCGACATGCTCAGTAAAAGCAGTGGAAAAGAAAGAGGGATATGTGTGTACATTCAGAGTGATGACATTTGCCTTCCCAAGAAACTCTTAGGTGTGATGTGATGAGCCCTGCTTTCCTGGAAGTACCTGAACACCTGCCTGCTGATGGGAAGCAGTGAATGAATTCCTTGTTTTGCTTTGCTTGCATGTGCAGCTTTTAGTTTACCTAGAAAAATGTCTTCATCTCAGCCTATGAGTTCTCACACTTTTACCTTTCTGATTTCCTCCCCCATTCCACCCGGGGAGAGTGAATGAGAACTGTGTGGCACTTAGCTGCCATACAGCAGCACCTGGAGTACTATGTCCAACATTGGGCCGCCCAGTACAAGAGGCACAGAGACATTTTGGAGGCAGTGCACTGGAGAAAGTCTGTTGAAGAGCCATGAAGGTGATGAAGGGACTGGAACTGTCTCCTGCGTGGAAGGGCTTAGAGAACTGGGACTATTTAGCCTAGAGAAGCTTATGGGATTGGGGAAGGTGAAAGGGAATGGAATTCATCAATGTACTTGAAGAGAGGGTGCAAAAATGGAGCCAGGCTCTTGTCAGTGTTGCCCAGTGCCAGGACAAGAGGCAGTGGGCACAAGCTGGAGCACAAGAGGTTCCCCTGAGCACCAGGAACACTTCTATGCTGTGCGTGTGGCTGAGCACTAGCACAGGCTGCCCAGAGGCTATGGGGTTTCCTTCTTGGGGATCTCGAAAAGCCACCTGAACATGGGCCTAGGCACCCTGCTCTGGGTGGGACCAGATGAGTTCCTGACGGCCCTTCCCCCCTCGGCAATTTGGTGATTCTGTGGTAATCTTCATGTTGCTATGATCATAAATGCAGGGGCAGACCTTCAGCTAAATGTGGAGGCTAGTTTCATTTCTTTGAACTAGCAAAATTTCAGACTTTTATACTAAAATTAATGATGGTTACTGATCTCTGAGCTTCTTTTTAATCACCCGTGTCTTACTAGTTGTTGCCTATAAAAATATCGCATACTGCACTAATAAAAATTCATGGGGTTCTTAGCTGAATTTCTGTCTATTAAAGAGGAAGTAGAGAAGGAACAGAGCAGTGTGCTAGAAATAAAACCTGCCAAGGGAAATGACCAAAGAACAGACCTGCTCAGTTCTAAATTAAATTCTTTATATGTATTTATAAAATTTAACAAGATACTTCAGCTCCCTATTTGCCTTTTTAAGCAAAGCCCATTAACCTTCCATTTTCAGCAGGTTATTCATCATCTTAATACAGGCTAACATATTCATGGAAGAAAAATACCAAGGTCACTGTGAACTGAAAAACATTAAGTGAACATATGAACTATCTTCTACTTGCTGAAATAAAGGTAGTAATTTATCCTCTTAAAAGCTTTTCTATGTAAAGATAATATCTTCTCAAGATATTTATTTTCTTTCTAGTTTGTCATTCATACTGCAATATGTATAGAAAAATGCACAACTTTCTAGCATATTTCATTTTGCCTATGAATGATGTAGAAAACAGATTGAACCTTAGATATCAGATATTTTTAAAGCAATCTTCATATTCTATCCCTATGGAGCAATTAGCTATGATCAGTGTGGAAAGATGAAGTCTTCTATTATTATAGTTGTTACTTGGATCCAACAGTGATTTTATTTCAGTAATTTGAGAACCTTCAGTCCCATCAGTTCAAACAAATATGTCATATTTGACAAATGAGGAAAGACAAGCTCATTCTACTATTGCGTTTGATAAAAGAACAGACCTTTAGCTGGCAAGATAGTAAACTGAACCATGAAAACTGAACCAGAAAAGAGCTGAAGTTCTACAGAATTATTTAATTTACCATTCATTATTTCATTTGACTGAATGTGCAGATGTAGCATACTTAATTAAAAGTGGTTTCTGAGAACTGTAGTTGGATTTTGTTCAAATTGCTAGATGTGTCAATTATGATACTAAACTTTATACTGGCTTAAGTGTTTCTTTTTTTCCTGAAATACAAATATTTCCTCTTAAACTTTGACATATTTTCCTAAGGAGATTGAAATAGCAATTTTAAAGGCCTGAGTTTCTGGAGTAGTTGCTCCAGAAACTTTTTTTGTTCCAGACTTTTAAAGAAACTGTCTATATGTTGTCAGATACAAATTCTTGACTGACAATGCAATTGATTTACCTCCACTAGCAGAGTGTGCTTTATGTGCAAGTTAAGCACACACAAGGTGAAATCACTGTAGTTTACTCATGAGTTTACTCATTGAGATTAGGTTTAAAGTCAGGCCATACATTAAAGTTTAGTTCAGATAATGTTATGCATTGTAGTAGCACAGATACTTGGCTGCTACCACAGAATTCAGTTCCTTGGGGAGGGACCTAAGAAGTCTGCTAAATGCTGAGTGAAATGGGCTCCTAAAGAGGCTCAAACACCAGCATGGGAAAAGTCAATATTTCTAAACTGTGTCCAGGTTAGCTTAAAAAGCAAAGCAAACAAACAAAAACCAAATCATATCAAAACAAACAAACAAAAAACCTTCCCCAAGATTTCTCTTCTAAAGACAGATTTTGAAATTGACTAGGATGCAGGAACAAAGAAACACCGACCATTTTTTGAAAACAGATTGTTGCTTGAATAATAGCTTGAAGACTGTTGATTAGGAAGTAAAGGCTACATTCATGTTTCTCTGTATCCTGCAGATGATTACATTTACATTTCCTAGAGTCAAACCATAACTACAAAGCTATCATGCATGCTTCTATTTGAGGCACAGTCACCATCCAACCTGAACAGAACTATGTGGTCAGAAACTGGGCAAATAGGAGACTAGTTGACTCTGTTACATACTGATTTGGAGAATCACTATGCAGCAGAGTTCTGGGTTTTCATCCTTGTTTGCTGGATTATATTTGCTGGATAAGCAAACTCTATTTAATAAAACATGAGTAAAAAGAGAAATTGTACTAGCCAACATAGCTAAAAATATATATTCCTTATTTTGGACTTTAACTGCTAAACACAACCACATGTGCTTTCCTAAAAAATGTCAAAGAAAATGTGCATTTTAGTCATGTAACTGTCATAATCAAATGTTTAGCTATTACTTCTAGTAATTTGAGTTCTTTGGCAAGTTACGTGAAATCAACCTGACTTTTTGTGGTGAAGGGACCAATAAGCTTGATGAGTTGTTTTTGCCAACACAGCTTGCTTCTTGGCTGTAAATGCACACCAGTTGATGTTCCCATCTCCTAGCCCCAAATCCTAGTTCCTGCCACCTGAGCCCTTATTTTTGATCCAGGACTACCTCTTCCAGTACAGACTTCCTGAAGTTCCCTCCTGCCAACAGAAGTTCTTTCTTTACTCTTTGATTTCATACTTATTCTGGCTTCCCTATCACACGTCAGCTCATCTTGGATCAAACTTGTATTTTAAACAGTCTTCTAGTTTCATTAAAAAAGAAAAAAAAGGCCCATCTTAGCTACAGTGTCATGATTCAAGCTTCCACACTGGAAGCCAACTTGGCCCTTGTTAGGGGGCATTCATTAGGCATACCCCAGTTGTGCCTCAGTAAAACTGCAAATTTTTTTTTCCATTGTGAAGTCAATTCAATATATAGAAAACAGAAGATCAACTATATAACCTCTGTTATAACCTGGCTTCTGTGAAGAACCACAACTATAAAATGATAAAGATCACGCTACAATATGAGAAGCTTAAAAGAACCAACCAACCAACCAACCAACCTTTTTTTTTTTTTTTCTTAATAACAAAGAGAAAAATTACAAACTTCACTGGTTGAGTTCTATTCCAAGATAAAAGTTTTTCTAAATAACACTGTTCTCTGCAAGTTCCCAGACGTAAATACAGTTGGGAATGTATATGTAAATATATTTACATTTGGAAACTTGTAGAGAAACACAGTATGGAATAATTATCTTTTACCTGGACCTTAGTCTGAGCTTTTCTTATAGTTACTTGATGGTTCTTGACAGATTTTTTAAAAGCATTCTCCATATATATTTTTTGGTTTGTTTCTTGCATATTGGTCTTGAAAGACTTAATTACATGTGTAAGTGCTATAAAACCAAAAAAAAAAAAAAAAAAAAAAAAAGTGGATGATCTCACTCGCAGAACTTTGTAGTAGCCTGATGTTTAAACATTAGGATTTTAGGATTCAAACACTCAGACTTTTCATTACTATTTTCATAACAAATACTGTGAAAGTCATATTATGTACTCTTTCTTATTATTACAGATTTGTAATAATTTCTACAATTGCCAACTTTTTAGTTGTATTACATGGTGAAGCTGCATAGAAATGAATAAAATACTACCAGTTTTGTTCAGCAAAGAATCTGATTCAAAAAATAATTTACTATGACCACCTTAACAGAGAGCTGCTTAGTTAAATCATGCAAAAGAAAGAACATGTCTAACTTAAAAGTAGTAAACTATTTTTTTTATTTTTGGTAAAAATATGTTTGGTTATTTTTTAACTTTTGGTAAAATATTTACACTCAAAAAATGTCACTTAAATGTTTTTTCTCATGCTCCTGTGGTTTATTAAACCAATCTTAAATTGTAGAGGTACAATATTTTTTTTTTCTATAAAGCTAGAAACTTTAAACAAAAAGAAAAAAAAAAGATGTACTTAAAGATTCAGTGAGCATCATCAAAAACTTTGGTTGGATCACCTCCAACTTTTGGTCAAAAGATACTGAAGAGTAAGAAATACATACCACAATAACAGTTTTATTGTCAATTGTAGCAGTAAGGTTTCTAACCTGTTTCTAAGGAAGTGTTTGGCTGTAAACAAAAAATGAACTATATATTCAACTATAACAATAGCTTGATTTAATGAGAATAATATAAAACCAAACACTAGTAAATTACAAGTACAACCCTGAGTTACACGTTTAAAAAAATAGAGTACCTTCCCATGAAATTTCTGAATTTCATACACAGTATTAAATCTGAACTAGATGTATTCAATCCATGTTCATCACAGAACAGACATCTGTTAAAATTTAGTGGTTTGGTTGCTTTCTGAAAGATAGTTTCCTGACCACAGAGGGCTCTGAAAACCCTGTGCCAAATAACCTGCAGGAAACTTCAACTGTAATGTCATACTGAAGTGATTCACTGTTCAGATACCCTTATTATCTGATCTTCAAAAAGAGCAGAAAACACCATTATGCTTGAGAACAAAAAAAAATACTAGCCTCTTGCTCCCCATCCTTAAAGGCAAAACATTATGTTATCCCTACTGTCATGATTCTACAGTTTTCCTTCTCCTGCAAGTATTTGATATGACATATTATGGCAAATGTCCTCCAGAACAATCCATCACAGATCTCCTAATTAGGATTTTTCCTGAACTATCCAGTATAATAACAGTATATAGTATCATATCATTCTACTAAAGAGAATAAGCCATGTAAGAAGCTTAGACCTAAGTTTTGTTCTTAACTCAAAGGATATACCCCATATAGGGAGGCCAAAGAAGTAAAAATAAAGTCTAGATATGTCAGAACTTTTGGCTTGACTATATAAGGAACTTTGAGATGAACTTGTAACCAGCAATGTATATTAAGGTCTCATCATATAACAAAAACAATTTTGGGAAGAGTTTCATTGCTAACATCTACGGTTCTGTCAGAAACTGCCTCTTAAGCATTCTCCTAATATAACGGCCTTGCTTTTCATGCTTTCCTTTCAAAGCAATTTTACATTCTGTTAGGCTTTAGATGAATTTCCACATTTTTTCAGTGTGTCTTTATAACATGCTATCTTTGATAAAAAAGACATTACACCACCTGTAAACACTGATTCTTTTCCTTACTTAGGAAAAAATCAAGTGTTATTTCCCCCGTTAGAGATCTCTGAAACAATTTTAGGTCAACCTGTTTCAAGAAAATTGGAATATTTAGCTATAATTCTGACTTTTTTTTGATTTGTAAGGAAAACACAGAGTGAAAACGAAAGGATATTTTTTTTTTCTTTCTTTCTTTCTTTCTTTCTTTCTTTCTTTCTTTCTTTCTTTCTTTCTTTCTTTCTTTCTTTCTTTCTTTCTTTCTTTCTTTCTTTCTTTCTTTCTTTCTTTCTTTCTTTCCTTCCTTCCTTCCTTCCTTCCTTCCTTCCTTCTTTCTTTCTTTCTTTCTTTCCTTTTTTCCTTTTTTATATGACATTTAAAAAAATGCGGTGTAAGAACTTTATTTTTAAGAAAATACTGTTTTTAACCATGAATAATTTATTTCCCCTGTAGTTCATTTAGCACCTATTCTACCTATTATTTACACCTCTGTTCATGGTAATGTTGTTACAGCATCAGTGAATGAATGGTAGAATCTATTTGTAAAATCATACTTTAAGACAGATATTTTTTATATATATATAGCTTTTTCTAGCTTTCTTCGTGTTCTGTAATGGTACTTTCCCTCTGTTACCCTCATCTGAATAAAATTTTCCAAATTCAATTTAAAGTTCAAAATCATTTATGAGTGAATTTCTATACAAAAGTAACTATAACCACAGTCGTCATAATGCTAAAGATGAACTGTAGAAGAACAAGAAGACTATCAAGAAAAAGACATAATGAATATTTTGAAGGATACTATTATTTTTGTCATTTTGCATAGAAAAATACTGTTACTCAACTTATAAGAATATACATCAGATATCTCTATGAATACTGCAACATTTATGATGCATCACACCAATATAAACAGATACAATATTTTATGTGTTTAGGTACATTTCATGAAGCACACAGGTGTTCCAGGAAAAGAGCACATATTAACTTCATCATTTTTATACTCAAAAGTTTTTTTTTGCTTGTTTGTTTGTTTGTTTGTTTTTTCTTAGAACTCCCTATGTAAAAGGATGCTAAGATCACAGAATTAAGTTCATAAAAGTCAAGTAGGTGCTTCTAAAGTGAGTATAAAAGTACCAATTGACTTCAAACAATTTTATCAGCTCCTAAATATGGTAGGGCTCTACAGGGATCTTTGCCACAGTACATCTTGTTGCATTTCTGCCAATATCTGTGGATTTAATTTCATTTGTATGCCCAAGATACTTCTCTATTCATGTTTCTCTATTCCCCGTAAAACAGGTTAAAAATAAAAACATCAAAAAACCATCCCCCCGAAACAAAAAACAAAAACAAACAAACAAACAAAAAAACATGACAACTGCTCTGATCATGCAACAAAATATGAATGAAGTATGTTCCTACTGCTGTCTTACAAAATTTTTACCTTTCAGTTGGAGCTACTAAAAAGTTATTAAAAATTTTCTCTATGCAGTCACACTTCCACCACAGGATTATGCCAGCACTTCCTGATCTTCTGTTTTCCTGTTTAAATGCACACTTAATGGTTTTCCAGTTGAGGTAATTTAAATCTAATAGGATTTTGGAATGACATTCCCTTGACTTTTCATATTAGTTTTAAGAGATGGTGTTTTAAAAGTTTTTTTTTATATAAAGTAAAAAAGACTTTTCATATTTAATTATTTTTAATATATACTGGCATGGAAACCTTCATGCCATTAAGTAATTTATCATTTAATTTTACAGTGAAGAAGCATGTCTTTAGGGCAACAATTCCTTTCATTTCCAACGAACCTTATTAAAATAATTGGCTATTTATAACAAGCATTTGACAAATCATTTTAGCTGTAGTTGAAGAAAAAAATCATACTGAAAAGTGAATCAAGTTGTGAATCAGTCTTTATTACAAGCAATGTTCCTAGATTGTCAGCTTCATGGGTAAAAAATTATCCAGCATTAGACTATAACCTCTAACTGGATTATTTGTACAAATAAGTGTAGGTGGTCTCATGGCAAGAAGTCCAATTATTTTCAAAGCAAGTTTGAACCCAGATCAGTAAATGAGCATACTTCCTTTCACATATCCCAAGACAATTGTGTTTTTTTTTTTTTCAAAATGCAGTTTATGCATTTCAGAATAGAGTGAATTTAGGGATACATCTTTTTTTCACATGAGTACAGTTATGGCATGTGTTTTGAAAAATGTTATTAGACTAACAAGTCCTGGAGGATATAATGATGGATGTTTGAAAATGACTAAAACAGATAGTTATATTTGTTCACATGTCTACATCAGATATACATGGAGTGAAGTGTATTGCTGTAGGGCCAATCTATAAACATCTCATTTCTGCACTCATAAAAAGTTGTCTATGGGATATCAGTGCACTTATGTTGTATAACTGCACATAAAGGTGCTGCACAAAGGATATTTCTACCCTTTATAAGGTATTAACCTTACATCCACTTGTAAGGTATTAACCTTACAAATTCATACTCCTAGCTACTCATAAGTCTATGTATGTTTTACTAGTTATTATTCTTATTGTTAATCACAGAAACAATCTAACGCTGTAAATAGGAGAAAGATCTTTTGGCATAGTTCTCTGATCTTTTTTCCCCTCTAGTGACTGTGGAGTACTACATTTTATTACATTTATTATACATGGATATTTAATAGATCAAGAGCACACTTATAAATCATTTATATGGAAGGTTAATAAATGAATGGATGATTTATTACAGGATTAACCAATTGCCTTGGACACTAACAACTGTAACATATCAATATGTTTACTATAACTATATGGAAATCTTTAACCCTATAATGAGTATAAACTTCCTTACAGAAGAAAAAGCAAGAGGAAGGAAATGTGCAACTACAGAAAAGTCAACTTCTCTTCAGTTCAGCCCCAGAACTTCCCACTTGAAGGAAATTAGTTGAAAAAGTCATCCTGAAAAGCATTTCCAGGTAGATGAAGGACAAGAAGGCCATGCAAAGCAGACATCATAGATTTATGAGAAGGATATCATGCTTGACCAACCACATATAGCCTTATACAATGATGACACTGGTGTGGTGGACACAAGGTAGATGTTGTTTACCTCAACTTTATTAAGGCTTTTAATGCTTTGTCCCATAGCATCCTCATATAGAAGCTGACAGTGTACACTTTAGGTAAGGGGACAGTGAGGTGGACTAAAAACCTGCTGAATGGCCAGGCCCTGAGGGTTGTGATCAGTGGCACAAAGTCTACCTGGAGGCAAGTCACTGGTGGTGTACCTGGGAGCTTGCTCCTGGGTCCAACAACATTCAGTTAGTGACCCAAGTGTTGTGTCCCAGTGTACCCTCAACAAATTGGTGACAGAGCACGGGGAGCAGTGACTGCTCCACACAGTGCATGTGCTGCCATGAAGAGGGCCTGAACAGACTGGGGAATTGCGCTGCCAGGAATCCTGTGAGGTTCCACAAACGAACTGGCAGGTCTGGGCCTTGGGGACAAACAGTCCCATGCACCACCACTACGTGCCAGGAGCCAACCAGGCAGAAAGCAGCTGTGTGTGCAAAGATGGGCTTTGGGGTGCTGGTGGACAAAAGCTAACCACAAGCCAGAAGCTCACCTTCATGGCAGAGGAGGCCAGCAGCTGCCTGGGCTGAATTTAGAGGACTGCTGTCAGCAGATCAAGGAGGGTGATCCTTCCCTCTGCTCTGCACTGGTAAGACATACCTGCAGTGCTGTGTCCAGTTCTGGGCTTCCCAGTACGAAAAAGACATGGACATGCTGGAGAGAGATCTGGGGAGATATAAAAACCTGCTCCTGGAGCAAAGCACTCTGGTTGTCCTTGCCTGAGCAGGGAGGTTGAACAGATGATCTCCAGAGGTCCCTTCCAACCTATGATTCTGTTATATGTATATATAAAGTATACATGATATCTATGTAGACTGTATTATCTGTGTCAAATTCACAGCACTATTAACAACTTACCCATCATTTTATCTTTAGACTACAGAAATTTCCTTTCTTCCTCTGCCAAGGTGAAAAAAAGAAAAACCAATCTCCTTCACCATAAAAGATGCAATATGTGCATGGAGCAGTTTCCTCACATCATCAATGACTGTCTAGTATACGAAGGGAAGTATTTTTCCAGTGACTTCTGTCTCCACCTGACTGACAGCTCTATTATCTCAGGGCACATACACCCTCGTTGTTCTTCATGATTCACAGAGCTGTATGTCCTGCAACTAAAAACACCTCTCAGAACTGGAACTTGTATTTATGGCAGCTGGGCCAGGCAACGTCACCTTTGTTTGATGCTCACATCAAATAAGACCTATCCAAATAAGTTAATGCATTTTCCAAGTCTATGTTCAGCAGCCAGGGAGTTGCCTTCCAATTTATAGATATCATCTGCACAGAACTTAGGGCCATGGGTGGTACGATCCCTGTAAAACATCTCTATTTTTGCTGAGAAATGGAAGGAGGCTTTTTCTCTGTTAGAGCACTGAAATAATGAAGTCAGATACAAATACTGTTTTCACCTTTAACTTTCTTCCTCATTTTGATGTATGTCTTCTCCTGCAGTGTTATTTTGATGCTGCTTTCATATTAAGTATTATTGACATAGAAAATGGAATGGATGAGAAACGAGCAGATGAATTCTCCTCTAACAATGAAAACTACTGGTATTTTTTAATTATTTTAATTAAACTCCAAAAACTGTATAAGAGTAATAATTGTATGCATATACAGCATATAGCATTAAATACAAGAAAGAATCAAATAGAACACATTTTCAGAACCAGATGTGTTATTGACTTGTGTTGAGGATAAAATGAAATCTGACAAATCTGATTACAAAACTTATCTATTATTTGCAGGAAAACATCAATTTAAGTTCTCTTTTATGGTGCAGAGCATATACATCTGGACCATGCAACATAATTCACTTCCAATCCTTTCTAGTAAGAAGGCAATTGCTGAATGCTATCATTTTTGCTCATTCATACCAGAGAACAGATAGCAGCAAAAGTCCTTCTGAGATATAAGTAACTATTGACACTCAAGAGTCACAGAAGATCTGAGCATTTGGCCGGAAAAGTATTGCTGCGAGAAATAATAAACTCCTCTGTTAAGCCTGAGGAGTATCTATTTTATTAACAGCAGTGACCAAAAAGGAGTGCATCAGTTACAACACTTATCTAATCTGATGAAAATGGAGAGCCAGCAATTCCACCTCTTAAACACATTCCTGTGTCCCCACTTCTCTAGGACCTGGCTGATGTGTGGCTACATGAGGGCCAACTCAGTGGTCTGATCCCACCAAAAGTCCCTTCTTGTGGTTGGTTTGTACACTTCTGAACGAGCCTGGTGAAATGATTCATACTGAAGGTAGGCTACTGAATCTGATGGGGATATATTCTCCGGGATGATGAGCACCATCACCTTTGCTGGTATCAAACAGTCACACAAAAGGATTAAAAAAAAAAAAAAATCAGACCAGATTTCAGATCATGAGACTACAGAAGCTCATGTGCCTCTCATGTCATCAGACATTAAGAAGTCATAAAGAAGGGTGAGAAACATGATCTATTCATTGCTTTCAGTGTACCTGAAAAACAAACAAACAAAAACCAGGCACTACCAGGTTATGTCTGTTTTTGAAATTAGAGTGGCCTTACAGACTTGTATTCATAGAGTATGATGATTAGAGTGGAAGGCACAGTATCTGCATTACCTATATCTCAAGAATACTTTTTCTGCACAAGATCTAGGCTGGTTGGGCGGACTGAATGTCTATTTACTCAATGAAGTGTTTTGTGTCATTTCCTAGTGTGCAACATGAAGACTTTAAAATACCAGACTATTTTCATTTAGATTGTATTCATGTCAAAGGGAACCAGTTCTTGTGCTCTGAGACTGCTCTGTCACATGAAGCAAAGCATACCAAGTGGAGATGATCAAGAGATCTTTTTAAAAAAAAGTACTCCTCAATTAGAACACTCAGCTAGATGCCCTACAGAAAAAAATAGTATGTTACTTAACACATCAGAATAAATGCAAGACAGAAGAATATCCTGGGTATTCATATGCTAATGTGATGGCACCATTAGTTTTGCTTCAGATATCTTATGAATACAAAGGGAATACATTTGTAATGCAAAATGGTATATATTATTAGAATATTATCTCATTATATTGCACTTTAAGTCCAAGTACTGTGTTTTTTTTTCTCTTTTTTTTTTTTTCAAGTTTTGAACACACAGGTAATGGGCTTGACTATATCCTTCTTTCCCTCTGTGTATCACTTACAAATAAACTCACTGACCTCAAAAGTGTATTCACATGAGTAAGTACTACTTAAAACTTCAAAAAAGTAGATAGTGCTCTTTGCCTTCTTCAAACTGTTCATTGGGTCTGTGGAGGACTATGACCTGAGGGGTCTAGGTCCTTTTTTTTTTTTTTTTGTCTTATTTTTAATTTCTAGCAAAATCTTTTGAAGAGCCATGGGAATTGTTCAAGTGCCAAACATTAAAGTCAGTCATATAATTTTCAACTAGTTCAATGAACAATGGAAATACTAACATTCTAGATAAGGAACTGCACAGGCATATGCCAGCAAGAGTTCATAACACATATACAATATTTTCATTCTGCATCCTTGATACACCCACACACACAGATGGTTCAGAACAGTAGTTCTTACTGCAGGAGAACAATAAAAAAAAATAATAACAAACCAAGAGAAACATTTAAATGATAAAACTTATCTTTTTTTTTTTTTTTTTTTTTTTAACAGCTTCTTCCTACACAGATGGGTTGGACTGTGCCACTGTGTAACAAAATTCTAAATGGTAAGTTTTGTCTCATTAAATCATGAGATTTCATTTCAAGATTTCATTTATCTCCATTATCTTCCTCACATAAATGTCCTGATACCTCTGTAACGAATCTTCAATCCCCCCTTTAAAGCTCTAAGCATAGCTGTGTTGATCCTAAAATGTCACAGTCACTGAAATTGTCTTATAATTTCCTCTGCCTACCTAAATGGGCATAAAAAGTGAGGAGAAGGAACAGAGGACAAACAATATGCTCAGCTGCAGGTTTCTTGTGTTTTTCCTCTGACCTTCTGTAACTTGTCTTTCATCTGCATCATCTAACAGATCATAGTTGCAGATATATTTTACAATAATAATTCTCTATAGATGTAATAATACAGTTAACATCCTGTTTTAAGAGCTTAATCTTGATGCAGTTTCTTGGAGAAAAATTGTGAAAATGACAGTTTGGGAACAGCCCAGTGTTATAAGTCACTTAGCATTTCAAGGCTGCATCAAAGAACACATGTTCAAAGCCTTCAGAAAAGGGCTTATGACTGTGCAGAAAGCCATGGATATTGCTCTCAATAATAACCATTCTCTCACAGTTAGAAAGATGGGGTCGTACCAACAGATGGTAAGCAGGCTTATTCACAAAGTATACTACTTGACAAACTGACAAACATGAAGGTAAGAACTTGCAATCACTGAAATTAATTAGTAGTGGTAAGGCTATTTATAAGACCACACTAACAAACAAGTTGTGTTTAGCTTTTCTAATCACTATTTTTCAATCTAAATATGTTTTCCTTCGTACAGTCTTACTATGCCAAATACTTGCTAAGATAACATTTTGAGCATTCCCACAAAGACAAAGACTGAACAAAATGAACTTGGACAGTGGTCATACTTCTGGAAAGCTGCCTACCAGCCTACCGAATGCTGGAAATATGAGAAGTGAATCGTTAAAAATGCAGATTTTCTCCACTTAAGTTCTGAAAATGGAAGGAAGGAATAGAGTTTATCTACTAAAACATGACCTTCTTCAGTGGAGACAACTTCTGTAGCACTTTATGTAACAACAGAAATGAACGTGTTTTTTTTTTTTTTGTACATGTGAAAGGTAACCCAGAAAGAACAACACAAAATAATAAAATGACACTGAGGTCCTAGATAACAGCTTTTTGTTTGTTTGTTTTTTTGTTTAAATGCATAAACTTGAAGAAAACTGAAAATATTTATACAGTATTTATTGCATGGATTAATGCAGTAGTAAATCATAAGGACTGAGCATAACATATCTAGAGATACCAGATTCACTTTTGCTCTTATTCAAAAAAAATTTCTGTTGAAGTAAATTCTATTTCAAATGATGAGTGCACAATCATGCCTTTATATGAAATCTGTTTAAGCATGAGACATTTAAGAAATACTAAATTCCAAACACTGGTATGGTAGCTTTAGAAAAAAAAAAAAAAAAAGTAGGAGTAGAAGAGGCCAGATTAATCACAGTGTCCAGTTTGCTTTCTGCTACTGAAGAGCTTCCTAGAATTCTTCAAACTACTCTCCATTTTGATGTAATGCTTCTCTGTTGCAAAAGGACTATAACAGCTTATATAAACATAATACACTCCTCCACATTCTCATTTCCAAACCACATAAGACCACTTACACATTGCTTTCAAAAGAGCAGTCTAAAAGGAAACATCTAAAAGGAAATGTGTTAAATGTGTTTCCATGCAGTGTTAGCAAAACTCATTGCTAATATTTTCTGTAGTGCATTCAGGAATATAAACAGTTATTCTCATTCTGAAAAAGCATATTATACTTTTTATGTTAAGAGGGAATGTGTAAAATTGACATTACAATTCTATTATTGAATTAAAAAAGTTCATTTTTAATTCACTATTCATTATTAATTCAAATATAAAGAGGAATGTGCAAAATATTTTTCATACGGTATCTTTTTAAAGCAGAACATGAACAAATTAAATTCCTTCAGCAATCAAACAGCAATGTATGTATTTTTGGAGCATTAATTTTTTTCCATGGTAAACTAATACTACTGATCCTTAAGAAAGACAGTAATCAAGGGAAGAGATATTTGCCCTCCTACAAAAGATGCCTATAATGGCTATTGACAGTTGAAGTGACTTATAATATAAAGCACACTTTTTATTTTTTCTAAATACCAATCATTTGTATTGTATTGCACAGTTCAGTCAGTCTAGAGGTCATAAGCAACCCACCCCTCTGTTCAATATCCTATAAAATCCAAAAGCAATCGGGAAGATCTTCTTTCCTCCCACCACGACATCTTATAAAAGGATCTTAGACATCAAAGTAGGACACTTAATAAAAGCCTCAGCTCAATATCCAGCTCTGGAAAAAATGAAAAGAAACATCCAACAAAATGCTGCATAAAGAATATAGAAAGCAGTGTAAGGATCTTCTACCAAATAAGTGGTGCAGCTTTGTCTTCAGTACGGGTCACTGTCCCAGTAAAATATACCACACAACAAAGATTTGAGAAAGTCACTGAGAAACCATTAAAAGTCTTGGAAAAGCTCTCATGTGAAAAAGAAAAGGAAACAATTTAAATTGTTTGTACAGGAAAGAGTGAGATGGAAACATGACAAATGTATGCAAAATACTAAGTGGCATACAGAAAGCACTAAGAAGCTTCTTTTCTTCTAGTCATATAATGCACAAAGAAAGAGACAGTTTAAGATGCTGAAAGACATCAAATTTGAAATTGAAAAGGGATTTTTTTTTCAATATACTGTGTAATTAGACGATGAACTCAATGCATCAGGCAATTGTTGAGGTCAGATATTTAACAAGAATAAGAAAAGATATTACAAGTTTGTACAAATAAGAAGAATAAGCAGTGCTGTATAACCAAAGATAACAGGAATTAAACAAAATTGGAAGGGATATTATACTTCCTAGCTGAGATTTTAAGCCAATCTCTAGCTATTACAGAACAAACTAAAATCCTTACAGGAACAAATTATGCCCTCTTTTCATGGTGGGCGTGTCCTGAGACTTTCTGTGAAGTGTTGGCATATTTCCTTCCAAGTATTAGGTAACTAAGTAGACTTTCCAAACAAATACATTTATTTGGATTTAAAGCAAAACAAAGCCCCAAGTTCCAACAGCCCCCAAATTATTGTCACTCTTGTTCAGTCTCACCACACATTTATTGTAAGAAGACGCATCATCAAATCTTCCTCTGGTCTCAGTTGACAACCTCATCAATTTGAACTTCAATTAATAGCATTTGCTTTTCCGGACAGTTTCAGACAGAAGTTTTCCTGGACTTCTATAACTGTGACAAACGTCTGCTTCATTACTACTCCTCCACCTGGTGGTTATGCCTTTATTATGTTCCACATTTTGCCCCATTATGGTTTTCATTTTAGGAATAATGTTTGATTGACTTTTCTTCTGACTGTAATAAATATATTGACTATTGGCTTTTTTTCTTCTTCACTAGTGATCTCTAATAGACATCTTTCAAACTACTTGTTTTTTTTTACATAAGCAAATGGGTAACAGTCTGTCTGCCCTTTTTCATTTATTATCTGAGCAATTAATTAGACACAGGAATAGTTTTCAGAATTCAGGTAAATAATGCTTACATGAATCTGTTCCCTAGGACATCTACAAGTAACTTGCTATTATTATACTTTATAGCTGATTATTACTACTTTATATAATTTAATATTAATATAATTGTTAAAACTATACAAATAGCTAATTGCAACAACAACTAAAACAACCAACTGTGGTGGTTTTACTATGCTAGGCAGCTAAACACTACAACTGCTCTCTCACCCCCCGTCCTTAGACGAGAAGGGGAAGAAGTAAAGTAAAGAACAGCTCACGGGTTGAGATAAGGACAATTTAATTAAAGGGAAAATAATAATAATAATAATAATAATTAAGGAAAGATTATTATTAACTAAACAATTTAACTAAAGAGGAAAAAAAAAAAAGGAAAGGGGAAAGGGAGGGGGAAAGGGGAAAAAAAGGGTATAACCAAACCAAACCAAAACAAATAAAGGCTATGTAGAAGTGCAGAGGAAAGAAATTACTCTCTACTTCCCACAAATGAGCGATGCTTGACCACATCCTTGAAGCAAGGCCTCAACACACGTAGCAGGTGTTCAGAAAGAAGACCAATGTTTTCACAATGAGAGCCCACCCCTCCCCTCTTCTTCCTGTTTCCACCTTCATTGCTGAGTGTGACATCACATGGTATGGAATATCCCTTTGGTTGGTTTAGGTCAGCTGCCCTAGTGATGTTTCTTTTCTCACTTTTTTGCCCACCCCCTAGGAGGGTTAGAGAGAGGCCCAATGCTGTGCCGGCACTGCTCAGCAGCAGACACAACACTGGTGTGATAACACTGCTGTTCTAGCTACAAGTGCTGAGCAGAGCACTGTACAGGCTACTGCAGGGAAAGGTAACATCCCAGCCAGACCCAATACACCAACACAAATTAAAAAGAAACACCTGGTTTACATTTAGAACTCCCTAAGCCTAAACATACATCGCAGGAGAAGCCATAGTGAGTGTTTATCACCAGAATCATGGGGTGAACATCTGGCTCGGTGTATCTGCATCTACCCTAGTACATTAAATTTGTCCACATGGCTCAGGAGCCTGCAGGCGTAGAATAAACTGCGTCTGTGTGAGACGCACTTGGTTTTAGCCTCCAAAGCAGGATAACTGCATACAAACCTCCTGTGGAGAATGGTTTCTGGACTGCTCTACCACTAAATTGCAGCTGGAAATGGTTTAGCTGGAGTGCTTGCTCATTGTAACAAAATCCATGCCACGTCTTCCTCACATGTATTAGTTCCTAGTAGATGTAATAGTTCCTGGATTTGAATTTGCTGCTGAAGCTTTAGTTTATGCATCATCTCAACTAGGTCAGAAATTCATGGAGATTGGCTGTTCCAGTTCCAGTCCTGCATGTATAAGCCACTACCACTACCCTACTTGTAGTTCAGATGATAACTCAACATACTATTAAAATGTGAGCTGATGCTCCGCCATGTGGCTTCCCATTCATGCAGTTTTTCAATACATTAATATGGCAGCTCGAAATGCCACAGACCTTCCATGCTGTGGAGGTAGAAAGCAGAGAATGCTGGAAAAACACTAGGAAGACATTGCTTACATTATCAAATGTATGTGTTTAATAAACCTTAATCCTCTTGGAGTGCAAGGCATTTAGTTATGTCTGGCAGTGTTAATGATGCTCAGAATATAAAATCACTCAAAAAACAAAACCTTAAATCTGAATTCTTTCTTGTTTCCAATTTCATTTTTTTCTTCTTGGATCCTTCTGTCATTTCAGTTAGTTGAGTGCCAGCCAGAAATCAACACTTTGACATATATTGTTGATAATCCCTGAGTTTCATATTTCTTTCAGCAGGCAGTCTTTATCTGATAATCACAATAATGCATGTTATCTATATGTCCCAGTTTATGGATTTTCATTTTCTTTTGTGGAAAATCCAGCCATCCCATGCCTCCAGGGTATTTCCATGGATTTTGACTTGTTCTGCAGAACTGTACTTTTAGCCTGCTTTAGTGGGTAAAAATATAATTCCTCTAATATGTAGATGAAGGCATTAATTATCTGAACAGGAGCTATTTGTCCAGCATTTTCATCTGTCATGCTGAAGAATGATTAGTGAAATTGACAATGATTTAACAATGGATGCTGGTTCATGAATAGTAGTACTTCTTCAGGCCTTTTTCAATAAAAAAGTGGAAAGATCAATCAAGATTGACTTTCTTGAAATCCATGGTTTAAAAAGAGGAATTATAATTCATCAAATGATTACATGCGTCTTTCAAATGAAGGAGAAGGCCATGTAGAAAAAAAAAAAGAATAGGATAGGATAGGATAGGATAGGATAGGATAGGATAGGATAGGATAGGATAGGATAGGATAGAATAGAATAGAATAGAATAGAATAGAATAGAATAGAATAGAATAGAATAGAATAGAATAGAATAGAATAGAATAGAATAGAATAGAATAGAATAGAATAGAATAGAATAGAATAGAATAGAATAGAATAGAATAGAATAGAATAGAATAATTCGTTTGCAAGGGACCTACAGAGATCAACAAGTCCAACTGCCTGACCACTTCAGGATTAATCAAAAGTTAAACTGTATTTATACAATGTGGCATTTTTGTACTGATGGTTAGCTAAACTCCACCACACCACTCTCTCACTCCCCTTCCTAAAAAGAACTGGAAGAGAAATATGATGCAAGAGGGCTCAAGGGCTGAGTTATGGACAGAGAGATCACTCACCAATTACCATCACAGGTAAAGCAGACTCAGCATAAGGGAGATTAATGTAATGTATTGCATATTGCTAACAGACTAGATCAGTAAGAATTAAAAGCAAACTTCATCCACCCTTTTCTGTCTTTGGGAAGAAATGTGGAATTCTTTCCTGAACTGAGCCTGCGGGGGTGGCCCACAGGCTGCAGCTCTTCAGGAACTGCTCCCACACGGATCCGTCCCACAGGGTCCATCCATCCCCCAGCAGCAAACTGCTCCAGCACGGGTCCCCCACGGGTGGGCAGCAGCTCCCCCCAGACCCCCTGCTCCTGCGGGGGCTCCTCTCCACGGGCTGCAGCTCCGGCCCGGGGCCTGCTCCTGCGGGGGCTCTCCATGGGCCGCAGCCTCCTCCAGGCCACATCCACCTGCTCCACCGGGGGCTCCTCCACCCATGGGGGGGCTGCAGCGTGGAGATCTGCTCCATGGGGGACCCATGGGCTGCAGGGGGACAGCCTGCTCCACCAGGGGCCTCTCCCTGCACAGCCCGCAGGGGAACTGCTGCTGCCTGCCTGCAGCACCTCCTGCCCTCCTGCTGCACTCACCTGGGGGCTGCAGGGCTGGCTCTCACCCCTCTCTCCCAGATGCTGTTGTGCAGCAGTTTTTTTCCCCTTTCTTCTGCTCTCCCAGAGGCCCAACCAGCATCACTCATGGCCCAGCTCTGTCCAGCATCAGGTCCCTCGTGGTACAACTGGAGCTGGCTCCTTCCTGACATGCAACAGCTGCTGGGCTCTGCTCACAGAGGCCATCCCTGCAGCCACCCCACTACCATAGCCTTGCCACATAAACCCAGGTAAAATGATCCTGGAGATAAAAATGATTTGATCACACCAACAGAATACACCCTCCTATTGCTGAGTGTAAGTTTATGAAATTTTCAGGAAGTTAAGTGTTCTAAGTTATTCTCTGAAAGAGCTTCATCAGTGTACAAAGACCATAGGTAGAATTGCCTTAAGCTAGTTTTTCCAAACTCCTCTCTCCTTGTCACTAGATACTGTCAACAACAGATTTGAAAGCCAGATTGCCATGCATAAGCATCTTCATGGACATCACCACAAAAGTCTCCCCAGGTTTCTACCTACGGTAGTCTTTCCTATCCAGACAAAGGTGATTTTATGAGCCCTGAAACGGGAAACTTCTACTAGCAGATCTATTTTCACATTTTTGCCACTGCAGTTAGAATCTTTTCAGACTACCAGTGCCAATTAGTACCAGTTTTGAAATAAATCTAGGATATGCAATCAGTGAAGTTGTTAATGATCTCTTTTATAATTTACATATTAATTATTTACATGGGTAAAAGGTTGAGGGATCTCAGAAATATTGGCAGGATGTTTGTTGATAAGAATGACAAAATGCCAGCCTTGGGAACATATCGTGATTGCAAAATCAATCACCTACCTTAATTGATTTAGCAGCAGAATATTACACATGAAAGAAGTCAAAATAAATAAATAAATAAAAAATTGCACAAGAGAGTATAACACAATTTCTGGAAATCTGAATAGTTTATATGAAGATGCCTGTCTTGCAGTGAAGTTATTTTAATTTACCTTTTCATGATGGAATTATTTTGACACTTCTTACTTGGTTTACAGTGAATTCAGAAATGAATTGCTAAACTTTATGAAACAGGGGAAGTTGCATGAAAGGAACTTTGTGAATTAAGCTAAAGAGATATCATATTAAAGAGTTATGTAGGATTCATCAATGGAAGTCAAAGGAATGGTATGATCCTTTCCAGACAGCACATTAAGCATGCATTTTACTTGCTGAAAATTCATGGTGTTATTTACTTCCTTGCATCCTAACACCTTTGACATCTAATGATAGCAGAAGTATTGTGTATCGTGTGTGGACTACTTGTCTGGTCTTATGAAGGAGTGTGCCTGAGAACATAATGATGATGTTTCTTCATGCTGCTAGGCATCAATGGCACACAGAAGCTGTCTGACTCTACCTTTTATAAGAGCAGTCACAAGAACAGAGATACAACTTGCCACTTTCCAAAGACTTTTGTTCCACTTCTCAGATGACAGACTCACGTAAAATATGTGCAAATGCCAAAGGTAGGGAACCACAAGGTACTGCACTCACAGCCTATGTTCAACCTTCAAGCTGGTATAACCTCTGAGTTACAGTCAGACATAAACTTGTCTGCTCTTCTAGTCTCAAGAGTCCTCAACTCCTGGCTATACAGTTTAAAGGCAGGCAATGACTATCGTTTGCCTTCATTATTACTCTACGAACTCAATCCCCTACCTTGAATGACTGTTCTAATGATATGACTATAAAAACAAATTCACTATGATTTCTACTGGTAGTCAGTTCCACTAGATGCTCAGAATCAGGGCTAGATGGAAAAGTTTCCAAAGGAGTGGATAATATCCAACATTTTCTTATATTCTTGGTGGATGAGGTAGGTATAATTTAACAAAATTAAACTAGTGGTGCTAATTTGAATTCATGCATCTGAGTTGTCGTCTGGATGGTTCTATGGTACCTACATAATAAAATAAGAGGGAGTGTGGCCAAAGTTAATGTAATTGAATATCCATACTCTGGTCTTTGGACACACTTTTCTTTGGGGATATAATGAACATAAGCTGTTACTTTGGCTGGACTGTACTGGTTCCTTAACACTTCAAACTGTAGACAAGTATCTAAATGGAACACTTATTTAACGTAGACTGGATTCAGTGCTTATTCACTCTGATTTGGATGAATGCATTTGTCTTTTAACTGCAAATGAAACTAGATTCCTAGTTTCCTAGGAATAATTTCCTAGCCTAGTTTCCTAGGCTTCCAAGTGCATCAATAACATGTTTTTTTTAAGACTATTATGTGCTTTACAGCACAAAATAAAACACAAACTTGACATCTAAATTTCTCCATAGGCAAGCGCTTGTTCTAAATGAGTTTTACATATGGGAAAAAACACACAAACACACACACAACAAAACAAACAACAAAATACACAACAAAACAAAAACCAAACTTCAATGGATAATGCAGATTATAAGTTAGAACATGATCAGACTTGCAAATAAATGTGTAATCCATTAATTGTTTTTGACCGTTCAGAAAGTCTGATGACATTAACTGGAGAAACATGGAAAGATGGTCCTGTAATTTCCAGTTTAAACACAATAAAATGAAATAGGTATTCTTAAAAAATTTTATTAGTGAGGTGTAGATCTTACTACATGTTCCCCCAATGAGTCAATATTAAAATCTGAAGGTTTTTTTTTTTTTTTTGCATTACTACTTATTAGTTATATAATGACACACTTTAACAGATATCATCCCCCTGTTCCCAATTTAATCTTAAGCTAGGACAAGCTCTTCAAGTAAATTATGAGGAATAAAAAGGTGTCCAGATATTGTATTTAAAACATGACTAAATATAAATACTGTTTAAGTCTTGAACTTCTGCCCTTGGATTTAGGGCTTGGATAACCCAAAGCACTGCTTCATAATTTTAATGCACAGGTAGAGACCTAGAAGACATATTTATATACAAATTTATTTTCAATTTCTTTCAATCCCTTCCACTTTTTTCTATCATTAACCAAAAGAAAACCACAAAAACAATTCCAACAGAAAGAGATATCCCTACTGTTTGCAATACTACCTTCCATTAATTTCATGGTAAATTCAGTTACCTTACCATGTCTTCTATATGCATAGCAAATTAGAAGTCGTTGTGTCCAGTAAGTTGGAAGTGAAGTAATTTTCTGAAGGTAGTAAAACTATTCAATGGTATTAGCTTGTTCACAAAACAAAGGCCAAAGATTTCAGAAAATCAGATCTGATGTTAATCCTCAAAATTGCATGCTAATAAAAAGTCTTCTATCCACAAATACATACAAGTTATCACGTGAAACTTACTGTGCTGGCAGTGAATCCCATTAAACCCTTCTGGACATTTACAAACATATCCTATGAACGTGTCGCCTCGGTATGCTTCACTAATTTCACACATCCCACCATTATGACATGGATTAGGAAGGCAGGGTCCTAAGAGATAGGAAAAAAAAAAAAAAAAAGAGAAATATATAATGAAAAACCATCACAATTTTATGCTCATTAAAGAAATAAAATCCCTTATGTAGACCTTCATATTCTACTAACCCACTAAAATATACCCTTCACTTGGTTCAGATAACTTGCCAGCACAGATTTTTATGAACAAGAAATAATATGAAGCATGTCACTACTCATTAATCACAACATTATTTTTTAATGTAACAGAAGACAGGAGACAGAGAAGGTAAATCTTCCTCTGCTATTAAAGATAACAGGGATTCTAACTTTTATACCACTGTGGCAATATGTATTAATCAAATGTGCCTATCATGTATAAAGTGACATGTACAATATCCCTGAGTAATCACTGCATGTCAAGTTAGTAGTATGAGATCTTTGCTATGGCTTTGTGTGACTATATGAATATGTAACTATCTGGGTCAGCAGTAAGACTACTAAACCAACTGTTCGTTCCATTGAGAGCCTTTTTAGCAAATCCACTTTAAACTGCTTTGTTCCTCTGAGTAAATTTATATTTTTTTTCCAACTAACTGTGTACTAGGTTACATAACATCTCATCAGTGAGATCTGATTTGTTATGTTTGCAATGACTATATATGCCTTTAGGTCTACAAATTATTTTGTTAACAGCAAGTGTTAAATGTGTTTCATCTTATTATCTTACTAATGTTATCTGTAACATATGTGGAAAACCTCATATGCAAGTTTTTGTGAAAAGATTTGTGAACTCAGTATAATTTATATTGTTTGTGACCTTTGCTATGTACCCAGAAAGGTGTTAATTTTAATTTATTGAAATGCAATGTCATAATTATTTATCCACTTAAAATAAACAATAATAATAATAAACAAACAGAAAAGAACTTTTTCCACAGCATAATTTACTGACAATCAGCACTGGGAATTGAATGATATAAACTTAAAAAGGCCACAAGTTTAATGTTTGTCAGGCTCTGACTATTAGTTTATGTTTTCAATAACAAGCACAAGGTTTGACAGACATTCACAGCAACAGCATTCATTCAGCATGTCTCATCAGTGAAAACTACACTCTCTGAGAAAATATTAATTTGCAGAAGATAAAATTAATGGAATTACAAGTATGTCAGAACACATTCCACAATTATAATTTCCCGTGTAGTTACAGCAATATGAGAAACTATCCATGTATATATTTCTGTTATAACTTATGTCTTTAGCCTAACCCAGGACACAATCCTGTAGAAGTTACACTTATACACATGATTAAAGATAGGATATGTATGTCTCACTGAACCCAATCAATTAAACACATGAATCTGTATAAGTCTAGTGTACTTAGTAGTAATAATCATGAAAAAATCATGAAGACAAAAAGGAGGAGAGACTCTTCCTTGCCTTGTTTGTCTTTTCCCATTCATATTCTCCATTACACTTTAAATGTAGTGGTACACTACATATTTAATTCCACATGACATATATCAGTTCATTGAGAGGTCAAAGAAGATTCGTGGCTTTCTATTCTTACAAATTCTGTTCATGTTATTTCTCCTCCATAATAGAGGGAAAAAAAAAAAAATTGCTTTTTGTCTCCCCATGAATATGGACTATGTGTTTTTTCAAGCCTTGATCACAGTGCTGTGATTTGGGGAGTACCTGCAGGTAGCCCCATATGTTAATTGCTTCTATCCATGTGGATCTTTAATCTTCCAAGAGCAATAAATCTTTTAACAATTATTTTCTCATTTTGCTTGCTGCTATCTCCATATGGTTTGTTAAGCACATGCTCAGCATTCAGCATACTTTTTTTTTTTTTTTTTTTTTTTTTTTCTCAGATCAGTCCAAAGGTTTAAAAGATCATTTGAGTAGCACAGCAATAAATGTACTGGAGCAGGTCAGTATTTCTAACACATCTTAGTCTTCTATGATGCTTTAAGACTGACCTCCCTAACGCCCGCCCAAAGCAACATGCATATTTTTGAGTAATTATGGTTGCCAGTTGTTTGTAGAAATATAATAGTAATATTTGTAATCTAAATGTTGAGGGCTTTTTTTGTTGTTCATAGAAACTGGTAGTTCAAAATTATTTTGAGAGCAATGAAACATACTAATTAAATGCACCAAAAGCAGTAAACAATAATCATCTAATTTTCACTAATTAACATGCATTTTCTGAAAAGGACATGGGTTAGGCTTATCTGCATTCTAAAAGGATGAATGAGTGCAACTTAACAAAGCCTGCAACAACTTTTTTCTCCTAATTCTCCACAGGACCATAGTCTGATATTCTAGATCCTCAGGGCATTAGGGCATGTAAACTATATGAGCCTACAAGGATACTTTTTTTTTTTTTTTTTTAAACTCGACTCTACAGAATCCCTGATGCAAAATTATAAAGGTTTGAGTGTTTTGGACAATCTGGGTCCTAGTCCAGCAATAATTCCATCTTAAAAACGAAAAATGGTACATACAGATCTAGGCACTGCTGCCAAATGATGAGAAATCACATCTAACTTCCTTGGGCTTTTAAATAACAATATATTGAATGCTGGATAATTAATTCCCTGACAATCTGATTAATATTCTCAGTTACTCAGATCTATAGTGGTGAGTTTGAAAGCATCTTTTTTTGCACCCTTGTCAAAGAACAGCGGGCTTCAGGGATTATTATTATTATTTTTTTTTAATCAATAGCACTGTAATACTTCTGCAGGTAATCTTTAAGTAGCTTCCAACACAAGGAGAACAACATTTGGCCAATATTAATGAGCAGTGGAATTCAATGGTATGCTTTCCAGGCATTTTTATCCTTGCTCATATAAAGTAATGTCAACAAGATTAATTGTGCACTAAAAGTAATAGATCTATTCACTTTGCTGCTCTTTTGAGTCCTTTGTGCAATTCCAGTGGTATTAACCAAAATAATAATTACAAGTATACTCCAAAATACATCATTCTGTTATTCAATTGAAATCCCATGCTGTTTTTGAAAAAAAATATTGGAAGTTAACTTAAAGCATAGCTCTTACTAAATCTGAGATTTTATAGTTGAGGAATCAAACAAATGTATCCTCAGTAGAGTTGCAAAGGGGCTGAAGGCAGAACTATGTCATCTGTTTTCTTCTTTGACAAGTACGGTCAATTAGAACTTCATAAAAATAGTCCTATGTAATGCAATACTGTAGCAATAATTACATATTTGAAAGAGACCATTAGTTTGTCTAGAGCAGGAGAAGATAGGAAATCAAGGAAAGTATCATTTCATCAAAATGTAATTTTTGACAAGGATAAGAAATACAGAGTGTATAAGGCCTATGTATGAAAATTGTTGCCTCATTCTGTCTTTTAGAGTACTCAAATTCTTTTGAAATAATTCAAAGAACTATTGAAATATCTTTCTACAATTTTTGCCTGACAGTTCGAAGGAAATATATATTTTTAAATATTCAGTCATCCAGTGTTATTTTCAGCTGCTTTTTTTTTTTTTTTCCTTGCACAGCCACCCAGTTTTGAGAAGAAAAGAAAAGAAAAGAAAACCCAAACAAACAAAACCCTAGAGACTGTAATATTTGTAAAGCACGTTTAAATTTATGTATATGAACATCATTACCTAAATTTCTGATTGTTCTCATTTCAGTTAGTTGGTAAGTGAATAATTTTAGTACAGGCTGGCTGTATCTACATGAGCAAGCTACACAGTGCAACCTGAAGAATGAGACAGCTGATGCTAAGGACCCATTATCCAGCCACACAGTGTCTATCCTGAGAAGCAGAAGGCAAACTTACTTTGGGCTAACTCTAGTCTCTGTAAAAGCTTTTTGTCTGCTTAGGTTTGTACATATGAGATACAACATTAATTACTGTCCCCTCAAAGTGTCTAAGCACTAGGGTTTAAGGAGGAAAAGAGAGTTTGTGATTCCTGTGCACTGGTGATGAAGCAGTGCAGCCCTCTCACTCCTCACCCAGCTGAAGACAGCAAGGGCCATATGTAAGTTCATTTGCATCCCCAGTGCAAACTTCATCAGGATAAAGCACAGAGCTTGCCTGAAAGGGCAGGCTGTACATACATTCAAGTTCAAGGTCACAACACAAGATCTCATTGAATGCATTGAAATGCACTATCAAGAAGTTTAAAAATGCTTTACCAGATCTTTTTCTAATAAATGTCTACCTGGGACTTAAAAATGTGACAAAGGCCAACTTCAAAGCACAATGGCTAACAGCCATTGTGAAGCATGAGCTTCGCAAAATATAAGAAACCAGAAAATAGTTGAAGTACCATCAGTAACAGGAAGAAATAAACAAAAACCCTAATGACTCTTTCCCATACTGCTCCTCAATTCAGTGATACTCAGCTGTAAAATAAACCATTTCTCGCACTTCCAAAAAATATCATGTCTTTCTTGCCAAACACAAAATCTCCTTCTGCGGTGAGAAAGGTATTCAAAAGTATCAGGCAGTTGTAAGTGAAATACTTAAACAAGAACTCTACATTAGTCAGGTCTTCCTCAAAGCCTGATTACATGTACTCAAAAGCATGCTTGCTGCTGTGCTAAAACAGGAAGACAATCAATTATCACCTATCATTTCTTGCTAAAAAAAGATGACGAATATGAAAAACAGAATAAAACGAATAATAATAATAAATTATATACTCCAGTGGAGTCACACATGCCAAATTATCACATTTAAATATGTTAACTCTTCTGACAATACCTATCAATTCATCTCCCCTTCTCATAGAAGTAATATAATTTCAATGAAAAATACTAAATTTTATATTAAACATGATATGCATCAAGATGAAGACACTTAGCTACAAAGCTAAGTTTCCGAAGCTTAATTTATTTTGTGGCATATTACTAAAGAAGGAAGCACTAGCAGATAATGTTACTGTGACGATATGGTAAGCTCTGAAAACCATCAAAACAAATACAGAACCACAGACTTTGAATCACAGAATATCCTGAGCTTTAAGGACCCACAAAGATCACTGGGTCCAGCCCCTGGCCCCACACAGGACCCAAAATCGAACCCTATATCAAGCATTGCCTAAACACTTGAACTCCAGCAGGCTCAGTGTTGTGATCACTTCCCCGGGGAACTTCTTCCAGTGCCTGACCGCCCTGCCAGTGGAGAAACTTTTCTTGACTTCCAGCTAGACCCTCCCCTGTCCCAGCTCCATGCTGTTCCCTTGACTTTTGTCACTGTCCCCAGAGAGCAGAGCTCAGCACCAGCCCCTCCACTCCCCTTGTGAGGGAGATGCAGGCCACCATGAGGCCTCCACTTGGCCTGCTCTGCTCTGGATTGAACAAACCCAGGGACTTCAGCTGCTCCTCATGTGTCTTGCCCTCCAGACCCTTCACCATTGTGAAGCCCTCCTTTGGACACTCTCCAATAGTTTTATGTCCTTCTGATATTGCACACAGGACTCAAGGTGATGCTGAAAGAGCGCAGAGCAGAGCACAGCAATCCCTTCCCCCAACCAGCTAGTGATGCCATGCTAGAAGCACCCAGGATGCGGTTGCCCCTGCTGGCTGCCAGGACCCACGGTTGACTCACGTTCAACTTGCCATTGACCAAAAACCCCAGATCCCTTTCTGCAGGGCTTTTCTCCAGCCTTTCATCCCCCAGACTGTCCATACAGCCATGGTTGTCCCTTGCCAAGTGTGGAATCCGGCACTTGCTCTTGCTAAGCCTCATATTGTCAGGGATTTCCCAGCTCTTTGTCAAGATCTCTCTGCAAGGCCTCCCTACCTTCAATGGAGGCAGCCACTCCTCCTAATTTAGTATCATCCACAAACTTATTTAGTGTACCTTCAAGTTGGCATCCCAGTCATTTATAATAACATTAAAGAGATCTGGCCCGAAAATGGAACTATGAGGATCCTCACTAATGACTGTCCGCCAGCCTGATGCAGACCCATTTACAATTATGCTTGGAGACTCACCCATCAGCTACTTGTTCACCCATCATACTTATATATAATTTATGCATTTATATACCTGTGTGCTGGACATATTGTCCAGAAGAATACTGTGAGAGACAGTATCAAAGCTTTGCTGAAATAAAAAAAAATACATTACATCAACTGGCTTTTCTTGGCCAACTAGATGGGTGACCTCTGCATAAAAAGAAATCAAGTTTGTTAAGCAGCACCTTCCGCTCTTGAATTCATGTTGGCTGACCAATGACTGTCTTGTCCTTCAGGTGTTTTTCAAGAACTCCTAGAATAACTGAGTTATTGAATTGATCTAGAATAATTCTGTGACAATTTTCTCTATATTTTTAGCCAGCACTGAAGTGAGTCTGACAGGCATGTAATTGCCAGAATCTTCTTTCTTGCCACTCTTGAAACTTGGAACAATGCCTGCCAGCTTTCAGCCAGCTGGGACCTCTCCACATTCCCAAGACCGTTGAAAAATAATTGAGCCACATCTCATGACGATATCAGATGGCTCTCTGAGTACCCTGGGATGAATCCCATCAAGCCCCGTAGACTTACATGCATCCTGGGGTCCCAGAGTTCATCATCAATGTTGAATACAAAAGTGAAGAACCCATTAAATCTCTCTGTCTATGTCTATGTATTTGTGAGGTTACCATCCTCATCAGGTTAACAATGTTTCCTCTGCTCTCTTTTACCAATGTTACTTCTTTTGCTGTTAACATAATTTAAAAAAAAAAAAAATTTTTTTTTTTTTTGGTCCCCCATAGTACTGGCCAGTTTCAACTCCAACTGAGCTTTAGCTGCACAAATTTTCTCCCTACGATGAAGAATACCATCTCTGTAGTCCTCCCATGTTGTCCGACCTCTCTTTCAGTGAACATACACTTTTTTTTTCTGTCTAAGCTTGAAGTTATCACCAAACAAATAAAAAGTATCAAATGATACCTTTGAATGTCATTGTAAAAGATAAATACTCTCTAGCTGCTCCTTCATACAACTGATGTTTCTTAAGTCCCTCTTGTCTCTACTGGAATGTCAATCACACCTTTTTTACCCCCTCTGGTAAACTGAAATCTTCACTGGCAATCTCTCATAGTTTTAACATCAGTAGTTTGAAGTCTTCTTTTTTTTTACCCTTTATTTTCACAATGAAAAAAAAAAAAAACAAAACCCTCCTCTGCCAATGTAAAGTCTTCAAAATAAACCATTCACTTACAAAGAGTTCTTATATTTTGAAACAAATATATGTAAAAGAAGGCAGTGACATATACAGCTTCTTTCACCTTTATGGGAGAGTTAATCTCCTTGCTGCTGGAGCTCAAGTAGGGAACAAGCTTCCCATGATGAAAAAGTTACAGATTATCACACTGAGCTGAACTCAGTGTTCAGGTAATCCAATATCCTATCCCTGCTGCTCATCAGTTCCTGCAACTTGAGAAGAAAGTTGAAGAATCCTGAAATGGGAATAATAACAAAAAGTCTGTACAAGATATCATAAATATTTGAGTTGAATTTAATCTCCAAATCTCTACGTTTCAAATTCTCTTCTAGTATACGTTTTCTCTATACATTTTAAAAGACCACACATACATGCGCAAATGAGAGACCACCTCTTTTTCAGAAATATATTGACTTTTTTCCTTCCTCATCATCCTTTTCAATACTCAATTAAATGGATTTTTGAAAGGTGTGCCCCTTGAAATGTGAGCTCATAGATTTCAAAGTTTGGCAGATACAAATCCAAAATATAAAACAACTCTATTTGAAAAAGGCTGTCTTCCACAGAGACACACAAATGAGCACTCAATAACAGCAGGAATGTCTTTACAGGCTCTGACAGAGAACTGCACAAAAAGGGCAGGAATATAACAAATGCTTTTCAGGGTCTCTGATCTTCCTCACATTTACTACATCACCTATTAATTTAGTATGATTGTGCAAGGCTTACCTGACACAGAGGCTGGTTTTGAACGCCCCCAGCTGTGTGTCTGTGTGGGAGTTGTGATACATTAGACCAAAACCATTTTAACAACTTGACAGAAATGATTCTGCACCTGCAGAGTTCTGGGGATATCTAAATCATAGCAAAATGCATACTCATGACTTAATCTACAGGCTCAAGCACAGAAGTATGACATGTCCACTCCAGCAACTGCAGTGTAGAAGTTTAGGTCTCATTAGTACATGAAATTCAAGCCCGTGGACCACCTTTATAGCTAAAACTCATCTGCTGTTCAAATACATTGTAGATTATGCCTTTAATTAGAAGAAACTACCACTTCCCAAGAACACTCTTGACATAGATGGATCCAAAGAACAACATATTTGCTCCCTACTTGAAACTACAACTGCATCTCAACTGCTTGCTTTGCAGTACACAGTTCTGAGGACTTTCAAGGAAAGAGTTCCCAGGTTCCACTGACCTTCTTTTAGTAGCGGCTGTAATCACAGAAATGTCTTCTAGTCAACACTGTCGTGGTGAAACTTAAGTATGATTCATCTTCAGTAATGAAAGAATATATTGTATTACTCTTTTTTTTTTTTTTTTTTTTTTTTTTTTCCCTCTCTTAAAAAAGCTAATCTGGGTTTAAAATTTATATAAACATCTAAACAATGTAGGGTTCAGTATTCATTGTGCTGGCTCATTGTGATGTGTCTGCAAAAAATAGGCATCTCTCAGTTTAATTGAAACCCAGAGAAGTCAACCTTAATGTAGTTTTAACTACTTCATCCTTCAAGTCTTCTAAATTGTATCCAGAAATCCTTGCTTGTTCAGCATACTTGAATATTTGTAAAACAAAGAAAAAAAATACAACAGCTACTAAGATCAATAAATCTCAGACAATTTACTTTTGGATTTACTACTGTTGAGCCTATTTTGCTGTCAGGAGACAGATTAATTTTATAACAAAAAAATATTTATTATAGCTACAGCTTGCTATTTATTTATTTTAAACTGAAAAGAACAGACATGATAGGACATCATTCACAACCTATGTGGAATATCGGTAGTAATAGCTGATTTTTATATGTTATTCCAGTTAATCCATGAAACTACTAAAATAATTAGCAGTTACCCACATCTTGTATTTCATGAATATTCTCAAAATATCAGTTTGTTGTTGTTGTTTTTTAAAGTAATAAAAAAATCTGTTTAGCCTGGATCATAAGTGTATTAGTACTGTATTAGATCCTATTTAACAATTCATTATAAACTAATGGCACTGATCCAGACTTAATTGCACTGTGATTAAATATTTATCTTGTTTTTTAATGCAGCAAATGGAGTGTGCTGATTATAATGATCAAGGTGTCTCCATCTGGAAGCAGCAAAAGCTAAGGTTCACCCTTTGAGTGCACAATGCTTTAGGTCATCTCTGCACATTTCCCTCTAATTTGGGTCTGTGGATTTTGTATTACTGAGAACTTTACATTGATCATCCAGCCATCTCTCAATGCTTTTTTATCTAAATAACTAGAATATTTTCTAACAAGATAATATTTAAACCTGATATGTATACAGTGTTTTGCCTTAATGAACAGTGTGAACTTCTTACTTAACTTTTATTTTCTTAACTTTTACTACAGTATAGACCCACATTTGAGGTATGCTCAGTATAGTAGGCTAGGTAGCAGATACTGCACATTGTGAGACCTTAAAACGCTTCAGAAATGTTTAATGCACCAAAAAACATTTTCCCCGAATTCTCTCTCATTATTTGTTTTCATACTCCTCAGCTTCCAAGTTACAGAACTTTCTTTCCTCCATTTTCAATGCCTTCCTCCTCTTCTCCCCTCCCCTCTCCTCCCGCCCAGCACTTTATAGCCTTTGTTACTTTCCTGTGTGTTTCTGAATACAGCCCACAGTATTCTTCCTCACCCATATATCTCATAAACCTACTGAAGCAAATTGAGAGACTTGTTCTGGGTCTCTAAATGCCCCTTCACAGGATTTTGTCTTCTCAAAGAATATCTGCTTTGTTTGAAGAACATCCAGATTCAGGTCCTTTCCATTCTCTCTAACTTTATACTTAGGAATCTGTGTCTTTGTTTTTGTCCCAGATGACACTGCTTCTGTCACTGACTTCTCTCACTCTTACTAACATAAATGTGGGAACTTGGTTGCTACATTCCATTTTCTGTGTGTATGTTTAGCCAATTCATTTCTCATCTCTACCAAATTTAAAATACTGAACATTTTAAAAGAAGATACTGTTTTTCCAATCTTTCAGATTTTTTTTTTTCTCATTCAAAATTTTGAAAAATTATTTACTTTATTTAAAATTTAATTTATTTAACTTTATTTTATTTACTTAAAAACAAAACAAAACAAAACAAACAAACAAAAAAAAACAAACAGAGAAATTTTACAGATTGTGAAGGACTTATTCATCAGGAGACCATCAAAGTTTAGTTCACTGACATTATGCTCGGACACTGTCCACAAGAGTTGGGTCTAAGTTGTATAAGTGAAAAAAAAGCAAAAAACAAAAACAAAAACAAAAACAAACAAACAAACAAAAAAAAACAAACAAACAAAAAAAAAAAACATGAAAGAAACAGTGAGAAACAGTGACATAAACAGCAAGAAAGTCCTCAAAGTACAGAGTACTTAAAGTGATTGACAGTGTTAGTTTGAAAAGGTCTACCTGCCTGAACTGCTTGAATTTATGTTCTATTACTAACTGATGCTATCTCACTAAAGACCACAGACTACAAGAGCAGGCAGTAGGTAGTGGAAACAAGTATCTGGCAGATGTGTAGCTATATGTTGTCTTTTTAACCAGGCACCAAACTGTTCCGACAAATACCTGGTCTTAAAAAAAAATGGAGTAAAACTTTTTTACTGTTTACTCTTTTTCTGCTTGTCAGTGAAACTTTTGAGTGTTTTGGAGAAATGTGAATCACTAAAATCACCTGCTGGCCACTAAGTCTCAAAAGAACTTGGGTTTGACTTGCGGGTCAGCAATCCAGCATTTAGAACAGAGATAAAGCCAAGTGCAGATGTTACTGGGTTTCACCCAGGCAAAATAGCCAAACTATGTCACCCTGAGAATGGACACACCACCATAGCTTTAGTAACACACCCATAAAAACAGTGTCCTGCTGCCAGGATATCATGAAAATACACATGGACAAATGACTGATAGCAAAAGAAATCAAGGAAAATGTATCTCATAAATAAGTTGAAGTCAAAGGCTGTATTCATATTAGTAAGCAGAGCAGTCCGGGTAGCAAACTGCACGTTCCTGTTTTGTTTTAGCCATAACTAACCCAGCCCATCTTCACTGAGACCACACTGTAATGCGAATGAAAGCACAGTGAGTTTGGGTGATAAAAGGGGTTCAGTTCAGAAGTGCACTGCTGACAGCACTGATGTTTATATCTATAGGGTCTCCATCAAATCAAACTCACCAAATCTGCTCTCTGTTTAATTAAAACAAATCCATCTCTGTATTTACTGCATTGGTCTACTGCCTAAGTGAAAGATACACAGAAACTATAGAAAGAATATATTAAGAACTATATATAAAGAAACTATATATAGTTTGGTACCTAACCCAATGCCAGTTGGGATTTCTGTGCAACAAGGCTGGGCTATTTTTAGCATCACATTCCTTGTCCTCATATATGAAGATGTCAGTTTTCATTGTTTCACTTCACTTTAAACTGCCAGCAATCATGGCCTCGCATTCTTTTTAGAAGCGCTGTGTTCCACTAATAGCTGGAAAATTGAAAAAAAAAGTGAAAAGATAATGTGAACCTTAATTATTACAGCAAATAGATTAAAATCCAGTTAGTCTTCTTGCTGAGCATTCCACTGGGAACTAAATAAGGCAACAACCTTAACTTATTCTGTTCGTATTTCTATGAGTCAGGTCCTAATTACTAATGTTGCGTTAATGACATGGAAAGAGCAGAAGAGAACCTCTGAGGGTGGTTATCCTTAGGACACAAAATAATATTACAAAGTGATGAAAGAGAATTACTAAATGTGGAATATATATAGACCAAAAAGACATAAAGTTGTCCACAGCAGAAATCAAGGGAAATAGACAAGACTTAAACTCCAGCTGTTTATTTCCCTTAGGATGTAGGACAGAGGAAATGTATTCTTTCCAGTTTGCATTTTTTGAGCTGTCATCAAACTTCCCCAATTTCATGTATCCTGCCCTAAACCCTTTTGAATTCCAAATCCTGTGCTCTGTCACTATTCACCATATCTTTCTTTCTTTTTAGCTAGGTCATCACTCTATTTTTTGCTTCTACCTCATTCCCACATGTTTTGGTCTCTTGACAGCTGAGCAAATCACATAGTGCATAGCCATCCCAATTTAAAGTAGCAACTTGTATTTGCTGTTATGTGCCTTCAGTTTTTAAGATACACAGTAGAATTAATGGATTTCTGCTTCCTTTGCACCCGCTATATCCACAGTACAGATAAAAATGAATTGCTCTTGATTAATGTGATTTAGATGCAGTTGTACATAGATTAAAATATTGACCTAATTCAGTGGATTATAGTAATAATTTCTGCACAGCTTTGCCAGAGATTTTCTGCTTTAACTTTAACTCTTGTCTTGTGTGTTATTACACACAACACAGGTGTTGTTGTTGTGGTTCAAGACAGCTGTCTGAACAGGTAAGTACATTTTGCCTTCAACAGAGACTTGTGCAAGAACTAGGCATTAACTGCAATACTGCAGAGCTCATGAAGCCACAAACATATTTCTTTAGGGGATGATACAAAATCTTTTCTGGTGTCCCCCTTCCACTGTGATATGGGACACATCCAGATTTCCTCTGGCTTCCAAGATCCCCAGATTCACACATTGGCATCATGATAGCTACATTCACCAAAAGATGAGGGCACAAAGTAGACAATGTGAACTCCCCGTTAGGAGAAATGATCTATGAGCATGTCAATATTCCCTTTCCAATCTAATCAGTATCAGGATATGGTTCCTGAAATGGAATCCAAAACACTTTTCATCTGATGAAAGGAGTTGATGGAAAGGAGTCAGGCATGGTCACCACTCTTGAAAAATTGTGGATATTGCAATTAGGCTCTGAATGACATCGAGTGACACCATTGTGCTATGCAATGAAAACTGCATCACTGATTTACTGTGTACTTTCAGTGAGGATATCCCTAGCTACATAACCTCCACAGTTTGAAGTATATTCTTAATTTGGAAGTTCTTAATAAGTTACAATGCACTGCCTTTATTCTGCAACCAAGCATTTAGAGAAGCAAGACTAGATGACAAGTTATATTGAACCTTTTGTCCCTGCTAAAGGGAGGCTAAAGCCAAATGCTGACTTACAGAATCATTGATTTGTGTTTTGTTTCAAAAAATGCCCTGTACTATTGTCTTACAGATAAAAATTGTTAGACTGGTTTTCTGTTCTAGGTGGCTGGATTAAAAAAAAAAATAAAAAAAAAATAAATTGAGAAATTCTAGGTCAATACAGAAAGATTAAGATTTAAATATTGAATGACTATCACATTTTTCCTTAGTGTATATATGTTAATTAATGCTGTTCTGTGGTTCAGAAAAATGAAAAGGATTGTTTTAAGGGTCTGAATTCTGTAAAAAGCTTGAAACTAATGGAATTCAGGAGTAACTGTAACAAAATCACTGCACTAAGCCTGCTGGAGTTCAAGAAGCATTCGACAACACTCTCAGACATTTGTTTTGATTTTGGGTTGGTCCACTGCGGAGCCAGGAATTGGGCTTGGTGATCCTCCTGGGTCCCTTCCAACTCAGGATAGTCTGTGGTTCAATGAAAGACTTGTAATATTGCTGAACAGTGTTAATTCATGATCGATCTGCCACTAATTGTTAAAATATGGAATTCTAGGCAAAGTAAATACATAAGCTTAAATCCACAGCTTTTTGTTCTTGGCCTATGGCTTCTTCATTGCAGCTAGCCATTTCAGTATTTCAAATATTTTCTCAGCCTGTTTATCACAATTCAAGTAATTTCTAAAATTTATAAAGGTGCAATTCATTTTAACATTTTTAGTAATAAACAAGTAGGCATTCATGGGAGCATGTTACATTTTTGTAATTGTTATTTTTATCAGAACAGTTGTCATACAAGCTCAACTCCCATGGCTGCCAATGGAAGTTGTGTCTTGAATAAGTAATGAACACACACTTCTGGACTGGGCTGTGAAAGCTTTAGCAGTTTTACTTATCACCACTCCCACTCCTACTGATAATTCCCATTTGGCTTTATTACTTTACAGAACTATGAAGCTTATGTAAAAGTTTTTACCAGTTTTCTGAAGTCACACAGTATTTAATCATATCGAGTATTACTGAAATCAACAGTTTTACATACGTACCAGAAAAGGGAAAATATCAGTTGTTTCCAAAACAGTATTTTGAAACACTATAATTGTATAAATAAAATTACATGATAATGCAGAATATGGCTGAATACTACGCGTCATTCTTCCTTTAGGACTAATAATGGGCATTCATGCTCTGAGGTTATACATTGTTTATCTGAAAGACTTACAGGAGGAATTAAATGCATTTTAATTGAAATCATAAAGGTTTCAAAAGAATATACAAGAAAAGAATCTATTCAATTTGTAAGATAAAAGAAAAAAAGGGGGTCTCAGCTCTTGCAAATGGTCATTAGCATACGGAAAGCCAACCAACTAGAACAATAATGAGAATTATTAGATGTGAATGAAGTGGCAGATACTTGTTATTGTAAAAGAAGGTCTAAGAAACTGCTGCATACCTGCGGAAATTGTGATGGAGAAAATTTGATAATGCTTTTGCATGATATTTCTACTCCCCTAAAACCATTTTTGTTCTCTATATAATAGGAACTAAATCTGGAGGTCACCTATAATGTTGCTACAATTATACATTTTACAGAGAGTTGTTTATTCTTGGTCAAAGTTAATATATATATTTTTTTCCATTAAAGCTAGTATAGACTTAAATGTTTCAACACCTCAGTGAAAAGGATATTCAGACAGTTCAATCATTTAGCCCTTACTGGCAACCAGTACCAACCAAAGCCAGAGTCAAAACATTTGGGGACAGCTGGGATTTTTTGCTTGGTGTGTGTTTGGGGAAAATTAGTCTTATGCAGAGGAACAGCAACTACAGTGCAATGCAGGAACAAATTCATTTGGATGGAAACTGGGCTTCAGATGAGTAGTTGATGAGACAGAGATTCACAGTAAGAAGGACAAGATGGAGAAAAAAAATCAAAAACTCAGCTCTATTTTAAATGCTGCTCTACGTCCTCCAGGGCACTTAATTCCATTTGCAGATAATTCCATTATCCGTCAATTTAAATACTTCCTGAGCTTTGATGCATGACAAATCCACAGCAGTGTAATGGTATTATACATATCCATGATCATGATCAATACAATACTGTTGTTCCAAACTTGAAAAAAAAAAAAACAACCTTAATGTCTGAATACGTCTATTTCACCTAATCACATCAGCTCATTTAATAAAATATGCTACCTGTATCTACAAATCTTTCCTCTTTATAAACTGAAACAGAACTATAATTCATATAACGCAACCTATGCTCCAACATCACAAACTGTGATCGTGACGTTGTGCAAGATTACCATGGATCACCATAGACTTATTTGTTTGCTTGACTTTTTTTAAACTGCAGCTAATAGGTAGAAAATATTTTTATTTAAGAATGAGAGAAATGAATCAGTAGGAAAAGTTACTCAAAGAAACGTATATCAAGACAAATGATTAAACTTATCATGATTTTTTCCTTTGCTGTAAATACGATAACATATGGAGGAATAATACTAACACATAGGGGCATACTGTTTCTGTATTTATTGGTCTTAAGATATTTTCAAATTAAGGTTTTTCCTCTAATTTTTATTGGTCATGCCCTTCTTCCAACACGATGCTAGTGCACAACAATTTTATCAATGTTACAATAGAGCACTTTCAAGATTCACAATGGTTAACTTTGCACAGAATCTATAAATGGCATATAAAAAAATTGAGTCAGCACAAAAAGTGTACAGCCTCTACCTCAAACATCATTAGATTTCATGGGATCTCATAGTAGCCATTCTTATTTTATACAAATATAACTATTTACAGACTTATCTTGGAAAACTTGCATGACTGAAGTAAAACTATATGGACCTAGCTTTTTGTGGGCTTGAAGTCTGTGAAGCACAGAATGTTCAATGTGTTAAATGTATATCCTGGGATATACATATAAAAATGAATATGAAGAAAAACAAACAAAAAAGAAGACCAACAGACAAACAAAAACCCACCAAAAAACAAATATAGAAAATCAATAGCTTTAAAAAATTGAAAGTCCTATTTTTAGGAATTTAATACGTGTGCATACTTATGTATGTGTATATACCATCATATTGGGCTACACAATTTTAAGATCCACTTTTGGGTCCTTCCTGTAGAAATAGAAATAGGACTTTTTAATTTCAGATTTTTTTTATTTTTTTTCCAAAATTACATTAATCATGTACACTCCTTCCATATTTAACAGAGCAAAATGGGGTAATAATTGCTCTCTCAAATATCTGACTAACCTGGATGACTTGTCTTCTGCAGGTTTATGTTTCTCTTTGACTTCAAAAACTGCATAATACTGAACTCCTCATTCTTTCAGAGGAAACCAGGCTTCTACCTAAACTGTTACTGCACTGCTGTCAAAGATTATCAGGAGATGAAGTGTCAGGGACTGACCACAGCCCCCATTCTCCATTTCCCTGCACTGCTTCAGGGGAAGGAGGTGAAAGAGAGTGGATGGAGAAAAGGTGTATTTAGTTTGTTTTCTTTGTTTCTCACATGTCTCGCTTGTTAGTAATAGGTAATAAATTTCTCTAATCTCCCTATGCTGTGTCTGTTTTGCCTGTGACAATAATTGTTGAATGATCTCCCTGTCCTTATCTCAACCCTTGAGCCCTTTCCATCATATTTTCTCCCCCTTTCCCTTTGAGGAGGGAAGTGAGAGAGAGGTTGTGGTGGAGCTCAGCTGCCCAGCTGGGTAAAACCACAACAGCACAGTCTAGTGTCAAATGCATAACTGCCAAGAGTGAGCAGTTAAAATTTGTATGTATGGAAGAACTGGCAACCATAATGTGTTAGATGCCACTAAAGCCTTACACTAATGAACATTATTTGGGTTACAATGTCTACCATGAATGGGCCTGAGTAGCTGTCTGTGCAAAGTGCATTTAGAATCTTTAAGAGCTCACTCACTTTACAGTCTTTAACATTGTTATCATGTATAATCTTTCTGCGGGGCCAGTCACTCTGCAAATGGGTCATAATTCAATACTTCTTTTATCCTTCTGGCTGCATGTGTAATACAAAGCCTTAGTAAATGAAAGCCACTTAAATCTGCACCGAACAGAAAATGAGCAAAATTTCTTCCCCAGTACTCTTTATGTTTGCACAGTCAATTCAGTGCTTTAAAGATGGGCATAAGACACAGTTTAAAACCAAAATATGCAGAAAATAACCCTCTTTCAGATCCTGTTTTTGAGCAGAGTCTTTTGCATCAATCTTGGTAATCTTCTCCCAAATCCTCAACCAACCAGTACTAATGTTTGTTTTGCTTTCATTTGTGTTTGTCTTTTTTTTTTTTTTTTTCTTTTCCACATGTCCGATTCCTGGCTAGGATTTCTTGATTGCTTTAATCAAATTTAATTACAGCTTCTCACTGAAGAGGACCAAGTTTTTGTTATAGTTTGTTTCTGGCTTTTTTTTTTTTCTTTCCTTGACTGTAGCTCTGGCTACATGTTTCTACCAAATTCTTCCCACCAGAGCATGCATGATATTACAGGGCAGATAAGGAACTAATCCAATGGACTGGTAGCTCTATGAGATAAATGGCATTAGGGAAGAGTCTGCTTTCAGCTGGATCTCTTTCAACAGCAGCCAGCCCAATGCAGGTCATCCCAATGCAGCCATCACATTGAATGCCCCTATTCAGACCCACTCACTCAGTGACTGTGCACTGCTGATTAATCACAAATCTTAGCCTGTCAATTCCCTTCTCCCTTGTCAATTCTTCGTCTTGGTTTCCATCACTTCTCAGATGAAAATCTATGTGTTCTACAGGAGAGGATTTTGTACTATCTGTTGTCTGTATCTGTTCTCTGCCACAGTGTTTTGCCGTATTTTCTGTATGCTTCACCGCTAAGAAGGGTCTAGACACCTATGAAACCTCTTCTTGGGGTATACTCATTCCCATATCGAAGAGCATCTAAGTAAAGCTACCCTGTTAGTGCAGTCTTGGTATGGATACAACATGCTGACAGTGCTGGAGCCTGAGGAAAGAGTGTTTCCCTTCCAGGGCATCACCTCCACCTCTTCTGCTCCTTGCCCTCATTGCTCCAGAGATACATTGGTAGTTAGTATGGCAGACTTGACTGCATCTGCCTTCAAAGAGCTTATGCACTGCTGGTTTGCTAATGCTGGACTTCTCAACTCTGTTAGGGTTAGGGGTTGTCTCTGAGAATGGAGTCTGAACATACACTACCTCCTGGCTGACCCTGTGGACTTCTCAGCAGGAATAAAAGCTCTCTCTGACACCGTGCCATGAAACAGCATGCCCCTGCTCCCCAGCACTGGAGCAGAAGTGTTTCTGAGCAGAATAGCTTTAAGAATTACAATGGTCAGGAGAACTTGTTCTTCCTTAACCTCACTGTGAGAAACTGTGAAATGTCTTGAGCTGAGTTCGGCCTGAGGCAGGTGCCTAGCATGGAGAACTTCCATCTCAAACTTCAGGAAAGTGATAAGCGACCTACCGGAAATGTTCATGACAAAACAATAGTATATTTAGGGGATATTATATTGTATTTGTACATTGGGATGAATGTTGTGTCTTCACCAAAAATACCATCCTCTAAAACTATGCAGATTATGGAAAATGCACATGTATGAGTTTCTCAGACAGCTGCCAGCACTGCAGGCAAATAGCAACCTCCAAGCATACTTTTTGTCTACTCCTGGAAAGAACGTAGCTATGTTGCCAAACTGAGATATTTTTATGATATATGGACAAACATTTGCTAAGGGATAGGCTGAAAATACTACTTAATTTCCATTTCTGACTTAAGCAAGATTTCCAGCTTTTAAATGTGTCAGACTGCTGTAATGGCCTTCAGTGCCACCTGGAATCTAGGGCTCTTTTTACTGCATAAGCCTAATTTCCATCAGAATAGGGTTCAAAATGACCTTTATATCATATTCTGACTTAGTCTACATTTTGCTTGGGATATATGGAAAAATAATTAACAAGTTAGCTTCAGGCACTGAAAAAGAAAGTACGCAGTACAAGAAGAGAAAGAGAAGATTTTTATGAGTGTGTAAGTAAGCAAGAAAGTAAAGCTCCCTTACAGACCCCGGGGGACTGGCAAATCTTTCCCTTACAATAATATGGAAAGATAGTTTTCCTCTTCAAAATGTGCAAAACAGAATAGCTCTGCATACCACAGCAGAATTACTGTGCCCCAGAATACAGCCTGGGAGCAAACTGTCACAAAACTACAACATGCTGGACTCTGCTGTACAGTGGATGATAAATTAAAATATTTGCAAATAAGCTAGATGCATTTTTGAGAATCTGAGGGTGAGATTAAGCAGATTAAGTATCCCATCAACTTTCTGGGAAGTTTCTTGTCAGTAAACCATGGACATGTGTATATTTTGTTTTTTCTTTCCTAATCAAAGGTGTTACAGTCTCAAATTTTTGCAATAAATGCATCATCATAAATAAATGATCATTTGGGCACCATTTTCAAGAAGAGATGCCCTTTGTGAAATCCAGTTTCATACCCACACTCAGTCAAATAGAGGTAAGGCAAATATATGTATAATTAACCTATAGAAACATAAGCTATTTTTCATATGGAAACATAAATATAAGCAAGATTTCATAGAATCATAGAGTCATAGAATATCCTGAGTTGGAAGGGACTCATAAGGATCATCAAGTCCAACTTCTGGCATGCACAGGTCTGCTCAAAATTTTAGACCATGTGACTAAGTGCACAGTCCAACTGTTTCTTAAATTCAGACAGGCTTGGTGCAGTGATTTCAGATCTTTTTCACTTGAAGTCATAATGCAGTCGTCTAAAAATCAGCAGCCTGTTACTTGAACCACGTGGATCTCTTTAACTCTTTGATGAATGCACCTTTACAGCACCGACAGGTAAAAGCATTTGCTGATGTGAAGGAAGGAAAGGCACTGAAAAACTGACTACATTATTTCTCTGTTCAAGCAAAAGCTGTATCTAATATTCTAAACTATCTAACGTAAAGCTAGCTAAAATGGAGCTAAGTAGAAACTTCCCACCTTCCACCAAAAATAGTGAAGAGAAATCAAAAAATTTATAATTTAGAGTTATGAATTTACTCTAAAATAAAAATGAATTATGACTAGGGTAACATGGGGATTTTGCTAATTTTATGTATATGGCTTGAAATCTATCAAAAATGGTAATTCAGTAAAAAACTTTTTTTTTTTTTTTTTGGGGGGGGGGGGACAGAATTCAGTTCACATATTTGCAACTCTTTTCCAATATGAATTCATTCATATATTTATTTATTTATTTATTATATTATTTACTTATTATAAACTCTTAGCAATGTTATTTCTGGAGATTCAGTAATTTCACCAGAAAAATAATAAAGAATTACATTTATCACTAAAATAAGATTGTATATTGGTTTTAAATGAACAGATCAGTAATGCTTAGCAATTACGCCTGGCAAACACACGACGAATATGCTGCTTTACTGCCTCTACTCTGTCCATTTACACAAGTCCAAAAGGGGAACTGAAGACACAGGCATATTTTAACAAGAGTACATAATTTCCTTTCTATTGTGCACTATAGTAAGTGGAAGTAGATGCTGGTTTTGCCACTGACAAGAACAGCTTCTAGGTTAGAAACCTCCATGATCAACTCACACAGTGAGGGTCTCACTGAGTCAAGGGACAGCCCCAGGAAGAGAATGGAGCTCCAAAAGGCCATGGTGTTGCTTCCTAATATGCTACTAGTCTAAGCCAAATTCATTTAAATGTCAGTGTGAATAAAAGAGAGAAACCTAGAAAGCAGGTAAACGAGAAAATAAAAGTCCATAGTCACTGCAGAAATCTAATAGGAAATGCAATATGCTCTCTACAGTGAGAGTGTCCAGGAAGAAAGTTATTAAATAACTATTGGTTAAAATAAATTAAAATTACTTTTAATTACTCTTTTTTCTTTTCTTTTCTTTTTTTCCCATCATTTTATTTTTTCAAACACAATGACTGATCCATAGCTTCTTATTCTGCAAACAAGTTACAAGGCATACATTAAGACAATATACTTTGGTGCTACAACACCTGCTTTAAAAGTTCTCTTATTAACAAGGCACCCGGGGCAGAAACAAAGCACCATTTTTAATAGCTAAATAAACCTGAGGTTTTCCGAACAGAAAAAAATAAAAAAGAAAAAAAGAGAAAGGAAAAAAGGAAAAAAAAATAAAAAAAGAAAAAAAAATAAAAATAAAAAATAAAAAATAAAAAAGAAAAAAGAAAAGAGAAAAAAGAAAAAAAAAAAAGCTGTTATTGTCTTGATAAATTTGTAATCTATAAGTATTTTCACTGAGATAGAATCATTGATGAGTTTGTTGAGATTATAATTATTCCCAAATCACATCTGCTGCTACTTTTTCCTGTTTCAAATACTCTTTCTACTACTTGTAATCACTGCTACTACTAATTGGTATTACATTCTTAATATCCATTACATATATAAATATGTGTGTGTTTTTAGATATTTTAGATTTAGATGTAAAAGACAGATATTTTATACATGTCTATATGTAGACTCTTTCCCTCATTATATTTCAATCTATATACATTTGCCAGATTTATCCTAGTAGTCTTTCTAATGGTGATTTGAGCTGATTTGTACTAGACAGGAATCTTGAGCAAGTGAAGCTTCTGTGTCCTTGTGTATTATGGAACCCTTTGAACTCACTTAAGTGCAAAGTTAAGAGTTAAGACTTCTGTATACTCACAAACCAAGCAGTTTCCTTCCTTTTTGGATGATGACAAAAAAGTACAAGTCTTTAATTAGTTAGATGTTCTCTCTCTCTCTCTCTCTCTTTTTTTTTTTTTTTTTTTTTTTTTTTGACAACTCTTAAGTGCTATCTCTAGAGCATTTATTTTTCCCCTGGAATATTTCCTTTGTACTTTCTTTTGCATTTTTTTTCAAACTAAACTTCATTCTAGAGACAGCAAACCTGTCCAATACAAGGACAGGTTTCTTAATTTTCCATGGCATTTTCAAACCTTGTTGTTTCTCAAAACTGGTTTTCCCTTTCTAAAAGGCTTAAGTAAATTTTATATAAGTTGAAATTGTATGGAAGGGAACAGATTAAAATCACAGAATGCTGTTCAAGAGCAATGCTACTTTCCATGGGAAAAAAAAGACTGCAAATAGTAGTTGCACATAGATATGTGATACAACCATCTGTTCATTTACATATTGTGCCACAAAGTTGTTGTACAGATTGCTTTCTACCAATGTCTTTGAAGAAGAACTTCCTGTCATATACTGAGTCTCTTCAATGCCATCATTTCATTAAAACAATAAATTCAAATTCTTAAATAACTTTTATTATCATGAAAGTCTAAAAACATTCGCATATCTTATATAGATGGAATATGAAGACACAAATGCCAGTTATCTAAAACACTAGACTTAAATCAATGACAACAAAAACAAGGAATGTATTCAGTTAAGTTATGATCTCAAAAGGGCACATATTTTTTACTTCATTCAAAGTCACAGTGTAAATGCAAGCAAACAAAGTGCCGCATGTTAAGCTGCATCATCTCTCATCTTGTCTTGGAAGATCTACTCTTTGATAGCTTTAGAAATAATTCCAGACTCCTTGATGAAAGGGGAGAATACATTAAATCACAGGGAAGCATTTCTGAGATGCAAAGATTCAAATAGCAGGACATCCATACACTGGGCTTAAAAACAGTTTTCAGCAAAGCAACCTCCTCTTAGCTATACAACAGACTTTAAAGACTCATGCCACATGGAAACAAATCTCCATGAGAACTATCCCTAGGTTTTCCTAGAGCTTTCTTTCACAGGATTCATGAGCTTCTGTGACAGTAAAATATTCAACTGATCTGAAATGCAAAATAAATGAACAGATATGTACAAGTAGTTCAAAGAGTGTTTAGATGTCTATAACAACAACAACAAAAAAGAAAGATATTTAGATGAAATGAAAAAAAAAAAAAGAAAAAAAATCTAGATCATTGCTTATCAAGGGTAAGAATAAACTAATTGAAACATTCAGGAATGTTTAAAAAACTCCTTGTTCCTGTGTTCCTGATTTGGTTAAACACCATGCAAAACATGAGTATGGTTCGTCTTAGAGGAAGTATGTTTAATGATTTATAATTACAGTTAGTTGCTTAGACTGAAACATTCTGGCACTGAATTTCACCCCAATGAAATACCATTTCTATAGAGACATACTCACAGGACATGTACGAGATGATTTATGTTCATTCCAGGGGCTACAAGAGTCAGAGAAAATTTTAGAAACTTCACTTCTACGAGTTTATTTGGGGAGGTGGCAGAGAAGCTAAACACTACCCCAAGAACAGAGAATGGGAAATAGTGTTATTTTATCTCTTTGATTAAACAGAAAAAATAAATTCTAGTTGTGATCCCAAACACAGGTCAATTAAAAGGTTATAATCATAAAATGCTCCTGTAACAGTCACAATCTTCATAAAAGCAGTGTGAGTTGCAATTTATTCTACAGTGTATTTTTTAGTAAGTAAAGTTATAGTTTGGAAAACTACTACATTACATGTTACCTCCAGTTAATTTTCTCATCTTTCCTCCCCTGCAATTGTTATACTAAATACAGATTCTTACCTAAGAGTATTTATGCGACAGTCTAAGGTACTTGTAGTAACTAACTTCTGGGCCTTGCAGCTGGAACTGCCTGCTTGTCTCCCCAGTGACAATACTGATCAGAACTGGAATTGGGAAGTTAATTACACTACATTCAGATAAATGTTGTAAGTTGGATGAAATGGGCTGCTGTTTTGAGAAAAGAACAAAATCTGCTAGCTGAGAGAACTTTGCTTTCTGCCTGAAGCACATCTCTTCAAGATGACCACATTCCCCTGAAATTTCTGAGAAAGTCTCCAGGTGCCTCCTTTGGATGCATTTTCTACTTGTTTTTCAGCAACCCTGCATCTTCTTTTCATGACTGTCTTCCTACTATGAGGAATAATATCTGTTTTAAGCAGAACACGCAGCTTTATGAAAATCAATACAATCTGAGAAATAAGTTATATTAGAACAACCCTGTAAAAATTCATTAATCTTTTACTTTAAAAACAATTACGACTGGTCAGATACTGAAGTAAAATCAATAGGAGCTATAAATTAAAAAGCATCTGATGAGCTAGTATTGGTTATTAAATTTTAAGGTATAAATAATATTTAGTTGAAGAACAATTACACTTTATTCATAATTTTTCCTCTGGAAAAGTCAGAATATGTAATATGTTTGTAACATGGGTTTAAGTATAACTTCATTCTCACGTGCACTTCACCACATTTAAAACTGTATACCTGCTTTTAATTCAACTGGCTGCTTTTGATTTTGACTTCTTCAGGAACAAAAGTGTGTTTTAATATTTAAATATATATTGTGCTTTCAGCTTGCACTTTCACTACAGGTACTTTAAGCTCCACTTTAGCAAACACAAGCCTAAACACATGCTCACAAGGACGACAGACAGGTCTACTATGCACTGACAGTTAAATGGACTATTCAGATATACTAATTTTGTATATAAATGCCTTGCTGAGGATGATTCAAAACAAGATATGCACAGCTGTGCTGGTAATAATTTTTTCATCTTATGAAATTTCTAAAAAAAAAAAAAAAAAGAAAATAAGATCTATACTTATACATGCCTTATTTTATTCACAGTCATGTTTCACATAAATATAGAGTTGTATTATACTCCGGTAATGTCTAGCAGAGGAATTTAAGATCCAGAGTTTGCTCCTAAAGGCAAAGATCAGAACTGTTTTCCCAAAGGCATCCTTTTTAAAGAGGAAACTTTCTTATAAATAGGGAAAAAAAGCTCATTGTGCACTAGGAGAAGAGGAGAAGTCTAGTTCAAATAAATCCTGGGGGAAAAACAAAAACAAAAACCAAACCAAACCAAAACAAAAACACTTCAAATTATTTTTTTGTTTGTTTGCCTTCAAAGAAAATAATTATTTCAAAAGTAATTCCTGAAAATTCAAATGATGTGAAGTATCTATGTCAAACAACCAGATTAAATAACAAATTAAAACTTTTGCAGGTATTTCATCATGCTTCCTTGTAACATAATGTCTGAGAAGCTGAGATTTATTTGCACAAATGTTTACAAACATGTGTTTTGTCTCATATTGCAAATTTACGATGTAGATGCCAGAGGCATTTGCTCATTTCTCCAATTCAGAGAACAAAACATTCTGGTGCTCTTTGTTTTTATATTTCTAGCTGATAATTTGTCCATGTGGGTATATCTACCTGCACTGCAGTATCAGTGTAGATCCCACATGTACACCCCTACGGCAAGCAGCATCCTCTTATGGCATAACTAACATGAAAAGGTCACTTGTGTTTCCATTAAGAATTTTCATATAAAAATTTATAATGGTATAGCTATTACTGCACAAGTAATCGTGATACATATTTTGGATGTCAACAAAACCTGCAAGTGTGAAAAATACAGTAATACAAATAATGACTAAAAATTAGGGGCAGTTCATTGAACCAACCATAGTTAAGTAAATTGAGTTTGGAACATATATGACAAAGTCTTGGAGGAAAACATTTGAAAAATACTTCTGTGAAAGATGTAACAGATAATGGATGAATTCAAAGGGATTATGAAAGTTTAGAAAGACTATGTGATAGAACAATGCTCAAGACATTCATTGTAAATTTTTGTCTGAGCTTTGCTGAACACAGGAATTATGTGGAGAAATAACTAAAGCAGCAATACAGGGCACAGTGAAACAAAGCAGCTAGAGGTGGATAAAAATAAACTATTTAAATGAGTATGAAAGCAAGAGTACAACTCCGTTTTCTGGCACTCCAAATGGCATGGGTTCCAGAAAAGCTGAATATAGAACTTGTAGGCTTCTGTCAAACTACTGAAATTTCAGCTAGTGAGAGCCGTAGTGGAGCTATGCAGCTAGCAGACAGCCATAGTGGAGCTAGCAGACAGCCATAGTGGAGCCCATGTGGCTATCTTATAAATTTCACTTCCCTCCTGTTATGCATTTTCAGCTGATGTATCTATTTAGTTTGGCGAGCTTATGGACATGGGCTGTCACCAAAAACTGCAGTGTTGTTCAAAATGGAAGGAAGCAGGCTCTGTCTTCATGAGATGTTCCACTGTTTGCTACAGGAATGACTATCAGTGTACAACCACAGCAAGATTGTATTGGACATTACTGAAATGCGTTAATATATACCTCAAAAGTCTCTCTACAAAATGTGCATGCCTACATAAGCTCCACAAGGGGAAAAAAAAAAAAAAAAAAAAAGAAAAAAAAAAGGTGCCTTTCTTTCATTCCTATCTAAAAAAGGGGACAGACAACCTCCATGTATCTCCTCTCATAACAGACTCTTCTATTAAAAAGCTGCAATAGCTATTTTCCATGAAAGTTTCAAAACTGACACATCTCTGAAGAAACAAATAGTTTGTCTTATTCTTTCTAAAGCTCTTCCTCTCTGTTTTGTAGTGGTTTTCCTCATCACAGTCATGCTTTCCTTCTATTCCACTACTGTCCTCGTGTTGAAAGCTCCCTTTCGCTTCTTTCTCTGTTCGGTGCTATTCTTAACTATTCTGCCCCTCTCACATCCTACTTGTGGCTTTGTTCTCAGTCCTTTCATTTATTATCCTCCACCGTATCTTAATTACTTATATTGCTCCCAAGTTGTAGGTTAGTGTTGTAAACAGTTAGTATTAAATCCTTCATTGCCATTTTCCTCTTTTTTGTTCACTTTTCATACCTTTTCTCCTTTGGTCCTCTGGAGACCTTTACTTCTTTTAACAAGCCACTATAAAATAACTCCCTATTCATCTGATGTTTCAGCTCACTAAGTTTATACAACCTAATGCCATTTCAAATATGTTAATCTGTTTAGCAGCATTCTTCTTTGGTATGTCTTCCTTTTCTTTAAATACTCCCAAGCTAATGGATTGCCAATTAATTAGAAATAGTTAATCTTTGCAATAGAATAAGCACTACATGTTTGTGTCTCTTAGAGAGCTCCTAAACTAATTTTTATGACTGTGTTGTTAACTGTTCTCACTACTTGGCAGTCTGTCAATGGAAATAAAAGTTCACTGAGCAGATATCCATGCCACAGTTTGCTGAATGTTTATTTTGAGCGGCATGCTTCTGTACCCTCTGCCTTGCCCTTCTTTCACTCCGTGTTCCCAAGCTATGCTGTCTTGAAGGATGCAGATCATGCAGCTGACTGAGCTTCACCAGCATAAAACCAAATAAAAAACTAGCACAAAAACTTATTTTTTTGGATTCCTGATAACATCTTACCTAACCTGTTGTATAAAGCCCCATGTGCCAGCTTAACCAACAAAGAAATATGAAGGAAGATACAAGTGGCAGGGGAGATTTTGAGTTATTACTGGAGGAAATGTTCACCAAAGACTATCTCCTAGTGATTATGAACTGAGAAAAAGAAAGCCAAAAGGAAGGGGAGCAGACAGAAAAGATCCCAACACTGATATGAATATTTTGCATGTGTTATGACAAATATAACAAATCTAACTGGTCAAAATATATATTTTTGAAAGGTAGCTCTCAAATTACAGTCACTATGATTGATGTGTAATCATAAATTCTTCATACCTGCTGAGGTTGGTTCCTCTTCGATGGAGGCTGTGCAAATGGGGAGAGTGGGGGCCGGGGGAAAGGGAAGAGAGAGGAGGGAGAGAGAAAAAAAAGAGAGATGAAGAAATTCAAATAATGCAAATTGATTTATCAATTAACTTTTCTTAGTATACAAGAAATAAAACATCATGAAAGGATTGTTTATTCTATCTTGTTTGATAAACTTGAGTAACAGATGTTTCATTGAAGTAAACAACTAATCTAAAATGCGTTAAATTCTTGGTTTCTATTTCTAACTTACACTCAGTGTTTCCCTCTAATTTATCTAGTGGGATAGACCCAGTACTGTGATAGCAGCTGAATGGAAGTAAATCTGATGACCTCTCTGTCATCAGCTAGCTGTTCCGGTACTAAAAAAAGTGCACTTCTTAAGGTACAGACTGCATTTTTTTTAAAAATCAGCTGCAGCACCCCTTATTTAGGTAGCTAACAAAGACTTCTGCCTGATGACACACAGACATACATGTAGTCTGCATCTTTTTCCCATCTCTTCATCATCCACCCCTTATGCATCCTTCCATTTCTTCTCAAGTTTGTGCTGTTGGTAATAGTTCAATGATTCCAAAATTAAACAGTTAGAGAGTAAATCTGGAAGGGATTTTTAGTTAGTTTGTTTGTTTCTCCTCGTAGAACAAGGGGGTGCCTTTTTGATGCTTCAATCCAGCTGCTTACTGCCTGAGGAAAGCAATTAAAACAAATGTCCAGAGCAGAACTTTTCCCTTTTGACCACAGGTAACCATTAAATTGCTTTAAGTTACCATCAGAAAGCACCTTTGACTGTGGACAATCTATTACCCATACATTCAAAAGAAAGAAACAGACATATTCCCAGTAAAACTGTATTGTAAAAGTACATCTGTGGCCTAGTTCTTTCCTTGCAGTCAGTATGTTTTATATACACATGCATCATAAAAATGGTCTTCTCACAGTCTTGAGAAGTTTTCAACGACAGAGAAAGCAACAGTCAAGTATTTCTCACCTGGGCACTCTAAAAGCACCATGAAGTCTGAGACGACTCCCCATAAATGTGATATAGAGACCCACTTAAGATAGTAAACACATCTACCTGTACCATATTTTTTCTCTTTTAAACAGTCTCTTCTACCAGTTGAAATGTAAGCTGCTTCTGTTTGATTTCTTGCAGAATCAGTTCCACAAAGAAAAATAAAAAAAAAATCCAAAGAAGCCCTCTTTTCAGCCTGTCAAGGTACACATTTACTTAGGAGCCCGGCAGACTGTAGAGGACAATGCTCCTGCATCCCTGGGAGACATTCATCCACCATGATGGATTGCTTCAGGGCTTGCAGATGGCACAGATAAAGATTTCAAACATTTTCACAAAGATCAAGTTTGGTAAACCATGCCCTTTTTTGCCTTCAATATCATTTCATGTATATAATATATATGTACTGCATCTAAGTAAAATGTGTTGCAGGAGAAGATTTCAAGACAACAAAAGAAAAGAGGGAAAATAACACCTTATTGCTCTTATAGTAAATTAATACTATACACCATTAATTCAATGTTGTACAGCAGCTAAATGCATGAAAAGAAACTGATTTTTTAAATCTTGAGCACAGAATCAGAAGTAAATAAATGGATTACAAACTCAATCAATCAAGGATGTTAGTACTTCTTAAAGCATCAGTGGCAGAGAGGAAGACTAGAAAAACTGAACACATGATAAAAGTTAGAACTTCAGTTATTAAATTTCGCAAAATGTCAATAATTTCCATTATCTGCAAGAAGAATTGCTGCTTGAGCAACAAATAATTAAAAATGATAGTGACATTGCATTAAAACTGGTTAAACAGAAGTATTCAATTATACAAATAATATTCATTCCAGTAACAGTTTTTTTTAGACTGCTATTTGAGTACTATATGTAGAATTAATTATCGTGATGAACAAACACTAGCATTAGCAATTCAAAACTAGATTCTGTTATGACTCTTATGGTTGTTTCATTGGGACCACTCTGCACTTCTAAATAAAATAGGATAGCTGAATCTCAGCTGAAATAAATCATTCAGATGCCAAGACCGCTAGATAATGTTACTTCTCTGTTTAATGAATTACTTTTAACTATTTGACTGCTGATTTAGAGTCTTTCAGACACAGACTCTGTTTGTTCCTATCCCATGGGTGCTGAATTGTCTTACAAATAACCATAATGACTGTCCTTGATAGTCTCAGTTTTTTTCTTGAAATCACGTGCAAGATATTGAGACAAGAATTACTCGATATATATATTGTCAGAGACCAATATATTTAAACACAAAACCCTGACTGGATGAATTAACATGGTATGAAGTCAGGTGTCACCGATGAAAATTAATCTATTTTCCTCAATGTGGTCTAATGACATGCCAAGTTACATGACAGGAGTTCAGAACTGTTATGTAAAAGGCAGAAGATCTACTTCTAGTTGTTAATAATGTATTTCTTACTCCTGGACAGGAATTAAAGATGCATATTAAAAAGCAGATATGAAAATACAGTTATGAACTTGTTTGTACTTCACGCATTCTTTTTAATCAAATGAAGTTAATCTCTTGCTGTATGTGTATTCTTTCACACCACACAGCTTGATAAACCGTGTTTAAAAAAACAACTTTCAGTAAGCTATTGAATACTCAAAGAATAATCATTTTTTGCTTTATCATACCGCATCAGATGCAATGTCAGCTCTCTGCTTTCTCTTAGTTAAGTAAATATAAATTACCATAGCTATAAATTACCATGCAAAAAATTTCCTACACAATGCCACTTTTTTTTTTTTTTCCATCAGCAGTGATTTAAAACTTGAAGTTATTTTAAAAAGTTGTTTGTGAGTTATCTCTATAGTAATTATCCATAATTTACTTTCTTTACTTATTTCAGAGGAGTGGTTTATGCAGTCATCTGGAGCTGCTTTTCTGGACAGCTGCTGACTCTCTACACCACACAGTGAATCAGAGTAAGAAAGGCCCTATCCTCCCCTCTGCATGGAGGAGCTGGGTGTCTGACAAAGGCATCCCCCAGCAGCTGCAATGGACATGACAACAATCTTGCTCGACCAAGCTATGAACTACCCTGCAGCTCTAAAGTGTTTTCAAGAATATTTTTCTTCCCCTTTTAATAAATCCTTGACAAAATTTAATAAGACATATGGAAGCACAAACATTGGCTTTTTCCTTCTTAAGAGAAGATCAGGTGCACATTTAGGAAAATTCATTGTTTTTCCTCAGATGTGAATAATACAGGAAAGATACTGGGGAAAGAAAACAAGACACGGGCTGATTTAGAAATATAATTAGGATACATATGCTCCGACACTGCTTGGATAACATCTGAACAACTATTCCAAACTTCGTATTACTGAAACAACGCTAAAAGGCTGGACAAGTGTGGAAAAAATCTGAACTCACGGGAAAGCTGAAGTGAACCTCATGAGGTTCAACAAGACCAACTGGAAGATCTTGCACCAGCAATGTGCATTTGCAGCCCAGAAAGCCAACCATACCCTGGGCTGCACCAACAGCAGCATGGGCAGCAGAGCGAGGGAGGGGATTGTCCCCCTCTGCTGTGTTCTTGTGAGACCCCACCCGGAGCCCTGCGCTCAGCTCTGGGGCATCCAGCAAAGGAAGGACATGGACCTGTCAGAGCAAGTCCAGAAGCGGGCCACAAGGATGACCAGGGGTCTGGAGCACCTCTCCTGTGAAGACTGGCTGAGGGTGTTGGGGTTGTTCAGCCTTGAGAAGAGAAGGCCCCGGGGAGACCTCACAGTGGCCTGCCACCGCCTTAAGTGGGCTGCAGGGAAGCTGGGGAGACACTCTGTGTCAGGGGGTGTAGGGATAGGACAAGGGGGAATGGCTTTAAACTAAAAGAGGGGAGATTTAGATTAGGTATTAGGAGAATATTCTTCACTCAGAGGGCGGTGAGGCCCAGACCCAGGCTGCTCAAAGGAGCTGTGGCTGCCCCATTCGTGGCGGTGCCCAAGTCCAGGCTGGATGGGGCTGGGGGAAGCCTGGGCTGGTGGGAGGTGTCCCTGCCCATGGCAGGGGGTTGGCATTAGATGGTCTTTCACCAGCCCAACTTTCCAATCCAAACTATTCTGTGATTCTCTGATTTTCTGGTACTATGAATGAGGCAGAATCTGTCTTACAGTGTATTGTATTACATGATATAGAATCACAGAACCACAGAATGGTTGAGGTTGGAAGGGAGCTCCAGATATCATCTAGATACATTACATTAGATCTTAGTTTATATTAAGGTTTGTCTTAATTTTACATTAATGTGAAATATGTTTGCCCTTAACATGAATAAAGTGTACGAATCATGTAAAAGAATAAACTTAGATATTTGTTCACATCTCTGTGGAAAAGGATATGCAAGAGCTCTGCAAAATGATTCAAATAAACCACCTGTGAACAGCAGGATTCAACTTTTTCTGAATGCAACTTCAAAAATTAATGATATTCCACTCAGCATTACATCTCAGGGTCTCTGAGGACCTGCATGCTAATGTGGCTGACTGACTGTCTTCCTATAAACTCAACATCAGTCATTATGACTGCAATGTTAATTATACAGATGTTTCATTAAAAATACCCACATAGTTAGTCTCTTCATTCACTCCCTAGTCCTCGGAAATCAGTTCATTTTTCCATAAACTTGCTCAATTTTTTTCAGCTCACAGCATGCCCCTGTGGGCAGTATTGCCACTACAGATGTGGCAACCCTTCATCACATGAAACAGAGAGTTGGAGCAAGATGGAGAGGCTCTGCAGAGGGATCTGGATAGGCTGGACTGGTGGGCCAAGGCCAACTGTATGAGGTTCAACAAGGCCAAGTGCCAGGTCCTGCACTTGGGGTAAAACAACCCTCTTGCAGGACAGGGGAAGGGTGGCTGGAAAGCTACCTGATAGGAAGAGACCTGGGGGTACTGGTCACTAGCTGGCTGAATAGGAGCCAGCAGTGTGCTCAGGTGGCAAAGAAAGCTAATTGCATTCTGGTTTGTATCAGGAATAGTGTGGCCAGTAGGACTCAGGAAGTGATTGTCCCTTTGCACTCGGCTCTTGTGAGGCCGCACCCCAAAAACTGTTCAGTTTTTGGCCCCTCACTACGAGAAGGACATCAAGGTGCTGGAGTGTGTCCAAAGAACAGCAATGAAGCTTGAGAAGGATCTGGAGAACAAGTCTTAGGAGGAATGGCTGAGGGAGATGGTTTTATTTAACCTGGAGAAAAGGAGGCTCAGGGGAGATCTTATCGCACTCTACAATTAGGAAGTAGCAAGGTGGGGATTGGGCTCTTCTCCCAAGCACCAAGTGATAAGATGAGAGGAAATGGCCTCAAGTTTCATCAGAGGAGGTTTAGGTTGGATATTAGGAAAAACTTCTTTACTAAAAGGTTGTGAAGCATTGGAACAGGTTGCCCAGAGTAGTAGCTGAGTCACTATCCCAGGAGGTCTTCAGGAAATGTATAGATGTGCTGAGAGACATGGTTTGGTGATGGACTTGGCTTTGGGACTACACTAGGTTAAATGTTGGACCAGATGATCTTAGTTCTTTTCCAACCTAAATGATTCTGTGATTCTATGATTATCTACAAGGTAATTGTCATTCCAAGTTATTTACAGTGGAGAAGCAAACCCCAAGAAAAACAGATTTTTTTCAAGATGAATCATTTGCTTGTCTCCATTAAGATCAATTTGTACCACTGTTTGAAACAAAAATTAGCAGGTCACTGAGTAACATTCAGCAGTAACACAGGAAGTTTGTGACAATGCTATACTGAAGATAGATAGATAACATATTAGGTAAGGCCAATTTTTAAGCTTTGCTGCCTCTCCCCCACCTTCCCTTGCCTCTCTTTCTTTCACCTGCCATTCAGAAACCTGGTTTAATGATGTGATGCTTGGGGCTGTTGCTATCGTCCACTCAATAATACTAAATAATTAGAACTATAGTAGTAATACTAAGCATTAGAACTGAAATGCGCAGTAGGAATTACCATACCAACATTAAACTGCTTTGTATCTCTTTTTAAATTTCAAAGTAGGACACCTTTCTCCTTCTCTGCTAGATATGAGACTCCAGTTATATATTCTAGTTTAAAATATGATTGGCAATGAATCTGGAAAGTGCACCATTTATGACAGTCAGTCAAATATACATCTGTTAGTGTGTGTAAGAAGTTTTTATTTCAATTTTACAGTGGGGTTGGGTTTGTTCTTTTACTGTATGTCTTTTTCTGTCTAGAAAGTGTCCTACTGGGACACCAGTACATCTTTTGACATTCACAGGCCCACAGAAACAGCTGTGACTCCTTCTATCATCTGTTGGCTAAGTTGTGTTTGCAGCTATTCTTAAATAAAATAACATCAAGAAATAGGACATCAGACAACCCACTAGTGCATGTCAGCAATCACTCACTATGAATGGACCAATGCTTGAACAATGAATGGAAAATAGAAAACACATTCTTTAACTAAGAGTTCCCAGGAAAGCCTGTACCACTTACTAAAGTAAATCTGCACTCTTCATAGGTTTACATTCACTGAGAACTTAAAAGTCTATGGAAAACTTATGCTTCCTCTCATTACTTTATTTCAAGAAGATCACTTCTAAGAAAAAAACTGGGTACCTTAGCAATATTTCAGGTATCGCTAAAATGCAGAGTATTAACTTCTTTAAAATGACAATGGTGGAAATACCAAAAGTGGTTGTTAATTCATGTCCAATATTTTTTCTCATTTTCTAAGCATCAGTGTCTGGTGCTGAATGAGAAAACATTTAAATATGAAATAAATGTTTCCAAAGATTTAGTTGGCAGGTTAAATTCTATATTTTTTTCAGAAGACAAGACTAGATAATGATTTTTGTGTTTCTTGCCTTTGCATTTACAACTTTGTAGAACAAGGAAGTCAATGCAGCGCTTAGTATTTGGCAGGATGCTCTGCTAAGGAAAACAGAGTAAAAAGATTTGTTTTTAAAACAATTATTCAGTTCTTAGTCAGTTGCAGTTCCTGCCAAAGTTTCAAGTGCTGCCAAAGGCACAACGGTGCTTAAAGCTGTAATTCTGAAACCAGGAGTAGTCTGTCATGACTTGAAATATTGCTCAATTTTACATACACACACACACACACAGTGCCATATGCACTGTTTCAGGAAGATGTGCATGTTCCAAAAGAGCAAAAAATATAATCAGGAAATATCCTAGTGCTTTTATGTACAAAATCAAATGTTCTCCAACAGCTAAGTGACTAAGACCATAAATCAGTGTACAGTAGTCTTTGTTCCTTTAAATTTCTGAGAGCATTCCCAACAGCATAACATTAAAATTAATTTGTAAAAAAGGCTATAAAATATAGTTATGTTTAAGTACCTTTCTGCTAGCATGTGCTACACTAATGATTCCAAAACCTATAGATAATATCCTCATAGCTACACATGGAAAGCTTTGCCTTCCAAGCCAAATAATTTAATATTTTCACACATCAGGCACATATCTGAAGCTTTTTCACTTGGTTGTTCTGTGTGTCTGAAGGGAATTTTGACCTGTTACTCTTACGTGACTAGAGAATTTGTTAAAAGTATAATATATCACAATATAAACTAATAATAAGGATGATGATAATGATCTTATTTTATGGGTATTCCCCCTCTCTGGGAATAATGACAACAATAAAAATATAATAAAAGCCAATTCTGATGCTCACAATGTGTTTGAGTCTGGTTTTGAAGTCTGCCATGGAAGGCCAGGTTAACTACCCCACTGCAAATGTGTGATGAAGGACTTGATTCAGGCTAAGATAAATGTGTCCAAGTCCCATGCTAGATTTACAACTCCTTTGTACTACAGGCTGCAAAATCTGTTGCATCTCAATCCGAGCAGATGACAGATGATGATTGAGAGAGCAGTTTGGTCTGCTTTTGAGAACAGTTTACTCAGTGTTTGACAATTGCTGCCACTCTTTGTCCAAAGGAAGAGAGCAAAGCTTTCTCAAGGGTACAAGATTTCAATCTGAAACAAAATGAGGTGGAGATATGTGACGGCTGACCAGAGTTTGAGCATCAACAAGTCTTGCACTATAAATAAGAAGGTTGTATCATACTACCTGATAATGAACTAGAAGGAAAAGTTCCACCAAGAACTAAGAATGGAGATGATATTAATAATATCAGTGCTGAAATACAACAATAAATTGTAGCTATTCATACCTCAAAAAGGAATCCAATGGAATGAGAAAGATTCAGAAAAACAACAACAACAACAAAACAGTGTTCAAGACCAAGCAGAAAATCACAGTTAAGACAACTAAACCTCAACTCTACATGACGATACATCAGATACCAACTTAAATACATGAACTTCCTGTGAGACTATTGTGCCATTCCTTACCATAGATTAACCTCAACCAGCCAGTCTTCTGCCAGCAAATTACTTCCAGATTGACCAGCTTTCCTCACTGAAATTAATATTAGGAATTTCACATGGGAAAAACTGACAAATTACAATCCCTAAAATTTCAAAACAAATACACATCCTGTAATTTTCAGTGCTTTTCCCCAAACTTGGCAAATTTTTGGCAAATTTTCTAATATATCAGTTAAAAACTTTGTATTGCCATTCTTTGCATTGCCTTCCTGGAGATACAAGCTATATAAAAAAATGAAATAATTTAATTTTTGTATGATATAAGCTTTATCATTATATGAAAAGTCTTTAGATTGCATATAGACAAAAAGAAAAATATTCATTAGTGACTGTTTAATAGAAAATACTTCAAGACTAGATACATACAGTTGCTTTGTTTGGTTAATAGGTCCTACAGAATAATTACTTTTATTTTATTTTTTAATTCAAGTCTATAGTATGCTTTGCAGCATGACTGAGGGTCAGCAGACTGCTTTACAGAGATAATTTCCATGCAACACAATCTTCATCACAGAAAATGAGAGCTGCAAATTGTATAACATGCCAAGAGGAAAATTCAAAGGAGCAGATGGAAGCTGAAAAGACGATGTGGAGTTAACAGGAGTCCCATGCAGGGAGACATACTGCTTTTATGTGGTATGTGTTTTTAGTAGTTTAGTAAATTCAGGAATGAGGAATGGGAAATACCCCATTATAAAGCTACATGGCATGGATACAGGCATAAAAGAAGTGAAGACCTGCAAGAAATGCAGAGCATTTTATTTTAAACAAATAAAACAATATTTTGACTGCTCAAATAAATTTCAAAGGCTGGAACACAATGCTGAAGGAATAATTGACATACTGGCATTCACTTTCAACTTTTCTGATTGTACCGGAACAAAAGAAGGTCCTATGACGTTTGAAGTCAATGTAGGTTTTAAAATTAACTTCTTTACAACTAGAATAAATGACTAAATGCATATGAATCTGCTGCTGTTTAACGTGAATATATATGCTGTAAAATATATATAACAGGATTATAGAATAGTTTGGGTTGGAAGGGACCTTAAAGACCATCTAATGCCAACCCCCTGCCATGGGCAGGGACACCTCCCACCAGCCCAGGCTTCCCCCAGCCCCATCCAGCCTGGCCTTGGGCACCGCCACGGATGGGGCAGCCACAGCTCCTCTGAGCAGCCTGGGTCTGGGCCTCACCGCCCTCTGAGTGAAGAATATTCTCCTAATACCTAATCTAAATCTCCCCTCTTTTAGTTTAAAGCCATTCCCCCTTGTCCTATCCCTACACCCCCTGACACAGAGTGTCTCCCCAGCTTCCCTGCAGCCCACTTAAGGCGGTGGCAGGCCACTGTGAGGTCTCCCCGGGGCCTTCTCTTCTCAAGGCTGAACAACCCCAACACCCTCAGCCAGTCTTCACAGGAGAGGTGCTCCAGACCCCTGGTCATCCTTGTGGCCCGCTTCTGGACTTGCTCTGACAGGTCCATGTCCTTCCTTTGCTGGATGCCCCAGAGCTGAGCGCAGGGCTCCGGGTGGGGTCTCACAAGAACACAGCAGAGGGGGACAATCCCCTCCCTCGCTCTGCTGCCCATGCTGCTGTTGGTGCAGCCCAGGGTATGGTTGGCTTTCTGGGCTGCAAGAACATTGCTAGCTTGTGTCGAGCTTCTTGTCAACCACCACCCTCAGGTTCTTCTTCTCAGGGCTGGTCTCAATCCATTCTCTGCCCATCCTGTATTTGTGTAGGACCTTGCATGTGGCCTTGTTGAACCACATGTTGTTTGCATGGGCACATCTCTCAAGCCTGTCTGGATCCCTCTGGATTGCATCCATCCCTTCCCTCTAGCAATTCAAGCTCACCACTGATCTTGGTGTCATCAGCAAATTTGCTCATGTGATGTGGGTTCAATATGAGCTCAATATGATGTGGGCTGTGGTAAAACAGTGTTAAAAATGTTAAATGTTAAAAACACTATCCTCCTCTAGCTCTCAAAGAACTTATCATCATCATGTCTGTTAAAAATAGACATTGGCCCACAAAAATATCAATTTATCTAAAGATACCATCTGAGGTCATACTGAACCTGGACATCTTCAAACTTATCACTTTGTTTTGTCCTAAATACAGGTGACAAAAAAAAAGTTTATTTTAATCCTGGAGCAGTTTTAACAAGTTATTGTGTTCTGGACTGTTTTTACTGAGCATAGGAAGCTCTTCACTAACAAGTGAATTTCAGCATCAGAAATTCAAAAAGAGAAAAATGCTAAAACATGTAAAAACAGACGTTTTTCTCTCCTGCTGACCCCAACATGGCTTTGCTACATACTGTTATTCAGGCCAAGAGAAAATGTGGTGATATGAGATATAAAAATCATGCTGGGGTAAGGTTTCTTTACTCCTTCCAGCAATGTCACATTTCTCTCAACTTGTTATCTGTGTACTTACTCTTAATTTTTCAGATAGAAAAAATAAAATAAAATAAAATAAAATAAAATAAAATAAAATAAAATATCAAATAAAATAAAATAAAATAAAATAAAATAATAAAATAAAATAAAATAAAATAAAATAAAATAAAATAAAATAAAATAAAATAAAATAAAATAAAATAAAATAAAACTTGACTATCAAGGCTATTTCTCATTAATAAATGAAGATAATTTACATTGATTTTTCTTTTATCTTAATGAATAAAGTCAGTAGAAGTCAAAAGTTTATCAGCTTCTCTGATCTCAACCCTGTAGGAAGCATTTTCACAGCAGCTGTCAGTCAGCACTCCAGCGCTCCTCCACGCCTTCCAATTTTCACTAGTGTAGGAGCCAACCCTATTGAATTTCAGCTGTGTATTTTTCAAGATTTTTTGTCACTCCGTGTATAGAGATTTTCTGAAACCCACCTCTCCCCTACCTTGATTATGTTCCTCCATGCGGGTTTATTTGTTTTCCATGCACTGTCCTTCAGAAGCAGAGTTCTGTCTTTTCAGAGGGCACCTTGTACACTCACCAGTGGCTGCATATCAAAAGCAATCCTAACCAGCACCTCCTCCCACTGTGAGAAATTAGAGATGTTGTGCTCTCGTGAAACATGCTAAAAATGTGTCTTTTATTCTTTTTGGGTTTCCCCTCTTCCATGCCGTAAACTGATGGCAAAACTTCTCTCATGTTGCTTCCCTGCTTCCAACTGACTATACCTCCACTGACATCTCTGCTGCACACCACTGCAGCCCCAGCACCTGAAAATGACTGCCATTGTAGACCATCACTAAACTGTTCATATGGTATGTTCTCCTCAGCACTTGAGATGTTGCAAAATGTGTTTTTCTTGGTCAGTTAAGGTCAGAATAATATAAATCAATACTTAATCTTTGCTTCTGGGCATACAAAAAAAAAAGCAGGGTTCACAGGTGAAGCTGCTGTTTTGAACAGCCAAGTACAAGACTGGTAGTCTTGTCTCTTATCCTCTCTTATCTTTTACTTGGGCTTTTAAAGCACTAGCCTTCTGGGTTCCAGACATGAGAAAATATGGAGAATTTTAGTATTCTTCGTACCAGACAAGAGAGGTTGTAGAGTCTCCATCCTTGCAGATGTTCAAAAGCTGCCTAAATGTGGACCTGGGCAACCAGTTCTAGGTGTCCCTGCTTGAGCATGGGGTTGGACCAGATGACCTCCAGAGGACCCTTCCAACCTTAACCATTCCATGATTTTGTGTTTAAACACAATGTGTTTAAAGAAGAGTTAACAGAAGAGCTGTGCAATGGTAGAGGAAGAAACTATATTTCCATAGTTACTCATCTTTTTTACTTTAAGTATTTGTTGCATGTCAGCCTATTCATATTGCTTCACATTGCTATCTAACATGTATTTTAGGACACGTTGACTGCCATACTATTGTTACTGGAATACATTATATTTAAAGGACTAACTACAAAGACAGTGATGGAAAAATCCCTACTGCTTACATAGTCCTCATCTCTAATGTTCAAGACAAATACATTTAAATTTAAATACAATTTAAATGTTGTAAGTGGTGGTCTGAGAAAATGACAGGCAGATATTCACAAATTTAACTCTGAGAAACCTTGACTGAAACACTATTGATTTTTATTACAAAGAAGTGCACATTCGAAAAAGAATTTACTCATTTGTCTTCCCTACCACTAATTGCTCTGTTCAGGACAGAACCTAAAGAACAGTCTTTTACTGTATTTTTACCCTCATTCAATGGGAAAAATTAGTATATGATAAGCAGAGATGGGTCAACCTAAACTTTCATGCTTGTAGTGAAATACCTCATTTTTTTCTGAGCCCTTTTAGGAGGCAAAGGAAAAAAGGGTCATTTTAAAACATTTGGATTTATTTTTAGAAAGTTAGACGCCAATTCACATTGGCATACAAAAATAAAAATGAAATTTGTAAATATATTTTCATGAATATTTTTCCAAGTTTTTAGGTTTAACTATGTTTCTGTTAGTTTTTAGGTCATAGATATACTTGTTAGTTTTTAAAGTCAGAAATTCTTTCTGAATTTAATTCATATTCATGAATAATTTCCAGAACCCCCATGGCATTTTCCAGCTAATATGCATGTAAAAAACTTCAGGTTTAAAGATGGATGAGTTAAATACCTACAATGATAACAGATGCAGTTTTACTACATTTTTGATTTCTTAACATTATTACAACATTATGAACATAAACATGAAAGAGTATCTAATACCAGTATCTATTAACAAGGTAAATTTAAAATAACTCCACTGACCTTAAGTAACAGACAAAAAGTAATCCCAAAATATTTTGTCAAACTGAGTTTTTGTTTTTGTTTTTCTCCAAAACTTTCTTATGATGACTTTACTGAACAGCAAGCAATTCCCTTAAGGGATTTCATTAGAATATTAAATTTTAAATTAAACCATGTATTTTAAAGTCGGTGTTAATTACTATCTACAGCATTCTGCAAGAACTTTCTACATCAAAGATTATTACGACTAAATATAAGACATATTCAAGAAATAGAAATAAAAAAATGCAGTCATGAAATATTCATCAGGTGAGCAAAATCTTCTTCTTTATAAATATTCTAGGTTTTAACCTAGCAAATTTTAGCCATGACTCTGCAATAAAAAGACCAAATAACTCACTACATATATATGTTAAAAAAAAGACACACACATACACATGTATACACATACATATGTATACATATGTATACATACATGCCCTCCTACTGTAACCTGACAAAACAAAGTGTCTGCTACCTGTAGTCAATGATTAAAGTGAATCAGACAATATTTGACTGATTTTCCTTTACTTGTGTATCATCTTATTGATTCTTTGCACCACACAAAGGCCTTTACATGAGATCCATTTTATAAATGTAAGAGTCACTGACTGAATTTATTGTTTCCTGGTGACCTGGAATTAATCAATCAAATACACATTTATATTACCTTCCATTGTCTGCGCTTCTCTTACTTCTTCATACTTCTCTTTCTCTTTACAGTTTTTGAAAATTTTAAATAGCCTTTCACATCACTAAGGGCCAATTCAGACCTACATAATGCAGATACAAACTCCACTAAAATCACTAGAGTTTAGTCTAAGTAGTGCAATATCTAATCTAATGACACAAGGATAGTTCCTCTATAAGTAGGTCAAGGTTTTCTAGCAGAAAGTGATCTTGTAAATTTTGCTGCCATTTTACCATGACAAAAGCATGCCTCAATGAATGAGAAGCTTAATGAGGTTCTGGCTGGTTTCCAAAACATGTTTTAGTGCAAAACACTTCAGTCCTCATGTCATTCATGACCTCAGAATTTTGTAGAATGTCAGTAGTTGCAGGTCTGTGGTAGGCTACTGTTCATCAAAGGTGCCAACCAGGTCACAGGAAACATGTTTTCTTTCCTTCTTTTCCTTTTTTTTTTTTTTTTTTTCCAACATTGGCACAAACTTCTGTGATCCCCAGGGGAGTGGACAGCCCAATTTAAAGAGGTTTCTTTTACTTCAGATAGTCTTAAATATGATTTATCAGGCAACTTTAAAAATGACCAGTCAGCGCCATACAGTCACCTTGGTGGATTAAGGAACTTGGTACAAACTAAAGAATGGCAGCTGTTTGTTTCCTAATATCATTAAGGCGGTAAGAAGTTAATAGCCAATCCATATTATTCATAAACATGGAACCAGTAAACTGAAATCAAGCACACCAAAAATTTTCTCTCCATGTCGCGTCTCTTAATCTTCTCCAAGTCCTTTTGCCTTTGTTTCTTTGTCATTTTGGAGCTTTAAAAGGTACTTGTCTGTTTTCTGTATTGTTTTTTTTTCTGCAGTGCATAGTGACATGAGGTATGTTTTTGTTTGGTTTTAGATTAAAAGTACAAATTACTTTTCAAAAAAACAACTCTGGAGCTCTTGCAAATACATTACTATTTTTTACTCAATAATATTTTTAACTTCCTGAACTTCCTGTACGTTCTGTACACTGTGTATGAGTCATTCTCACAAATTGTTTACATTACTATAGCAGTTTGGGGATTTGTTTCCATCCTATGATTATGAGTGACACTAAATCTCTAGACAGCTCATACCAAAGTTCTTCTAGCTCTCCTACTCAAACAGGAAGTTGAATGAGGTACTCATAAGCCTTCCATGTCATAGGTTCCTTTTGCCTGCATTGACCCTTCTGAGTATGAGTTTGTTGTCTGCTGCTGCTTTGCAATAGTAATAATAAATAAAAATAAATAATAAAAATAATAGATAATAAGTAACAAATGGATAATAAGCAATTAATAATATTTTTATCTGATTTTTACACTGGTTGGTGGCCAGTCACAAGTGGTGTTCCCCAGGGTTCAATACTTATTTATCATCTTTATCAGTGATCTTGCTGAGGAGATCAAGTGCACCCTCAGTAAGTTTGCAGACAACACCAAGCTGGAGGTGGCTGTTGATCTCATTGGGGGTAAGAAGGCTCTACAGAAGGATCTGGATAGGCTGGATCAATGGGCCATACCCAATCTCATGACATTCAACAAGGCTAAACGCTGGGTACTGCACATGGGTCATAATAACCCTATGCTGCTGTATGGGCTTGCGGATGAGTGGCTGGAAAGCTGCCCATCAAAAATATTTCTGGGGATGCTGGTCAACAGCTAGCTGAATGTGAGTGAGCAGTGTGCCCAGGTGGCCAAGAAGGCCTACAGCATCCTGGCCTGTATCTGAAAAAGACCATGGCCAGCAGGACTAGGGGGCTAATTGAACCCATGTACATGGCACTGGTGAGCCCACTGCTTGAATATTGTGTTCAGTTTTGGACCCTTCACTACAAGATACTGGGTTGCTCAAATGTTTTCAGACAAGAGCAATGAAACTGGTGAAAGTACTAGAAAACAAGACATATGAGGAGCTGCTGAGGGAAGTGGGATTGTTTGGTGTGGAAAAGAGAAAGCTCAGGGGAGACTGCATCACTTTATACAACTACCTGAGATGAGGTGAAGTGAGGAGGGTGTCTTTTCTGACAAGGTGAAAAATGATAGGACATAAGAAAACTCTTTTAAGTTGCACCAGGAGATGTTTAGACTAGATATCAGGAAAAATTTCTTCATGGAAAGTGTGGTAAGAAATTGGAACAGACTGCTGAGGGAAGTAGTGGAGTCACCATTACTGGAGGTATTAAAGAGGTTTGTGGATGTGCCACTTAGGGGCATAGTTTAGACGTGGATTTGATGGTATCACGTTGATGATTTCAAGGGCCTTTCCCAGCATAAATGATTCTGTGATTTCAAAATATTATGAGGCTTCATACTGCTTATCTTTTCTTCAACATTGCTACTGAATATATATATAGGAAACTTTATTTCTGTATTCAGGTTTTCTCTGGATGTTCAACACACGGAATCACATAGCCTTATACTTGGTTCAAATGCACAGACCTGCACTCTCCTCTCCCATTGACATCGCTGTTGATATTGTGCTCTGCACAGTCCTATGTTGAGTTTGCAATATTCAATTGCCTGCAATGATTATGTTGTATGACTGTGGTGGTTTTACTCTGATGGGGGCAGCTGAGATCCACCACTCTCTCACTCCCCCTCCTCAAAGGGAAAGTGGGAGAAAATACAGTGTGAAGGGCTCAAAAGGGTTGAGATAAGGACAGGAAGATCACTCAACAGTTATCGTAACAGGCAAAACAGACTCAGCACAGGTCCCCCACGGGTGGGCGGCAGCTCCCCCCAGACCCCCTGCTCCTGCGGGGGCTCTCCATGGGCCGCAGCCTCCTCCAGGCCACATCCACCTGCTCCCCCGGGGGCTCCTCCACCCACAGGGGGGCTGCAGCGTGGAGATCTGCTCCGTGTGGGACCCATGGGCTGCAGGGGGACAGCCTGCTCCACCAGGGGCCTCTCCTTGCACAGCCCGCAGGGGAACTGCTGCTGCCTGCCTGCAGCACCTCTTGCCCTCCTGCTGCAGGAGATACTTGGGGTTGCAGGGCTGCTTCTTACCCCTCTCTCCCAGCTGCAATAGCTAAGATTTTTGTTTTGCCCTTTCTTAAATCTGTTCTCCCAGAAGTCCAACCAGCATCGCTCATGCATTGGCTCTGGATGTCCCATTGGCTCATGCATGTCTCTTCTGGAGCCAGCTGGGGTCACCGCCACCCCTGCAGCCCATGTCTACCAAAGCCTTGCCCCCTAAACCCAATACAATGACTGCATGCGGAATTAATATCACAGAATCACAGAATTTCTAGGTTGGAAGAGACCTCAAGATCATCGAGTCCAACCTCTGACCTAATGCTAACATTTCCCACTAAACCATATCCCTAAGCTCTACATCTAAACGTCTTTTAAAGACTTACAGGGATGGTGACTCCACCACTTCCCTGGGCAGCCTGTTCCAGTGTCTAACAACCCTTTCAGTAAAGAAGTTCTTCCTAACATCCAACCTAAAACTCCCCTGGTGCAACTTTTGCCCATTCCCCCTCGTCCTGTCACCAGGCACGTGGGAGAACAGGCCAACATCCACCTCACTACAGCCTCCTTTAAGGTATCTGTAGAGAGCGATAAGGTCACCCCTGAGCCTCCTCTTCTCCAGGCTGAACAAGCCCAGATCCCTCAGCGGCTCCTCGTAGGAATTGTTCTCCAGAAAGGGGAACTAAGTCACAGAACCTGTTCCTCCCCCAGGCATCAGGCACATCTATTCTTGCTCCACGGCTTTTTCGTCAGCAATCTCTGTTTACTTGAAGATCTAAGAATTATTTTGCAGCACTTCAAACAGTTCCTTTTCTGTCATATCACCCATTCCTTTTTAATATTAGGAGTAAATATTACAGTAAATGAGATCCCTGGATGTAGAGGAATACCAAAAGTTAATTTGTTTCTTCTTACAGCATTGCTAAAACTGATTTGGATTAAGTTACCCAGTTTTGTATCTACATTTCAGCAAAAACATGAAAATATCAAAGAAAGAGAAAATGAACACCTCAGAAATGTTATGAGAACTAGAAACACTAAAAATAATCAGAAATAAGTGTTAGGGATTTCTGTTATTCAGGTGATGGAAACACAACATACTGAAACATCTGATCACTATGCATAATAAGATACATAAAACAAACGCATTGTTGAAAAGATTGAACTATGTAGTCCTATGGGCTACATGCTACTATAGATTACAAATAACACTTACTAATCAGCAAGACTTAATTTTTCCTGGCTTCACTTGAACTGTGGAATCTGTTCCCTCCCCTTCCCTTGTGCTGTTTTGCTAGGCTGTTTTCATTCCTTTTAATCACACTCTTTTCATCACTTTGTTCTCACCAGGTAGGCCATTGCTATTACGCTTCACTGTGCTGCACTCTGGTTTTCCATTAATCACATTCTCATTGCTTCTCCTATTCTCACCAGACTGTTGCCACTGTGTTTCACATACCACATGCTGGGTAACGACATAAAAAAAATCTGTGTCTATAAAGCTAAATTGGCCCCTTCTTATTCACATACAGGAGTCAACAGTGTATAAAGGTACAGATAAATTAGATCAGTTAAGTCATCGCCCCAGGTCCCAGCTCTTCACTCATATAACCAGTAGACTTCTGAGGTTCCAGGGAGACCTGCTCCAACAAACTAAGTGACTTCATCATAGAAAATGTGTCTTCTTGTGCAGGCCAAAGCCACTGAGTAACTTCACATGCCTCACAGGACAATCAGCTCCACAGAACTGATGTCTACATTTGAAAAGAAAGGCAAATGGTAGGCAGCAAACAGGGCTGTGATTTAGGGCTGCCAAATCAAGAACAGTGAAGCTACTATGGATCATTTTTAAATTAACAGTGCTCATGAGACGAATGGATACAATACTGTTTGTAACAGATAGAGTATGAAATTAAATTTGTGGCAAATTAAATTATATTCAAAAAATATGCAGTTTGATACAATCATGATTAACTAGATTATTTTAATTTTAGTATTTCTTTTCCCATACAAAGATAGGATCTTTCTCTATAACTATTGCTATTGGTTTGACTTTAGCAGGCCCAGAAGATGATCACACATTTTATTTCTTTCTGTATTTAAATTAAAGATGTATAAAATAAATGCTTAACACATCCCAGTTCCAAAGTGGAACAAGATTCATAGCCTGCCATTTTAATATTCACATTCCTTATTTTAAGAAACTTCTCATTTCATGGTGTTCTGGTACTCATATATTCAGTTGCAGTACTTCAAACATAATTATTTAATGTTGGATTACTGAGTCTTTTAAAGAGCTCAGGTACCTCTTCCACCCTAAGAGGGCAAATAATGAATGTAGTGATGTTTTGGAAGTATCTGTAATTTGGAATCTGATTGATACGTTTAATTACTTTGTTTATGCGACATTGGTCAGGGTCTGTAGTTTCAGTATAACTGAGACTGATCCCAATGACACCACTAGTGAGGACAAACTTAATCTATTGCTTACGTTTGTTGCTGACTTAGGCTAATGTATTGTTCAACTATAAGCTAATGACTCCTGCAGATGTTTCTTATTTCATGCCAGAAAAAGCAAAAGCTGAAATTAAATATTTTCTTTTTGTGGCCATTATAGTTCCCCTTATAAATTATAGCCCATTCAGTCATATTTTTGAGTAAATCAAATGACACTGACAATGCAGTTTTCGTATCTGAAAAAGCTAATCTTACAGGACCAAATTCTGTCCTCATTAAGACTTTTCAAAATGAATTATATAATTGATGATTTAAAAGTGGAAAGTAGTAAGAATTTTTAATCAAGACATACCCCCCTCTCTCTTTCAACAAGCATCAATTTATACTTAAATATGTTGGCAGGTCTCTGTCTTCGTATTATTTCATACTCATACTAACCCTTACCTGACATGGAGAAAATCAAGAAGGCATCTTCAAGAATGTTTTGTTCAACACCATATTCATATGCACTTTGCTATATTCTGAACTGGCTATAGCACCATTTATTTCTAGATAACAGTAACCTAATAAACTGAATTTTAGCGATTAAAAATATTATTTTCTTCTGTTTCTCAAAGTTTTATGGTCTGATCCACAATAATGACTCTATTATAAGCCTTTATCACACCACTGCCTGTGCATACACAGATCTTTTGCCAGCTGAGGGCTGCAATAACTTCTAAAGAGCTTTTCTCAGGCATATCTATACAGCTGTGGTCTTGATTCTGTAAGAATCCTTATTAACAATGATAATACTGTTTATCATAGTAGGAATGTTATTAGTTTATGTTGTCCTACAGCAGAAAGCTGGTTAGTCTGGTGGAAGGAGTCATCTACTGTGAGAACAGGGTTTTTATATACAGAACTAGAAAAAATGTTTTTTTGCATTCCTGAAAATGGGAGTTTTCGTCTCTTATGATGCTTTTATTAATTAGCAACACAACTTTTTAAATAATAGTAAAGCTTAAAGAAGTATCTTCCACTGAGAACTCCAAACTACTTATCTATCTACTCACTATAGATTCTCACAGAAGGTGCAACTTCTCACTTTGTGTACAAATATCTTGCAGCTGAGCTTTGCACTTCTGCTAAACCTCTAGTCACTGTAATTTTGGAATAATCTAAGAAATATGTATTTTTTAATGAATGCATATGTTACTATAACGTTGGAAAAGAACGGACAGAAAAGATGGCAGTTCTTCTGTTCCAGTATACTTCTAATTATACTTCTAATTACTATACTTCATGTATTACCCTTGCCTCAGTTATGTCCTTTCTTGGCAGTTACCACTTACGGCATCTTCTGACACTCCAGTTTCTGGAATCCCTACGTCCCTTGACTTTGTTCATCTGACATACTACCAAAGCACATGACTGCTCATCACTGTTCCCATGAAGAACAAAGAACACAGGAAGCTGTGTTTGGATGTTCCAGCAGAACAACCTTGCAGGTAACCATCTTTGGCCTCCTGAGTGCAGTCTCTCAGGCAGTGTTCCCCTTCTGTCATTTCTCACACAACAGGACACTGTACCACACTGACAGAGGCCACAACACCAGATAAGTTATTAGCATAGTCTTGTTTCCATGCAGCTTTAATCTATTATGAGTAACAGCAAAGAGCAGGGGTACTTCTGCAACATAAACTTCAGAAATAACACAGCTTAACATGTGCATACACCTTCTTGCTGGCAAAATTGGAGAGGTTTGCACTTAAGAAACACACACATGAAAAACATTTGAAAGTGTCCTGATGTCTGAGAATTGGCAGTTTTGGTTAGTCCCATCATCCATGCCCTCCTTTTTCTCTCACTGTATAGTCAGAGCTTTCTTTGCTTGATCCCCCCAGCAATACCTTCTTCATATGGTTGGATGAAACCTCTAATACAACTCTTCAGCACAAAGGAAGGAGAATGAGAGTGTCCCATGGTCATGGTTTTCACCATTGGTGGTCTTTGCTACAACACATCTGATTATTTCATGGACTACTATCTTTTTTTTTTTTTTGTAATGCATTTTTGTTTGTTTATTTGGTTGTCAGCAAGTGTTTCTGAAGTTAGTATTACAAACAGAAGTCAAATAATAAAATAAATAAATAAATAAAAGATAATTCACGATTTGAATATAGATAGAATCTGCAAAGCTTTGCATTCTATTTTTTCATCTCTTACATGTATCTCATTATGCTGCTTCTGTTCCTCTTTCACAACAAACCATTCATACCTCTTCCATACCTTCCTCATTCATACCTTCCTTCCTCTTTGGGAGTCTCTAACAACTCTCAATGTTTCTCATTGTTTGTACTAATTAAGGATAAATATATTCTATAAATGGCTCATACTGCATTTGAAAAGAAAAAAATATTTTCCCTTGTTCTTGAAAAAATATACTATCAGTGAACTACCTTCTAACTAGATGCAAACATTTTGGCAGATCTCTACCAGTTAACTGAATTGGCACCATTGCAAGCTCTGCTAAGGTGTGGATCTCTTCTGATACAACAATGAAAACAGCAAATTTCTAAGATACTAGAGCAGTACCCAACTTACTGATTTTCCATAAATTCTCCTTTTTAAGCAGAATTAATTCAGTTCTGGCTAGTACTTGTTTGACTTGTGCTGTCAAGTCATCTCATTCTAGTTTTAAATACAGCAAGTGAAGCACAGTATAGGCATCACTTTATTTAGATACACAGATACCTGCACAGACAAGAGAAATAGAAGCATAGAATATCCTGAGTTGGAAGGGACCCTTAAGGATCATCAAGTCCAACTCTTGACACTGCACAGGTCTACCCAAAAGTTCAGACCATGTGACTAAGTGCACAGTCCAATCTCTTCTTAAATTCAGACAGGCTTGGTGCAGTGACCACTTCCCTGGGGAGCCCGTTCCAGTGTGCAACCACACTCTCTGTGTTACGTGTCCTGTTTCTGTTTACACCATAAAAGACACCAGATTCCAAGAAAACTGCTCTGTCTAGAATAAAAATGAACTTTAAGATGGTTACCACAGCAGCAGCTATTCTTTGTATTCTATGCTTACAGATAAAGAGACCACTTGAATGAACATAGTCAACATAAGCTAAATAGTAATTGCTGTTAAAAGCAATGAGGAACTATATACCATACTGGATGGGATATAGAAAAGGGACTCTGGCATTTAAGGGTATTTCAGAGACTTTCCCTTTGAAATAGAAGTTCTGAACCCAGCCATGTACGCTTTCCTCCCAACACCATGGAGGATGTTATGAGGGATAGCACATAAATATCTGAAACCTCCACTTCTTTCTGTGTTCTTTTATGCAGGTTAAAGAACAGTGAATGAACCCAAAAGTGAGTTAGCATCATGTTGTAATGCTATATATTTGTGCAGATGCACTGATGTAGAAAGAGGGAGGGCAGTTAAAGAAGTGTGCAGGAACTGAAATGAAATATTTGAAGCATCTTCAAAAGGACTTGAAATCTGAGTATTCATGTTCCTTTCTCCCTGTAGAAAATGCTCATATTTATCAGCAGAATTGTTTTTTTGCAAATCTAAAATAATCCAGTCTGTTTTGACCACTGCTATTATTCTCTTAGGAGAAGGGGAGGGAATAAGTTTAGGACATTAAAGTTTTGTGCATCTGGACAGATAAAGTAGATTACATATGCATGTCTTGTATCCATCCATTTGAAAAAACATTAAAACCTTGCATGCATTCATGCATATTTGAATTAGATATTTGTCAAAAGCATAGATCAGAAGTGCAGAACTATGCATATTTGTACCAATTATGCATGAAGAGACACATAAGCTGAATACCATTATAAATACAAACGAAGCTGAAGTGTGGCTTTACCAAATCACACAGGCATCTTTTCTAATATCATTAAAAAAAAAAAAATAAAAAATGTCCAAATCAAACCCTTGCACGTGCTTTTCCAGACTTCAGAATTGGCTGGCTTACAGTAGAATCAGCCCAGTGTGTGATTCTAAATGAAGATGGTATGGATGACTGGAGTGTTTGTACCTTCAGCTAGTATACTAGTATTATAGATATAGGCAGAAAATCACCAACTGAAAATGCAAATTTTGATCCTTTTGATTTTTTATTTTTATTATTTTTATTTTTCAGATGTAGAAAGTAATATATTGATTCTCCTGACTTATGGCGCAATGTCAGTTTTCACCCAGCTGCTCAGCTCAAGTAATATGATTGAAATATTATACTGCGGTCATAATTTAGGATGGAATTTCATGCCCTAATCATTTTGGTCATTACTATTATGACATAAACTTGACTGAATTATTATTATTATTTTACAGCATCATCAAGTTAAGAAAGCTGTACACCTCTGATACAACACACAAAAAATGTCCCAGTACCTCTAAATGAAATTATTTATATGCTTCATACAGTCAGCATTTCATTTAAGATCTTGTTATCCACTCTGGGACTGAATTAAAAAGAAGAGGGAAAAGATGCGTGACTTCTCTCTTCACAAAATAGCTGAAGTGCGAAAAAGCACCCCTAGGCAACACCTCATGCCACACGGGAGTGTCTGTAGCTCTCCCCACACTTGTGCTGAGTTTCAGTTGCAGGTCTGTGCAGTGCCTTTCATCACTATCCCAGATCATTTACTAGGTAAATGAAAGAAGAGGAGAGGAACCAGTGGGAGTAGCAGAGGTCCTTCAGCCTGGTTATCCACAGCTGCCCTTAGGTTCAGGCCAGTTCAGGCCAGCCTGGCCTAACAACAGAAAGTCCAGAAGAAAACCAGTCCTTACTGTCACCTAAGGTAAGAAGACACTCAGGTGGCCTCTATAAGACAGTTGGAGCTGGCTTATAGAGACACTTTTTCCATTCATCAGTAACCCAGATTATCCCAACATCTCATTAATTTATGATAGCTGGCTATCATATATAAACTGTTCCTCTGTGAAATGAAAGCACTTTTACTCCCTATCATTTTGACTGATAATTTTCATAGGGCTTTGATAATGAATCTTGAGTCTTTCAAATTCTGATTCCCATTTTAGATTATCTCATCTAATTCGCGTTTTGCTTACTCCTTGCAACAAATCCTCCATTTATTCAGTAGCCTACTTAACAGGAACAATTTTAAACTATAAACTTATTAGGAAGTTCTTATAATTACACTTACATTACAAATACACAAAAAACTCTAAGAGCTAGAACATTTAGTTACTTCCCCTTAATGAGGTAAAACGGGAATACAAGTACTACTTTTTGCTGAAAAGCATAATATAAATTTGTCATCTGGTATATACTTCATTACTTTTCTACATTCAGAATTGAGTCCACTTCTACAAACAGTTCTGTCTTTAACTTACAATCAGAATCATAAAACCACTTAGTTTGGAAAAGGCCTCCAAGATCATCTGGTCCAGCCTTTAACCTAGCACTGCCAAGTCTGTCACTAAACCATGTGGTACTCACTAAGTACCACATCTACAATTTTTGAATACCTCCAGGGATGGTGATGTTGGATTATGTTCCTCATGATCCTTTCTGGCCTCATGATCCTTTCAGTGAAGAAATTTCTTGTAATATCCAACCTAAACCTCCCCTGGCACAACTTGAGGTTGTTTCCTCTTGTCTTATCACTTGTTGTTTGGGAGAAGAGACAGATTACCACCTCACTACAGTGTCCTTTGAGGTAGGTGTAAAGTATGATAAGGTCTTCCCTGAGCCGCCTTTTTTTTGTAGGCTAAATAACCCCAGTTCTCTCAACTTCTCTTACAAGCTGTATATATTCCAGTTTAAAACCTTAAATAGCTCACACAGTATTCCGGAACTTTGCAGAAGAGACGGCAAGAGAGTAGAGCATATACACTACTCCACACTGTTTTAAACACTTAAAAGAAATCTGCATCTTGAATGGAGTGCTGATCAGAACAGATCAGATCTTGCACCCTTAAGCAAATGCCTTAACTGAGATTTTAAATAAAGAGTGAAAGAGCATACAAAAGTATCAGATCATACAGAGTTAGACAGTAGAAAGAAAATTCTGAGTTACAAACAGCAATTTTCCCAATTAGAAATATTAAATTTATGCAGAGTAGCATTTGGGCAACCTTATTATTCTGCTTCTGAGCACAATAATATTTATTAGTGGATGAAAGAAAAAGGCGTAAGAATTCTTCTAAGGGGTAAGGGCATCTCTTTATAGTATCAACATTCCAAAAGAATGTTTCCCTACTTCATTATTTTAAATATAACTAAAGATACTTGTGGAGAAGAAGGTAAGCAAATGTGATTCCAAATCATGATGAATTTTGCTGTGCTTAATGAGCCCTTTATATAAATAGTTTTGCAAAAAAACATCTGGAAAATAACTTGGAGGGGAAATGAAAGAAACAATAGTAAAGGCCATCTGTCCCAAAGTTTCAATATTCATCTTTTTTTTTTTTTTTTCTTTTACTCTGGAACTGCAGTGTACTTAGAACTTGCATTAACCTGAGCACCAGCAGGTTTTGCATCTGATCATTTTAGCCTAACAAGTCTAAAATCTTCTAATCTGAATCTCCTAGGATGCCAGAATTATCATCTCATTAAAGACCAATTTGCCTTTTCAGCTAAAGAATCAGCTTCCTTCTGGCATTTTTATTTTAGCAAGTTGTTTTCAAGCTGTTGAGTCATATCCTTCTACACAAAAATCTGGGAGAACACTAGATTATATAAAATAGGAATACAAAAAGGGACAGTACTTTAGGAACATCTATTTCTGAAGTCTATATTTTATGAGAAATTACATCATCTGGGCTCTTCAGAAATATAAAAACTACATATTTTACATCAGCCAAGAAGCCAGATGAAGAAGAAAATGAATCTATAAAGCTACCACCCATTTCTAGCAAAACAGAAGAGTAACTTGATCCTTCTTGATAGATCTTAACGAATAATATATTTTAAAAATATCAAAAGTTCTGCGACTCTTCATTCTACCAAGAGTCAGACAAAAACATACAGATCTTGGATTTAATATTTGGAAAAGATACATGCATTTGACATACATACAAAAATGATATACAAGGAACTCTTTTAGGGCAGATTATAGTACTAACAATAAAAAATAAAACATGCATGTTTTATGTGTTTATGCACATGTAAATAAATAAATAAATATAAAGTAAGGGTGGGTGAGATCAATCTTTAATATTTGCCTTTTCAAAAACTTTACAAAACCAAAGAATCTATAATAGGGTCAGGTCTGTGCTACTGCTGATGAGCATCTGATATGAATAATATGAGCCTCTGCAGAAAACACCACTTTCTTCCAAACAGAGCTTGCATGGCTCTTAGAAACTACAGATCTTTCCACTCCAGACAAAAATAAACAATACTGAACAACAAAGTCAACAATACATGGAACTTTGTTTAAAGAGCCTAGGAGCAAATTCAGCAAGTCTCTGCACTACTTCAGAAGTACTAATGGATTTGAAATGTTCATACAGTTGCATAACAGAATATTTATTCCATTAGATTTCAATGTCTCAATGTGTACTCAATTCAGCTGTTTTAATCTGCTGCAGCTGTTGCCCACCCAAACCTCTTTCATTCAAAGCAGATGAATTATTTGCAGGTTTCTTTCTCCAGACAACATTAGAGCACCTATCCAAAGACCAATTTTCCTTGGCTGCTAACATAAGCTCTTCACAGATTTTTATGTTTTACTGGCAGATTTGGCAAAATATAGTTGGCTTATTGTACCTACTTGTTTGAAGCCAGTTCTAAACATTTCAGAACCCAGACACATCATGCTGCTAAGGAAACCACTCTGTTCTTTTTTTTCTGTTACTTCTTCTGTCTCTTCTTTGCCCCTTAAACTAGGGAAACTGGTCAGCTGCATACTGGAGCCCAGTAAGAACAGACCTGGCTCACAGGAATGAACAAGTGCTTGCAGGTGTCTCCCTTTCAGTCAGATCTGCAGTGTGCCAACTCTTCCTTTTGGACCACCACATTGTTAGCAGACCCTATCTACTTGGAATTTCCAGCTGAATAGCTCCTGGTTAAAAGGTACATCCTTACTGGTATGTGAGAGTTCTCCATGACCTACATGCATGGTTTTCTCAACATTTTTCTATTCCTTGGCATCAGTGCTGGAACTTTTAATAGAAATGTAATTTACTGCTGAGAGCTTCATTGCTCCCATTGAAAACAGGGGCTGAGAATGTGTTTTGCAGACTGTCCTGGGCTCACAAACCTTATTTATCTTTGCAAGTTCTCATTCTGAGCAATAGTTCTGGCAACAAGAATCTGGATGTTTTTAGGTTGTCTTTTTAATTAGACCAAAATGCATAAAATCTCCCTCAGTATGTTGAACTGCTTGTTTGCCCATTTGTCAAATGCTCTGAGGCAACTACTCATTCCTTGCCACTCTGTACTTTCTGTACTTTCATAAAATAAATCTTTAAATTGAAAAAAAAAAAAAAAAGTGATATGATTTTCAAGATAGGGTTTACCTATACACATTGTGGATGGTCATCTTGATATCAGTGGTAGACTTAAGATTTGGCATATAACTCAGGATGCTTTATAAAGGGTAAGTCCTGATTAAGCCCAAGAGTATAGTAACTAACTTTTTTAATTGCTAGCAGCATGCTGGGCTGCATTAGCTTTCTGTGATTCTCTGACACTATCCTAATGAATTTAATTCTCAATATCCAAATTAAGAGGTTCTCTTAAAATATTAGCTCTGGTCTAAATGAACATGGTCGTGTATCACTCACAGGTAAAGTCTTTCACCTAATTTGCTGATGCAATATCCACTGTATTAGCATTCTCACCAATTTTGACTTGAGCTCCTGTTTTCACAAGAGGTTTACTAGCAATCAATACCAAAGGCAACTGTTTCAGCAGAAACATTGTACAATTACTTACAATATTACAATTACAAAGTATAATGTTTTCTGTTCTGCATTTAATGCAATTTACCAAGACCTTCTACTTGCATGTATTTACTCTACTTAGTTTAGATTTCTGTGTACTATGCACCCTTCAGGCTACTCAGAAGCTAACAATTAAGACTTAGTCAAATTATTTTTATTAATACCTATTGATTGTCTTTCAACAGAATTCCATATCTTTGGAAAACATCTCTTAATGAGTCAAGTGCCCTTATATGTTCATGGTTAAAAACGTGTCTTACAGTCAATTCTAAAACTGCTCTATCGGAGTTGTGGCAGTACAGACTACAGACTTCAGGAGAGAATACTGTGAGAAATGCCATCAATATAGCGAACATACAACAACAGCTACAGCCTTACTAAGAGGAAAATTAGTAGTCCATACTCATATTGACAATTCTAATCATAGGAAAGGTAATACAAGAATGCATTTCAAACTGTTTAGCAAATAGCTTGTGGATGTTTCCCACTAAAAGCAAAGAAACAAAAAACAGATTCACACAAAATCACATTCATTTTAATCTGGAGTTATGTTGATAGAGCTCCACTTAACAACTTCTTCCATTGCTCAGAAGAGGAAACCTGGCTATCATTAAGAACTCAGCAGCAGTAAGTGGTTGCTGAAGAAAACTAGCATTTTCCCTGTTTGCCCCCAAGAAACGAAATTAACACAGAATCCAAACAAGTACCATACCTAAAAGCCCAGCAGAGAGGAACTTATTTTCTACCCCTTCCCACTCCATCTCTCTCTTTTCCCAGAAAAGACTAGTCTGCTACCATGAAAGCTGACTATTTTTCCTATATACAAATAAACACAGGCTCACTCACAACTCCACAGTTTCACCTTTTTGTCAATGGGACCATTGAAACAATTTGCAAGAGGAACAAAAGAAAACAAAAACAAAAAGAGACAATCCTTTCTTTTTCAATTTTTCCAAATGTTAAATTGATCAACATCAGAAGCAAACTATGATAACACTTTACTGAAGAATATCCCCCTTTGATCAATGCCGCAGAAGTCACTGAGGTAGATGCAGTCATGATGGCAATAAATATAGTCAATTTGGGTGACACTACACATACACTGAAGGAAGAACAGATGCTGAAATTGGGAGGAAAACATCCTACTATTTGGGAAGCTTGATATAATTACCTTTTACTCTTATCTATTTAGCTAAATCCTTTTCTGCCTCACTGGAGGATGTGCTGTATTGAAAAGAACCACAATGTAATTTTTCCTGCTTGCCTCTATCTTATTCTCCACTAGTTTATCAACTTTTTATAATCTGTTAGGATTTATAATCTGTTAGGACACAGAATATTAAAATGACCTAGCTGTACAGACAGAGTAATAGTATAGATCTATCTTTTAATCTCAATTCTCTTAGCATGACAATGTATATATTGTATTTAATATAAAGAAATGGAAAATGAGGGAGGATTACATTTAGAGAAAGAATAGGATTAGAATATGATTGTTAATTTATAATACATAAGTTATTACTAACACTGTACAGCAACTTTGTTTTAGGTAGGCTCACTCAAAGTTACAGGATCAGAAAATATTGGAGTGGTCTAGCAGAGGAGTCAGGACTTTCCATTGGTAAGGTTTAGAAAGAAACACTAATACTGAAATAATGTGCTATGATCATGGTGGGTTATTTTACATTATCTTTTTAAGATAATAAAGAATGTAACTGTAGGTACACCCTTATGTCCTTGAAACACTCACACTACTCCCCAGCTTTCTTGAAAAAGGGTTGGTCAACGTAGTTGCTTCCATCTAAATATTTGATTTCTCTACCCTGAAGTATTTTCATGCATCTATCATTCTTCTGTAACAACAATTTTCACCTTCCTATCTGTATTGTATTTATTTACCTACTTCCAACCTCAATCATTCTGTGATTCTGTCATTAAGTAAAACTCGTTATCTCTTCCTGTGAAATCCCTGTCTGAGGTATATTCCTTGAAAACGTGTGACTTTCCAGTTAGTATTTAGAGATAGCAATATTTTGTTGCCTTGACTGAATAATATCTAAAATAGGAGTCTCTGACAACAGGGCTGCATGGAGTACCTCACTGCATCTCGTTCTTGCTGTACAGTGCTTCTGAGGGGAGCAGCACTTTGTTGCTTTCAGCTACTCAGGAAATTGTCAAGAAACCTTTTTGGAGATCCTAGGAACTAAAAGAATTAACTCATTAAAAAGACAAAGAGAAGTAAGCTTTATTAGCATCCTTTCTCCAATCTTAACACCTGCTAATAAACACTTGTGGTAAAAGTGATCACACAGGGTCTTACACTCCTGGACTCCTCTCAAATCCATTTTGCAAAGATTTTTTTATTCGGAATGTTCCAGTGTTTGAATTAATGGAGTCTAACTTACACTCTTTGTCATTATTTTCATAGGAAAATTCAGGATATTGACTTGAAGTATCATTTTTTTCAGTGGTTTACTTTATGTAGGGGAAGATAATGCTGGATCAGCCTCAAACACTATACCAAAAAGTAAACAAGCAAACAAACCTTTTTCTACTTTTTCTCCTAAAAAGAACTAATTTTGAAGTTTTCAGAAAGTAACAGTGTCTCTGAATCCATACAGGTAGCATAACCATAAAGAACAAACACAAACAGAATGAACACTCTGTATTTTATCTAATATAGGAATTTTAATAAACCCTGTACCTAATCAGGGTTGTTTCCTGCCTGGATTCCCTCTGGATTGCAAACTAAAAAATGTAATATTGTGCCTGCATAAACATTGTGATTACCACATATTCTAGAGCTCTCTATTTGCTTATGTTTTACTCTGTTTACAAAACTGAGATTTTGTTGTGTTTGAAGAATTTACTTAAGAATATGTGCATTTTTTAAAGCCCTGTTAATATGTAGATCTAAATTACAGTGGCAATTACCACAATATGCTTTTATCTCAAATTCAGTCACTATCAGCATCCTCTCTGTTATGTGCAATGCAATTTCCTGCCAACTAAATGCATGATAGACCCCAAAGTTTCCTGCAGGAAACCCATGTCACAGCCATTTTAGGGCAGTGTGGCATGTACTTCTAGGACAAATTCAGACCTTCAGGCATGCATAAAAATGTTGGGGAAAGGGATGGAAAACAGGATTCAAAGACAGTATGTTCCTGCTTCTTGGTAGCTGCACCAATGGAAAATAACAGTTTCTCATGCAAACCAAATGTTAGGTAATAACCAGTTACTATGTGTGATGATGATTTACAGTCAAAGGAAAGTGCAGTAGGTGTCTACCACAGGAACTATTACATGTGGTTCTAGAAAACTAATGTTCAGGGGAACCAAATTCAACCCAATCTCTACCAAAATTAAAATTGCATTATGGGGACTTAGGTACATAGTTATTTACTCTTGATTACTTAATTACATACTCTTCTTACGGAAGAGTTTCTTCAGGTTGTGCCTGTATAGCCTTGACCTATTTATTAAGAAATGAAGTCAGCATAGACTTAGGAGAGATGCAGTGTTAGAGGGGTGCTGAGACTAGCTTTGACAGTTTCAACAAGGCATTTGCAGAAGTAAGTGCTCTCAGCTGTTGGCATTGCTTTTCTGCTTGAGGCTGGTGTCCTACAGGACAGCTGGCAGAAGCAAAACATGTGAGCTGTACTCGGCTGTCACTGACCAAAGCATGTTAGTGAAACCCAGATTGATAAATTACAAACATAAACGTCAGATATGAAATACTTGAAGGGTTGTACTGTTTTGAAATACTTTGGCTGTCAGCAAAAGAAATGCAGAGGGCGTGCAAAGCCTTCAGACAAGAGGTGCTGCCACAGGGCCTTCATTCTAGCTGCAGCATATTTTCCTAATATGAACAAAAATAAGAGACAATGCCAAGCCATTCTATGATTCTATGATATAGATATCTGCGATACAGAAAAAAAAAAAAAAAAAGAAAAAAAAAAAAGATGAGACAGCAAATACAAGCAATGCAACAACCACAGCACTACACAAAATGCAGTGAACAAAATCACTGACTGGTTGGCCACAACTAATGGGATGTTCAAACAATTATTCCTCCATTCAGATTTTGCACTTACCAACCTCCACAACACTAGAACAATTGGGGTCTGTGAAGCCTTCAGGACACTCGCATGAGTAGAAGTCATCATTCAGCCCTGACAGACAGATGCCACCATTTCTGCATGGGTTGGAGTCACACAGGTCTCCTGTGGGTTAAAGGAAGAAAAGATTCTTGTATGAAACTCTGCAAAATTTATACACTAGCTCTACCTATGGTAGACTACTGATGATCAAGAAAAGACAAGTATGATAACCTCTGTGTCCTCTGAATATCTTTTGGCTAATTCTATTTTATATTTATTTAGCAATACACCTCTGTCTCATCATTTTTGCTTAGCCTTCTACTCCACCAAAAGGGCTTCTCATAAGCACAATGACAGATATTCACTTGTAAACAAAATACAATTAAAAATAATAATAATTTTTCACTTTATCTCATTTTAGTTCTATCAGGATATATATTTGGAAAAAAATTACTTCTCCAGATTTAATGGAATGTGAAGCCAAACGGTGCTTTTGATTCAGGATATTATCTTACCACGTAGGTCCCAAGCAAAGTACTGTGACTGTGGTTACATCCTCACCTGCTCCAGATACATACACTCTTAAACCACTCAGCAGTACAGATCAGGCATGACAGTATTTCTGCTGAAAATGAAGCACAGCATTTAGGCCAGCAGTGTGCTTCTATGTCAGTCACAGAAAGACACGTTACATGTGTTTTCAGGAAGAAGTTCAACAACAGAAAGTAAAGCCACTGAAGGGTTTTGAGCAATTTAATTCTAACAGTAAGGTTAATGATGATATTTGAGCCAAGAGAAGCTGTCACTCCACCTCCAGACCCACCAACACCACAGCAAGGACTTGGGCACAGACTTTCAGTGCTCCTTCGCAGTCCCCTCCTTGGCCTCAAGGATGTTTGCCAAGTTCTCCAAAAACTTCTTTGCTCTGACTGCAGAGACAGAGCAAATCAATTACAAACAAAGCTATGCTTCGCTTCAAAACCATGCCATGCTATGAGCTAGCCATGCTTCAAAGCTGCTTGGGACATGGCAAGCACAGGCGCAATGGGTAGCTTCAATCTTCCTAAATAAGGATAAGCAAACAGATTTTGTTAATCCTTGAATTGCTTTTCAGGGAAGACAGCCTCCCTGGCTAATTAGCATCGAGGTGATCAACAGCAGCAAGATGTAAACTCTGAAAGACGCACCCCAAGGCTGCTTCATATGCTCAGTGCTTGAACACATCTCCAGTATTAGCAGTGTATACAGTACATTATCTAATACTATTTGAAAACACCTTCTTGTGGAGATATAAAAGACTGAACAGAGTGGCTGTCCAATTCTTGTTACTCCTCTAGCACCTTCAGAGAACCACAGCCTCTCACAGTTCCACAAATACACTGAAATATGGGACTGCTTCTGCTGAAAACATCTGAAATACCTGTTGTCAGTTTGAGACCTGATCCAAAGTTTTTGAATCTTGAGTCTTGAGTTTTTGAGACTATTATTCCCCTGTAATTCTGGTACCAAGACGTGACTTATTTTACATTTTCATTGAAAAAGAACAAGAGGTAATTTTGCGTCAAGTTTGCAGTGGGATAATTGGAGGCAGTCCTGAAGAATATCCTTTGTGCAGCCTCAATTTCATATCAGATATTTATATATGTCTTTAGATGCATTTTTTACTTATCTCACACTTCATCTGGTAAAACATATTTGTGCTATTTATTGATTTCTGTATTTTGTCATATGACATAAGCCATAGGAACACCTTCCACATATCTTAGCATCAAATCTCCAAATGTGAATTTCATAATATTTGAATGTGTTATGCTAAAACATAACAGTAACATCAAATTCTTTAAATATCTTTTAATATGGAATGTAATTTTGCAAGTAAATCAAAATCATTGCTGAGCACAAATGCAAATTCATAAATTTGAAGGAAACACTTCTTTTTTTTTTTCCCAACCATATGATTTTTAATTCTTTACAAAGTTGCATCATTTTACAGGTAAAGTATTTTATTATAGAATGTTACTATTGATATTCTACATTATGCTCAGTATTGTTTTTAGAAATACCAATAATTTGTACAGTTAAAATTTGTATAATTTGTTTTGCAAAAATTTTGCAAATGCAACTTTAAGCAACATCTACTGAAAGGCAATTTTAAAAAACTAAGTAGCACATTATTTTGTATGTTTCTTTAAATTGAAAAGTTGCCTTCTGACATGTAACTGTAGAAAGAGCTACACAAAGTCCACCTGTTTATGTCGGTAGTACTAACATTTTAATGTTTTGGACTACAGTGATGGCAAGGAAGACCAAAATGTTTTTAATGCCTTGCTGGCCCACAGACTGAAGATCAGTGCCTTGTGTGAGAATTCCAATCTAACAATCACTTAAGCCATTTTACCGATGTACAAGACTTCTGTGAATTCTGCACATCAATGGCAAACAAACAAACAAACAAAAACTTATATATTTTTTTTTTTCTTTTAATCAATCTGACAGCTTTATTGGCCTTCATAGCACAGAGATTTGTCATGTGTCTACCTATCTGGTACTAACAGTCTTATACTGAACACTGTCCAGCTGAAGAAGTATGGCAATTTGAAGAGAATAAATGACAACTTTCCATAACATACACTAGATATCCCTAGACAGTTTTTTTTTCTTCCTGTCAGAATCTAAACAACTCAAGCTTTCTCAGCTTGACTGCTGATTGCATTATTTGGTCCACAAGAGAAGCTTTAGATATCATGTGGCTTAGGCATTTGATTGTGAAAGAACAGTCAGTATGAACTGACTGCTCTGAGAACTGCATTCCCATACCTTTAATTAAACAAATTAATTAAATATCATCTGGAACAGAGACACTTGTTATGTTAATAAACATGGATATTCTTATTAAAATGAGAGGGGACACTTTTACTAAATGTTTCCCCACTTAGTGTCCTTCTGATTTCACTTATGAAAAATAAGAAAGAAAAAGAAAGGTAGAAAGACAAACTACTGCTCCCATGTGTATGTTTTATACTGATTGACAAACTGAACACATTGCTAATTCTCCATTGGATTTCCAGAATTTGAATCTCCTACTAAAACTAAAGTGTTTATTGCTAGCTACATTGTTTTCATTTGTCTGAAAATTTGTGTGGGCTTCTTAAGCTTGAAGCAAAGTACCTTGACCTACAGTTTGGAACTGATAAAGCAGATGGTGTCCTTTAACAGCAGTCATTTATTTCCATGTTCAAGAAGTAACTGCTCTTTTGACCCCAGCCACCCTGACTCAAATTCTACTGTCAGTTACTGGTATAAATTTGTTGTCATTATATTACATCACAGAAACAAAAAGAGCACAGCACACTTCTAAAGGAAATGGGACTATCAAAAAGACAGAGTATAAACAATGAATATAATTGTAAGGAGTGAATATAAATACTTTGGGAACAAATTCTGACTTGGGCTGAAACAATTTCCAATTGTATTCATAAGAAAATATGAAACATACAACTTAGACCTCTCTATACTTATTGAATAACTTATATCAAAATGCTGTTACGTTTTAATGCATTTCACACTTAAATAATAATGTTATTATTGTTTACATTTGTTTGCTGCTTACATAGCCTACTTTTTTTGTTTTGTTTTGTTTTTTCAGTGAGGGCATCTGATATCAAGTAGGGTGCATAACCATAATGGGCAACACAGCACAAACAACATGCTCCACCTGCTCTCAGAATTCATGGTCACCCAGGAGACTGGAAACCCTTGCAAAGACACTAAACATCTAACATCCACACTCATGGGGAACCAGGAAAATTGTTCACCTTCATTCCAGTTACCAGTGACATTATCTACCAATGTACCTCCAAGACAGAAATTAAATAAATAAATAAATAAATAAATAAATAAATAAATAAATAAATAATGACTGTTACTAGTCCATTTCACAGTAGGATTACAAACAGGCACATGTCTTTGTTTCATGTTACTGTTTTAAATGACTATTTGTTTAGACTGTGGCAAGCTTAGTTCATTAAATTTTTGATGTTTTGTTGTTGTCTTAAATCTGAGCAAGTGCACAGACACAAGTGAGCAGTAATTCTGTGTAAGACTACACATAAAGTTTGTGAAAACTTGCATACTCAAATTACTAAAACTCACTTAAAATGTTAGCACTCTTATTTATGACTTAGTGCCTGTGAAATTGTGCAGAACAAAATAAATGTCACCTTTGAATCAACAATATTCCTCTCAATTTACATTTTGTGCCTCTTGAGAGGCCATTCATGTTGAAATATTGAACTCTAATTTGTTATACATTCTACTCAGTTTGATGTACAGAATCTGATTTATAAGGCTTTGCTCTGAAGAAGAAAAGATTATACAGGTGCTCTTTGTTTTAACATAACTGATTAAGGGATTTGTTACCATTGAAGCACTACGTTACACATGACACAACCTTTAACACAACAGTGGTTAGGGAATTTAACCTTAGAGTCATTGTAAATGGGAGAGTAAAATAAACACAAAGAATTATATCCATAGATCAGCTCCTACAGAATTGTGCTCCGTACTGGTGACTTGCCATAGTGGTAGATCACATGCTGTTTGCATGCAACTGTGGCAGGTTTCTGTACATTAAACACTGTAAGCAGAACTCTGATATTAATAATAATAATACTTCAAAACAAACAAACAAAAGACAGTAAAATAATAGTGTACATCAAATAAAATGTATTGAAAAAGGTCCAATAAATAATTCAAGTGTCAAATAAAAACAATTTTTTTCTTTACTGTCTGATCAACCCCACACCTTTTATTGTATGACTACTCAAGCATTGAGGTATGGCATAACTTTGTGTACATAATATTTGTGCTATAATTGTCACTGTCTTTATTTCATCCTTGGAAATCTCTCAGACTGTAAAATCTCATCACATCAAGCTTTTGAGATTTGGTGCAAGGACCTGTGAAACAGAACTAAGGGAACATTCAGATGGTCCCTGCACAAAATTGCTAGAACTCATAACCCTCTGAATTTAACTCTCTAAAGGGACTCTTCCTTCAAAGTGATGTTTTATATGTAACTATATAACTATAGCTATATGTAGCTATATAACTACACATATACATTCATGTATATGTGTAGTTCCTGTTTTTTCATGACAGCATGCATGGAAGAGTTAAAGTAGAAATCCATTCCAAATCATCTCAGACCAGACTGCTTTGAGGAGCAGATAGTATATTTAAATGACTAGAAGTTACCAAATTTTCAAGATGTGCTGTTACATTTTTCCTCATGTCTTCAGGTTTTTGTTTTTGTTTTTGTTTTCAGAACATTCCCAAGTCAAATAAATCTTTGAGGTTAAGAATAAAAAAGCGAAACAAAAATAATAAAATCAAAGTGAAGATACATACATACTCAAAAATACATTTCTAATAAAGGGCTCTCCCTCCTCGTCCAAACTCAGAAAAAAAACATAAAGTTTAAATAATAAGATGTTTGCTCTCCAGTAATAATTAGGCAATTAGGCTCTTTTATTTATTTATTTATTTATTTATTTTTCAGAATAACTGTGTTTTTGTTGTTGTTGTTGTTGTTGTGGTTTGGTTTTGTTTTGTTTTCCATGGAGAACACAGTTAGCAGTCCTGGTTTAACTTTCAGTAAAAGCACTCAAAGGGGAACCATTCTGTAAGTCCACCTTGTTCCCTGACATATCTTCACATCACCATTCTTTATCTTTCAACAAAATGCTGAACATACGACTATTGCTTCTTACCACAAGCAGGTAGTCATGGAGAGAACAGTAACAGTTGTAAACCATTTGACAAACTTTATGTTTTCATATAGAGTACTTTCTAATCCTATAAGATCCCCCAAACTCTTACATGACTCTTTACTGAATAGTGCAATACCTTGCTTGACAGCAAAGGACAACCTGAAAGAAGGAACTCAACTGCAGTATATAAATAATGCAGCACACCAGGATGGTAACAGTTAGGCCATCAATCCTTGTCAAGAACAGAAATTCAGAGTTTATGAAAACAATTTTTGTGATATGAAGGCTAAAGAAGATGCACCATGCAAACTGAGCAGTACCATCCACAACCATATGTGTGTTCCTTTGCAAAGGACTCTTAGTTGTTTTGTTGCAAAATTACATAAACCAGTCAGCTACCATAACTACTTGCAAATCAATTTGCTATTGCAGCTCACTAATGATTGTGAAGGAATAAAAGAAAAAAAAAAAATCATTTACTCTGATTAAAAACTACTTACTCTGTAACGGCATTGTTCCTGGGATAGGAATAAAAAAAAGCTCCTGTCAAAAGCTCAAGAACAGTGTCCAGAATCAGGCATGGGAGAAGCATTTGAGCCCCTATTCACAAAATCATTATCCTGAAATGAATATAATTTCCCTCAACTACCTTTTAACACCTAGAATGATAACTGTTATGATTTCTGGCAGAACTATTACTGTAAGAAACATCTGCTTTAGACAATGGAATAAATACATCTTAATCCCATGGATTCATAAAATTTCAAAACTGGAAGGAAAGAAATGATAGAAGAAAGATAATTTGTGTTTGGGTACATTTTCTTCTATAATTTAACAAGAGAGTATATTATTTGAAAGTGTGAATACATAAAGCATCCTTATGTATTGTTTGACATCCTGTACATTAAATATATGCTCAAATGTATTTAGTAAGCATTGTATATTGAAGTAGTGAAATTTACAGAAGCTGATACTAAGGTAAACACACTGATACTGTCGCCGTCCAAGGAGCTGCAGACCCAAACTAAAGGCATGACAAAATTGGTAGGTAAACAGTTGAAAAGGTTATAACACCAGTTCAGGGTGCTAGTCACAGATGTTGTTGGGTAGGTACACCACCCTTTAGTGGTATGCTATGTAATGGGTGTTAGACAGCTGAATATTGGTGTCACTATTGATGGAGAGAAATGGACAATTGTTCCTGCCTAAAACAACGGCTACATTTTTATTCAATTCCCTATATTGCTACATGAAATATAGCTTATTTTAAAAGCTGTCTCTAAAGAAATAAAATGAATAGCTATTCCCTTTCATGAGAATAAAACTTGTTACAAGGAAGAAATCTCCAGGTGACTCCAAACAATAAACAGCCCAGAAAATAACCAGTCAATAGAAATTTGGTCTAAGTATAGTAAAAATGAGCCCCAGTCATGAATCCCAGAAGAGCAACTAAACTTCAGAAGAAGACTGAGAAAGTACTTGCTACCACTAGCATTTTCACATTAAAATCAATTTTCAGAAAAAGAGCTTTAATAGTATTCTGATTTACAGAATCATCTGTACAGTGTCCAAGTTCAAATCTATTCCTCCACAGCTGAACCACTACCGAGAAGCAGAACTATAAATCATATTAAAGACACATCTGTGAAGAGATGCAAAATGTGAACAAGAGAACAGATGAGCTCTGCAGTTCTTTTAACAAATTTCTAAGGTGTTATTCAGATTTAATGGTGAGGCAGCTAATTTGTTTTTCCTAAGGTAAAAAGATGGCTCAATAATTAACTTGTATCTCTTTTTATTTGAAAGCAAAGTTAAAGTTTCTAGATATCAGTGGCTCATCTGCCTCTATTCTGCCTGTTTTCTATTCTGATTTGCTTACTATGCAGGTAGAAGGTTCATCTAGATTTCTGGCTAAAACATTTATTGCACAATGTTTAAATCATTTCAGAAAATGAATAAATTGATATCATTAACTCTAAACATCCATGTCTGAACTCGATGTGAAAACTTCTAGGAGATCATAAATCTCAGAACAAAAAACTCATGATTTTATCACAGCTCTCAAGGAAGCTGAGGTGGTTGGCTTTTTTTTTCTGAAAGCCTCTAGGATGAAGACACTGTATGCACTTAAATAAAACAGTATCAGCAGCTTGTAGCTGTGGACTAGAACTGCAAAATACTACTGTGAACTAGACATAAACATTTCTATAAATGTAACTTTTTTCCAGTCTTGCAGTCAGTGGGGGGATGCACCAGCTGATTTCTGAAAACCTGAGATGGCACTATGAAAAGAAAACCAGATTTTTCTAATCAGAGAATTCTTATTAGAATACCTCCCTAGGACTATGCTGAAGTATTAATCCAGGGTGAAGATGAAGTGCTGACTTAAGCTTTGCATTTAGTCTAGTAGTACAATACTGTAAAAGTGTGTCCCTGCTTTCAGGGTTAGAATAGAGCCCTGAAGTAATGCCTGCAGAGATTAATTTCTATCATAATAAATCCCCTTCTGCCTTAAAAAAAAGTATAATCTCTTCCCTTTCTAAAGGTCTACAGCATGAGATACTTTACTCATTTGAATGTGAAAGAGCAGTAGGTCACTGTACTTCAGCCTGCTGTGCTACAGGCTTTTCAAGCAGCTGATGGTTGACAATATGAAATACAAGTAGAAGTAGAAAACAGCTTAAAAAGTAAACTCTTCTCTCTTTTGTAGTTACAGAGTTCATTTCTATGCCAAGTATGTCTTCAGGGAAAAAGATGAACTATTCCTGTCAATTCAAATCTTTATTTGTAAGAAAGGGATCAAAAGTGATTAAAAGAGGAGCAGTTACATAATGCATTTCTGAATATTTTTTGCAACTTGTGGAAAAGATTTAATCCATGCACTGGTATGAGAATTTGGGGAGAGCAGCCATGCATTTGGATATTGTTTCATCACACAAAAAGAGATATATTTCCCCATGCTGGTAAACTGATACAACCAGTGAGCATCCAGCCTCCACTAACAGTCACAATTCTTTCTTAACACAAGCAAGGAAGCAGTTGATGAATGTCTTTAATGCAAGTGCCTGGACCCCTACTAATACAACCTTCCACAATGAAGGTGGCAAACACTACCCAGGCTCTCCTCAAACATATGCACTGACTTTATGTGGCATGCTTTTCGTAGCCTGCAGGGGCAGTCTCTGTGAGCAGAGCCCAGCAGCTGACAGAGATGAGCGAGGTCCACCTGCTCCAAAGGGACCCATTGTTATCCAGAGCAAGGCCATGAGTGATACTGGTTGGGCATCTGGGAGAGCAGATTGAAGAAAGAAGGAAAAGAAAATCCTGCTCTGCCACAGCAGCTAGGAGAGAGAGTTAAGAAATGAATGAGAAGCCTACCTGTGGCCCCCCAGGTGAGTGCAGCAGGAGGGCAGGAGGTGCTGCAGGCAGGCAGCAGCAGTTCCCCTGTGGCCTGTGCAGAGGCCCCTGGCAGAGCAGGCTGTCCCCCTGCAGCCCATGGGTCCCACATGGAGCAGATCTCCATGCTGCAGCCCCCCCCATGGGTGGAGGAGCCCCCGGTGGAGCAGGTGGATGTGGCCTGGAGGAGGCTGCGGCCCATGGAGAGCCCCCACAGGAGCAGGCCCCGGGCCGGAGCTGCAGCCCGTGGAGAGGAGCCCCCGCAGGAGCAGGGGGTCTGGGGGGAGCTGCTACCCATCCATGGGGGACCTGAGCTGGAGCAGTTTGCTCCTGGGGGATGGATGGACCCTGTGGGATGGAGCCGTGTGGGTGCAGTTCCTGAAGAGATGCTGCCTGTGGGCAGCCCCCGCAGGCTCAGTTCAGGACGGACGGCATCCCGTGGGAGGGACCCCATGGGGAGCAGGGTCAGAGAGGAACCCTGAAGGAGGAAAGGAGATGAAGCGTCAGGGACTGACCGCAGCCCCTAGTCCCTGTTCCCCTGCGCCACTCAGGAGGAGGTAGAAGAGGCTGGGTGGGATGAAGGTGATTTTACTTGACTTTTAGTTCTCACTGCTCTAGTCTGTTAGTAATGGCTAATAAATTACATTAATCTCCCTAGTCTATGTCTATTTTGCTGGTGATGGTAATTGTTGAGTGATCACAGCATAGTGATCTGATTTCAGTTGTCATTCATTTTGGACATTTGCTAGACTTACCTGTTACTCACCAACATGTGAATCAACTGATATTTCAGCACCTGCTCAGACTTACAGGATGAGAGAGGTTTATGAAAAGGGAAGAATAAGAACTTAAATTGAGATGTTCTGTACAAGGCATTTAGTTTAAAGTGTTTGCCTCCCCATTAAGTTGTGTTTTGCTCAATTAAGACTTTGGGAGAGATAGCAAATCATGATGTGAACACATCATCATTACCAGTTACTTGTCCTTTGTTTTCAAAGCTGATCAAGGGAATCTGAATAGTATGCTCACATGTAATATCTTGTTTAGTATAATATTAATATTTCTTGCTAGACATTACTGTGTTTTGCAGATCTCCTGATACAACTTCAGGTGGTTTCTGTCAGCAGTCATCTGAGCTCCTATTGGTTTGTCCATTAACTGCTGATAGGCTCCAATTATATACTGACGACCATGACACAGTCAATACAGGGAGCTAGATTTCCTGTTTGACTTTACCTAAGTTCTGGTTTTGATCATTAGCTCCTCCTAAATTTTTCTTCAGAAGATTCTTTGTTTCTGAACAGTTGTCTATAGTTTCTGAACAAGCAGTCCTAATGCCTGATCAGAAAACAGCTCAGACACAGCTGCTCCCTTCCCCATCCCCTGGCTTCCATGGAGTCCAACCAATACCAGAGTCCAAAGGGTGCCCTTTAAGGTAAGCATTCTTAGGTGTTTATGACTTTCTTTAAATAGAAGGTCATTCTGTCACTTCCTTATGGTCTGGGAGCATTTAGGTACGTTATTATTGACTTGCAAGGTGCCTTTTCTTTCCAATTTCTGCCTTTGCTTCATTGGTGAGAAAAGAGGGACTTCTGCCAAAAAAAGAAGACTTATTCTGGAAATATCGCATTTGTGCTGTTAAAATATTCCTGATTTTCTTCTTTTTTTCTACTTTTTCTTTTCTTTTTTTGTATCTCCATTTTACCTTTCCATTTTTCTTTCTTTCTCTCTCTCTCTCTCTCTTTTTTTTTTTTTTTTTCCTTGTGCTCCATAGCTTTTGAGGTTTATCTTTTGGCACCACCAGAGTGTGTGTGTGTGTGTATACACATATATATTTAGCTCCATACTTACACATACACTATATATAGAAATAAAAGTGGTGTGCTTTTCCTTTGTTTGCTCTATATAGGAAAAAAATCAGGCACTGGTTGCTAGGCAATTATTAGTTTCATCTGCACTGGCAAATTTATCTTTTCTCATACAAAGTAAATCCAAATTTGGAAGCTGAGCAATTAAAAAGTCATCATTAACAGTTTTAAAAACTCTTATTACACTCATAATATCCTCCTATCTTCACCAAAATGAAATAACTTGAACCAATGAGTTCTAAACATATTCTCATTAGTCTTTGAAAAGTATTCACTGATCTCTAGTTAACTCCATTTTTTGATACCCAATATTAAATACTTTATTTAGTCACATTTTAAAGAGTCAATAATATTTACGAAATAGGTGGCATTCAATATCCCGAATTAGGGATAACAAACTCACAAATTTTTTTTATTCAGTTTTCAGAATTTTGAAAAAATCATTTTGGTTTGAAATGCATTCCACAAAAGTCCTTAAATATATGTCTACATTTATTCAAAATACATTCATTTATACAAAAATACACACACATTCATCTTCATCAACAGTTTCAAAACATGCAAGAAAAATGTAGGAGTATTCTATTTTTAAGCAATACTCTAAACTGCAAAACAGATATGAAAACACATCATGAGGCAGTTAGCATTGGCTACATCTAAGTTAGAAAACCGCCAGGGAAAACATGAGTGGACTAGTGTTTCAAAGCATTCAGTGCAGAGGCTTCTGTATCTACATTACATGAAGCCTGAGGATTTTTTTTTTTTAGATTTAGTCACTTCCCCTCTAGTTAGAAGGTGCCCAAGTGACTAGTCAGTGGTTCAGATCCTTGAGTAGCCATAGGGGTTAAGGTGCATCAATCTCCCACCTGAGCACAGCTTGTAGCCTGATGTCCTCAGAAATCTAGCTCACACACATCAAAACCACTTTGCAGACTGACGCAAAGCAAGCATCGAATGTGGACGCAATCACAGGTTTTACTTCCAAAGCTCACTGTCATGCTAGAAAACTATTTTAACAGACATTGAACAGGCACTGAACACTCTTTCCTACACAAACTTTTTCTACAATGAGGTCTTCTCTTCTATAACAGCAAAGAGAAGAAAGCAAAATATCTGCAAAGTTTTGACTGTTATAACTGTCTGATCTTACTGCATTCATTCAATGCATTTTTTGTCCACGTGGATGTTTAAATCTATCCCCAACGAAAGTTCTGTCACCATGAAAAAAAATAAATGTCACCTATAGAGATACAACAGTATTGCTGGTTTTAATCATTTTCTTTCTGACTTTACAGAAAGGTGATGTTACTGACCGCATTCAGAATAATAATTAGGTAATGAAGATATGTGCCCCTCCTGTGAAAGATATGAAATAATAAGCACATTAGGGCTGTCAGCTACAATAAAAAAGCAATTCAGTTTATTTCAGATGGTGTAGCTAGCAGTAACATTAGAGCTCTGGGAATGAACGATGCATATCCCTTTGGTAATTTTTGGAAAGAGTCTGCGGAAAAGATGTACAGATGTATTTTTTTATCTTCTTTGGGTAGACATGTTCAGAAATAGAATAAAATCTAAAACTTCTGCACATGTAAAGATTCAGGTGTAGATTGTACTGCATACCTTTACTGTAAAAGGTTTCTTCTGGCCCTAGATTTTCCCAAAATAAAACACAAAATTCTATAAAACAACATACCTACTAGGCACATTTCAACTAAATGCATCAGGTAAGACCTGTGTTTTAACCTCATTTCACGCAGCTGAATGTGATGCAAAGACACTTAAAACAGGACTCGACAAGGGCTCGTACATTGGACTATGTAAAATTGTTTGGTTGCAAATACTTCACATACACCTGTGTTGTCCTGAATTGTGCAGCACAGAACTGACAATTAGCAGCCATTTGGCCTTGCTGCTTACACAATGTAGATGGTTCAGTGGGCATCCAAGCACTCACTGGTAAACCAAACCACATGGAGAAGGTTGCAGCTTGAATGAGCTTACTGCTTTTTGTTTGCTAGGGAGTAAAGTTTGAAAATGAAGAACTCGGAAGAAATCAAAGAAAAACAGAGAAGAAATAAATAAAAGTTAAGCCTGGCAGAGAATAGTATAAATGAAAGATATTCGCAAATGGAAGGGCTGAGAATATATTTTTAGTACAGTGAGCTATCAAAGAAAACTTAATAGTAATCTTAATAATGATAGAAATGGATCCTTGACAAAATGCTGTTCTATTTCAGCAAAATTCTGGACACAGATTCCTGTAACTTGTTGCTTGTCAGGACAACCAGAATACCAGATCTGGGGAACTGAAGTACACTGTAATTGCTTGCAGCCTCAAGGCCAAGTCATTGACCTGCCCTTCAACATCTCAGGTACATCCAAGTCTTAATAGAATGTCTTAAGCGAGCTCAAAAATTAAGCTGGTCTCCCACTCTAGCTTCATCTAGTAGCAAAAAAGAAAGTGATGCTCTGAGTAACTGGCCTCCTACTTTGGTTTACCTGCAGCTTTGTTTTACTAACTGCATCCAGGTAATGTAAATATGGTTAATTATGTTTAGGATGTTCCCAAAGAATTGTTTAAGGCATGTTTGAATTATTGTTCTTCAGCATTTAACAGAGGTCTAAGTCTGCATGTATAACATGTATTTTTAAAAACATTGGACTAGGTAGACAGTTAATACAAAAGGAAAATAGAAATAAAAAAGGTAAAAACAATTAATATTATGAATATATGTATATAGTGAATAAACATATTCCCTAATAAACATATATATATATATATATATATATATATATATAATGCATACAGTAGTTAAAGTATGCAAAATAAAATTATATGCCACTACTATAATTAGGAAAAATAGAAAAGTGCCAAACTGAAAACAGTAAATGAAGTCATTTCTGAGAATAATTCATTCAAGTACATTTTCTTGCACTGCTAAGTGGAAACTTGGAATTTCATGGAAAACTCATTTTGCTCTGCATAACCTCAAATCTCTTCAAGTCGTAAAGATATGAGAATAAATACTTTCCTTGTCATTAAGTCTAAAATAAGAGTAGATTAAATTTCACAGAATCACGGAATTGAAGGGGTTGGAAGGGACCTCGAAAGATCATCGGGTCCAACCCCTCGGCCAAAGTAAAAAACAATACTGCATTTTAAAACAAAGCATTGGGATACTGTGGAAACCCACTCAAGCCAGTGGATTATTCTGGCAAAGGAAATATTTATACTAAAAACACCTCCCCCAAAACAACAACAACAACAACAGATTGAGAGAACAAGTATAAATTCTAAAGATATTGATGATATTTCTGGATTTTTGAACGTTTCTAAATGGCTTTGAAACCTTTAAAATACATGAAGAATACTATCTGAAAAGAATTCTGGGGTGAAGGTCGTAGTGGTATTGGTGGTGAACATTTTCAGATCTATAATTTACATCTGTACTAGAGGTATTTAGTATTTGTTCAGTTCTCACTAACTAGTTATGACAAATATTGCAGTTGTGAATTTGTGTAATGGATTTTACTGATTTTCTTTTTTCCCTAGAAAAAAAGATTTATCTGGAAATTAAAGATGATTTACAAGGAAACTTCAGTACACTTTGTTGTGACACATTTGAAATATTGCCCAATGCTGACAACACACAAAGCTGTTTAGTTTCATCCAATCAACAGCTGTTGACACAGAAATGCTGTGCAGAATACCCACTTTCTAACAAGAACAGATGCTCTTTCTCACGTCATTGCTGTCATACAGAAGCTACCTGAAAATACCTTCTTTCAACTTGTAAATTCTTGTGCCTGGACACCTACAGAAAGAGAGCAGTGATAATACAGCAACAGTATTAATACTTTGCAGCGCTTATTTTGCTCACCTGCATTGACTCACTGTTCAGAGCAGGACAAGTTCATCACTGCTCTCCTACTTCCTCCTGTCCTTGTACAACAACAAAAGTTCAAACTACAAACATTTTCATACAATTAACATCACTTGGTCATCTTCCTTTCTTTCCCTAAAGATACAATTCAGTAAAATTCACTTCCTCCTGTCTCTAGTTCCATGCCCTGGCTTACAAATGTTATTCTTTAACATTTGCTGTTAGTATCCAGTAATTTATTCCAACAAGAAAAGAACACAGTAGTTATAGCACAAACAGGTGATTAGAGAAGCCTCATTATTCACTGACAGGAAATATAAAAGAGTTATTGTGGGTACACAAAAATAGGTTGCTACTGGCTGATCCTGACAAACAAAGGGATTTCAGTAAAAAAGAGTGATAATACAATATAGGAGTGCAGTCTGGGATTCAATGTATTTCTTCTCAAATGAAGCTATTAACAACCACTCAGAGGCTCATTAAGGAATTCCTTTATTTTTCCTTGTATTTGTGGTTCTCATTAAAGGAATCAGCCATTATTTTTTTTTGTGTGTGGTAGTTGCATGTTTAGTCCTGGGACTTTCAATTTTTTTCCCGTTCCTCTGAGGACAGGCTTAGATTTTAATTTTGTTCTAACAACAACAACAACAAAAATAATCTGTTGATCCCTCCCCATACTAAAGTTATTTTTTATAGTAAATGCATGTTCTATACATGTATAGCATGCATAGTAAATGTATAGCATACACAGAAATGTAGAATGGTTTGGGTTGGAAGGGTCATCTGGTAAAGATCATCTCATTCCAACCCCCTGCCATGGGCAGGGACACCTCCCACCAGACCAGGCTGCCCAAAGCCCCATCCAGCCTGGCCTTGAACCTCTCCAGGGATGGGGCAGCTACAGCTTCTCTGGGCAACCTGTGCCAGAGCCTCACCACCCTGTGAGGGAAGAATTTCTTCCTTATATCTAATCTAATCTCTGCTAGTTTAAAAATGTATTTATTTTAAAGCTGTACTGCTGTGCCCATTTCTGTATTGCCCAGGGAATCAGCTCATGGGTCAGCAACACCATGGGTTAGCTGCTGCCACTGCTTTGCCTTGATCTTGACCTCAGACTAACACTCTGAAAACATTTCCCACCACGCAGTCACAGACCACCACCTACCATCATATCTCAGTTGGCTACCACTAAGGGCAAGGACATGATCACCTTCCTAGATCAGATTTCCTCCCCATTGGAGCTGCAGCCAGAGCTGCTCTGGACAAGCCAGGAGGCAGGTAGGGATCCCTGTGATTACACTGCCTCGTTACTGGCAAGAAGCAGCAGCACACAGCACACAGCTGTGCTGGAGCATGCGGATTGATAAAAGCATTATTTGCATAACACTTGGTGTTCCTGCAGGTTTACAGCCTAATAAATCTCCCAGGGAAGTTAAAAGCAGAACTCTTACTGACTTCCACAAAGCTGGAAGGACACTGGTGCTCAAGATCTTTAAGTCAGGAGCAGTTACATAACATATTCTAACAAGATCAGCAGAATTGGTTTAAATCCAAATGCGACTTGCATTTCTCTTGTGCGAGTCCAAAGTAACTCCATTAGTTTAATGGCATTATTCCTGTTCCATATTGTCAATAAAAGCAGTACTTGAATCAGTTTCTCCATTACTTATTTATACCGTATCACCATTTATACCATTTATCACCATCATTTATACTGTATCACCAAAAACAATTTTTGAAACAACTTCTTTGGGTTTTATTTCCTCACAGTCTTGCTTCTATCCTTTCCTCTAATTTCCTGTCTCATTTATTTTTTAATCCAGTAATGTTTCAACTATGTTTTCCATTTCTCATAAATTGCTGATCAGTTCTGCCTTTTTTTAGCCCAATTTATTTTTATTTGAACTTCATTCATTTGGTAGTTAGTGTTTGCTTTTCAATTTGTGTACAACCTTTTAGAATTGTTCCGCTCGTTACTCACCTGCAAGAATTTTCTGGCTAAGGAGGTTTTAAACTATTTTCAAGTGTCTACAAACTTTCAAGCCCTTTAGTGTGTTCTAGTGACATTATCAGTACTGTCTCAATATTAATTTTGATTGCTGAATTTCTAAGCCACAAATTGCTGAAAATAGCTTCTGCTAGGCCTGCTTAAATCAAACTTGTAAATCATACATGTAAGGTAATTTGGAGAAATAAATTAAAAATACTATCCCTTATTCACGTTTGTGTTATACAAAAAAAAAAAAAAAAAAAAAAAAGTCAGACATTTATTACATTTATGCACAAAATTATTTGCTGAAGCCTCCTGCTATGTTATTCAGAAATAAAGTGATTCAGGTTATGACAGCTGCATTCAAGATATCAGGATACCGCGCATAGTTCAAGACAAATCACTTCAAACTAAGCTCCTGCTGGATTTCAGCATTTTGCAACCTGCTTCTTCTTTACACATCTAGCCTGGTAGGAGACTGAAAGGAAGACAATACAAGATGAATCTTTTCCTTGCAGCAGGTGCCAAGCAAGCTGGGATATAAACTTTTGTGGGGGCTGCCTAACAACATTGTCCAAAAAGCTTAGCTATTAAAAGCAATACAAGGCATCACAATAGAAAGTATCTTGAATAACTACAGATCAAAGACAGATCTACTACTGTACTGTACTGAATTCTTTTATTTTCTGGGAGCATGATATTGTAGTGGGTTTACATGGCCAGGTTTTGGTAGCGAGGGGCAGTAGGGTTGTCTTCTGTGAGAAGAATCCAGAAGCTGACCCATGTTAGATAAGGGCTGGCCAGAGCCAAGCCACTAAGTGATGTTGTTTGCGCCTCTGTGAAAACAGATTTAAGAAAGGGAAAAAAAAAAAAAAAAGTGCTTTCGGTTTATTTCCTTTGTTTCTCACTTCTCTAGCTTATTAGTGATAGGCAATAATTTTTACTAATTCCTTATGATGAGTCTGTTTCGCCCTTAACAATAATTGTTGAGGGATCTCTGTCCTTATCTCTTCTCTTGAGGCCTCTCCACCCTTTCCCTTTTATGTGAGGGAGTGAGTGAGAGGCTGTGGTGGAGACTTTTACCTCACCTGGGTAAAACCACCACGGCTATAAATTAATAAAAGTAAGGATGAACCAAATTTGGTAGGATTATTTGTCAGAAGTTCAATGAAGACATCACATCTTCCAACCTCAGATAAAACATCATGTAAAGTAGATTAAAAACCATGACCACAAAGTAGTTAAAAGATAGCCAAAACATAGAAAGTACATTATTTGAGTGCTGGAAAGCTCTGTCATAAAAATCACTGATCAAAAAGTTGCAAGTGTTATATATGGAGTGGTAATTCGTGTCGAGAAAATGGTTTATATTAATATAGAAGGGGGAGTGTTGAGGGATTTCTTGAAACAGCAAAAATCCCATGGCTTGCTGTAGCTGAGCAAACCAAGCTACCAGGGCAACTATGAGAAGTTCCCATGACAGTGTTCCCACATCGCCCAATTGAGGAATTCAGAAAAATATTGTTACCAGTAGCTGGCTTCAAGGACAAGGTCTATGTGACTGCTAATCACAAGGGGGTTGTTTTCTTGCAGGTGGGGTTGTTTTCTTGCAGTTGTTTGTCTGAGTGCTTTTGACCAATAATCTTGTGTGAAACACTGTCCACCCCTGTTAAGTTCTCTATAAAAGTTAGGCTATTCGGGCAATAAAATGGAGCATGATCTGACTCTACTGTGTGTCTGTCGTGCTTTCGATCGTGCTTCCTGCAACAGGGGAGATGTGGGAGTGTAGCCATGGGGGTCAGCAAGCCCCATCGCTGATGATAACATCAGACTCTTAACGATAAGGCCATCAGGAATGTGAAAGAGTTTAGAGGGAACAAAGAAGGGTGGTTCAGGAGACTCCATGCAGTCTCGGATTGCTTGTTCTCCAGCCATTAAGGCATGGAAGTTTCTGGGTGTTTGCTGTTATATGTAAAGTTATTTGACCAATGAAAAGTTGTTTTGAAAAGAACTGCTCTGGGAAGAAGGGTATAAGAGGGGAGCCTGTCCTCAAGATAGAAAAAAGGCAACAGGATGAAGTTATGTCATCAATAAAGAAGTAGAAAGAAGGAATGAAAAGGAACAGGCTAGCAGAACGGAGACCAGGACGGGAACAGGCACATTGATTGCCTCATGAAGATGGGTTCGGCCAGACTCAGCAAACTGCTCAGAGAAGCTCGTACAGAAAGTCGCTGGAAATAGGCACACCGGAGCTGGGAAGAAGCTCAAGCTGAGAGAAGCGGAACCGCACACACAACTGCCCCTCACTGCTCAGCAGTTGCGCATTATATGGGAATCATACGTCCTTAGGAACAAAGACTGTCCTGGTAACCTTACAGCTTATTCCCTTTATTAACAATCAGACAGTTTATGATCCTGAAACATGGGAGCAAACTGAGGTCAAGGTGTGGGACTCTGCAACTAAAAATGACAAGGTTGCAGCGGGATTGCTCGGCACTTGGCGAGCAGTCTCTGAGGCCTTAAAGAGCCCTGTGGGACCACAGTCAGAAACGTGTGGTTTGCCAGACAGTGAGGGAGCTGCGGGCTCCTTTACTGATCCGACTGCTACGCCATCAGCCCCCCCACCACTACTGCCATCTCAGGCCTTTGCTGTTCCGCCCCCTGCTGACCTGGACATGCTTTTTGACCCAGGCCCTATTGGCCTTGAGAACGAGATGGATATGCTTTTCTTCGGTCTGAGAAGAACGGGATACATAAGGCCTGAAGGCCAAGTTGCTTGACAACTTAAAGCAAGGCATATTGTTCAAAAGGAATGGAAAATGGAGACTGTTAAGTCATGGAACTTAAAGGATTGTTTGTTACCTTTTGTGATTGTACATATGCATAGGTGTACTTGGGTTTTGTATGTGTTATAAATGAAGTCTCAACTCAATCTGAATCTAGTAATATTTATACTTATAAAAGGCATAAAAGGCAAGTAAACAGCGCTGGGTGTGTGGGGTGTCTACGCTCCACCAACACACACACACGAACATCAAACATTCTAAATATACTGGGCCTGGGTCAAATCAAATTCAGATTGAGTTGAGACTTCATTTATAACATAAGCATTTTCTACAAATGTAACCTATATAGTTGCATTAAAATTTTGACTGTATAAACTTATAGTTCCTGGGGTACTGTGACCTCTTTTAAACAAGAAAGTTATCTGTACCACCATCATCATCTACTTCATCATAAATCCATAATACCTGATGTTGTAACAAAATGAGTACAAAATGTTGCCTGCTAGATTAGGTTCAAGGTTTATTGATTAGCTTTTTGTAAGAAATCTTCCCATTGCTGCAATAGCAATTTCACAAAACTGAGCAAAACACAAGTTATTAAAAATGGTGTACAGAACCAAAAAACACATCTTTGTCTATGGTCATCTTAAAGAAACAAACAAAAAAAACCAACACTGACGAACAAACAAAAAAGATCTACAACATATTGGGCCTGTAAATCTCTTCTTGTAAGTGACTCATTCAACCTGCCCACTACTAAGTCTTTAAATCCCACCCTCCAGACTGTACCAGACACTGCCCAGGAGACTGCCACCTGACATAGCTCAACACCAAGGACAGGGTTAAGAACTATCAATATAGACCGTTGTGGGATTGTGTCTGGCTCTGTGCATTAGACCTGTACTGCGACCAACACAGAAGCTGTAAATACCAAAAAAACCCTTTCCTCTGGTGTCAGCATCTGAAAAATGTGAACTACTTCATCAGACAAATGGGAAATGGAGACCCTCTTGTAGGAGGCTCTTCTGTCCTCCATTGCTCCAGGTACACATAGGACAAAATAATTAGGACATATAAGAAGGGGCAATTATGAGGCAGTGGGTGCTGCCTCTATCTCTGAATCTCCTTGCCACCGTTGTGGTGAATGGAACAGTGACTAATTCCCTACAACCCTCTTGTAGTGCTATATTAAGCACTTTTGCTATGCTATCCAGGCTATACCTAATGCAGAGTACACATTTTCATGAGATTTTGATTTTTTCTCTCTGCACAAATTCAGAAAGTGCCTGTATATTTCCAGTTCACTTGTGCTGTTTTTGTTTGTTTTTGGTGTTTTTGCCTGCTCTGCATCATTATCATGCACATCTGGGTTTCAGATGAATGAATTCTAGAAGTATCAAACATGCATTTTTATAATGACAGACTACAGCTGAGAATCTGAGTGATGCCTGCTCTAGGAAGACCTCTGATCAAGTGCAGTCTCTGTGCAAGACCACTGTAATGGGTTTTTATGCCTTAGCAGTAGCCCATGGGGTTTGACCAAGAAAAAGGACAAACATTTGGACTATCTTAAGACTAACCACCCAGCCGGGGCAAGCGTACAATGCCTTTTCTGGTGTGTTGGAAGCTCAATAACCACAGATAATCACAGTTCTACAAAGGCTGCAAATCATCCTAAAACTGTGTAGCACTTTCCTAAAACATTCTTGAATGTTAGCTTCCATTCCTAGGTCTTCTGAACAGAAAGCATTATGATAATCCTAACATTTCAAAGATCCACCTGACTTCAAATGTAATCTGTTCCACGGACATCAAAGGGGCTCGTCAAAGGCCCTCTACAGAGCAGCTTGCAGGATTTGTGCTTCAGGTCTTGAGCACTGTCCTGGTTTCAGCTGAGATACGGTTAATTTTCTTCATAGTGGCTGGTATCATGCCATGTTTTGCATTTAGGATGAGAATAATGCCGATAACACACAGATGATTTAGTTGTTGCAGAGCAGTACTTGCACTAAGTCAAGAACTCTCCAGCTTCTCACCCTGCCCTGCCAGCGAGCAGGCTGGGGGTACACAAGGAGTTGGGAGGGGACACAGACAGGACAGCTGACCCCAACTTGACAAAGGAATGTACTGTGCCTGTACCATGTCAGCATGTGGTTTGCTTATTTTAAACTGGATTGTATTCTGAAGTCCAGTTTACAAAGCAAAAATAAACTGAAATTACATACTGGTAAATGGCATTACAGATTGATAATTCACAGTATCTCTAGATTTACAGCACTGCCTCTCTGCTCCTGTCTGAAGCTGCTCAAAGAGAATGTGTCTGTTTTCTCATCCTTCTCTGTTTGTCCTGCTCCTCTCCTTGTACTCTGAATTCCCACCTGTCCGAATGTAAACCACAAAGCATGCTGAGGTATGGTGTCAACAGCACACTCCCTAAAAATCAACACATCTTACACTCCTCCTCTAATACCATGGAAGGATTTGTAATGCTGTAATTTTTATCCATGCATGGGGACTACCACATCTCTTAGTGCTCTGTGTATGTTTACAGCAATCAGGTGGTTACACTCATAGAGAACTAGATTTTATGTGTGCAGTAAGAAAAGACTCCCCTTGACTTCAGTGCACCCACAAAAAATGTTAGAAATTTGTGGCATTTGGCCTAGTATGACATCCTGCCAGACATTTGTGTATCTTCCCCAGATCAGTAAGAGCTATTTATTCTTCACACTGCAAAACCCGTGCCATTTGCTTAGTGGTGAAGTTATACTGTATGACTATACAGTCAGACTGTCCCTGAATGTTAAGTAGTAGTAACTGTGAATCCAAATTCCAATAGCAATAGGGCTGGATGGCTATAATCCAGTATAAGAATTCACATGTGAGGAAGTATAAAAAACTTTGTAGTTTTGTTTGTTTGTTTGTTTTTTAACTCTACAATGAGGCAAAAAGTCTACGGCTGTTTAAAAAAAGTGTTTGACACTTAGAACCAGCATGGACACATGTACAAGAATATGCATTATTTTGTGTCTAACCTGATGAAAGATTTGAGCTTGCATCAAAAAAGTCTGGACCTCACACGCTCTTGTCAAATTTTTGGCAACACTCGTATTCCCATAAAGAGTTTATGTTTTGAATTTCTGCCATTTTCCCATGAAATTCACTTTGGTGAAAGAATTCCAGACCAACCTTAACTTGCAATGCTCTCCCTACTGTACTATATAAATGCAGAGTGATCAGAGCATATATTCCATGTAACTGTGTGATAAGTGACGGAATCAAATATCAATACCTAATCCAAGCTTCCCTTCTGGAATTGCAGCAGATGCACAACAATATTTGTTTCCATTATCAAGTAGCTGAGAAATGTTCACAGATGTATCAATAACCTTCATTACAAATTTCTCAGAACTTTCTGGAAGAAAAAGGTTTCACATAGTGTTGTGGTTTAACCCCACAGCCATTCGCTCACCCTCCCTCCTCCCTCTCTGGGATGGGGGAGAGAAATGGAAAAGTGAAGCCTGTGAGTTGAGATAAAGACAGTTTATTAAGACAGAAAAATAATAATAACAATAATAACAATAATGATGACAATAGTACTACTACTACTAATGTGTACGAAACAAGTGATGCACAATGCAATTGCTCACTTACTGCTGACCGATGCCCAGCCTAACCCCGAGCAGTCTGGCCCCCCCACCCCGGCTAGCCACCCCTATATACTCTTTAGCATGGCATCAAGTGGTATGGAATACCCCTTTGACTAGTTTGGGTCAGCTGTCATGGGTCTGTCCCCTCCCAGCTCTTGCTGCACCCTCAGCCAGCCTGCTGGCAGGACAGAGTGAGAAGCTGCAACGTCCTTGGCTTGGTGTAAGCACTGCTCTGCAACAATTAAAACGTCAGCATGTTATCAACACTCTTCTAATCCTAAACCAAAACATAGCACCCTAACAGCTATTAGGAGAAAAATTAACTCTGTCCTAACTGAAACCAGGACACATAGCTGTTCCCTACCTGATTCACTATTCCTGCTGTTCCAGGACAGCCATCCTACCATCTCAACATCTTAACACCTGGTTGTTGTTTTTTTTCCAACTCCTCCCTTGCCATCCAGAACATTACACTGTGAAAAGTATTAATTGGACAATTCATGTATATTTCTTATGCTATGAGCAAACAGCATCATTGTCACACGTAATGTCTCTCTCTTTCATCTCCAGTCCTATCTTGAATCTCAACTTTTCTTTAAACTGATAGAAATTTTAAAAGGGGGAAAAAACAGAAGACAGTAAAAATTAGTGTCAGATAAGCCAAACCCTGAGTACCAACAGATTTTCAGCTGCTTAACAGTTTGTGGTTTAGTTTTGTTTTATTATTTTATTATTATCACCTTCTCCATTGCAAAACTGAGAAAGGATTATCTTTGCCACACAATTAGGGAAAGATGCTAAACTGTTTCCTTTTTGAAATCAGATCATGTTCTCTCTTTTCCTTCAAAGGTCAGTGAGGATTATTTAAAAAACAAAAAAAAAAAAACAAACAAAAAACAAAAACAAAAACAACAAAAAAAAACTAAACAAAACAAAAACAAAAACCAGCTTATGGCACAGAAGCTGGTAGAAAAAGACATTATTGGGGAATGGTAGCTTGCTTTGAGATCTTGTACTGGTATGACTATGAATGTTGATAAAATACAATATAAAGCTAAACATTCATACAGGCTGATGTGTCTAAATATTTATTTTTTAATTCAACATTGCACAGTGTACCTCATGCACAGTCAGCACATATTCCTACATGGAAATGCTTTGGAAAACAGTAGTTCTCCCCAGTACATATTGAATTATTATTACTACATTTTTGTTTTGGAAAAAAAAATGAAATCTCACTCTAAACTTGTGTTTATGATGTTATTAATTCAGAACTACTATAACAAAACAAAAACAAAAAAGAAATTTTAGTACTGGGTTATGTTAAAGAAAATTGCCTTGCTAATAAGTTCATTAAATGTAAAACACATCTGGTGTATAAGAATACATACTATCAGACCAATCAAAAACTTTTTGTTTAACAGTATTATATTTACAAACAAATAGGCTGTTGGGTTACTTTTTAAGCAATTTAACTAACAAATCTTTTGAAATAATAAAATATCTGAATTTTACCTCAAATGTCACAGTAAGATGTAATTAAAAAGTTTAATAGTATTTAAATGTTCACAGGCTTCTGGAAATATAAAAATGTTGACCTTATGTCTAAGCTATCCAAACAAGTTCCTAAAGGATGCAAGCATCTGTCTTTGATTTAGGCTATGGGAACTTTAAAATATTATTTCTTTAATTATTCTTTTTTTTTTTTTTTTTTTTTTAAATCAGATTTCAGTTCTCCAAAGTGTACTAGCGAACCACTGCAAGCACTCCATGATTTAATCTATCATTAATACAGTACAGGGTGACAACTGACATTCTGTAAGTAATTGCATTGTCAGTGATGTCCAAAAAACATGTAAACCACAGCTGAAATAATGAACAATCATAGTAATTTATGATCTAATAAGATTAGTATGATGAAGCATAGTAATTTATGATGAATTTCATAACTCTCCACTATTGCTAGAAAACCTGATCTGTGAGATCAAAGCACTTCATTGTCTGTAGTTTTAAGCTATTTGGACCACTTCATACGATCTCCGGATGTTTGGAATTCTGCATAGCTTCCAACTGTGATTTGTGGATACAGGTGTAGGTGTTTAATTTTGCATATATTAGCTGTTACCTGCTAAGTGGTTGTTTTTAAGTGACAAGCAAAGACGTATAAAGAAATAGCCTGTTATGTACATTGCATATGAATGGTTCTTACAATTAATTTTAAATTCCTGCAGTATGGGGGCTACAAATGCTAATACAGCTACTATTCTAAGGTTAGTCCACCACCACCCAAACTCAAAAACAGGCTTGTATAGAAATATATACTTTTTTTCTCAGTCTGCTTACTCAACATGGGTACCCCTTCTAGTCCAGAGTATTATCATACATTTATATGCATTTTCTAACACGTGGGATCCTGCTACTCTAAGTATTTGACGTCAGGTTTTGGATGAGCCTGTTTTAAATATCATCTTAAGCTAAATCTCTTATGATAGTCTTCTTTATGTATATTTCCAATGGAACAACACTGGAACCTGGTAATATCAGAAGAAAAACCTCTCATCACACTCAAGTTACACACGTTAGAAAATGCAATCATCAAACCAACAAAAAAAGACAACTTCCAGTCAACAGTTTGAAAAAAATTGAAACACAGATATGACTTCAGCCATAAGACTTTGAAAGTATTCTGTGGCCATGAACTGTTCACCCACATAGTTTGATCAAGCAGAGATGTCCTCAGTTTAACATTTGTTAGTGTTTTCTTTAAATACATCACTACAAAAAAAGGAAAAGAGCACTTCATAGCATTGCTTGAGTCATGATGTGAATGCATTTATGATTTTTTCAAAAGCTCTAAGGTAGAAAATACCATTCTATTATATTTTTACTTTTCTACCAGAAACACTGGTGATAGATAATGGATTGTATATGGAACAGACTTATATGTCGTCAATTAAACTTACAAAGAAGCGTCAGCATCACAGTAGCCATGAACGAAAGGAGCAGGGAGGGAAAAAAAAAAAAAAAAAAAAAAAGGAAAAACAAAACAAAACAAACCTCAAACATGACTAAACAACAAAACCTCCTGAAATTCACTTGTCTTATTTGGCAAGACCCAAGCAGTCAATAAATAAATATCAGTTTCCCAAACAATATAATTTGTCAAACGGGACCCAGCTCTTCCATCCCCATTAAGTAATAGCTTCTGGGAATGATATATACAGAGTAAGTCACAGTAACAAGCAAGCAGTAAACACACACAACAGGGAGACCTTCCTGGGTGCCTGCTTCTTAATAATTACTTTGCAACAAGCCAACAATTATTATTTTTATTTTTTTTCCTTACAGTAATGATTTTTAAAATTTATAGTTTACATGAAACATGCAGTGCAAATGTATTACTGAAACTTCCATAAGGAGGAAAGAAGAAAGCAATGTATCTGCAGGAGCTATGGTTTTCTATACGCAAAAAATCTAAATAATGAACGCTGCAGTCAATGACCAGGAAAACTGGGGATGCCAGAAAAGAGCGTATTAATGACCGAACTAAAAATAAATAATTGACAGGAATCTTTCTTGTAATGTCTGCACTACAGGCGCTCTTCACAAAATCACAGAATGGTTTGGGTTGGAAAGGACCTTAAAGGATCTTACTCTAACCCCCTGCCAGGGGCAGGGGCACCTCCCGCCAGACAAAGCTGCTCCCAGCCCCATCCAGCCTGGCCTTGGGCACTGCCAGGGTTGGGACAGCGACAGCTCCTCTGGGCAACCTGTTCCAGTGCCTCACCACCTTCACAATAAAGAATTTCTTCTGATATCTAATCTAAATCTCCCCTCTTTTACTTAGAGCCATTACCTCTTGTCCTATCCCTGCACTCCTGACACAGAGTCCCTCCCCAGCTTTCCTGCAGCTCCCTTTAGGCACTGGAAGGCCCCAGTAAGGTCTCCCCAGGGCCTTCTTTTCTCCAGGTTGAACAACCCCAACTCCCTTTGATCACCCTCATGGACTCCTCTAACAGGTCAATGTACCTCTCATGCTGGGGGCCCCAGAGCTGAGCGCAGGGCTCCAGGTGGGGTCTCACAAGAACACAGCAGAGGGGGACAATACCCTCTGTCGCCCTGCTGCCCACGCTGCTGTTGGTGCAGCCCAGGGTATGGTTGGCTTTCTGGGCTGACAGCACACATTGCCGGCTCCTGTCGAGCTTCTAATCAACCACCACCCCCAGGTCCTTCTCCTCAGGACTGCTCTCAATCCATTCTCTGCCCATCCTGTATTTGGGCTTGGGATTTCCCTGGCCCAGGTGTTGGACCTTTCATGTGGCCTTGTTGAACTCCATGATATTCACACAGGCCCACCTTTCAGGCCTGCCCAGGTCCCTCTGGATGTGTCAACCGCACTACACAGCTCAATGTCATCGTAATACTTGCTGAGGGTGCACTTGGTCCCACTGCTCATGTCACTAACAAAGATGTCAAACCTCCAGTCCCAATATTGACCATAGAGGACCACCACTTGTTACTGGTCACCACTTGGACATTGAGCCATTGACCCCAACTCTTTGAGTGCAAACATACAGAACCAGGTCCTTACCCACCAAGTGGTCTATCTGTCAAGCTACAGTTTGCAGCCAGAAGCTTTGACAAATCCTTCATTTCTCCCAGACAGCCACACTAACTCAGATAAGCAAGCACTCCTCATTTTGAACCAGATTTTTACGTGGCCAGATAGCAACTTGAAAGGAGACTGGGAAAATAATATAACCTCACTTTAATTGTTATATTGATGGTACATAATAGTATTGGCATTTGCTTTTACGCTATAAAGCTACAAGGGGCCTCTGGGCATTGATATGGTATTTTCCATTACCAAGCAAAACACTGGCCAGTGTGTCTGAGGAAATAATTTAAATTTACTTGTTTTTAATCAGTATGTTTTTAGGAATATCCAGAATATCATTTGGAAATTTTTTGACTTCTTGCTTCCTGTTTCCTCATTTGCTGTCACCATCTCTACTTTTCTTGGAAAGATGTGGCTGATGAAATCGTTCTCAAAGATGTCTGGTGTTAAAACACGGCAGGTGGACTGACATTCTATAAAAGAGAACTTTGCTTTCTGTAAATCCTATAACTGACTTCCTATAACACTGAATTAAAATTCTTCATTCACTCACCAAGATCACATCATATTACACAATACACAGGCTTCTACCCAATTATAAGTGTTGTTTCTTATTGGAAAATGCACGTCTAGCTTATAACATACAGGCATGGTGCAGAACAGTCCAGCTGACTGAGCCAACATTAGCAGCAAGCCAAGCAGCAGGAGGAAAATCTGTTTGCATGACCTGTGTTTTTTGTGGCAGAAAATTCTTTCCAAAAGGAGAAAAATGAAACACAGCTCCCAACTTGCACACTATTTATGCAAGCACAGTCAGTAGGAAAGTAGATAAAGGATGGAAAGGAAGTAGTAGACATCTTTGTGTCTTCCAGGAAAGGAAACCCCAACATCCCTGCAAACAGACATTCATATACACAGATAAAACCAAAGACTCCACAAGCCCCAGGGAGTTACTCTGGCATGTTTTAACTCAGTCACCAGATGCAAACCAAAAACTCCTCTAATTTCAAAAAAGGGAAAACCCATTTCTTCACAGAATAACCTGCCAGAACAGGTCATATACTAATAGCATTAATCTTTCCAAGTTCTCATAGAACAACTCACTACTAATTTGAGCCTCAACCCTACAATCTGTCTCCTTGAATGTCTATTATAAGTCTCATTAAAGTTGATGAGGTTTTGACAAGGCTTCCAACTTACAGGCTGGGTTTTTTAGGATTGGGTACCAGACATGTCAGTCAACTGTTTTTAACCACACTAACTTTTGACAGTGTTCTTTGAGGTCTGTATTTTCCCCTTTCACAAAACTATTTCTGTGTAGTGAATTTCAAGGACTGGTGTCTTGAATTATGAAGTTAACTTACAAACACAAATACAGGCATTTCATGCAGCACTTATTTTGAAATCTCTGATGTAAATATTACATCTTGGGTTATTTTTGCAAACAGAAGGGTTCCAGAGACTGTCTGGAATGCACATGGAGCACGCACATATGCTAGAGAAAGTACATTCTGAAAAAAACTTGCCATACTAAAATGGCATTAAAATTATTCACCACTAGTCTTCTTTTAAAACATGAGAGAAAGGGTATACATCAACCTATTAACGTGATATTATCATAGAATAAAATCATAGAACCATAGAATATCCTGAGTTGGAAGGGACACAGAAGGTTCACTGAGTCCAACTCCTGGCTCCACACAGAACCACCCAAAAATCAAACCACATGTCAGAGTGTTGTCCAAATGCTTCTTGAACACTACAATGCAGATGAAGCCACAGATGTTACTCATTGATTTTTGTTGATTTACATAAGTATTCAATATTTTAAAAAATAAATGAGAGATTTAAGGAGTGTTTCTAATTAGACATATCTCAGCATAGCTTTCAAACTCTCAGTAAAGCAGAGATTTAAACAGTTCAAAGAAATCCAAGAGTTAAAATCCCATTATTAAAGATAGATAAACATACATCCATATGCTCATGATCATAACTGACTTTCAGACCTCACCCTTCTCTTTAGTTGGTTTGTGAGGTAATTTTAGTAACATGACCACAGAAGTTATTATTCTCCCAAGAAAGCTTAAAAATGAGTAACATGGTGAGCAATTTTACAGGTCTTTTAATACATGGAAAAGAGTCCTCTAAATTCTACAATTTAGCACTGTTTAGAATTCTCTCAGCTCAACACACACATTGAAATATTAAATCCATTTTACAATTGTTTTCTGGTGGAGCTAAACACCATTATCAAATAGTGGAATTAGGAAAAATCATTGCTGGGTATTGAGTCTCGCATGCAACAAGGACTCAATGAGCTATGTGATATTCCTGCAAAGCAGTGTAATGTTTAGACATTCCTTTTATTCTTTCATCAAGGTATTAAGATACAACTCATCTCATCTAACCTTGGAAGTCTATGCTATAATGTTTACTGCTGAACTAATCACCTGGGTACTTACTGTCCTCAATGAAGTATTGCAACAAAAATGTCTGCAAAATTAAACTAATTTTCTAGTTTAACTTAGTTTCTTTGTAAACATTTCAGCAACTTCACTTAAAACAATCTAAATAATTTATTGAAATGAAATTAATAATAATTATTAGTAAATAAAAATAAATTAAAAAAAAAAAAAAACAAACACTGGTAATTGAGTCTTTGCCAAACAAGTCAGTGGTCTCTCTGAGACTTCTCTGCTTTGTGGGTATTTAGTGAACCTGCACTGAATTATCAGCAAAGCAGTTTCATAGAAAATAGATACTGAACTGAACAACCTAAGAGTTGCTGTATTTTTTGACAATGTCCTTGGTACCTTGACTGCAGATAAGCCATCTTTATCCAGTGGAACTGGAACCAGCTGCAGTAAAGGAGAGGAATATGGTAGTGCATCAAGTCGTACATGGAATTTACGTCTGTGAATTTACTGCCTTCGGTCATCAGCTGGAACAAAAATTTGTCTCCAGAACCCACAAGAAGTCTTACAATTTGCACAAAATCTACCTGCAGAATGAAATTGTTGCACTTACCCCAGAGGGGACTGCTCTTGTGCATCAAACATTCTGAGATGACCACCAGTGTCTTAGAAACATCTGACGTTGCCAGAAAGCTTATACGCCTGAACACATAAGGGCCATGACATTTTGTGAGCTTATGAGAATTTCTTTGTTATGAAGATAGACCAATGAATTGCATCAAATCCTGATATTGCTACATGGCCATATACATCATGAAAGATCATGCAGAATATCTTTTGCATTCAATTTTGTTCCTTTTTTCTGAAGTTAGAAAACTAATATTTATTAAAGTAGCTGCTCCAAATTCATGTCTATAATTCACTTTGGGCAGTTGCATACACGCACACAAACACTACACAAATGTGAAATTAGATCTCAGGTACTCAGTAAGTATTGAACACGTAATCTGTACGTCCTGTTTTGTACTAGAGACTAATTGTCACATTTCTTATTTTAGTGTTGAATATGCTTTCTGGTTCATAAGAAATGAGAAAGATATCACACATTAACTAACAGAAAATCTGAATATTAGATCTGAGATCTACATTAAACATATAAATAAGAACTACATCTATAGTTGAATTTTTAGATACCTCATGCCACTGAAACAGAGAATAAAACGCTGTTTTCAGAGAAATACATTGAACAACCTGGTGTTGACCACCTTCTTTAATGGCAAACAAAGCATTTCATATCATTTTGCTGTCTTTAGGAGGGGGAGGGGAGGGAAGAAAAAAAAGTGTTATCTATGAATAAACCAAATTTGACATTTTTTTCTCTTTTGAAAGTCACTTATGACTAGAATCCACTGAGAGAGAACAAAATAAAAAGCATACAGAATAATACAACCCAGTTCATCATAAAATCTTGGGTGACAACTTTGTAAGGGTTCTACAGGATGATGGCAAACAAAGAAAACATTTAATCTTAACTACTTTTCTTGTGATTTTGATGTGAAAAGGTGTTTTTGTTGCTGCTTATTTGTTTGGTTTTTAATGCTCTACAATGCATTATAATAAGTGGTTGTGTACAAAATAGTTTTTAAATCTATCTGCCAATAATTCCTAGATGACATACAAATATTAGTGTACAAAATGCATGTAGTTTACACATTAAAAAGATGAAATTTGGTGGTTTTCTACTATGAACATTTCAAATAAAGATATGTTAATTATGTAGCTTAATCAAAATTTGCAAGTTACTTGATTCACAAGAACCAATGCCTGTCCATATCTAAATACGTTAAACATATGAAAGCAGATTCACTATTTTCAATTTTCCAACAGTTTCTAACCTACTACTCCCTAGGAGCTTTCCACACCTGCATAAATCAGTTTAATTAGCAGATACTCAGCTGGATCATATTCTGTGTCAACTTGATTTTTCAGCTTTAAAAACAGACAATTATTCTTCAAGTGTATATGCAGCTTCATTTTTACCTAGGTGGATAAAACTGCAAATGCTTTCTCATGTATGCAAATGCAATTCCCACCAAGCACTGTGTAAGTTTGTTGTGACTATGCATTATTCAGTGACAGATCAAGCTTTGATACAGTGGTAACAGCTCTGTTTCAGGAAGGACTGAGACTCGTGTAGCTTCCCCTTGGTTACAGCTGGGAAGTTAACTGCCCTGCCTGAGACAAATCAGTCTGCCCCTCTTTCCTGGCTGAAAACCACAAGTAACGAATGCAAATGAAGACTGGCTCCACAAAGCCAGTCACTCCCTGCTGCTGTCCTTTCTTTTGTGTAATTCTGGAAGAGATGGGACAGGCATGAGAGAGGCTGGAGAGGTCTTCAGATGAAATCTGGAGCCTTCCAGCTCCTCACACACCTCTTGCAGAAGGTCTGAGAGGACTTGGCTCTGGTAATTACCACTTCCCCAGGTCCATAAGAAAATACAGTTTAGTTGATGTACAAGTTTTAATAATCATTATCACTGTCCTCTTGAAAATTTTTAAGATGTGTTGCTTCCCTGTAAGTCTCACATCAGTTTGTCTCAGAATTATTATTATTATTATTTATTTTTTTTTAAGTAATTTAGTGAAATGTTTGGGGGTTTGACAGGACAAGCAAAGCCAGTCTTCTTTTCTTAGCAGTAACTCACAAATCTACTCAAAAAATTGTTGTAATATGAACAAAACTCCTAAATTCAAAATAGATGCATGAAAAATACACCTCTGCAGATTCATGTTTAATGAAATTCTGACATGTCTGACTCTCCTCAAGAGAACAGATTTGGAGCTGTGTCACTCCACATTTGCAATACTGCATTGACTTTTCAGAGATATTTTTGCTTGTGAAAATATGCCTTCAGGTGCTGTTATCTAAAAAGTGCCTCCTCCCTTCCCTGCAAATCTAGACTGTATTGAAGACTATCTTATAACTCTAATATAACTTTTCCTACCTTCTAGTAACAACTGCTGGATGCAAGGAGATGACTGGGTACATGAGAAATCCAAATCCAAACCATGCACTTAGGATGAACATCGAGATTTCATTAATTGCTGCAGGAACTGTCTATTAAAGAGTCAATAAATAAATTATACTTCTCCTCTTGATTGTTATTTTTATCAGTTATGTCAATTAAACATGTTTCTGTGTTTCTTCCCTTATCATAATAATCTTCAGATGATTGGCCAAAGTACAGCTAACAAAGTGCAAATGGCTAGAAGAAGCTTGATATAATGCTTGCTGTTTAACTTCACTCTTTCAATGTGCCATTTGCAAGAAAACACACAAACATGAAGATATAAGCTGACAATAATCCACAACTGCATATAGCTATAATTATTAATGCATTAGTGAAATTAATTCAATTTTAAATATGCCTACAGTTCAACAGATATACAATATTCAAAGGCAATTACACATTACATATAACAGAGACTACAGCCAGCAGAGGGGAAAACAAAGATGCAGTACCAGTATGAACACAAGCATATTTGTACAGATAAGTCATTTTTACAAGCAATGTCCTAAACCTAGTTTGCCTGCCACTGCTGTTTCTTTAGAATTGCATTAATATTAGATTCACCTTTCCCTCATTGATTGTTTACTAATCATTTTATTCCAGTAAAGTTAAGGACATATTTCAAGAAGTACTTCTCCTGAAATAAAAGCAAGTCAATTTTATAGTATTTCTGCCTTCAGCTGAAAAGGTAGACATCCAGGGAGCACTCTACATTCCCTTTGGGAGAAAAGGTTTAGTTCACATCTCACTCACTGAATGAAGGGCAGGATTCCAATAGCTGATGGTGAAATTATCCACTGATGAAGGAAATTATCCTTCATCTTACTGTCTGTGGCCTCTCATTTGTATCAGCAATATCAGACCCATGGAAAAATAAAACAAAACAAAATAAACAGCAGGTGTCAGAGATAGGGAGAATGGGTAATTGGTTAAAAATTGTACTAAGAGAAGGGCAACAGAATGCCAGTTGAGAATACAAGAGCTGAAAACTGGTGATCTGTATGAGAAAGCTCAATCTTGTAAATAATGGCACTGACAAAGGCATCCAGAGATCACGTGCAGATCCCCAAAGAGGTGGCAGAACCACTCTGCAGAATAAATACAGATTATTTCATGTCTGTTAGGGAGCATTGGACAATGCTAATTTGTGTGTGTGTGTGTTTTTTTTTGTTTTGTTTTGTTTTGTTTTTTTTAAAAAAACTTCCTTTTAAAAATACAGTCAGATGATTTAATGTTTGTTAGTGAGCACTCAACAGCACTGAAAGCTATATTTTTTTAAAAAACTTCCTTTTAAAAATTTTCTTCTGTTCTTCTGTTGGTTAACTAGTAGGAGGCTAAAACAGTTTAAAAGACTCACACACAACCAGTTACCTACTTTTAGTTTGAAACTTAAACTATTACATGCAAGATGGCTCAGGCATCATGCAGAGTTTTCCATGAACAAATTTCTACAAATGCTAGCACTGTGAATCAATTTATATAATTATGGAAATCTGGACAAAACAATACCAGTTGTCATGTCCAGATTTATTTATTTATTTATCTATTTATTTATTTTTAAAGTGGTTAAAAATCTAATTATACACTTTCCTGGATTTTATTTTCATATTCATGTTGATCCTAACTCTGATATCTTTTGGCAGGCTCCATTTTAACAGCTGTCAATGTAAAAGTTTTGTATTATCAATATGTACCAACAGCCATTCTCATTAAGCCAACACAAGTTTTCCACCAGACTGAGGAAATATGGAAATACACATTACTGAATGCTGCTAAAATGCTTTGTCTTTGGTATATAAATTAGGAAGTCAGAAACAACTAGTCAAGGCCCAGAAGCTGATCTCTCAGGTTTTTAACTGCTATTGGTAGCAATCGTTTAATATGGGACATGTGACCATTCAGTTACAATTTCTTCATGCATTAGCAACTGAAAGCCAGGCAGTGTTGACAGATTAAAATGACAGATTAAGATGACATCTTAAAAAAATTCTCATCATAAAAAGGCTCTTACTGATTGTCACCTTGCTCCTCTGATTAACTTTTCAACACTTAACATACATTTTCATCACACCATTTTTCAGCATGTGCAGTAACTTAATTTTATCCTCTAAAGTAGTTCTCCAAAGACACGTAAATCTTAATTTTAGGAGACATACTATTAAGATACCATTTCCAGAAATGTGGTCTCTGTCTCATGGTGGTCAAAACTGCAGGTTCAGAACTATACCCACCTACGGAGAATGCCCTACTTGTCATAAGCATTTTTACTCTGAAGATTTTACTTTGACAGTTAAATCACTGCTCAGTCTTCAAGAATACAAACTTGCTTTGAAACATCTGTATTTTCAATATGTTAACTGAATAATTGTAGTTTTAGAAAATTTCTTCACAATGAATCCATATCCTCAGTTCTGTGCAATGAAAACTTTGTGATGGGTAAGTGAAAAAGTAAGTAAGTACGTACAGATTTATCTGACAGTTTCTCAAATCAATGGTTCTTGAGCCCTGCAGTTACTACAGTCTCAACACATGAAACAGAAACAGATTTCACTTCAAAGTCCATAATCCCCTACAATGCTGCTTGTCCGCATTTCCCATGTGAATGCCATATGTTGTTATCATAATGAATTCTGAAACTTCTACTCTGTTGTTCACATAGCAGATCACACTAAACTACTTAAAACTCCTGTTTCAGGGAACAAGTGTACAAAAATAAGCGTTCAAACAATTCCTGATGCTGTCCCTGAGAAGATTGTTTCCACCTTTATTGTTACTTCTCCTGAATTATGAAGTGGGATAGGCAGAACGGCTGTTTACACAAACAAAAGAAAAGGCAGAGGGAGAAAAGAAAAAATAGTACCAAATGAAGATAGTATGAAGAAAAAAAAAAAGAAAAAAAAAGAAAAAAAAAAGAGAAGAGAAGAGAAGAGAAGAGAAGAGAAGAGAAGAGAAGAGAAGAGAAGAGAAGAGAAGAGAAGAGAAGAGAAGAGAAGAGAAGAGAAGAGAAGAGAAGAGAAGAGAAGAGAAGAGAAGAGAAGAGAAGAGAAGAGAAGAGAAGAGAAGAGAAGAGAAGAGAAGAGAAGAGAAGAGAAGAGAAGAGAAGAGACAGAGAGGAAGGAAGGAAGGAAGGAAGGAAGGAGGGAAGGAAGGAAGGAAGGAAGGAAGGAAGGAAGGAAGGAAGGAAGGAAGGAAGGAAGGAAGGAAGGAAGGAAGGAAGGAAGGAAGGAAGGAAGGAAGGAAGGAAGGAAGGAAGGAAGGAAGGAAGATAGAGAGAAAGAGGGTCATTCTCATCTTGTTAGATTCCTGTCTGGGTATCTCCTGTCACCGGAGACAAAATCATGACCAAAAAAAAAAAAAAAAAAAAAGATCTCAGCAGTGCAGGGAAAAAAATGGTATTGAGTGCAGAGTAAGATCTCTCCATCCCCCTGACTGAATCCTTAAATATCTAATTTGAGAGAAACAGACACTGGTAAAATCCTTGGAGGGAGAGAAAATGCTTTCATAGCTTTTTCCTCAGATTACTTGTTCTGCCCTTGCCTGCTGGGTTTTTCAGAAAGAAGTACATCTGTAAAGGAACACTTGTCCTCTGCCTTGGAGGTTATCACAAAATCTATATTGGAAACCTCAGCTAAAGCTTCTACATATTTACTATTTTTCCTATTTTCACTAAGCAAATTACATTTTTTCCCTGTACTTTGCGTCTTTCCTTTTGCAAGGAAAATCTATACTCAAGTCTTCCTTGCAGAAGCTGTAAAATTGATTCTTTGTGGTGGTGATGCCTGAATATATATGAAATCTTTTCAGTCATGAGTCTTGGACCAGTGAATTCATCCCTCAGACTTCTGTTTATTTCATTCTGAAAGTGGCACCTTCTCAGCAGAGAGCCTCCCTCGATTTACTGTGTGAATTTCCCTGGTTCTCTTGGAAATTAAGGGAGGGATCCATCCCTGGTAAGACAGAAGGATCCATCCTGTATCTGAATGGTTAATAGTTATGGCAGCACTCTGAGTTGCGCCCTGAGAATAAAATGGGGTTTTGATTGCCACTTGCTCAAGAAGAAGCCAATGTCTGATTACCTTATCTATCAGCTTTTTCACAGTGTATCACCCTTCTGAAATTTTCACTACATTCACGTTGTAGGAGTTCATTTACTATATCCCGTGCTTCTGCTATAACTCTGTTTGTCTATACTTGCAAGTCCATCATCATCACATAGCACAAGTTTAATTGCAATAGGTATTCCTGCATTACTCCACACATGGACATTGTCACTTACTTTAGGTTAATTTGTAAAAGTTATTGCTCTAAAATTTCACATACAGAGTACTCAATGATCTTCATCCCTTCCAACTTGAGATATTCAGTTTTATCTAAGAAACATGCTCCAAAAGTTTACTAACTTTCTTGCGATTTAATAATGGTATTTTAAGCAAGAGAGAGACACTCAGATGAAGATATAAATACACTTGTCTCTTTGTCTCTTTTGAGTATTGGCACTAGCAATAGATACAAAACACCATTTAACTTCTTAAGTTGATGGCTGGACTTGATGAACTTGAAGGTCTGGCTCAACCTAAATAATTCTTCTTGATTCTATGAACGCTTAAGAGTGACAGGACATGTAACAGCCCTTCACTAGTCACAGTGCTCTTACATCCAAATAGACAAGTTACACGCATGCCTTGATGCTAACGTAACTGTTGTCCATCTTGAGTCTCTGAGAGTACATTTCTTAAATGGATGAAGCCAAAGTAGATTATTATGCATATACAGAACAGGCATTTTGCTCAGAACCTGTGATTATATTTTAACATGAGATTTCCCATTTAAAATAAATGTAAACTATGCAGTAAAATAGATCTTAAAAGGTTGGAAATAGTGGTCTCCAACTATTTTTACAGGATTTGTAATTTTGTTGCTGTTTCTAGAAACTTTGCTTGCTGGTACCCACAATAGAGGTAAGAACTCCTCCTCTGTAAAAAATCTGAAACCACAGATTCAGATCTCACAAAACCCCTGTTACCAGTGTGACTCTTCTCCTATCCCTCTCATTCTTCCCACTACTGGATATGAAACACAGGTTATTTCCTCCCATTTGAAAAACAGAGGGGTTATCACCTCCTGGTACTATTTGAATAGAAGAGACAAATGCATATAGCTAGATGAAAGAAAACATATCGGAAGAAACAAGCTCTTAATTCTGGATTTAGACACTAGAGTTGCTTATTATGAGCTGAACTATTTGTATCAGATACATGGATTTCCAAAATCTGCCTCTAAAGCCTCATCAGTCAAAAGTGCTTAAAGAAAGAGTAGAAGATTTTAATACCTTTTCACACTTGCTGCTAATTCACCATCAAATAATCAAAATGCATATTACCTGTTTTCTAGTATTGCTCTGATAATAGATAATTATGGGGATCACATCTGCAACAAAATCAAAATGTTCAACAACTCCACTGGGTAAGTGGGAAGATAAATTAAAAATCTTTTTGTACTCAAATGGATGAAGCAACACAAACCATCTTCCACACAGAGCATCTGGATGCGCTATGCTATATCCAGTAGGGTTTTGTTTCTGTAGTTGTTTGAATTTTTTAGACTGACTGAAAAAGCAGGGGGTTACTCAGTTTCTAGAGTTGTTTGAGTCTGTGGGATGGTAACAATGCCATGAGATGGAAATGGCCAGCACACTCCTGTCTGAGCAGACACACCTGAAACTGGTTTCCAACCAGTTTCCAACTTAAATGGGAAGTTCCCATTTAAAAATAATCCATTTCATTATTATAGTGTATTTATGTAAATACATGTTCACTCTTCACGGTCACAGTGTTTGCGACCTTGTAGGAGGTCTCCCTGTGCCTGTAGGAGCCCTGGACATGCTCTGACTTCATGCTGGAAGCTGGCGGGTAGCTAAGGTATCTTAGTACGGCCAAGATACAGTGCCTCTGCGTAGAACAGTCTGGATCATCACAACAGCCAGGTCTCACCTGCAGTGTGGGACTTCTGACACTGCATCTCAAGGAGACACAAGAAAACACACTAAGAAATGAGGGAGAGGCAACTATCTTGATAAAACCACTGGTTTTAAAAGCTGTGGCTAACTTTCATCGCTACTTTAGTTCTAAGTAGTGACTTTAGCAGGCTGTGGAAACACCTTGAAAAACTATGCAATTCTGCCAATTAAGTACTGAAAATTAGTAGTTACAAGGAATTAAATGCAGATTTTAAGTAAGACAAATAACAAACATATAAGACAAATTTGAGTGAGGTGATAAGACACTGTGACTTTAAAACAATGCCTCGACACTAACAAATTATTGTTTGCAAACTTTGAAATGCAGGAACATTTAGCTTAAAAGTGTGACCATCTACTATTCTCCATGCTAATGGCATTCACATGACAAAACAAATAGAGCAAGCAACCTCCGGTGTCTGTATTAACAACTGTTCCTAAAAGATACATTAAGAATTAGATACAGGTTTATATACTTCGAGCAAGCAAGCCTTCTGTCATTGACTAGTTTCATCTCTCATCCAGGACTGTAAAACCTCTTTTTGTCAGAATAAAGTTTTCAAGCTTTTCTTCTTCAGATGATTTTAAGGAAAGAAAATGATTGAATGAGGTAAGAGAAATATGTTGTTTTAGCCACAGGCTGGACCTGGTGGGCATTGTATCATAGGTGAACAATGCTGAGTTATATAGGACTGATAGATAATTTACTCATGTAAGAATGCTTTGAGGTGAACTTTGTGAATTAGAGTTTAATTTCACGAATACTTTGGACTGCCAAAACAGATGGAAAAAAAAAAAGTTTTCAATAAAGGAGAACTGTTTTCTATTTGTATCTCGAAACAAAATTTCATTTTGTAACTAAATTGTGGTTTCCTTAGCTAAGTAAAAAATACTCTCAAACCATATAATACATTATTACAGAAAACAAACCCTAACATTTTTGTCTTGGAGGAAGAGCCATTTTTTCCATTTTGATCAGCAAAGCAGAATTATCCTCAAAGCTCACGTCAAGAATGTGCAGTGAAAGATATTAGAGATACCACTGTTTTTTAATTTATTGGAAGTGTTCATGGCACATAATGGTGTACTGGGTCTGGCTGGAATGTTAACTTTCCCTGCAGCAGCCCATACAGCGCTGTACTCTGCACTTGTAGCTGGAACAGCAGTGTTATCACACCAGTGTTGTGTCTACTGCTGAGCAGCACTGGCACAGCATTGGGCCTCTCTCTAACCCTCCTAGGGGCTGGGCAAAAAGTGAGAAGAGAAACATCACTAGGGCAGCTGACCTAAACCAACCAAAGGGATATTCCATACCATGTGATGTCACACTCAGCAATAAAAGGTGGAAAGAGGAAGAAGAGGGGAGGGGTGGGCTCTCGTTGTGAAAACGTTGGTCCTCCTCCCGAACACCGGCTACGTGTGTTGAGGCCCTGCTTCAAGGACGTGCTCAAGCATCGCTCATTTGTGGGAAGTAGAGAGTAATTTCTTTCTTCTGCACTTCCACATAGCCTTCATTTATTTTGTTTGTTTGTTTTCCTCCCTTCTTTTTATTTTTCCCTTTCCCCTCCCTTTTCCCCTTTCCCTTTTTATTTCCCTTTAGTTAAATTGTTTAGTTCATAATAATCTTTATTTAATTATTATTATTATTTCCCTTTAATTAAATTATCCTTATCTCAACCCGTGAGTTGTTCTTTGCTTTACTTCTCCCCCTCCTCATCTAAAAGAGGGGGAGTGAAAGAGCGGTTGTGGGGTCTAGCTGCCCACCATGGTAAAACCACCACAAATGGTTGACACAGTTAATTATAGGAAAAGGAGAAATGACATCACAGTTGTAACAAAGGAATGAACCCATGGAGGTACCTGCTGTGTCACTAATACAGCTTGTAGTTGTTTGTTATACCTGCTGCTCATTTTGTGAACTCCAAATGTCATAAACAAAACTGATGAGAACTTAGATCTACAATAAATGTATGGTCTGTGAGCTGAATTTTAAGAATTCTTTAAGAAACAATACTGTGACAGTACCAGGTATCTAGAGCATCCTGCCTCAGTTTCCTTTTTTGGAAAAGACAATGATATCGTCTCATTTCAGACAGTTGTTATGGAAATGTTTTCAGACATATTCAGGAAGCATACAAAGATATTACAAGGATGAGCACAGATGAGCCTGCAAGGAAATTAATCATTCTATTTCAGAAGCAAGTTTTGAATACTATGCAATAAATAATGCTCTGCCCTGCTGTGATTATGAGGCAAACAGTCTTTGAACTTGTAACTCTTTTCTGGGATAAATAACTGGAAAAAAATCTTTCATGTAGGTTTGGACTCTGGACTCTCATCTTCCCAGTTTGCCAACCAGACGTGCACAGACAGTGTAGTCCAAAGGGCAAGCTGAGAAGTGCTTCTTGATGGAGCTGAAAAATGACTGCTCAGATAGCAGGGAATTAAATACAAGAACAGTCACACTGTGTTGTATCAAAGAGCTCACAAGAAGAAACAACAATTTAAATCAAAAGTTTACAAAACAAGTCAATAACATTACTGTACTGTACTGCTATACTCTGAGATTCCAGCAACTTACAATGAGACTTCTTAAGTCAGAGTAGGTGCCTTTATATTTGGAAAAAATCCTGCAAAGGTTTTTCTTCAATGAGTATGTCCATATTGTTTTTTGAACCTGAGAAAAGCTGTGGCAATAAAATATGCCCCAAAGGTCATACTGTGTACAAAAACACTTGATTAAGAAGTAGGTCCATCAGTTTGCTTTGAACAAAATATATTCATTTGATGTCACCTCATTTTTGCAGCATGAACAATCGTTTTGTTTCTCTCCAGATTTTGCATTCCTTTATAATTCTCACCCATCTTTTACTCACTTCAAAGTCTGCTATTTTCCCATATTGTCTTGTTACCCCTGTGCCTTCTCTGCCCTCCTTGTTTCCACCAGGGCAGCCAGGAGGCATAAGATGCTTTCAAGAAGAAAAGTAAAAGAAGAAATGATAGAGATAGGATTGCAGCCTACATTCAACACTACACATACATCTTACTCCATTCACTGTAATATATTCCTGACCTTAATGCTTTCAGTATTTCAGTAGTGTTGGTGTGTAAAATTCAGAAGGATAAACACAAGCATGTTTTGGACTTTTAAGGTGTGACTGTCGTATGGGGCAGAGGAACAGGATGTGCCACAATGCAGACAGATTAGTTCACTCTCATGTCTTAGCACAGACCTATATTTATTGGCAAATCTTTAATCCCTGCTTAATCTTTTGATCAGCTGCTATTCAGGAAGAACTTTATTTAAAGTTTGATTTTTAATCCCTGTACTGACCAAAAATATTTCACCTTACCTGAGCAGTAGGTACATATACTCATGTATTTCAAAGAAAATTAGGAAAAAAATATCAACTTCTGTCTGTAAGCTCAACATACTTGCTATTATGTCTGTAGAACAGCAGACACTCCTGCAGTGTCTATTTAGGCAAGACCAATACCTTTACACAAGTAAATTCCAACAAGCTAAGATACAAAAGTTCATTAGAAAGTCACCTGCATTTTTCTAAAGAATCCTTCATTACCATTAAGTTCACTGCATAACAGCTCAAAAGCTGATGATACTACTTACTTGAGGAGATAAACTATTAAGAGAGCATATGCACCGCTGCCTTGTACCATAGTAAAGGCTCTCAGCTTTGTAGGAGGGGTATTTAATCATGTATTAAAGCATAAGACAAAGTCAGACTACAAAAAGACCATTCAGACAACGTAAATTCTTCCTTCCCTCCTCTGCAGTGCTTGCTTTTTGTGCACATGCTTTTTTTTTTTTTTTTTCCTAAGAACATAAATAAGTTATTGCAGCTGAATGTGAAAAGAGATGTATGAACTCAAACATAACAAGATGCTATAAAAATTGAAGTGACTAGCTTAGACTGAATAACAGGAACCACAAAGGTTCTTTCATGGACAGACGAATTAACAGTTTCCTGTTTCCAAACTTTATGTAAGACACAGTTTTAGACTCTATTTAAAAATCATTAAAATAATCCCAGAAATTTTGGATTGTTGTATGGCTCACTGAAAATGAAACACTCAACTGAGTACACATTTCTGAAAGAAAGCAAATTGAAGTGGAGAGCAGGAACAGCCCAATGCTCAATGAATTTTAACATTCTTCAAGGTGGCATCATCTAAGTAATTAAACTGATTACATTTGAGAACTCAAAAGGCCTAGAGATAAATTCCTAATCTTGAGTAGTCCTAAAATCCTTGATTATTAATCTGATAATTGTGTGAACACATTTACTATTAACTTCAGTGGTTCAGAAAGAGAAAAGAGAAGAAAACAACCTTTGACAATTGCTCAAAGCCGTTTTAAATAATAAAGTGAATTTCTCAGCTCTGATTCCCACTGCAGCCATTCAAAGAAAGTAATTGCATTCTGTATCAGAAGTCAAGTTTAAAGGTAATGCAGGGGTAGTTAGAATTATTCTCAGACTTCCAAATATTAGCTATACTTAGTTCCTATTCCAATGGGAAATATTACTCATCACAAGATGTGTAGGAAGGAATCTATATCCAGTGCACCCATGCTCCTCTGTACTGGAGAAGAGAAAACATTTAATGTTACCATATTTACACCCAACAACAAGAGAGCACTATTATTACTCAGCAAGCCTTATTACCTAAGTTACACAAAAATGCAAACACCCTGCTTCAGTGTTATCTTAATCCCCCTCTGTACCTTTTGTTTTATGTCCTTTTTAAACTACTTCTGACATTGTTTCATCCACAGTCTCATTCACTGCAATCTTGGCAGACCTTGCACATTACAAAAACCTTCCAGTTCATAAGAAGAGACTCATGATCCTTCTGCATTGTATATGTGCGTAGAAAAGATGATTTTTGATTTTTTTTTTTTTTATATTAGTCCACAGAAAATTTTGCCCTCACTTCACAGAATCACAGAATTGATGAGGGCACTTCCTACACCCAGGCCAGTTCCTCTTCTCCCCCAGAGCTACATTCCCAATAACCCTCAATCTCTAGGTATAGGCCATTTTTTTCTGAGGGATGAAAGGATGGAGGGGGAAATTAGATACATTTTTATAATTATACAGACCCAAGCTACCTCTCCAGGAATGTTCCAAGATGAAAAGGAAAAGGGAAGGTAAACCCAACTAGTTCCATGTCTTGCCCCAATTTCCCTTACCCACACACAAATACCTAGATTTCAGACCTGCAACCCCTCTTTGGTGTTTTTCTTTCAAGGAATAAATAATTCCTCTTCTTTTGTATGGATGTCCAGATATGCTTATAACCTTTATCACAATTCTGTAACTTCCAGGGACTATTTGTGTCTGCTTTCATAAACAAAAAGACTTATGCAATTAATTAAATTAATTTTTAAATGTGTATCAATTCACCGAGCAGTATATTAGGAGACTCTTCCTAGAAGTTTTGTGAAAATAACTGGCTGTTGAACATTTACTTTACACCCTCCCTCCAAAACAAACAAAAAAAAACACCACCTGCAGCTTACTTGAGCTTCACCAGGTATCATACAGCTTATTCTATAACATTCCTAAAAGTTTTATAATCTGCTTTTACAGTCACAGGACATCATGGGCTGAGGGCTGAGGTCAACTGCATGAAGTTCAACAAGGCCAAGTGTTGGGTCCTGCACCTGGAGCGCAATAACCCCAAGCAGAGCTACAGGCTGGGAGAGGAGTGGTTGGAGAGCTGCCAGGCAGAGAAGGACCTGGGAGTGATGGTGGACAGTCGGCTGAATATGAGCCAGCAGTGTGCTCAGGTGGCCAAGAAGGCCAACGGCATCCTGGCTTGTATCAGAAACAGTGTGACCAGCAGGGCTAGGGAAGTGATCGTCCCCCTGTACTTGGCTCTGGTGAGGCCGCACCTCAAGTGCTGTGTTCAGTTTTGGGCCCCTTGCTACAAGAAGGACATTGAGGTGCTTGAGTGGGTCCAGAGAAGGGCGATGAAGCTGGTGAGGGGCCTGGAGAACAAGTCCTGCGAGGAGCGGCTGAAGGAGCTGGGCTTGTTCAGCCTGGAGAAAAGGAGGCTCAGGGGCGACCTTATTGCTCTCTACAGGTACCTTAAAGGAGGCTGTAGAGAGGTGGGGGTTGGCCTGTTCTCCCACGTGCCTGGTGACAAGACGAGGGGGAATGGGCTTAAGTTGCGCCAGGGGAGTTTTAGGTTGGATGTTAGGAAGAACTTCTTTACTGAAAGGGTTGTTAGACACTGGAACAGGCTGCCCAGGGAGGTGGTGGAGTCACCATCCCTGGAAGTCTTCAAAAGACGTTTAGATGTAGAGCTTAGGGATATGGTTTAGTGGGGACTGTTAGTGTTAGGTTAGAGGTTGGACTCGATGATCTTGAGGTCTCTTCCAACCTAGAAATTCTGTGATTCTGTGATTAAAAACAAAACAAAACAAAACAAAAAACGTTTCAGTGAACTACTTATACGAATACTTTAAGATCACTTTCTGACAAGCCACATGTAATATACAGGCACAGAACAACGTACACTTTCAGAGCTTAATTAAAAATAATTTATTCATATTCAAAATTCACAAAACACTGTTAAAAATTGTGTGAATATTTAAATGGAAGGGAATAGGCTGCTGATCTCTGAAAGAAGCACCTGAATCCAATGCCAGCTCAAAACTGCCACAGTTGGTTACCAGTTCTCTGGCAATAGTCTGAGAAAAACCACTCATGAGGTGAACAGGAAATCATAATACCAACTCTTTATTTTTGCTGCAGTGACCAGATGTTTTCAACCTGCCTGTCTTTTCAGAGCAAAACCAAGTGATTTCTCCTGACAACAAGCCCTGGAACTGCCTCTGAAAGAGAACAGTGGCAGCCACATGATTTAAATTTAAAAAATTAGTTACCTCATTAAGTACTAATGCATGTTCAGCAGGAAGACAATCCTACACAGTGAGAGCGTATGGGCTAGATGATTAAACTGAACAGCTAGCAGAACAAATGCATTCAGGTTCAGCCGGTAAAATTCCAGAGCCCAGGTTTCCAAGATAATTGTTGTTTGGCTTTTTAACCCCAGTCTCATTTGAGGAATTGCTACACAATGGGACGGGTGAGGCAAGTGAAGGCCTCCCATGACCAGGTGAGACAATTAAACAGAATCACCCTTTCCAAAGCACCTGAATGTGTAGGGCTACGGAAGGAGAGTGTCTATAATCCTACAGCAGAAGCCTGAAATACCTTAGCAGAGCGCTTTAAAAGCTCTGACCTTAGAAATAACAAAACTCACACACAAACAAAATACATATAAATAAAATTGCAAAGGCACGTCCCTAAGGTGTATACGTATTCTTAGGCTACAAACACCTTGGGTCCAAAAGTACTTTTTTGTTGTTGTTGTTACACATATCATATTAATTAATAATAATGTAATCTCTGTTACTTAATAAATGTCCTTAATAAATGTCAGTGCAAACTCTACATGGGTTATAGAGAGTATGTGTATTAAACCACATAGAGTACTATGTTTCTTGCTTACAGAGTATAAACTCCTTGCTGTGAGTTGCCAAATACCAGTTCTTTGCCATCCAGAACCCCTGCAAGTGGCACTCCTCCTGAGCTCACAGACATCTACCTGATTTCAGCCTTGCTGTTCCTATTGGTAAATGGACAATATTGGTAATTTTTTCCAGGACAGGAAGGTGAACATATGTAAATCAAAAATATGCTTTGTTCTCTTGTGGTTACTTCACAGAGAAAGCTGTTAAATGTGGTGTATTGCTTTGTTGTACAAATTGTTATTTCTTCTATCCTTTTAGGAGACTTTCTATTTGGATGCACTTGTAGATGTTCACATTTATAGGCTGGCCACTCATTCCTGTAGCATTGTTCTCCTCCATGTACAATGACAACAGTTGTGCAGATCATTTTTTATTATAGTAATGGTGCATTTTGAGAGAGAGGATGTGACAGGACAAGTTCTCTTTCCAACAATGTGAGTAAGAACATTTGGTGAAATGCAACACCACACAAATGCTAATACAAGCTTGGGTTTTTAAAAAAAGAATAGGTGTTGGAGATTAATTCCTGATTTCCTTCAACAGGAAAAGATGTTGGAGATTATTTCTTTAATAAACTATGGTAAGCACCTGAAAGCAGTCTTCTGACATTTGAAGATCTTGCTAACATGTCACAAATCAGCAAGAGTGCTTATAGTATATGAATTTAGACTTAAGGTAAGTCAGTCTACAAAGTTTGTAAAAAGACCTGTCATATTCCGTAAGCACCTGCATTGTTTAAAATTTTCTTGCTGGTGTAACCAACAATAGAATTAGAACAAGAAATAAAAAGTTATTAAAAGTGGAAAAACAAAACAAAACAAAAAACAAACAAAAACAAACAAACAAAAAAACTTAACATGAAGTTTGACAATGTATTGCAAGTATGCCTTGTGGAGACATAAAGAGCAGACGTGGAAGTAAAAAAAAGATGAACTGAGTGAGACGAACATTGCTAATGAGTGATAGAGAATGTTACAAACATGGTAGCTTAGATAACATCTAAGCTAAAGAGGTTCTTTTTAAAAGACAGAGTTGTTGGTGAAATACAATTGAAACTTACAATTCTGTCATTGTCCAAAAAGGAGGCTCAAAATGATCTAAAGCATCTGACACTTCCCCTAAATACTTTTTCAAAAAACTGATGTCTTTTGTTGTGCTCACAACCACCTTCTACATGAATTTCTTTATTCTTTCACTCAGAAAAGGAAAGCTATTGTTCTCTTTCTTCCTCCCCAACCATGACTTTTCTTTTCTAAACAACAAACTAACAGATATAGCTAAAAATAAAAGTGAGCTGAAGATTGGAAAGATATTCTATTGTATCACTGTCTTGAATTTGCCTTCGAAACCACTCTTTTATTATGATAATACAGTTTGTATTGATAATATTCTGTGCTGAAACGTAGATGGCAATAGCATTTATGGATATGTTTGAACTGCTTTTTCTTTTTTTCCCAGCAATTCTCAAGCTTATGCCATAATTGCAAAAAATCATAGAATGATTAGTATAGGACACCTAGAGGCACAGCAGTTTGTTATGGATACTGGCTCTTCCAGAGCAATCACAACCCTCAGTTTTACCTAACATGTTCCATTTACCAGAGGTATGCCCACATCCATGACAACAGATATCCTGCCCATGTCTTCCAGTTTAATTAGAAGTGTCATTTTTGTTGTATTCAGAGAAAATTGTAATGAGTCTAATGCACGTCTAAAAGCATCATCTTCACAACAGAAAAAGAAATACGTCACTACCATAACAGGTCACCTATATCCTTGTTCTCCATATGATTTAATTGTAACTGCTACTCTTTGTTCAAGGTGCTGGAGGAGTTGTATCCACCAAGTCGGTGTTAGCAGGGTCTCCTGTCAGCACCATTAGCAGAGGAAATGTGAGTATGGACTTAATGTGAATAATGAGCATGCTGAAAAAAGCAACTCCAGCAAAGAGTGCCAGTGCTCCTGAAACATGTAACTTAATAGGCCTTTCAGTATTTCCATTAGAAATCCTGTTGGTGATACAAAGTTGGGAAACGTTATCAATACTGAGGCAGATTGGTGTGGCAGAGGAATAACTGGATGAGCTCAAGGAATGTAATAATACAGATGGAATGGCATTTAGTAGAACAATATGCCAGTTCTCAATATTGAGGGATTAACAGGTCCCACTGAACTGAGGGCTCAAATATCTAATCAATAATCTGATCCATACTGTTCTCACACCATGACAAAGGCAAGCAGAATACTAAGGATGTATTGGATGAAGTATATTTCTAGTACAGATAAAGAAACCTGACTATCATTTTGTAAGATCTCAGTGAGCTCTCACCTGGATCATTACATACAGTCATTGTGTATGGCCATGGCCACTAAAAAAAAGGCAATTTAAAGCAGGCATGGAGGAGTTGAGAGCTTATCATATACATGAAAGTCAAACAACACTGAGGGCATAATGTATTACTGTTGATTTCAACCACTGTTCATTCCTGACGTTCTGCCTATGTGTTTAAAGTACCAGTACTAACACAAACACTCATGTATGTAAATTACTCATACATGAGTCTGAAATTGGAAAATGTGTCTGTAAATGACTTCAGTGATTACTAATATCACTTATGAGTTGCTGGGTTACCAGTTCACACATATTTGAATGAAATGATGTAAAGGCAGGGCTGTCATGTCAGATACAGCAAATGATAGATAATTTATGTCAAACATACACCAGCAAAAGCGTCATCTATACTAGTTCATCATCTTGCTACAGAGCTGCAGAACTCCAATTTGGAACCAGAAGCCATGTATTTACATGTATTTACTGTATATTTTCTATTAACTCTATGTTTAAATTTATAGAATCATTTAGGTTGGAAAAGACAGTTAAGATCAGTACGTCCAACCAACAGCCATTCAAACAACATGGTCCCATGCTTTAGAGAAAAACTGTCTTACACTTATATGAGTCATATGAGCAAACTCCTTCAAAACTTTCATTCCCAAGCAGTTTTATTGATGCTGATGTCACAAACCAACACCTTAGGTAACAGGTAGCCATATAATGGCAAAAAATATCTAATGCAGGTGCTACACTCCTCATTTTACAGCACTAAGGTCACAGAGTCACTGTACTCAAAGTGCCTACAATGCTATGTCATATTCAGTCCGAACCTCCAAGCAGCATAATGAAATATATATGCAAACCCTTTTTTTCCTTTCCCAGTCTTCTTTGAAGTTGATTTTGATCAACAGGAAACATATTTTTTTGGCACATAAAGTCTCAGCATGGACAGCATACCTAGTCATTAGCTCTCCTGCTGCTGAGGAGCACAAGTATAGTCATGCGTGCTACGTAAACTTCATACGCAAGGCTTACACAAGCCCTTCAGTTTAAGGGCTGATGACAAAGTAACTCAAATCAAAACATTTTGTGTACTTCCTAAAATTCTAGTTCTCAGAGTAATTCCATTCTTCTCAAAAAAAATGACAGAATGCCCTCAGAATATAAATGACTTTTAAAGACTTTTTACAAAGCTTGACATTAAGGCTATTGAATGCAATGGTCAAAATAGACTGTCATTTCCATAACCTTCCTCCATACGCTTACCAAATCCCCTAAAATAAATATAACTGCTGTACCAAATCAATTATTACTACCTGAACATCACATATACAATATGTGGAGTTTATACTTAGGGAGTTTATACTTCCAAAAATGACAGCTTTAACTCATACATTGGTTAACTAGCTTTTCTAAAATAATATTTCTGCTTCATGACATGGTTAACTGGAATAACTAAAATTGACTCAGATTTCTGTCACATAAAACAGAAATCCCAGATGTTTAAAAATGGAAAACTTTACCAAATGTTTACTTTATACACTTCACATATTCCCATGTGACTAAAGAACTGTGCAAGAAGCACTCTCTGACTATTAAATTCTTCTCAGTTTTTGACATCTCAACCCTCAGGTGACCAAGACTATCAGTTTACTGAAAGGGCAACAACTGTTGAGTCTTACATATTCACAAAGACACAAATCATTACTCCAAAGAGCCAAATAATTTTAAAATGCATTTATCATACTAAGTATTTTTTAATGAAGATGCCATTCAACAGTAACTTTTTTTCTTAAAATACAAGAATGTAAACGGGAAAAATAGCTAGTTATTAACTGAATAATTCAAAAGAACATTGAAAACAGTAATTTTTCTTGTGTAAATGGATGGTGATATTTAGATTTATTTATTTATTTTATTATGGTAGGGTTTCTAAGCACATAATGCTCTGCAAAACATGGTAAGAATTAACAAAAGACACTTGGCTGTTCGATAACATGACAGACTTCTCTGATTTTACACAGATGAAACAGCCTGGTGATCTTTTTTATGACAGTCCTTCCCTCCTGCTGATTCACAGCTTCTAAGTACTTGGCAAAGGGCAGCTTTCAAATTTCCTCCCAGGATGCTATTCCAACTCCTTCTGTCCCAGCAAACACCCTTCACATTTCATTACTAAGCCACGGATGTTTGTGTTTATGTGATGAAAAAGGAAAGGAGAAGGAACCAGGGAAAAAAGGAAGAAAAAGGACAAGAAAACAGAAAGCACAGAATACACAATCCTGGTGCTGCTCTCTGCCTTCAGGCACAGCCCCGAGCAAGGAGTAACACTGGGATGCATTTTGCAGATGACAGAGCTGTGTATAAGACTGCTTCTTCTGCATCTCCCCATTGCTCCAGGGATATGCAGTTCGCCTTTGGCACACCTAGTGCGGTGCACCATCACCCACTGGTCCAGCAGTGCTGGACTGATGCAACACAGCGGGGCAAAGCAGGGCTCCAGCCTCCTCACTCTTTGCGTGTAGCAAATGCTGGGCTGTGGTAGAACAAGTTTTTCCTACTCAACTCATGCAATACACAGTGTGTATGCACACCCTGATTAAATAATAACAATAAAGCAATCTGAAGAACCCTGATTGCCTCTAAAGCTTTCCTGTGTGTGACCTCTCCATTTTGAAGAAATGACCTGCTCCACAGACTATTTGCAGAAGTCACTGATCCTACGTCAGTACTGCCATCCTCTATACAACTAACAGGCAAACTGAATGCAAGTCAAAGAACATGTTAAATACAGTTAAATATTTTTCCATTGGCTGATAAACAAAGCCAGTAGTTAGGCTAACTTATGAGATGGCAAATGCTATTCATACTTCCCACTTTATATTCCTGTTCTAATCAGGCAATTTTTTTTAAGCACATTAGAGCAGGTCTGTGCTGTACAAAGGGGCTCGGGTAGATCTGAAGGCAACAGAATCCACATGAGCCCACAGAGTTGTACAGATGCAGCAGTGCACGCTGTGCTGATAGATTGATACTCTGACTGCGGATGTGCCACTATGCAGCATTGTGCCACACCATGTGCACTGCACTGGAGCACCCAGCACTAACCAGCTGTGGCTCACCACTTGTACCATATGTAGGTAAATCTCACCCATGCAGACTTTGGGCAAAGTCTTTCAAGAAAAGGGTTTCATCTTCTTGTTATTCTCTTTCACTTACCTATATGGCTCAAGGCAGCCTTCTTCAAAGCCACCTTGTTCTTTGGTGGCTGAACAAGAAGCTGTGGACCATAAAAGGCAGCACTCTTATTAGCGGCAAGGGATGCAACTATGTGTAAGCAGATACAAGAGTTTATATTTTTGCAATTTAGTTCCTCAGTTACACGCATGCAGCAAAGACCTGTAAAGCACACAGAGCTAAAATGTCTAAATAGACCACCAGGTGCCACTTGATGCTTTCTGAATGCTGGCTCTTTTCCTTTGGGTGATGTGTTTTACTAGTCATGAATGAGGTCTTCATTATGCCAAATTCTTTATGAATGCAGAACAAGAAGTATTCCCAGATGCAAAGAGTTACAATCCTAGGAATATGACTCTCACACAGGGAAAGGGCATTTCTGTTGATTATCATGGATCGAATATGTCAATTCAGATGTGGAATGTCCCAAAACTTTAACTAGTATTAGTATAGAGTTGACTTTCATTCAGATAAGAATCCATTTTCATAAGCAGTTCCAGTGGACAACAGAAATGTCTTTAGTCTTCATAAAAATCTACAAAAGCTGTGTAACCTTCAGCCCCACCTGCTGGTACCTAATCTATAAACAAACAGAGAGAGTTACCCTTTTGTACTACTAAAGGTCTTACACGCGACCACGCCAAACTCACTCAGACTCATTTGGAGTTGGTTTTCTTTCTTGTCCTTAAGAGATTTAGCTTCACCCCCAAACAAATATGTGTATTGGGTTTACATGGCAAGGTTTTGGTAGTGGGGGGCTGGCTGCAGGGGTGGCCTCTGTGAAAAGAACCCAGAAGCTGCACCATGTTAGATAAGGGCCAGTTTCACCCACCTCTAGAGGGACCCGCTTCTGGCCAGAGCCGAGCCAGTAAGTGATGTTGTTTGCGCCTTTGTGAGAGCAGATTTAAGAGATGGAGAAGAAAAAAAAAAACTTCTGTGACAAAGCAGCTTGGGGGAAAGAGAGGAGTGAGCACCAGCTCTGCAGCCCCCAGGTGAGTGCAGCAGGAGGGCAGGAGGTGCTGCAGGCAGGCAGCAGCAGTTCCCCTGCGGGCTGTGCAGGGAGAGGCCCCTGGTGGAGCAGGCTGTCCCCCTGCAGCCCATGGGTCCCACACGGAGCAGATCTCCATGCTGCAGCCCCCCCATGGGTGGAGGAGCCCCCGGTGGAGCAGGTGGATGTGGCCTGGAGGAGGCTGAGGCCCATGGAGAGCCCCCGCAGGAGCAGGCCCCGGGCCGGAGCTGCAGCCCGTGGAGAGGAGCCCCCGCAGGAGCAGGGGGTGTGGGGGGAGCTGGCACCCACCCATGGGGGACCTGAGCTGGAGCAGTTTGCTGCTGGGGGATGGATGGACCCTGTGGGATGGAGCCGTGTGGGAGCAGTTCCTGAAGAGCTGCTGCCTGTGGGCAGCCCTCGCCTGCTCAGTTCAGGACGGACGGCATCCCGTGGGAGAGACTCCAGGGGGAGCAGGGTCAGAGAGGAACCCTGAAGGAGGAAAGGAGATGAAGCGTCAGGGACTGACCGCAGCCCCTAGTCCCTGTTCCCCTGCACCACTCAGGAGGAGGTAGAAGAGGCTGGGTGGGATGAAGGTGATTTTACTTGACTTTTAGTTCTCACTGCTCTAGTCTGTTAGTAATGGCTAATAAATTACATTAATCTCCCTAGTCTATGTCTATTTTGCTGGTGATGGTAGTTGTTGAGTGATCTCCCTGTCATCTCAGCCCTTGAGCCCTTTGGATTGTATTTTCTCCCCCTTTCCGTTTGAGGATGGGGAGTGAGAGAACGGTTGTGGTTGACCTCAGCTACCCAGCTGGGTAAAACACCCATAATACATTTGTAACACACAATTGAATTTAAGAAAATCAAGGACTGCAAATGACTCAGATGGTGTGTTGCTATTGTCTATATTGTTAAGTTCTCATTTCTCTTTGACTTATCTCTCCTGGTCTATCATTTTGATGATTCTGCTCCGCTCAATCTTTGCTTTTGGTATAGTTCCTGACTAAAATTGTGCCAGATGATTTAAATGCTCTTGTGGCATTACTGGTGAAAGAAAACACATCGCTCCCATTTCAGATAGCCACATCACTGCTGACTGTCAAATCCAGTAAGTCCCTACTGAAGTGCAGCCAAAAATCTAGCTTCTGTCTAAAAGAATAGCAGAGGGAATGCTGAAATAATTGGGTGTTCATCCACAAGCCTAAGAAGGAATGTATACATTTCCCTGTGGGATTAAACAGACTATGATTTTAGTTTTTTTTATTTATTTATTTATTTTTATTTTTTATTATTATTATTACTACTTAATGTAGCGTTTGAAATACCTTGATAAACATGAAGACCTAACTGAACAACCATTACATTTCTGATACTAGCTAGTGTATTCAGGAAATATGTAATTCTTATGGCTCGTCTAATATAAGTACTCATCTTTTCTATGCACTCTGCTTTTTATGAAAAGCAACAGCTTCATCTTTTACAAAAAAAAAAAAAAAAAAAAAAAAAAATTATATATATTCATTTTCTTCTGAAGATAGTTATGGAAGTCTGGAATTTCATTTGCTTCAGGAAGTTCTATTATATTACTCAGTGATTTTAATTGGAAATTTTAAGCTGATTCACTATATACATCTAATTATTTTAAAATGAAAAATGCATGCAATTCTAGTGCAGAAAATTACTGTTTCTATTTAACAGAAGCCTGTGATCAGTATGATTTACTTTCTCTCTCTTAAAAATTTTAGTACTTAAGAAGTTAATGACAGAAATGGGAAATGGCTAAAAAATAACTCTAGCATAGCTGTCATCAAAGAAGTGTATTTTAACCCTCTAATTTGGAAGCATAAGCATTTGAAACCTGTTGGTCTTTGTGACCAGAAAACAATCTCTTCAGGTACAAATCTCAAAACTATTTGTTTTGTCCATTTGTCCAGCAATCTTGGTTTTATTTGGATTTACTAACACTGGTCACAGGGAGGGAGGTGATTGAAATAAACAGGAGAAAGTTTGTTCTGTTGGATTTGTCAAAGGTTATATTCCTCTCTTCTTCATTCAAATACATCATTTCACTAATTTTATTAAAATTCTTAAGAACACTTCCCTGATTCTTCTCCAACTAACCCATTGGAACACAGTATCATTACCAAAGTTGGGAGAAACAAACAGATAAAACCAAAACAAAATGTCTGTTCTACAGAGGAGAAGTGGAAAAAGCCTTTAATCTTATATTGAAAAGGACACTATATCTACACGTGCTTTCATAACCATCAAAGAAACCTCCTTCCTGTCACTAATCTTTCATATTGTTTCATTGCAAAGCTTGTTCCAAGTGACCACAGCACAAGCGTCACCAAAAATTTGTAACCTACTTAAATAAGTACTGGCTGTATCCTGATAAGATAAACAAACTCAAAAATACAGAAAACCTCGGAAAGGTAGCTCCATCTTGCTCAATCACCACATAAAACAGCTGCAGAATTGACCTGAAGTATGATTTAAAAAGTCAAGATTTTTGAGGATCATTTTTACAGATACAATAAGAGTTTTTATCAAGCAAAATAAAAATCGAGACAGTTTATGACATGCCACAGCCAACACTCACATCCAAAATGCACCTGTAACCTCCTTTTATTAGAAGAGTGAAAAGCAAGCAATACAGAGAGTTAGTAAAAAAAAATAAAACACAAGGAACACATCTCAAGCTTCCAAGGCCAACTGATACCAGTAATTATCATGTCTAGATACTTGAAATGTTACTGGTGCAGTGTGGCTTCATAGTATCATACTCAAATGCATCTCGTCTTTATTGTGTTTTTGCTCTCTGTTTTACAGCTATTCAACTTATTTCCATTTTTCCATTCTTTTTTCTTAAGCTAAAATAGTATTATTTTAATGCCTTTTTTTTTTTTTAAATCAGCGAGTTAGATGGATGCTCACAAACTATAAAGTATAAATGGCTACGGAAAGTGCTAGCAAAACTTTACTTTCTTGCATGCCCTTGTCATAAGTCATGCAGCAACTAAAGCTTTGCACAATTCATGCCTATAAAAGAAAATAGAGGGAAAGAGCAGCCTTTAAGGTTCTGTTCTCTGTGAAAAACCTGGGGCTGGTAGAATTTTTTAATAGTTCCAGCTGATAGAAATCAGAGGCAGTCCAAAGATGCCCAAAACCCAATCTCTGGTTTTCAACCAGAAGCAAAGAGGGCTCCTTCTTAAAACAGCAACAGCTGACAGAAGGCTACGGAGAAAAAAAAAAAAAAAAGAAAAAAAAAGAAAAGCATAAATAACTGTAGGTTATTTAACCTCTATGGTTCATTTTCTCCAGTTCTCATCTATAACTATTTCTGCAATGGCATTCTGCTATTTTTTTTTCAGATCTGGATAAAAGTGTTCACATATGCAAGATCTATCTTCCCTTTGTTTTACTCTCACAGTAAATAATGTCCACCTAAAATCTTATGATAATCTGAGATGTTAAAAGCATGAGGGTAAGCAAAGACTGTTGCATTTCCTTAACACCCTTCCACAAAAGCCAGGTAAGAGAAGTACAAATCTTTTAATCTGATTTATTTTTAGCTATAGCTTAAGACCAGGCTTTTTCATCTTTAAAAGGAAATAAAACTTAATTTAAACTGTTTAAAGAATTGACCAAATTAATGTAGAGTTACTAGAAGATGGAATCCCTTCCTTAGTTTTTGCATGCTGGAAGCATTATGTAAGATTATTTCTTTCTCAATGTTCCATACAGCTTTCTTAATACTATTTAAGCACAAGACACCTGAAATATTTTGAAAATGGTGGCTATAGAAAAATGCACAGATCCTCATCTTCCTTCAGTAGCACACATATTCTGCAATTAGAGCACAAATGTAAGTCAGGGTCCCACAACCAATTAACTCATTTAAGTTTGAATCCCCTCCTGACAATTCTGACCCTACACTTATAAAATTGTTTAGAGATCTGTCTTCACAAAAACACTCTTGGTGTCAACTGCTGGTTAGTATTCTTTTTATGTTCTAAAGGAGCTATGCAGGGTGTTCTTTTTTGGTGGTGGTGGTGGTTTCGCTTCTTTTTTTCCTTTTTTTTTTTTTTTTTTTTTTTTGGGGTGGGGGGGAGGAGAAGAGAATGAGGGAGGTCTGCAGTCAGTACTTACAAACAAGCAAACATGTTTTACTGGTGTCGACTAATGACCATCGTTTGGCCTTAGCCTGCAGATCAGTGCCTCAAACTACCTACATTTACCACTCATCACAACTTTCTCCAGAGATGCTTTTCCCCTGCAGGATAAATTGGACCTGACTAATGCTGCTTAACACAAAATCACATTTCTCTCTCTTTCTCTCTTGAAACACATTCTAGTATTCAGTGAGTTCATTGAATCATTACACATGGTCATCTAAACATTCATGGATATTGCCTAAGGTAAATACTTTTCTAGAAGTCAGCCCAATTAAATGATCCACCAGACATTTTTTTATTTTTTTTTTTTAAGGCTAATGATACTGTCATGATCTGCCTGCAAAAATTACCCAGCTTTTCAGTTCTGCTTAACATAACATTTGTACTGACAGTGTTAAAAAGATTTTTTTTTTTTTAATTTCCACCCTTTTTTTCCCAAATGACTTATACTTTGGTCTTTAGGAACTAAATCTGAAAAGCCCTCTCAGCTGACTACGTGACTTGTCCCAAAGCTACAGTCCCCTTATTATCCAGATTAGTTTGGAGTAATTACAGAGCATACCAGATCAAGGAATCTGAATTTCCTTTCCTTGGAAACCCAGCCAAAGAAAAAGGCCATGGCAGCATGAAGGGTATGTGGGTCTCAGACCTTCAGCCAAGTACAGTATATAGAATAATTCTTGCATATTCACTTGGGTCTGGGAGCTCATAAGTCCCCATGTTCCTTGAATCTCTCTTTCTGGAGAAGGGATGGCATACCCTTCCCTCTTAAAGAAAAACAGGCACTAGCGCTTAAGACTGAAATTAATTAGTTTATTCACCAAAATCTCTACAACAGATTCTGCAGTAACAGATGGAAACATCCAATTAGTTGATTTAAACACTTTTTAGGGAAAAGTTGCCCCTTTTCGCTACTTCTCTCATGTATTTGCACCCCCCATGGACAGACAGAAGAGCTCTTCCTGATGCATGCCAGAATTTCTGGACAGAAGAGGTCTGAATAAAGGTGAATTAAGATTTGAGCCCTAATCTTCAACTTCTAGAAGCATGCTAACTGTGTTAATGCACTCCCTTAAAGTCTTCATTTCCTCCCAGTACATGAAGGATCCTTAGTTACAAAAGCTTACATAGTGCAACAAATAATACTGCAATACAAACCAGTATTACTTTGCTTGCCACTTGATTCTAAAAAGCGTGAAAGTGAGAACCATCACTGGCTGATGTTCTGCCAATTTTTTTCCTTAATGGCATCTCTAAGACACTACCTTTCTTATCCAGTGGCATAGCTAATCATCACAAGGTCTCATTCTTCTTGAATTTGTATTAATTTGTCATCTTTCACTCATGCTTTCAGAAATTGAATAGATGGTGACTTTCTGAATACTGCTGTGAAGCATTACACAAGCAGTTTGCTTTAACTAAGATCACTGCTATATTTTCTCGCCCTTTCCTATCACACCCAACCTATGTCACTTTGTACTTTCAAAGCTCTTGGAAAGGATCTCTTGTAATGTATCATCTCTTACCCAGTAACAAGAAGTCTAGCTGAACCTTCCATGTATTTGAAAATTCATTTCCAAATCAGCTTGTGTTTCATTCTCTCCCACACTGCCCTTTAGCCTTGCAAAGGTATTTTTGAGAAGTTCAGCAAAGCTGCCTTTCATCTTTTCTAAACGTATTTGTAAAACTCCCCTTGTCACACCAGACCTTTAGTCATACCAGACTAGCAGTATAGCCATTTGGACCAGGATTAGGCTCCTCCTGTGATCAGCCAGCATTTTCTCCCATCCTTAGGCTGCAGCATTGTGTTTTGTTCTGTTTTTCTTTTTTTGTGTAGTTATCTACATACATGCTACAATGCAGAGGTGCCAACTGAGGCATCCCTACTAACTGTGAGAGAAAAAGTATTTAAAACCAATGAGACTTACCCAGCCATGGTCTTCAAAGACTGGTCACTAAGCCTTGTACTATGGCACTGGTTCTGCTGCAATGCAATACATCTTACAAATAAAGAGTACTACCTACCCCACTTATTAACAGTAATATTTTCAAAGCAATTTCATGCACTATATTTGAAATTATAGGAACAGTAGTAGGGTAGATGCATAACTGGAAATCAAGCCAGTGGCTTGAAAAATAAACCAGAGTTGCGTTATTACTGCAGGCAAATGCACTAAATAGGAGTAAGAGGAATCAACAACTGAACTGTTCTGTCAAATATTCTTAGCAACCTCCACACATTATGTCACTAGTGCCGTATCAGCAGTATTGTTACCATTTCAGAACTGTAATGAAAAAGTTAACAAAGACAAGGACACCCTTAATTTGGGATTTTCACAGAGGTACATTCGGCTGGTAGAGAGTCTTTGTTGTAGCATTAGAGGAAAATAGAGGAATATGAGCATTGACACTGAACATAATTCTAGGTTGATGACTTGTGTGATAAAGAGTGAAATACTTAGTCTCAGAATACATTTTCCAGAATCCACAACATTGCAAGATTGTGCCTTTCTTGTTCTAAATTCTACTGAGCACTCTCAATTTATAATGAAGGCAATCAAAGGCAGTGAAAACTTCCCAGAACTGCTCAGCTTATTCAACCTACATTTATTCGTTTTTTAAGTAAAAGAAACATTTCATATGGAAGTAAGAGAAATATAACACATGATCAATGGCCAGCAATCAAGACTTTAATTTATGCATTTTTTTTTTCTTACACAATTTCCATATACTGATCAGCTCTGTTTATACATAGCTTTTGTTAATAAATCAGTGCAAGGTACATTCATTTTACTGGCTAATTTGCTCAGAACTAATTCCTTGAAGCAGAGCCCAGTGAACTGAAGAGCCTATAGTTTTTAAGAAAAATATAACATCTCTTCCCATTAGTTTTAAAGATCAGCTGCTTTATTATACAAAATATTTAATTTCTTACTACAGCCAGGAAACAGGGAAGTTTTAAATTAGATAATTAATTATTAGAAAATGTCTGGTCTAGACCCAGAGTGTAACCAAATGAATCACCAATTCAGTTCATTTTAATTTCTTCCCTTAACACACATATCAGCAGAATTGTTAAACTCTTTGCATGAACACTGTATCTTAGATCTATAAATCTCATCATCTTAGCTGGAGTTTTCTATCTGAGATCTCTCGTGCCAAATCCAGATTGCATTTTAAAATGCAGACTCATAACTTCATTCCAATATACTTGAAATAGATGTTTTGCTGTCACTATCTGGAGATTGGACATTTCCATTACTACTATCTCAAGGAGGAAAATGTTCAAGGCGGATCTCTATGTACTGTCAACCATTTTTTTTCATCTCTATTTCATAAACAAACATAAAAGGAAGTTAATAATGGAAGTAAATTTTTCTTTTTGGGTTCTTACTGCCAGCCCACTCAGACACAAAACTATAAAATGAAAACTGCAAAAGAAAAGAAAAAAAAATAGCACTGGAAATCACAGCTTGTTTAATGCAGTTTAGACTTGTTTATTAATTATAAGCAACAATTACAAAGTAAATAAGGAAACAACAACAAAAAAAAACAACAAAAACAACAACAACAAAAAAGCAGATGTACTCTGTAAATGATCTTAAGATTTTATATTTGCTAGTATTCCCATAAAATACAATCCCAATCTTTACATAAAGGGAAAAAAAAAAAAAAAAAAAGATAACAACAGAAGATAACAAGATATAACAAGAAAGACAACAACAAAAGTGTCTGAATCTCACACAGCTAGTCAGTATGGGGCTTACAAGGGGCGTAAGTCTTCATGTTGACCATCCAGGAAGGGTCATAGCTTCAGAGAAGATAACTTTCATTCTCCTGCCATGCAGTACTGTGAAGAGTCCATCTTCATTCTCCTTGACACTCTTGCTGCAAGCGCTGGGGCTGCCACTGGACCTCCAAAACATCCCCTTGTAGGGGGATGTCTCCAGCCCTGACTAGTGTGGTGGTGTCCCCTGACCTCACCCTGGTTTATCCAGAACTGAACTGGGGATCAGCTCTCCCTCCCCATGGCAGGACTTTTCACTTGTCCTTTTTTATGGCTCCTGATATCCCATTCATCCAGTCTGGTTTCTCTGAGTGACAGACCTGTCCTCGAGTGCATACATGGGCTGCCCCAGTTTGGTGTTACCTGCACTCTCAAGTGGAAAGCACTCGCTCCATCCCCTCCTTGAGGTCACTGATAAAGATCAAAAATGGCAGAGGTCCCAGATATGTCCCCTCAGTGTCAATATGGCTCAACTGACCACTGCCCTCTAAGCGCCATCATCCAACCAGTTTTTACCCATCCTGTTCTCTGTCCATCCAAACCATCATGGCCCATGTTGGATGTGAGAACAGCAACAGTGCCTTGCTACAGACCAGGTACATGACACGTCTCCCACCATCCACAAACCAGCCATTTCTTCCCATGAGGCCAACAGGTGGGCCACGTGTGATTTATCCCCATGCTGACAGTGCCCAGTCACCTTCTCCTCCAGGTGCTCCATGATATTCTTAGGAACAAAAGCCAGGCTGACCAACCTGGAATTTCCCAGATCATCTTTTTGAAAAAGAAGTGCAACACTTTCATTTCTTTGGTCTCTGAGGACCTCCCTGGATCTCCACAACCTCCCAGAGTTTATAGAAGCATCACTCTGCATGGACATCAGACAGCTCTCACCACCCGCAGGCGCAGCCCATCTTGTTCTCTTGGCCCATGTCAAGTTGTTTCACATCTCCCTGACTTCTTGCTCACTCACTGCTGGTTATTTCTGTCCTTCACCCATCTCCCACAGAGATCTGGCAGACCTGGCTGTGGAGGATTGAGGCAAAGGCAGAGTTTAGTACCCCTGTTTTCCACAGTTCATTTGAAAGTGGTCCTCTATATTTCCCTCCTCCCTTGCAGTGAAGGACTTGAGTTGGCTTCTTGGAGTCTTTACAAGACACTGCTAAAATTGTGTTTGTTCTCCCCCATACTCATTCCTGCAGCCTGAGACTGGGGAAGCAGCATCATTTCTCAGTACTCTTCTTCTGGACCAAGGTCACTGAGATGTACCACAGTGGTTGGTCCTGCCCACACCAGGGGCAATCTTGTCTGGCATATAATCATAAATGAATCATGTTCCCCCAAGAGTAAATGACCACTTATAACATCTATATTTGACAGACAGAGGTTTTCATTTCAGGTGCACACACTGTGCACAACTTACTGTAAAGTTTACTGCAAAGGGATGACTTCACCATTTAGTATTGCAAAAAGTTGATAGGTGATTCATACAATGCTGGCAAGCAACTCAAATTAAGGGCCCCGTATCATACCATAAAAAGACCTGCAGCAATTAGGGCACAAACACACCTAGTGCAGTGCTGGCAGTTTTTCCTCTATGTTTTTGCCTGAGAGAGAAAGGAGTCCAAACCAGAAAATGCAATAAAACAAAGCAAAATCTCAGAGAGGTTTTAGCCCATTCTGCAATGAGCTCTACTGCAGCTCTTTCTTGAAGGTTCTGTGAAACCATATAAACCTCAAATTTACCAACACTAATAATAAACCTACATATAGGATTTGAAGATTTAATTACCTGATTTGAACATAAAGAGACAGCTTGCAATACAAGTAAAGGTTTTGCCAAACACTGCCATTAATTTAGGGGAAGCATTGGTGTAAAGTTATTCCACTGTATTCACAGGAGGTGTCCCAGGGTTACTAAAGCTGAGAGAAGCCACGAAAATCCAGATTCCTGAAAGAGTTAAATGTGAAGAGCAACCTACTTTCAACATCAAACTTGGATTAATATCTACCAGGGTCCTCGGTCTTTGAAGCATCAACTGAAAAAACAGAAATCCATAAGCTCAAGTCCATTCAATGATAGGGAAAATGAAAAATGTATTTAAAAAAAAAAAATAAAAAGGATAAAATAATAGTCCAGAGAAGAGAAGTGGTTTAAGGTACAATATAAACCTTAAATGTGAAAAACACTTTGAAATAACACTGCGTTTGACAAAGTGAAGCCTTTTTGTCTGCATTTTCTGCCCTAACTGTACTGCAATTGTGGCTGACTCTAGACCTTGGCCATTATCGCATGTAACACTGATAATTTTTAGATCTATTAGAAAGATTTCAATTTATCACAAGAGTTCCAGGAAAACGGAAGGAAAAAAAAGCGTGGAAACCCTTTGTGCAGAGGAAGAAAGTAGGACCTCATAAAAGCCAGGCTTGAAGAAACAAAAAGCCCAGGCAAACAAACAAGAGACCTGCACCTGTCTCTTCCCACAAACATAAATACACACCTCTTTACTCTTCTAGGCAACAGTAAAAATTCTGAGTAGTTAGTGATAAACAAACTAGGTCACTACAGAGATACCAAGGATAAATATAGTAATTTCTAATGCAGGGAAATGCTCCCAGAAAAAAAAATAAAATAAAATAAAATAAAATTGGAAAGCCTAAAATGGCTGTACTGAATGCAGAAACCTTTTTTTCTTTACAAATGTCATTACCATTATTCACTTTTTGGTGAACATTGCGGAACATAAATACTACATAAAGATCTGCCTTGTGTCAGTGCTTACAGATCTGCTAGAATAAGTCAAAAGCCACCACAAACACTGCAGGGCCATACAATAATACCCCATCCTCTCCTGCCAATACATTTATTTTACAATTTACACCACTGCAGCATATTCAAAGACTGACCACCTATGAGTGATCCTGTATATACAGGATCATATAGCAACATCTGCACACTGGCAACATACCACACAGACATGATTTCTTTTGAATGCTCATTCCCATCAGGAAAATAAGGTCTGTACTCTGCCCTAAAGAGGCTAAAGACTAAGTACTCTCCCTTTCCACCCTGACGGCAACAGCAAGCACTTTGCACAGGATCATCCTTCCCTGGTAGAGCATCTCTGTCCCTACGTTGTGGCCTTCAGGCTGCTCTCCAGAGCTCAGCCTCCAGGAACAGCCTACATGGCTGAAGAGCAGAGATATGATGCAGCATTATTGCACTGCTTGGGGAAGGTATGAGCCTAAAGAAGTTAGTATTTTATTTTTAAACTACATCAATTTAGAAGAAGCACCGCCTATAAAGTCAGTTTCAGCAGATATACACTACAGATTGTAATCTACTGGAACAGTAATTTTATGTCTTTTATGCTGTTCTCTTTCAAAGAACAGATGTAATATGTCTAAAATCTTCAGTAATTTTACTGCTATATCTTAACAGGAAAATGGGCAGAACAAAACTATACCCGTTCTGAAGCTGCTTTTTCTACAGAAAATCTGTTCTGAGATCCTATATTAAAGGCTTTTAAAAATTATTCCAACTGTTACAAAATACATATACCATGCCATAAACAGACTGGGCATTTGCAATTTGAATTTTAAAAGCTTCTAACACCTCATTTTGAAAATGGAAAAGAAATGAGAATCTCTTGCATATACAGTAATAAAGCAGGAACACCAAAATAACTCCAGCTAAGAGTTTTCCTGAAACAGCAATTCTAGAAGATTACCTGTTTGTGAGATCTGTGCAAGTCTTTGGGTAAATATCACTAGCATGCTAACACCACACACACACTGTAAAATCCATGTGCAACCAGCTGCAATATTTGCAGTGCAGAGGCTTACGTTACAAGAGACCTAACATCCAGGCTCTAGATAAGTAGATGTAAGACATCAAATTTCATTATTTTTCTTGAAAGTAGATGCCTTTCAATATGATCTATTGACCTTCGTGTTCAGACTTCAGGGATGCTTTTTGTAGCATCTGGAAAGTGCAAACACTTCAAGAAAAGAGAAGGAGGGAAAAAAAAAAAAAAAAAAAAAAAAAGAAAAGAATGAGAAAGAAAAAAAACCTTGATGTGACACAAGAGACAAAAAAAAAAAAAAAATTGCTATGGAAGATGTTGGCATAAAACATTAAGAATATCTGCCAGATTAGAAGATCTACAGGGTGAAAGAATACCTTCCTGAACCTCCAAAAACATGCAAGAAAAAAACTTCCTTTATGCCTTGCTACAGTTCTTCAGCTTGGAAAATGGTGCTGCCCAGTTCAGAAAACTGTATGTAATATGTAATCTGATTATAAATATGTAAATATGTAATCTGATTAATCTTTATCTCAGTTAACTTGGGGCTCAGTTTTGGGTTTTTCCTCCTTCTCTCCCCTGCCTTAAAAGTAAATGTTTAGTTGAGATTTAAGTCTCCTACTGGAAAAGAAAGTAGTTTACCTATACTTAATTATTTATTGCTTTCTACAGGAAAACATACAAAAACTTTCAAAACTTGTATACTAAAAAAAATTGTCAGCACACCAAATTGGTAAAAATTAATCAACCACTGGTTTCAGACCCCAGGAAGAGACACAGAGCTAGTGTGTAAGGTTGGGGCAAAGGGATGTTGCCACTGGGAATGGCACAGCACTTCATCAAGTCACGTACTCACTGAAGGATGCACTTTCGTCCAACCCAATGGCCAGACTCAACAGGCGTACATTCACATGAACTGCTACCAGAATAAATAACTGAAATATTTTAGGTCTACATTTTGAAGAGTTTCCCCATGGAATAACTGAAGCAAGTCATGGTTTACTCATTCATTTTGGCTGCTTCTCTCCCCCTGCTCAGGCTTCAGTTAGCCCAAACGGAGGAGCCAGAGCCACGTCTCCTCACCAGCAGCTTAAAGCAGTTTGCTTGCCCACGAACAAGCAAAGGGAGAGTCTGTCAGGGAGGCAGCTCCTCCTGACTGCTCTCTGTGGCCAGGGAGTGATCTTTATCCACAAGCTAAATAGTTTGTACATAGTAATTAGGGAAGAAAAACACTGTAATCTACTGTCATCAAAATAGCCTACCAGGAACATTTTTGTTAATCAGCACTTGATTGGCCCTGGGACAGTAAGGCAGCATGCCTCTGGGCTGGGAGGTGGCAGGAGAAACACAGAGCTTGCTCCTCTGCCTGCAGGAAGGTACTGCAAGTGCACACAGACAGGAACTCAACACATACTCACAGGTATGGTTTTTGTACCTGGTCTCTGCAGTAGGTTATATATAACTACATGCATGGGACAGGGAGGGAGCTTGGCATTTTCTGCCTAGGGTAGAGAAACAAACAAGCTTGTGTTACTGCTCGATATGGTTTAAGTTCACCTGTTTGGTACTGAAAAATGGACTTGGGACATTCACACAAACACTGATAGCCAGTAAGCACTCGCAGGGGCAGGTCCAGAAATCTCTTTCTCAGGAAAAAACACCAAAGCTGTCACTGAGAAAAGGATCTGTAATTTCCCTTGTAGAAAGAACGTCAGGACACATCCAGTGTCCAACAACACCATGACACTCACTGCTGTCTCCCACTTCCCATCACCTTTCATAGCACCTGCACTGGGCCTTGGCTACTCCTACCTCTAAGTCACCCAAAAAGCTGAACTATCAGAAAACCAGCATTGCAGAGAAATGCAGTCTTCTTTTGCTCTGTTTAAGATCGTCACCAGTGCTGAAATTACAGAAATTAGTGGCAAACAGCAACTAGAGGAGCTTGGCCACCAAACATCCAACAAAGTTTCTCAAATCAGCTGATGCTTAGCAGTAGCAAACTGCATGGAATGAGAAGACTAGACCTTGCTCCTCACCCCTCCAGAGGCCAAGCAGCAGCATCTCTACCCACATGTCAGAGCCACAACTTTTACTACCCTACTTTTACTCACACTCAGCACTGTAGCTGTATATTAGCACATAATTACCCAACCATAGTGAAGGATACTGAGGCACACTAGAGTAATAAGTGCTCTTGATGTGTGAAGTAATATAGATGTAGCCTTAATGTGCAGCCACTACATATTGCCAACCACGCTTTACTCAGCAGAATTCAGGGCTCTGACTCAGAATGCTGCTTTGATTTTTGACTACATTTTTTGAGACTACATTTCTGAGTACGTCTGACATTGCTTGAATTATTATTTTTTTTCTTTCCTGATCTCTGTCTGTCCACTGTGACTTCAGCAGCAGGCTGAATCAAAGATCTACCTTTCGGGAGGAGTTCAGTTAATTACAATGAAAAATGATAACTGTCATCCACAGGAACCACAGAGCGCAAGCATATGCATAAGGATGCAGGGTATGACAATGCAGCATTTCTAGAAGACAACATGCATCCAAACAAGTACACCAGATTAAATAGAAGCCTGGTGAAGGAAGCCGAGAGGTTAGAACAGGATGGGATTGATCACACCTAGGGAAATGAAAGTCATTATTAAAGAGGCTGGTTTTTATCCTGAAAGAATGCTTATAACTGATGCATCATTTTATATGAGGTCAGGAGGTAAGCCATAAAAGAGACATCTAAGAAATTAGACAAAAACATCATTAAAGAAATATCTGTAGAACGTACAATAGAAGAGAACTACTAGATCATTTTAGCTACTTCTCATGACAACAGCATATAATTTCCCCATCCACACTGTATACCATTCACTGTATTGATCTAATTTTTCCTTGGAATTGTTCAAATAAATGGATGTTCAGCGGTTTTTAAATAGTTATGGAATAGCATCTGAGAGCAATCGGCTACTAGATCTTCTTTTTTAACCTACAAAAGTCCTTGTAGGACAATCCAGTGCAATTCCTCACACAAGTGAGAAACCTGACAAGTTACGCAGCAAATGATGTTTTCTCCATCTCTGTTTTGAAAGCCCAAGCTGCCAAGGGTAAGAATAAGAAAACAAACAAACAAACAAACAAACAAAAAAAAACAGTCTCAAAATCCATGCCACTCTCTCAAAACACTCAAAACATAATACTTAGCTGGAAAAATGAAAACTGGCAAACAGATTAAAGTGGTACAGCCTATGGGACTGTAATAGAGAATAATCAGAGAGCAAGCCTGGATTAAAGGCAATGCTTGTGTGCAATGATATCCAGCAGGGACAGAGGCTGTCGTACATGAGGGAGAGATGGACAGAAAGATGCAAATGTTAAAACTAAAATAAATCAATGCTCTTTTATTTTCTATTTTTCACACACATGGCATATATAAGTCTTATCCAAAAGTATTTTCTAAATTGTCTGTTGTAGCTTTGCTGTTGTAGAAACCTACGGACATGAGTAATCACAGGGCAGAAATTACTGTTATTTACCCACTGCTGTCACAGCTCTCCATAATTATACAGGTTGACACAGCATCTTGACAATGATAGGAAAAAAGCAGTTTTTATAAAAATTTTGTCAGCCTCCCTACATAGAAGCGTGGCAAATAAAATTACTTCAGCTAAAAATTGGCAAAGCAATCATCTCTTTCAATTTTTTTTTCATCTATGTCAAAAAGTTGCCGTTAGGAGAACACTCAAAGACAAAAAAAAACAAAAACAAACAAAAAAAAAAAATGTCCTCTAGGCCTAAACAGTAGCTTTCTCCTTACAGAAGGGCCACAGTCTGGCTATGCACAAGTGCCTTGCGCTGTTTAAAACTGAAAACAACTGAGAAAAACAATGAGTTGCAAGGGAGCAGGACAGGAAGAAGGAAAAGAAGGCCGTTTGCAAAACACTGAAAAAATCCTGCTCCATAAGAGAACAAAATTGGAGACTCTCATTTTAAAACCTTGGCCTGAAACACTTCAGAGCTGACACAAACCCATGCTGTCCACAACCTTGCTTTCACCTTCAGTTTCCCACTCAGATGTACAAAGCTTCTGCCCAGGCTCCAAGCAAGGAGCAGATCTCCCTGTGCCTACTGACCATCCTCCATCTCCTGTTCCTCCCCACTGTCATCTTCATGCTCAGGTATACTGCTTAAAATACTGTGTCTCAAGTCCTGACTCCTGAAACTGTCCTTCTGCAGGCACAAGTGGTATTGTTAAGATATGCTGGGTTCTCCATGTGAACCATGCAGATGAATACTTTCCTCTGTATTTTCCTAACAACTTCCATTAAAGTCCTGTGACTTTGAGCCTTTGCCTACAAGTGGCCAAAACTGAAGTTTTGGGAGGTGAAGTGAAGAAAACAATCATGAGTCTCAAAAATAGTTTTAAATGTTTACTGCTTTTGCCAAATGCAATAGATTTTGCCTTGAACTATGGAGCTCTGCATCTAGAGTTCATGCAACAATGAAGTCTTATTTAACATTACCTAAACATTTTGAAAATGGTTTACAAAGTACCAGACTAGATGTGTGGCACATAAGTGAACATAATTCCACTGCACACTATCTGAAGAGGATGGATATGCCCACTATATATGTATGTAGCTATTATGCAGCATGCAAAATTAACTTTTCACGTGTGTTTCATAGGTTAGTGCATTCACTCACACACCACATGCTGCAATTATTAGCTAGGTTAGCTTGACTTTTTATTAGTGGACCATGGTCTATTTAATTTCTCAACTTCTTAAACTTAAAATAGAACATCAATGCTGTGACTGAAAGTAACACAGCTTGCTGATCAAAAGCCAACCAACCACCACCAGCAACAAAAGTGTTAAGTGTATTCCCATGATACTTTAACTGAGATCTTGCAAGATCCCAAACCACCTGCACATGACAGACATGCACAAATTCTGCACCTCTAAATTTCTGGGACCCTTAAGTAATATCCAGTGCCCAAGTTTGTGCTCAGAGTTTTTGTTTTCAGGTGGGCCAACGCACTGGTTGTGCATTAAGAAGTGCACAAAAGCTCCGTTGCTTTAGTGCTCTATACATACCACTAGGACATTAGGCTTATCCTACTGTCAGTACACACAGTGAGTAGCTCTTGCTCTAAAATAAGGTCTTGCACAAACCAAGTTCCCTACAGAGGAAACCTAGACCCATTATCAGTGATATAATGCACTGAAACTAGGCTCATGTTGGCTTTCCCCTTATTTCCTCATCTCACACCCTTTGAATTAAATATGTGTGTAGGTCCTCCATTAATTATATTACAGCATTTTCCAAGGTTTTTAAGTTTGCAAATGTTAAAGTACTTACAATACTTATTTGGGTTTAAATCTCATAAGTCATCTTTCATTTTCTAGTGTGCCGTTTGACTAATAAAAATGAAACTAATGTTCTCACCGTGCAAATGCTTTTAAAGTCAAAATAAATTAACAGCGTTTTGATCCTCAACACGTATTTTCAAACTTGAGGCAGCTAGGCCTCAGATATGCTACAAAGAAGCCCAGCATAATTTGTAATACAATGCAGATGGTTCTCTAAGACTTCAGATATGCTGTTGGCTCTGGGGCTTACATAAGTTTGAAATGTGTAAATACGTTTGTTTTTTTTTAAAAAAAGAGAGAGAGAGAGAAAAAACAGTATCATGCTGACTGCTATGAGGTTCACAATGAATTTGAGAATAACATATATTTGCTCTGACATTTGCAGTCTCTTTAAGCACTGCTTTTCCGCGGCCAGGTCCTGGTATCTTTACTTACATTGATGGGATATCTGGCTGCGAGTATGCCACGGCTGCTGTGTTGATAAGTGCTGTATAAATGGCTAGTTCAGGGCATAAAAATCAACATCCTAATGCAAAGCATTTGTCTTTTGAAATAACTTCCAAAGTGGATCACTTCCTTGATTTTCAGTTGGATGCCAACTGGAAAAATGGGAGAAGGATGAAAAATAATACAGTACCCCTTTTCACTACGCTATCACTGAAACACAGCTTTATATGAAATATATCCTTCGAAAGAAGATGTACAGGATTTAAGTAGGTATGGCAGAGAAAAACAAAGTTGGATACTTGAAAAAATAAAAAAATAAAAGAACATAAAAAAATAAAAGAAAATAAAAGAAAACACAACCAGCACTATTAAATCCAGTTATAAGAACGCAAGGCTTGACATCAAATTCTGTCCTAGGCTGACCAGACACGGACTGGATGAAAGAGAGTATCTGCCATATGCTTTCTGGAACAGTCATGGAAAATCAATTTGAATACAAATGTAATTTGTTAAAAGAACAGTGGAAATCATTATGCAGGGTCACACTGTCAGCAGTTTGTACAGAAGCAGATGCCATCCAAAAAGGCAAAGGTGTGTTCAGTAAAACAGGAATCTTGGTCTTTAAAAGTGTCTGTGATATTTTCAGTCTCTTGGCACAGTTGCATGTGAACAAACATATAGTTTACCTCTCTTGTTTCTCAGGATTTTTACTCATTGCAGCTCATTCTAGCTGCAGAAAGAGATTTTATAGACACTTCTAAGCCTCAGAGAGAGTGGAGGTTCCCACTGTAATGGAGAAAAGGCAATATTTATGAAACAGTTCCTTGAAAGTTCCAAAATATTTTATCTCAGGCTCACAGTCACAAATTCAAGAATGGTATTTGCTTGATTTCAGTAATGTCACTATCGCTTTTAGGCAAACAAAACCTAAAAACTCAGCAACAAGGAAAATGATAATATACGATATAATTTAAGGATCAGCTCCATGACAAAGACAACTCAGATGGTAAATCTTCCGAAGATCCTATTGCAAAACCATTCAATACATAGACATGGAATACATCGTACCATTACCACAGCTGATCAGTTTGCCCTGCTCCGTGAAGTAAATCTGGGGACTAAGACAGCCACCAGTTTTCAGTTATGTTTTCCCCACATTTGATCCCAATCTTCACTCACTGTTCCAAAAATCTATTGGCAATAATGTTCCTACAAAATGTTCCTATTTGTTCCTACAAAATGCACGGTGGAACTAAAGAACCTGCGCTACTTCTGCAGATGAGATGCCCTGTATCTGTTCCAGCTGAAATAATCTCCTGTAGTCTCTGTAGTCACTCTAGTAGTTAGTTACTGTCTGTCTGCTGCACGGTGGAACATCAGATTTGCTCTTGTTCTGATTTGATGAAGGAACAGCAACAAAAGCAAACGTGAACCTTTATGGCTGTTTAGAAATATAAAAGCATATCCCTCATTAAAAATGCAAGTGCATCTTTCTTGCAAGCCAGGGAGTAGAAGTCACTGCACCCTTGAAGCCTAGCTTCATCATATACATGCATACAAACACATCTCTGAAAATCAGACTCCTGTTTCAGTGCATGAGATTGCAAATTTGTCAGACCAGCCACAGAGAAGATAATTCCAGTCTTCCACTGGGATGACTTTCATGTTACTGGGATGACTTTCGTCCTCTCCTGCAACCCTTCCCCCATCCCTCTCTCCCATTTTTTAAAGTAAAAAAAAAGATGATTTGCTGATATACTATGCATGTGTTCCAAACGCAAAAAGCAAAAAAAGGTTTTTAAGATGTGATAAATTGACCGGAATTTGATCTCCATCATTACTCTTCAGTGCTCCAACAAACAAACAATTGGTATTTTCTATTTGACGGCAGACTTGAAACACAAGTCTGTAATGAACTGTATAATTTAACTTTGATCTGCAGTTGGAATTTACCCCTGAAGAAAGCAAGAAAGAACTGACCACTGCACAGATGACATTACCATAGGTTTTCATTATACATTCATTATACTCCATTATGTGAACAGACTCATCAGGAAGTAATATTCAAACGATGCACAAAAAGTTTTGCACCGTTCAAAAACTGCTCTCCGATGAGTTTCTTAGTTACAATGCCTAGAGTCTACATAAATTGAGAAGACCTATTAAAAGTAAACATTATGACAGCGAGCAAAATTAAGCCACTATATCAGACTTGTCAAGCAGCATTTTATTCTGCTTCAGCATTAAAAGACTGTATAATTTTCTTCTGTCCCATTTTGAAACCCAAGGACAAACCCTTAACTGAACAATCACAGCCCAAGCAGGAACAGAACAAATGGACTCTTTCTTCCTATTTCTCAGCTCTAGAATATCTGTGAAGTTTTCTGTGGTCTGAAGTCACCTAAAAACATTGCTAAATCATGGACTTAAATGAAAAAACGTCTTAGGTGTGAACCCCACAAAGTCCTACAGAAGCCCAAGGCAAAGCCAAATGGCACATCTAGACTTTGTGCCAGTTGCAGTGTCTTTTGCTTAAAAGACTTTAGGCATAAACTGCAGGTACAATGACATCTTGCATAAGCTATCACATGCTCACTGCAACCGTGTGAACGTTATTGGATTTTGAGGAGCCACCGTGCTGAATAATTTAAGATCTGATAAAATATTCAATTTTACTGATACATCGGTTTCATTTTAAAATTAAAAAAAAAAAAAAAAGTGAACAATGACGAGAACAGGTCGCAGTCAATGAAAATACTCTGTGAGTCCTCAGGATAACACTTGTTCTACTCAGTTTCTGGGAGGTACAGCCGGGACAACAACAAGGTCTTCCTCAATCCCTCCACCCCCAAGATGTGCCTTGCCCATGGAGGGACCGCAGCAGCCCCCACCCGGGGGGCGAGGCCGCGGCTCCCGGCGGCCGAAAATCCTCACCCGTGCCCGGCAGCCGGGGCTCCGGGGAGCCTCTAGGGACGGCGGGGGGCTGCCGGGGGTCGTCCCCAGAGGATGTAGTGGTGGCCGGGACCGGGCAGGTGATCTCCGGCCAACACCAGAGCCTTCCTCCCCTCTCCGCCGGTCCCCGTCCTCCCCCCCGCACCGCCGCCGGGTCAGCCCTGACAACTTTTTTTTTTTTTCTTTTTCTTTTAAATAAGGAGTCGGCAACCCCACTCTGCTTACAGTGAAGGCTTATTTCAAATAACGATGAAAAGAACTCATAAAGTTATTTTTCGGGAGTTGGGGATTATTTTTTTCCGAGCTTGTTGGGGGGGTGGGTGAGAGATGGAGAAGGCGCCGCTGATGTTTTAGACGGAGGTGCCCTAGTTAAAGAGCAGCAGGAAAAGGGGAGCCTGAGGAGAGCTGTCCAATGCTGCCGCGAAGCTGAAGTCCCCGAACCTGTTTGCAAACTGCTCCGCGGATTGCTGGACCTCCGGCTCCCCGAGCCTTCAAATTAAAATGAAGACGGCTGACTGTGTGTCGGGGGGGAAAGGAAGGAAAAAAAATAAAAATAAAAATAAAAAAATAAAAAAATAAAAAGGAGATGTGGACATCTCTGCTGGTATTGTTAAATCTTCCCAGCCGCTCGTCTGGGTTAAATCTCAGCCCTCCCGGCATGTCTTCACCCCGCTCATTAAGCGTAGTTGCGAAACAAAACGTGCCCGTGGAGGGGCAGGCTGGCCGGCTTCTGCCTGGGATGCGGAGCGAAGTCCGTGCCATGCCCAGCCGCGAACAAAAAGGCATCCTCACCGGAGGCACCCACGGCCGGCCGCGCCCGCCCGGCACCCGCGCACTTGGGCTGAGACTTTTGGGACCCCCGAGCCCGACCCCCGACCCCCGACCCCCGACGGCTCACCTCGAGCGAGCGCCAGGCTCCCGCAGAGCGCCAGCCAGGCCAGCACGGTGCGGCTCATGGTCCCCTCTCCTCCCGCGGCAGCGCAGCCTCTGCCGGAGCGAGCAGCCGGCGGAGCCTCCACCTCCTCCTCTTCCTCCTCCCTCCTCCTCCTCCTCCTCGAGGCGAGGCGTGAGGCTGGGCTGGTCCCTCCCGGCTCGGCCCCGGGGCCGAGCGCAGCTCCCGATGCCGCTGCCGCCGCCCTACCCGCGGCGAGGAGGATGCCCCGCCGCGCCCGCCAGGTGCCGCCGCCGCTCCTCCAGCACCGACCGGCCGCCGGCCTCCGTCCCGCCGCTGCCTCCGCCTCCGCAGCCTCCCTCCCTCCTGCCCTCCTTCCCTCCCTCCCTGCCTGCCGCCCGCACAGCCCCCCGAGCGGCTCCGGAGGGGAGGAGAGGAGGGGGGGGGGAAGGAAAGCAGGGGGAGGGGGACAAAGGGGAGGGGATGTCCTCCCCCCCACCCTCTCCCACATAGCCCCCTGCATCCCCTCCGACCGCCTTATCTCGGGGAGAGGGACGCAAAGTTTTGTCTGGAGGCCCCCCCTTCGCCCCCTCGCCCCTTCTCAGCATCCCGCCTGGCAAAATTCGGGGGCGCCCTTCCTCCCAGCCGCCCCCGAGGTGGGGTGCCAGCCTGCCCCTTACCCTGGAAATCTGTGGCTCGGGAATCGGGACAAGGGTGAAATTATGGAAACGGCACAGGGTGGGGGGCGCCGAGGTCGCCTGTCAGAGCTGTGGCTGGCAAAATTGGTGCTGATGGATGATTTATTTATTTTTTTTCCAGCCTGCTGCATGAATCTAGAAGAGTGAAATAAGTACTAATTGTCCAGCGGGAGACAAAAGGCTCTTCAGATCTTTTCTGTCCGTGATTTGCTTCCCCTCTACCTGCCCTTACAGTAAAAGAGCCCGTAGTAATACTGCATTAAAAGTTAATAGAAATGCTGAGCGAGAGGAATGCACTCAATAGCATCAGCGAAGGAGCCCTTCTGCGGGCACAGCCCCGGTCCATGGCCGGGCTGTTGTATGACAAGAGGGAGAAACATCGCGCAGCCAGGAGTGGGAACGACCTGTTAAGTCACCTAGTCCATTGGTTGCCATCTCACGATAGCTTCCAACTTTTCCTTTTACAAGCCCTTTGTCTACCACTAAGTGCCAGTAAGTGGCAGGGTGACAGCCCTTCCCTAAAGCTCCGGTTTTACCTCCGAGCTTGCAATTAAATGCGTTCTTTCTCTGACATTGGAGGTATTTCGGTTCCGACACACAGGCCCTCAGCGCATTTTGTGCACCTCTCCCCGCACCCAAACGCAAACCGCTGCTTCGTGATTCGCCGCAAAATTATCCAGCAGCTTAGCACAGATATAGACCGGAAAAAAAAATTGCCTACACTAACGAAGACCACAGTAGTAAAGGAGATATGTTGGCACGGGCTTTTTAGTCCAGCGCATCTCTCTGGACATGCAGTGGCTGGTGGTAGCATTCACCCAAACTTTTGCTGTGTCTTTGCTGCTCTTCACCTGGCAGCAGTGGCGTGGGCTGTGCTCACGCCTTCCTTCTGCTGCACAGACAGACTTCGCGATTACATCACTACCTCACAGCGACTTGGATTTCACTCATCAGTCTCCATGCCGGAGATCTCCCTGAAGAACTACTGTCTGGGAAGAAACACTTTTTTTTTTTTTTTTTTTTTTTTTTTTTTTTTGTCTCCTGGAGGGTTGCCGGAGATGCTTTTCTATCAGTACAGAGATAGCAGAAATTTAGGAAGCCTTTACAAAGCTTCTGATATTAATGCATCATTTCTCCTCGACGGTGCTAATTTTGTGGCTTATCTCTGTTTTACAACGAAGAATCCAGCTGTCATAATTACAAGGCAAGCTGCACTTTAGCTGCTGTGGCAGCCCAGCATGCCTGCACCCCCAAGTGGCTGGCTTGCCTTTTTTTTTTTTTAATGTATTTATTTTTCTTGAGGGAATAATCCCGTAATGCAGCCCCTTTATTTCACCAATTAGGATAAGTCTAAAGGGCCTAACTACATTTGGTACTGGGAAGCCCTTTTTCCACTGAGAGCATGTGACTAGCCGCTGATTAAAACAACACAGAAATAGCTTCTTCAAAGCAAGGCATTGTTTATTCAGCCAAAAGCGATGAAACAACAAAAGGCTTTTATGTTTGGTTCTTACCTAAAGTGCAATGACTTTTTGTTTTCAGATTTTCAATAAGTTTTATTCAACAAAATCTCTCTGTCTCTCCCTCTATCTCTCCAGTAGTCACCTCAGACTATCAGACTGCTCCCACATCCTTCTTGCTGCCCATAGGTCTGGGGTCCCCTCCAAACAATGCTTCTCACCTCTTGCTCCGACGTGTTTCAGGGAGGACCCTGACTCTGGGATGCTGCAGGAGCTCCCTTTCATCCAATGCTTCACTCCAGGCCAGTCATTTTCCCTGGCACAGGGTGATGCAGTGCTCCAGCTCAGTGCTGGGAGGTACAGTCTGTTCCTTCCGCCCAACTCAAGCATAGTAATTATTTGCATCTAGATTTTCTTAATTAAGATTTCTGATGTGTAAAAGCCAAACCTGCTTATTGTGATAGCAACAGTTTTACTTTCAGATTCCCCATACTACAGTCCCAAGCTTCTCTGCTACATCACCAGTGTTATCTTCCGGGTTGCTGATTGCAGCATGTCACAGTGCTCTCCGCCACCTTCATCCCTGACCACCCCTGACCTGATCTTGCAGTGAAGAGGTTGACCCAGTGTTCTTCTTCGTCCTCTAATGTTCGGAAATGGTGGACTTGTGGTGTTTGTTGTATGCACCTTTCTTGAAGAAACTGTCCCACCTGTCAGTGGGAAAACCTGACTCCTGCCATCATGAGCACTGTAGGTATGCAATTGTATTTTTCATACAGTAAAACCCAGGACCTGAGACATCTTGAAGGCTATCTTTCCATCATTTGTTTACATATCTGCAAATCCTTAATGACTTCCCAGCGGGTGTAGGCACTAGGCTGAAATATGGACGAGATGGGACTGGAACAGCACCAGCTGTTGCGGTTGAAACTGACATTCTCACCTTTGGTATGCATTTTAATGCATATGATTCTATGATACATGCAGCATATAAATATTGAATTTTTATTTTGTATTCTGATATTTTATATAATGCAAGATTTCCACGTTCTGTCATGGTTGCTCTTAATTTTCTGGAATTTACTACCAAAATGGGCTCAAGAGCTGCCAGGTATTAATCCTTACTCATCCTTTCTTCCTTTTTCTGCCACTCGGTGTATGAACACAACACACAAAGGCCTCTTTTCATTTTCCACACTGTTTCCACACTTCAGGATAATGTGTTTACTAATCACTCAGGATAAAGGAATCTTTTACACCCAATTCATTTAACTACTTCCATCTAAATGACAATCATTGCTTACATGGAGTTTGTCCCTAACTCTTTAGCTGATAGAAACTTTAGGAGCTATCTAAATCTGTGACATTCCATCCCTGGGCTAAGGATTCCTGTTATCTTGAGGATTTTAAGTGGTTAGCAGAGAGACAGATGAACTATCACCTTACAAAGGGAAAACACAGGCTTCTTTGACCCTTGGCAATAGCTATTCCACAGCCAGTAACTTTCCCATTGCTTAGTTCATCTTCCTTTCTTTATTACTTTTTTTTTTTTCTGTATTTTTTTTTTTTCTGTATTATTTTCTGTCCTACCTCATATGCTTAAATTAGCCCTTTGGAGTCATGAAGCACATCAAGAAGGAAAAAAAAAAAAAGATGGCCATTAGAAATGTATGCAGCCATTTCATTTGCCACACTGACCTTGGATACAAAAGCCTTCAATACAGCAACAGCAACAACAGATTTTAATGCACAAAAGGAGTACATATTTAGCACTAGGTACATGATAGTGCTTAAGGTTTAATAACAGTGACGTAAGGTCTAATACTTGTTACACTGTAGATGAAGCAAGTATCTCCTGCCTGTGCTGAAGTCATAAAGAGGTAAGAGACTAAAAGCTTACTTTCATCATTTGCTAACCTATTGTCAGTTTTAGAGGCATCTCGTAAACATGAATACAACCAATGAATTACCCTGTGACACCTTCAGGGCATCCTGGGTATCAGCTTTGTTTAGGAGATTAGCTTTATCACTGACTCCCATCAAAGCAGTGGCCAGATTTGATCCTTCTTAAAGTGAGATCAGACCAGCTCAGAGCTCTGGGTGTACAGACACAGATTATATTGCCACCTCCATTATAATTAAGTGGCTACTAAAAAGCCACTGCTGCAAACAAGCAGTAGATCTTTCCATAATGTTTTTGAGTGATACACACTTTGTTCGTCAGGGATTTGCCATGCAGCATTCACCATAACTGGCTACTCTGATTCTGCAAGTCATTGGCATGTATTTGCCTCGGAGACAAGAACAAATACTACGTCTGTCTGTCACTACCACGGCAACACTGTCGGGGGCATCCTGCCTCTAAATAAAGGGAATTAGTTCATTCTTTTAAGTCTTCCCAAATAGAGATTGGGCCCCCACTTCTTGAACATGAAAGGTTTCCAGTTAAGCCAACAAGAATTTTTGATGTGTAAAGCATGGAGGAGCCTTCTTCCTTCAAACCTTTCTGGTTCAAAAGAAGTGTTATGTGCTGCTGCATCACAGGAATGGGAGAGACGCTGCTGTGTGACACAGGGATCCTCAAACTCGTTGTCAAAGAAACAAACAAACAAACAAGAAAACTTTATTATTATTATTATTATTATTATATTTCTAGAAAGGATGAAACAAAATCAGTGCTGTAATTGGTTTTGATTTCCTTTCTTTTGTCTTAAAAATAAGCTTTCACTGAATACAGATGACATATTTAAGAATCCTATGGAGTGGCTAAATGTTGGAGTATGTTTTAAAATGAATCCTTTGCCACCCATAACGTGAATGTGTAATGTGAGAATGTAAGAGAGGAGAAGGGTGTGCTGGATGAAGTGCAAGAGTAACCCCTGAAACAAGCTATTCCTACATTTTTTTCTATATACCCTTATGCACACCAATGAAGTTGTGGAACTTGATGCTAATTAATTTCAGCGGAAATTATTCCCTGCCCACTTGTGAAAGGATGAAAGATAGCAATTTACATTTACACGAATGGGGAGCAGTGGTTCTTCCAGCAGCAGTGAGGCAAGTGTAGAGGCATAACGCTAATGGGTATGTGTCTGATCACTGCTCCTGAAGGTGCCTCATCACCAAAAGCACCTGGTGGCTCTGCTTTCTCAATGGGGAGGCGTGAATTTAACATTAATGTCACTTAACATCTGCAGTGCAGAGGAATAACAAGACAAAGATACATGCCACTAAGGAGCAAGTGGCACACAGTGGGTGTTTGGATGTGGGAGCGTATGGATATGCTGTCCAAGACCCCTTTGCCCAAAAGACTGGGGGTACCCACAGCTCTTGAGGGGACATGGAGCACTCAGAGTGGCCATGACACTGCTTAACCCTATGCTTTGTCACCTACAACAGTTCATCATTTGATGCAATGCTTCTGCACTCATTGGTGAGGAGGGCTTGGCATTCTGTGTCTTTGATGGCATGCATCCTGCTTCCAGCTGCAGACATCTGCAATTAGAGGAAAACAGCAGAAAACACACAAACACACAAACCTATCTGATTGAATAGACCTCAAAGCCAAACTAACATACTTCCAACTTTTTGTATTTGCCTCTCTCCCTGCACTGGTGCATGATTCCTGTCTTGTCCATTTACACACTGGCTGCCATGGTAGGTTTAGATCCTATTGTAAAGACTGAAAGATGATGAAGACCATACTGCCCTGCTTGTTCATCCTACCTGTTATGGCAATTATAATCATCATCCTTAATGATAATATTAAGTTGTGTTGAATGCATATACCATTTTAAACTTCTTTTTAAGAAAAAAAAAGGGGCAGTTACTTGAAATCTCTACCAAATTTTTGACCTGCTCCCAGATGTTACAGCCCATCATCACCTTGGGTCATTGCAAAAACATCTGTAAAACACAACCCAGTGAGACAGGTTTGTACAAGCTGAAATGATTCATTCTGATCCAATATATGTTGCAGTCTTTGAAATCTGTGTTCCCTGGTGTTGCTACCACTGGATCATATGAGGCTGAAGCTGGATTTCTGCAAAATATCCAAATATCTGTGGTAGAAGGAATCTGATAGCATCAAAATACAGCTTTTTAGAGGCAAATCTAAAGTTCCTACCTTAAAGTACTTAACAACCAAGTCGTTTCTTGCTTCAGAGCTACATAAATGCTGAACTTGCAATTTTGCAAAGTTAAATGTGTTTTATCAAGGTCTAAATCTTCCTATTATTTATATAAGAACTCTAAGGTCAACACAACCAATGGATTTGGTGAAAAGCTTTGTTTTGGATATCTCTGAGTGATAATTTTAACCTAGCAAGGATATTCTTTAACCATTTAAATGGTAAACATCTCTGTGGGTGTGTAAGACTGCTTTTCCCTAAATACTCTCTTGATCCTTCCAACAAATAAGAGTTTATTCCTCTTTTTAAAAAGTATTCTGAGAAAAAAAGAAAGATTTGGGACATAATTTTAAAAATTCTTTTGTCTTACTTTCAGCACTTTTATTGGACAGTGAGTTTTAGCAGTTCATTCACACTGTATTTCAGAACCCAGGGGAGGAACCATTAAATCACAATGAAGTATTTAATAGAGTTATGCCATCTGCATTTCTGACACTTAGCTGCAAACTGAGCCAAAGATAGAGTGATTTCAAAATAAGAGTACTATTAGAACCAAGAGACTTTTGACACCTAATCTCTCATGGTGGGATGCATTTCAAATCAACATTGCATACACAGATTTTGGTTACAGGCTTTGTGTGAAACAAGAAGACAACTAATCAAAACTTTGTATTTTTTGTTTCATCTTTTGATAAGCTGGCAACTCATCATGACATTTTGTAAACTGTCTAAGTTAGAATTTGGCAATATGAGAGATTTTGGGAATGCTTTTATGGCACTGCAGTGAACTGTCAGAGCCATCCTGTCTCAATGTATGACAACTTTTCCTTGTCACATAAAATTAATCTTAAGTGATTTTTTTTTTTTTCTTTTTGAGGTAGCTCTGGAGATGACAGATGGGTGTTAGAAGTTCACCAAAGTTAAAATTCACCAAAACCACAACAGCAATGAAAAGTTGAGGAAAGGAGATGTGCAAGTTCCAGTTAAATTTTTGAAAGGTGAAATTTTTCGTCTCTGGCAGAACATCTGTATGCAAGATAAAAAAGGCCATGATGATCTAAAGAAGACACAAGATACTCTTGCCTGAGACAAGATGCTGAGTTTCCTACCCATACCCTAATTCTGGCAATACAGCTGCTTCATCTGGTTTTCTGGTACATCAATTAAATATCTTGAATATTTTCTTCTCCATGGGGGACGCCTCTTTTTCAATGCATACTCTGGTTCTCATGGTAATCTTGAGAAAATTTCATTTTATTTTATTTGATTTTATCTTTACTGACAGTCAAAACATATTTTCTAGCTAAAGTGGCTGAGGATTGAGGCAACAACACATTAGAGGCTGTGACAAAGTACAGCATCAACAATGCTTCCCTGAAGGATGCCCACCCTGAGACTGTAGCCAAAAAGACAGGGCAAGAAATGAAGCCAATGAGCTAGAGAATAGGTAAGAAATAAAATGTTCTATCACAAAATGTATCTATCCATGCAATTCTTTTTCCTATTTGTAGCATAAGCTCTTACTGGATGTTTTCAGTAGGAGACCTCAGTGAATGTCACAGAGCACCTGCAACACTATCTCTTTTGAGCTTAAAATCATGATATCTCTTCCTAGAGCAAAAGGTTGCTGCAGTATTATTTTACCCCAGTAGCAGTCAATTTAACTAATTAAAAAAAAAAAAAAATCCATAGGTAAAAACAGAAAGAAACTCAGAAACCCAAAAGTTTTAACTATGGGCACCCAGAACAAACAAAATTTATAGCATCATTGGTTGGTAGTTTGACCATATTATTCAACAGAAGCTGTAAAACATTGTGATTAAAAGTTTCTAATACTATACACAAGTCCTAATACATTAAAATATGTAAATGTTCACATACGTTTTATTTCTTCCAAGGTTTTAATATATATGCACTACTTTTAAATATCCTGAATTGCTATCTGAATGTTGTGTTTGTCACATCAAAAACTTTGTTTAATGTCTACAATTGCAAATTTTGTCTTTTAATTGAGAACTGTTTAAAGGATAATTTCAATCCTTCATTTTTTCCCAGTCTGCAAAAACTTCCTATTGGAGAGACTTTCTTGCACTTTAATGATGTTTCTTTATTCATTTTTAAGACAAGTCACATTCTATTAGATGGACAGAAACGAATTGCACTTCAATGCCAAATGTTCCTAAATTATACACATTATAATTCCTGCTTCTGGCAACTAAAATCCCTAGAGATCAAAGGGGTGGCCCAACCTAATAGTCCCTCTTCCCCAGCACCGTTAATTTGGACCAGCATGTTTGGATCATGCTGTTTTTCCTTTTTTACAAGGTTGAAAAATAAACTATTTACACTGAAATGCAATGAACCAAATAGTCACCAGAGACAATAAAAGTTGCTGTTGTACTTGATCCAGTATAAATTCCCCAATCTGAACTTCCACAGGGAAAATTAAAGTTTTAGAAAATCTTGAACTCAATGGCTCCAATGCCCTACCAGGCAGTCTCCAATTTCACCCAAAGCTTTATTCTTTTAATATTTTGTAGTTCCTGCTAAATTGCTCCGTCTTCAAAGTTGTTTGTTTGTTTGTTTGTTTTCCAGTGTCTCTCCTTATCCTCCATCAGATTTTTACTTCAAGAAAAAACAGATTTATTTTCCCCTGATCCATATTTCTTAACCCATTTCTGTGTTGGAAACAAGACTTCTGGAAGACTATGCTCTCAAAGTCAATCCAGGATTTTATTTTATTTTATTTTATTTTATTTTATTTTATTTTATTTTATTTTATTTTATTTTATTTTATTTTATTTTATTTTATTTTATTTTATTTTATTTTATTTTATTATTTCCCTTTTAAAATAACTTCTGGAGTCTGGCTATTTGAAAGATGGATGCATGTCCCAGTGCATTGGGAAAGTCCCTTGCCAAATAAAGGCACTTTTGTCTCTCCATGGCAGAAAGGCATACACACAAATTAGACAGCTATCACTCACAGTGTTGACAAGATGAAGAATAATCAGAATATAGCATTGAGGAGTATTTTTTTCCATTTATATATATAAATAGATGGAGAATTCCTACTAAAATGGGAAGCAGAATGATCAGAGGTTTCTTTTAATTGGAAGACCACAGAAAGTAACATCATCAAAGACTGAGAAAATGAAAGGGAAGAGATAAACTCATTTAAGAGACTAAAATGCTGTGATATGGAGGAAAAATATTAATAAATTATTAGGTGGGGACGGCCTGAGGGTTCTGCCGTATGAATTCATAGAAGAGGACAGAGATTACCGTGCTTGGACCATCATGAAGCCATTACAGTAGATTTTGACAAACAAACATAATGACACTACAATATATGTAGGTAAGGCTAAATTAGTTTCGTTGCTCATTGAGAAACTTTTTAAAAATTACTGTTTAATACAGATGTTTTGAAAATGTAAATGTAATACACTTTGTAAATCTATTTATTGATTGTAAAAAAAAAAAAAAAAGTAAAAACAAGTATTTCCCTTTGCTGTGATGCCCAATATCAAAAGGAAAGGAGGTGTTATATATTAGCGAAGGTTAACATTAAACACTGTGATCATTTGCAATACACATACATTTAGCCAGCACTTTTGCAGACTAAAAATACTATGCATAAAGTTGGTGATATCAGGTATAATAAGAACAGATACTTTTGTAATAGTACAGAGGATTGGTATTTACTAGACTCCATAGTTAGTATTCTGACTGAACTTTGAATGCTTTTTGTATTCAGTTTGCAGCTTGCTTTTCATATTATCTCGTTTCCATCAGCTTTAAAATGTTGCCCATTGAGCTCATTATTTTAGGATGCTATCTCATCTTTATATGTTTTTGTTTGATTCGGAGTTGCTCTTCTAAAAGGGAAAAAGTGTTGCTCTAGGAAGCTTTAACCGCTTGAATGAACCAAGGAACATTTCCTGAAGCTCATTTTAACTGTACTAATCAGATTAATTTGCAATATCTGAAACTTCACAAATAAGAACACAAGGCCATCATTTACGAGGAATTTCAGTTACATCAATCATTGTTACACCAAAAATGTCAGTACAAGGAGCAGTGTGATTTAAAATGAATTCGTAATGCTTTGTAATATTTAATGGCAACAGTCCAAGTAAACAAGCCAAGCAGAGAATTCACTTAACAACATTTACTGAGTTGTAGTTACATGGACATTCATGACTAAGGTTTTGGAAGAGCACCTTTCAAAGCATATGATATCATATACATAGCAATTACTGTCTTTGCTATCTGACAAAACAGTTCCCTCCCATCTTTGATATCTTTGATATATTTTATGGTCTCTCCAGTATATATTGACAAAAGAAAAAAAAAAAAAAGGTGTTTTTACTGAAAGGATATTTATAACATCATTAATATTTTTTTCCCAGTAGTGAAATTTAAAAATAGTTTCACAGTGGACTGTAAGAAACAGATGTAGGTTATTACAAATAATCAAGCAAACCAGAGCCAAAAATGAGAGATGGTAACAAAATATCAGATTTTCTTCTTGGAATTTAAACATGGATGATTATTTTTCATTCAACAGCATAAGAGTTATCTGAAAAAATGGAGAACAAAAACCTGAATTTACCCTGAATTGTTTTAGTAACTCATGAGATCAGTTTTCCCTACGGTCTCTCACTAAGGTAAAAACACTCTGATTAGAGAGTTTATTTTTACTAACACCTGTGATTTGCCAGCATTTTATCTCAGTGTTATTCTTTGAAAGATATCCAGATTGACTGACTGGCTGATCGACAGCCTCTGTCCTACATGCCTGTATCTTGTCATCTCTTAATCTGCGCACAAATGATCAAAACACATGGTGCTAAAATATGTGCACACAGCACTGAATCAAACTAAAAAACAATACAAGCAAAGTTAATGCAGAAAACCATGGTTTGTTTCTACTGGACAATGTTGAGCATGGTTACAATTGTCTTCCCTACAGCATCACACAGCCGCTGGCTCACTTTTACTTGTGGGATGGGGGAGAGAATCAGAAAGGTAAAAGTGCAAGAATTTGTAGGCTGAGATAAACACGGTTAACTGGGTAAAGTTAAAGTTGCACATAATAGCAAAGCAAAACAAGGAATTCATTTCACCGCTTCCCATCAGCTGGCAGATGTTCAGTCACTTCCAGGAAAGCAGGGCTCATCAAACGTAATAGTTTCATGGGAAGACAAATGCCATCACTCCAAATGTCACACACACACTCTCCCCTTCCCTCCTTACTTCTTCTTTACCCCAGCTGTTATTTCTGAGTGTGACACCACATGGTACAGGGCATTCCTTTGGCCACTTAGGGTCAGCTGTCCTGCTTCTATCCCCTCCCAGCTCCTTGGGCACCTCCAGCCTCCTCACTGGCAGAGCAGAGTGAAAAGCTGAAATGTTTTTGGCTTAGTGTAAGTGCTGCACAGCAACAACTAAACATCAGTATGTTATCAGCAGTGTTTTCATTAAAAATCCAAAACAGCATCATACAAGCCTCTACGAAGAAAATTGACTCTATCTCAGCCAAAAACAATGCAATGACATACATATAATAGATTAACAAAAGAAGACACACTTCAACATCTGCTATAAAACCATTTATCATTATGAAATCTTGTGTTGCCTTTGCTTTAAAACCTAAATACCTAATCAGCACTTGCAAAACCAATGCAAACAGAATCACTTATATTCTCCTTTATTTTGCGTAGTCAATATCTTCCCTTCTTCCATGAATCAATCATAGATAGGAATTAACTTTACAGGAAAACAAGATTAAGAAAAAACTGTTCAATAAAAACTAAATTATTCAGAAAAGGGAGGGGCAGCATGTGACAGGGGGCAACATGTGACAGATTGATCAACAGATAGAGCTTTCAACATCAAATATAGACTTTCTGAAGTTAGAACCTGATAAATTCATCAGCTCCCAAATCCCTGCACAAGAATTATTTGTGCTTTAAAACACTCTGTCTTCAACAGTATTTGGAAATACAAGGTCCTCCCACAGCCACCTACAAACATCCAACAGTGCTTCAGCAGGAACACCACCAACTCAAAAAAACTTAATTACTCATTCAACAATTTTTATGGCTCACCTCAAGGACACTTGAGCACAGCTGAAGTGGCAATGGCTGTAAGTTTCTGATAGTTTATATGAAAAAAGAAAAGAAAAAGCACAGCTTAACAATATTATTCTTCTCATGTACTCATGTACTCATGTACATTTTTATTCATTCCCACTTCTGGGTTTCTATCTAGCATGTATTTTCCTCCACAATACTGTTTAGAATAACAATACAAACAGCCAAAAAGCATTGTGGCTGGTGAATTAACATTGGTGGAAAAAAAAAAAAAAAAAAAAAAATATATATATATATATATATATATATATATATATATATATATATTATATCTATATATATATGCATTATTGAAGATGCAGCAGCCATTCTAAAAATACTTTCTAACATTTATTAAAAGTGACTTGACCTTTACTGTAGTTTTATTTACATTTTTTTAATTTCATGTAAATTGAGTTGTTTATCAAAGGGCATTTTGCACTGATTGTCTTTAGATTTTCTTAGTTTCTTGCATACAAAGAGAGAATTCACAATGTTAGCCTTTGCATCAGAGTTAAGACCTAACTGTTCTTTGTTTTTTTGTGGCTATTCTGCTCATGAGTGAAAATATAAGTAAGAAATTGAGATCATTGCTACCAGATGCAAGATGAATCACACACCATATACTCTGTTTATGCTGCATAGTTCTTGTAAAATGCATTTGGAGGAAGTAGATATTAAAAAAAAATATAGTTGCTATCATTTAGCTGTTAGGTGTGTAAAAAGTCAACTTGAATAGGAAGAAAATAAGTAGCTGTGAAGTGCCTGGAAACGATCTGTGATCTACCCTGCAAAACCTTTAGAATATATCTAATATTAGATGTTGGGAATTGTTGCACTGAGGTGTAGCAGATTGCCATAATACCTGAAATACTCAAAATGCTGAGGCACACAGCTTCCTGTGTTTCAAGCTTTTGCAGGAATAAAGGGATTTCTGTCTGCAGGACCCTTCTGCGTTCCCTTGCAGGTGCTCAAGGGTAGTTCTGAAATAAAACCAATAGGAAGAATAGATGTAGATAACTTTTCTCTCTGTTTTATCATTCAACAAAAATTACTGTTAAATGGAAATAAGTTAGAATAATGTAGATAACACAAATAAGTTAATGCATTTTATTGTTTTTGTTACTGTTGCTGTAGGGTTAGCAAATAAGATTTTTAAATTGTATTTATTTATTTATTATTACACATATATATTTAAAGGCAGGAATACTTCTTCGTAGATACTTCATAGAAGACAGAGTCTTAGGAAGTTAGTGCCTAGTAAATTAGTCTTTCCCTGCTCTTTCCCCAGAATAATGTCATACAATTTCCTTAATGAAAGAAAAACTATTTACTTCCTTACAGAACCACTTTCAAGGACCACAGAGCACTTTCAGATAGCACCTTAACAGACAGCCACATAATTATAATGAATTTAGAGGTAAGGCTTTGGAAGTGGGGGGTGCAGGGGCAGCCTTTGTGAGAAGAATCCAGAAGCTGCCCCATGTCAGAGAGGAGCCAGATCCAGCTGCTCCAAAACAGACCTGCTGCTGGCCAGGGCCGAGCCAATAAGATGTTGTTTGTGCTTCTGCGAGAGCAGATTAAAGAAAGGGGAAAAAAATGCTGCACAACAGCAGCTGGGGGAGAGAGAGAGAGAAGTGAGAAGCAGCCCTGCAGCCCCCAGGTGGGTGCAGCAGGAGGGCAGGAGGTGCTGCAGGCAGGCAGCAGCAGTTCCCCTGCGGGCTGTGCAGGGAGAGGCCCCTGGTGGAGCAGGCTGTCCCCCTGCAGCTCATGGGTCCCCCATGGAGCAGATCTCCACGCTGCAGCCCCCCCATGGGTGGAGGAGCCCCCGGTGGAGCAGGTGGATGTGGCCTGGAGGAGGCTGCGGCCCATGGAGAGCCCCCGCAGGAGCAGGGGGTCTGGGGGAAGCTGCCGCCCACCCGTGGGGGACCTGTGCTGTGTCTGTTTTGCCTATGACCATAATCTTACTGTCCTCTTCTCAACCTTTGAGCTCCTTCCATCATATTTTCTCCCCCTTTCCCTTTAAGGAGGGGGAGTGTGAGAGCAGCTGTGGTGGAGCTGCCCACCTGAGTAAAACCACCACAATAATGCAAATATTTTAGATATTTATTTATATATGCAAGTAAATAATGAATCTTAAATACTTTCAGTTTGGTTTTCTTTTTCTCTGTTTAGTTAGTTAGTTAGTTACTAATTATTTTAGTCTTGAGTTCTACTGTCACAAATTTCTAAACCTAATTCTCACCTGATTCACTGGCTATACTTGCATAAGGTTGCAAATATGAAAAGGTTCCAACTGTGTTTAGGGTAGACTGCCAATACCTGGTTCCTCTACCTCTTAATTCTCTGTGCACAGTCTCTCTCATGGTGCACATGGACATGTTGCTCTTTCTTCAGATCAGATGAACTAAGTACACTAATGTTTCATGTCTTCCATAACTATACATATATTATCCTCTGATTCCTCAGGAGGTCCGGAGATGCTGCCCTTCTATGTAGTGTGAACACAGTTTTCCTGTTTAGCATAAGACTGTCTCTAGTACAGGTGATTGACAAAAAAAAAAAAAAAAAAAAAAAAAAAAAAAAAAAAAGAAAAAAAAGAAAAAAAGACAGCTCTAATTCCAGAAGCTGAGTTTGGAAAACAAGCTGGGGACTGGTATCACCAGTGCTGAGTGTCTATGCGATGATGGTTTATGGCTCACCAAACATGTTGGGATGCTCAGAGCAGTAGGGTGCATGCTCTGGTGCAGCCATGAGCTGACCTGGTCTACCCTGTGGGTGGAGAAAGAAGCAATGCCCCAGGCCCTGCTCCTTCTGAGCACAGAGGTCAGCACATGTCCTCGTGGCGCACAGGCAGTGCCCTCAGATATGATGTACTGTGTAGGGCTCCTTAGGGGATAAGATGGTCACCTCCACAGAAGTACCATTTGTCATACTGCAGTCACTGGCTGCTGTAGTGGCAGAAATGTCCACTGCAAAGTGCAGAAGTGGACATTACAAAAGTAAAGCTTAGAAGAACCTGGTCACTATGACATGTTCTCAATTCATGCTGCTCTGGACAATATAAGTGCATCCTGTGTGCATCTATTCATTTTTGTAAAGGGGGATGATATTGATTCCTTACCAGGTAAAGATCTTTGCAATGTGATGAATACCCAGGAGACTCAGAAGCTTCAGTGAATGAAATGCAGGAATACCTTCAGAGAGATATTTATTGTAAAATTATTAGAAGAATTGGAGTGACACAGGGGGGGAGAAGCATTGCCAGCAATGTCAAATACTGAAATGAAAGTATTGTCTAGCAAGTCGCATTAAAAGGACATATATATCCATTTAATGAGAAATTAAATTACATTAATCCTCAAGTTAGTGGCTTCTTTGAAATAGGCTTAATATGTTGGGTTGAATTTAGGATGAAACTCATGAACTTTTTGTTGTTGCTAGCACAGAAATAGTACTACTTGGGACAATATTTTGAAATATGAAGAAAGTTTATTGTTACAAAACTAGCTGTGATGTTTGAGAAACTTTTTTTTTTTTTTTTTTCAGAAGAAAATCTGACAGATTCATGCATTAGTAGCAATATCTTTTTCTCTGTGAAACTGTCTTAAATGTATGATTAATGTATTTTCAGTTAATGATTTCTAAGATTCTTTGTTATATCTTGTCAAACCATAGGCAGACTACACACTAAACAGTTTCAGAAATGTATAAACAAATAATTAAGGATTGTGTCCATTATTTGCTGAACATATGGCAGAAGAGAACACAACAATTCTTTATTAAGTAAGTACTGTTGATAATATAAATATTCACATCTTCCTATTACTTTTTAAAATAATTGCTAAAACAACGAAAGAATGAAATTGTTTATAAAGAAAAAAAAAAAAAAGGATTAAAACACAAGTTTCTTTGCTTTTTTCTTTCTTTTTGTGGGCCCTCTTCCAAGTTTAGAGAATAATAAGGATCAAAAATGTTGTTCTGAGCAATGAAATAGATGGCACTCCTAGCACTAAAATTGTTTCTATGTCAGCTCTGGACCATTTACCTCTGGATGTTGAGGCTTTTGCTTAGATTCTCATAGTCCTTATGAAAGGCAGGAAAATACTTCTGGTAAATATGCTTCAGTACTTCTAGGCCATTCATCATAATTGTGCCTACACTAGATTTGGGCTGATAGTTCTTCATTAGGTTCAGTCATTCTAAAAGGTTCTGTTGCTCCTGGTAAAAAAAAAAAAAAAAGTATATGAAAGTAGACAAGCAAAAGGTAAAATCTTATATACTGCTTTAGATTGTAAAGCAAGTTATCCTGGGCTGTGATTATTAATCTTTGTCATTGGTCATAAAATCAAATTACAGAGAAATAAAAATATACCTAATTAGTTTTCTTTCAGTAATTCAGCCATTATTATTTGGTAATCTCCTATTTAAACATAAACTATGTATACCCCTAAGTTTATTTTTGTCAAGCCTTCAGACTTCCTTTTTCTCAGTGTTTGTTCTCTTAAATTCATTTTTCCTTAAAAAAAAAAAAAAAAAAAAAAAAAAAAGGATGCTTTCACAGAAAAATGACTTAATTTTTATGTGGGCTGAAGGAGAGTTACTTGAATGCCTGCTGCTGTGTGTAAAATTAGCAAGTATTTGGATACAGACAGCCAGAAATACTACAGAAGCCATCAGACCTTGTCCCTTTATATCTTAGACACTCACTTTTGCCAAGATTAGTTGTATGGATGTTTCCTACTTCTTTTTTATAGATGTTGTCTACTTCTTTTTCTCTCCACCCACCATGGAGGACTGAGGTGAAACTCCGCTTTGCTTAACCATGCCATAAATAAAAGTACAGGATACTTTCATCTCTTTATGTCTGGAGTCTTCCCTTTCTTTTCCCCTTCTCCTTTCTCCCCAACTGAACCTTCTGACTTCACATGCTCCCATGGACCACATAAACCACTGAAATGTATGGCTTGAAGACTTTTAGTACAGAAATCTGTTTCAGACCATTTATTTTCATAAGTTTTATCATGCCATTTCATCCTTTTTTTTTTTTTTTTTTTTTTTCCCCTACAAGTTTCCTCTGAAATACAAAGAAATGGATTCCTATAGTGAAAATTAAAGCTTTTAACCTACTATACTCTTTTTATAAGGATACTGCTTAATCAAAAATTAGTATCTGGAAAACATAAGGCTGTTCACCCCATAAGGCTGTTCACGCACAGCTTAAGCCTGGAAAAAGTAATTTTCCACTTCCCAAAAAGTCTGATGAAAACATGCAGAAAATATCTCCACACCCCAAACCAAAACAGCAACTAAATAAAGACAAGACTCCTCATCTTTTCAATAAATGAGAAATATGGGCACCATAGAAGACATTAAAAGATTATGGAAGCTTTTAGTAGTAATTAATTAATGCAACCTGGAAGCCATTGATAAGAAAAGAGAATAGAAAACTCTTCATAAACTTATCTATAGAAAAAGTTATCTGCTCTTTCCTATCAATGAATAATTCATTGAGAATCATGTATAATTTTCTAAAACCTACAGCCCTACCACTCAGGTTAGAAAACAATTCCACTACCACTAAAAATCCAGTGTGTTTAGATAAGTCTTGTCTTCACTGATGTCAGAGTCTAATGAGGCATTGCTTTTGCCATACAAGAAAATATAGACAGAACACAGGCAGGGAAAGAGCCTGATTTTCTGGCTGTAATCCTATGAATATTGCTTGGCTACATATAAAAGGAGTTTACTCTCTTGAGTAAAACTGTGAGGATCAGTTTCATTGAAAGATGCTTTCTGTATGTGAAGGACTTATTATCAAGAAAACTAATTTCAGGCTAGTTATAAATGCCACATATTGTGAAGTTAAATATCAAATATTTTAAAGACTGCTCTGATTCAAGCCCATGAACAAATTGCTCATTAATTTGAAAGTTCAAAATTCGATTTGTTGTTCCTGAGATTTGGGAAAGTATCACTATGTGCATTAATATTTCTAATGATACGTAGAGTATTTTCTCATGCTGTTACTTGGTGGAGGAGGACTTTGAAACAACAGATGCTTCATCCTTTTTGAAGCTGGAGTAGTCTCCATGGAGCAGTTGTATCTGTATATACTGTTTATGGTGGTTTCCAGTCATCCTGCTCCCCCCTCCTCCCCCCACCCGAGCTTTAGAATACTTACTTGTGTTACTTGGATGGACATTACAAAAGATTTACGTCAGCACTGGATACAATATAAATTAATCTTATTGAGAAAATACTACTATTATATACTTCATATGTTTTACAGAGGTACCGTAAGTTAATTTTCTAGTTCTTATTGAACAGAGAGAAGATATGGGAATCTCTTCGAGCATTAATTTGCCAGTTATTTGTATTTGGATCATAATATTTTGATTGTATTTGGATCATAACATTTTGATAATTAGAAGTAAACTACTGGAATGGGTTCTTTAAAAAAAATAAAAATAACCTCTCTTTTCTGCCCTGACATAGTCAGTAGAAATTAGCCCTGTGAAATTAGCCCCCATGGTCATGGGCCCTTTTATGTACTTTCATACATTTTCTGCCATAGGTGTTTTCTAATCTCTTGGCACCTCAGGTCTTGCAGAAAGTTTTGGTTTAGGGATGCTTTTTTTTTTTTTTTTTTTTTTTTTTTTTTTTTTTTTCAGGTAAACCTATGTGGCTCCTGTTTGAAGTAAGTATTTTTATACCATGACAAACATAAGGGCATTTTGTGTTTTATGCAGTTCATCCCACTGTGGAGGTGCTTAAGACAGCAAGAGACCATGCTAGCTCTCAAACTGAAAGAACCCAACAGCACTAACACACTGTTCTGCTGCATGCTGCACAAGGTAGAGTCTGAGCTAACAAATCTGTTAGTGAGTACCGTTAAGTGTTAATGAACACTTCAGAAGAATGCATTCATTTAAGTGCAGTGATACACTGATGTCCTTATCCTGATCTCATGATCCAGTAAGGACATATTTATTCGTCATACTAAGGGATAGAATTGTGTAGTAAAAGCTATTATGTTAAAGCTTTTTTGAAGAAGAAAATCTGCTATGGGCCAGACATCTTTCTGACAATCACTTTGACTGCACAAAGTGAGAACCTTCCAACATATAGTGAATGGCTTTGGAGAGCAGTGATTATGTTGTATAAGGATTTTTCTTCTTCTCCATTTCACTCCTTTCTACTGCTGCAGGGATAGAGGGTATCCAATAGACCTTAATTACTTTCTATGGGAAATGTTAATTAGCCAACCGAGTAAGTTCATAGTGTGCTAATAATGCATTAAAAAGAGTAAGAGCTGTATTTAAAGCAGAATTTTATCAAAATGCTCTCTCTTTCCTTTGACAGAACTGGATCCAGATTCTGTAGCTCATAATTACAGATAATTACAAAGAAAAAATAATCTTGAATATCTAGACTACAGAACACGGGCACGTGCTGGGCACGTGACTTGATTCTATATAAATGTCTGAAATATCATTGTTCACTTGTCTTTTTAAAGCAAGAAAAGGATGAAGTCTTTCCTATATGTGATTGACCACACCAGCAGCTAAGCCTCATAGTCGTTCTTGCATTGCCCCTACAGAGGGACAGGGGAACAAATGAGAAGAACAAAAGCAAGAAAATTCATGGACTGAGGTAAAGGCATTTTAATTGAAGAGGGAAAGAGGAAAAAAAATGTCCCCGAAAGTAAAGAAAGTCTCGATATTGTGGGAACAGCACTCAGTAACAGCCAAAATGCTGGTGCGTTTCACCAACACTGTTCTAGTCACAAATCCAAAACACGGTACCAAATGGGCTGCTGTGAAGGTGTATAACCATCCCAGCCAGACCAAATAAACAATGCCTTAGTACTTAAGGCATACCAAATACTTACTGCTGTGGACCTCTAAAGTAATTTTGGAAGAAGACATGTCTGTGAGATACCAAGCTTCTCTTAAGAAAATGATCATAAGTGTTTGTCTTGGCCCTTGTGCTATTGATTACTTGTGTAATTGCAGGAAAATGAGCTAACACCAGAAATGAAAAAATGTTTGAACATATGGAGAGACATACAGAGTCCAATGTCTCAGTCCAGCTTAAAGTAAGCCAGCAGCAGGACAGAAAATGCTGACCTTCATGTAAGATGTCTTGCTGGCATGATATTTTAGATCATGCTCAGTGCAATGTCAGATTAATGGTGAAAGAAGGGCTGCACCCAGTTTAGGAGTCAGGCATGATGGAAAACACTGACATCAATTACAGCTGTTCAAATTGGGCAGCACCTTTCTCAGGAGTGGGCTCCACCCCAGTGGCATCTCCTCTGCAAGGCTGTTTCTGGCAGCTCACACCTGAAAGCAAGGTGTTAATGGTCAGGGTACAAATATCTGGATTTCTGAGTCCAGAGGGAAACTCAAGATGAATGTGAAACAGGAATTCTGAACTTGAGAAAAGTGTAGGATCAGGGATGAAGGGAGAGAAAGAGAAGGGTGGGGAAACAGATAGTTGCTTCTAATTATAGCACTTAGTGAAAACCTTGTCACACGATAAATCTGGGTAGGGTAGAAGAGTCACACAACTGACTGAATTATGAGATGTGCAGACATATGGGTTATTGTCGAATAATCTTTCATTTGAACAGACCAGATAATTTCACAGATTTTTAATTTTTCTTTTCTTTTCTTTTCTTTTCTTTTCTTTTCTTTTCTTTTCTTTTCTTTTCTTTTCTTTTCTTTTCTTTTCTTTTCTTTTCTTTTCTTTTCTTTTCTTTTCTTTTCTTTTCTTTTCTTTTCTTTTCTTTTCTTTTCTTTTCTTTTCTTTTCTTTTCTTTTCTTTTCTTTTCTTTTCTTTTCTTTTCTTTTCTTTTCTTTTCTTTTCTTTTCTTTTCTTTTCTTTTCTTTTCTTTTCTTTTCTCCTTTCTTTTTCCTTGTGTTTCCTATTTGTGTGTGTAAGTCTGCTTGGTTTTGTTTTGTTTTGCTCTGCTCTGCTTGTTTTTCGTTTTGCTCTGTTTTCTTGAAAGCTTTTTCTCATGGTGATGTTTCCTGTGGAGTAATATGCCATAAAAGTAGCCCGCACAAATCTGTTGCTCTCTCAATGAGAGTGCAGTTACTTACAAAAGGTTCGTGAGAAAGTCAGATAACATAGGACGATAACTTAGGCAAGTGAATTGGTTTATTTTTAAATAAACATATAGCTCCTCCAGTACAGCACACAATCTAGTGATTGTGATGTAGTTTCTCAGTTTTGCTTTCAGGGATGCTAATGAAAGTTTTGTGGCTTACTGTCTGGACCCAACCATATGTTGTGGTCCTGAGGAGTCCACTGCCACTTGTCCAATCATGAAAAGCTTTTGGAGTAAGTGCTTGTGCCAGTTAAAATCATCAGTAGAAATTAAACCCTAAATAAGATTACTTCTTCATTTGGGTATGTCTGCAGTGTATACTGAAGCTGTAGGGATAGAGGCTTTAAAGCCAAGTGAGTTAAATTAAGTAACACAAGCAGTTCCTCTAGAGCAAACCAGATTTGCCTACAGAGTATGTGGTAAACATGTTCTCATTTATGCATAGTCACGAATCTTTATGATGGAAAATCTTTCATGCTTATTTCTTCCGTGTTCTGTCTACATTTTTCCTCTTAACAATTTTATTGACTTAAGGATACCTTCTTTGTGATATACTTTGCAATGTTAAAGAGTCTATTAACAGGATCAAACATCTTATTCTGTGTTAAATTAAACCCACCTAAGGAAATGACATTTTTTTTCCAGTTAGTTACATTATTTAATTATTGCAAATCAATATTTCCAACACTTTTTCTTCCACAGTATTTATAAGAACATTAAGTCACTTTTTTTGCTCTGTTACCATGAATTCCCTCGTTGCCTTCTTTGAAACAAATTTGATCAATGCTGATTTATTTCAGTGGGTTTGGCTTACGATTATAAAAGTTGTTTGGCAAAAAATTTTTGAATCATTCAAACATTTGGCCCATGTAATTCTCTGAGTTGGCTCAGAAAAGTGAATGTATCTCATTCCACTTGTAGAAAAACTTATAATGGCATACAAAATACATAAGTTTTGGAAGGGAAGCTCAATCACCATACATTAGCTGCTTGTCTTCAGGACACAGTATGTGTCATAGTGGAATTATACTTTGGATAATTTGTCAGCTGAATAAAGTCACCCATTAAAATTTGGCACCAACTGCTTCAGTGATTTTCAAACAAATATGGCAGAGGAAATTTCAGAGAAAAGCATAAACCAAATAATGATGGGCAGAGCCTGAAACATCCCATGCTATGAAAGAAAACCTCTGATATCTGCTTTTCTTTACATTAGCTTGGGCTTTGACTTAGGAAGTTGGGAAGCTCTGATAATTTTATCATAACTTGAATAATTGTTATCAGCTTTCTTGACTAATTATTTAGTATTCTCAAATGAGTTGTAACAAGTGAATGGCAGTCAATTAATTACTAGTACTTACAGGAAATTTCTATCCTACAAGCATGTGTCCCCCTGCAAATGTTTCTCTAGGGAAGAACATAAGCCTGACGTAATCCTAAGGCAAATCTACTCTCTTCTTCATGTTCAAAAAATATAATAAATAATTAGCAATATACTATATTGAAACCACTAAATCGAAATGATTTTTATCTAAGAGGAAGCGTTCTCTCTTCCTCCATTTTCCGAATTCAGTAGTGGTTGTAACAATAACAGCAACAACAACAACAGCAATAATAATAATAATAATAATAATAATAATAATAATAATAATAATAATAATAATAATAATTTTAAAAAATGCATGCTAGTCAGTTTTTCCATAAATAATTTTTAATATACATTTGGGTTTTTCTGTGTGTGCATACACCTACAGGAGATTCTTACCAAACCGGAATGCAACAAGCTACAAAACAATGGAAGATTACTGATAAGAAAAGGCAATATCACGTTATTTTTTTCAACTTTGCAAGTTTTTTTTTTTTTTTTTTTTTTTCCAATAAAATAATTTAGGATTAAAAAAAAATGATCATTATTCCATAGCACACTGTACTTGACATATGCATAACTGGAAGTCTGCAACGTTAAATAGCTCTCCTCTTTTTAGCCAAGGGAGAGAAATAGTCACTTACAGAACACAGTCATCTAAATCATCTAATCTACTTACGTTATATGAGCTTTTATATTAAAGATTGGATGAATTATTCACTTTTTCTCACCATCTACAGTAAAGAAAATCCTGATGATCAGCTCATCAGCTAAATTCCAGCAAAATTCACAAGACAGTGCTGATCTGTGTTTTAGGTTAGTAGCTGCTAAATATGTGAAAAAAGCTGAAATTAAACATTTGTGCATAAAAACAGAGAATAACATGGTTTTAAGGTTCCTGTAACCCAAGTTAGTGCTCTTAGGAGGTTTGACTGATGGGCAAGGTCACTTTAGACTCAGATGGTGAGGTTAACGGCCTGTCTGTGAGTCCCAGTGCACAGTTTTGAGTTATAACATCTCCTGTTCTGCTTGGAAGGGAGCTTGCTGCAGTACACTTACAACCAAAACAAACATGAACAAAAATATGGATGGAGTTAAAAATATGTAATATAATTTCTCTCTCACAAAACCCTAAACCTTCTCCTGCTGAGAACTGAGAAAGTATTTTGTATTCTTGACCTGATTTTCTTTTCCTCTAAAGCAACATTTACAGGCTACGATCAGAGACAGGATACCTGGTGCGCTGTGATGAGCAATTTTTGTAGATCATTTTTAGCTTTATTTTTATATTTGATGTGGTGCAGTAAGGCCACTCTTACTTTCTTATGTTCCTTTTATTTTTCATTTCTTACTGATAAGTCTAAGCATATCCTTGGTAAGTCTTGCAAATCCATTTCTGTGGCACCTGCTTCTAGGTTAGAACACAGACTCTCCTCATTGGCAAAGTCCCTAAATGTTCACCGTTGCAATATTCATCTCAGTAATGCATGCCAAAGGCACTTTGTAGATAAAATCTTCAGTTCATTTTTTTAGAATCTGTTTCAACAATCTCAGGCAAAAGGACTACTCAAAGCCCATTATTGGCAGGGAGATTTTGTTATTCACTTTATGGGGCTTTGATGGGATCAAGCCCTGTGCAATAACGTATAAAATAAACCATGGTCTAGCTGTGCAGTCACTGGGAATCAAGGGATTTTATGAGTTCCCCAGAGACGGTCAATATCTCAGAAAAAAACAGACCCAATATGTTCTCTCTGATTGTAAATTTGGGTTATACTCTCTGAATGAAAGACATCAATCATTCTGGACTTATGGGACTCAATAGATGTTTAATATGTCTTTCTTGGAAATCTTTGCACAAGATCTTAAAGCAAAAATAAACCAAAAAAAACACATCCCTTTAACTTTATATGTTTACCAAAATTCATATCTGAAGAAGCAAAAGCAAAGGCAAAATGAAAAACAAAATAAACAAAATATAACACAAAACCAACCAGCCTTGAAAGGGAAAAAAAATCAAATGTTGAAAGACAATTCAAAATCGGCCATTATATCATGATTGAACTCTTACTGTTTTTCTATTTAATCAGACAGCTAGAAAATCAAGGCCTGAAAGACAAAATTTAGAAAATGCTTCTTAAATTTCTTTTATCTGGGCTCATCTATGGGTCTGAGATTCTTTTCTGTATTTCTATGATGGAATGACTTCAGCATGGTTCACATCTTAGATTTGAACAATTACTTTAAAATACCAAACCTGAACTTTGGAGATGTTTTCCTATTGTCTGAACAATGTTTGCTAAACTTAACATTTATCATTCTTACTTAAAATGTTTTGCATTAATATTTATTTCTACTGATGTCTTTGCAGAATTAAAACTGTTTGGTTTTAGGACTTCTGACATTTTTGCTTTTGCAAGATATCCCTCTCTGAAAAATAGTTTATTTTAAATGAATGCATGATAACTTTGAATTACATTAAAATTTAAGAACCTAATGTGCTTCAGGCATGATTAACCCACCCTCAGAAATGTTCCTTCTGTTCTCACCTCTCATATAAATATCAGAACGATAATCTTTCCCCACAGAAATTAAATAGGCAAAAGTGAATTTCACAAGTAGAGCATACACTGATAAGTCTCAGGTCAATAAAAATTAGACTTCGTACATTTCATTTTACATTTCATTGTCAATTTCTTGACAATCTTTATCAGCCAAGCCCAATCTGTTTTGTATCTTTTGCTTCTTGTCACCTGTCTCTATTTCCTTCCTGTATTTGTACTTCCAGCCTCTTTGCTCAACTATTTGCTTCCTACCAGGTGATGTCTCAGTCCCCCCACTGGTTTTAATAAGCCTCACCGCAATAACCATCTTTCTTCTAACCTGTTCTCCCATTGTCCCACATTTTACAGCTCCAGGATTTATTATTTTATTTTATTTTATTTTATTTTATTTTATTTTATTTTATTTTATTTTATTTTATTTTATTTTATATTTTATTTTATTTCACTTTTGTCCCACCACATTAGTTCTCCACTCTGTGTTTCACACTGTTTGGATTTTGCAGGAAGATGCTGGAAGCCAGAATGGCCAGGATCTATGGCCAGCAGCAGCTGCTGGGAAGGTCTTACTGGATTATTGTGTCCAGACATGTATCACAGGCACTGCAGGTGAAATCCTCACAAAGCACATCTGCTGGGGCATCCCACTAAACCTATTTCTCCTGTATAAGTCTGCTGTACAGATAGCAGAAAAGGTGTGGATGATCTAAAATGAACATCAGTTCCAGATGATAACTCTGTATGCATAGACTGTACATAAGGGATTCAGCTCTTTTCCACGAGTTACAAAATAGATCACACACTTTACATATGATAGCTACAGCCTTTCAGAATGGTCAGATATAATTTATTTATTTATTTCCACAAAGAGATAAAAGCCTGTTGCCCGCATCAATCATCTAGCTAAAAATTCAGTGCTGTAATCCAAGTAAAGAAGCTTCTGATGTCTTCAGGAAATTTGACTTTGGGCAAAGCCATGCTTTCTCCCTAAGCTTATTCTTTGAAATTATGGTTACTTTTGGTCAAAGTCTTCAAATAAGAAAGTACTTAGCTGGAGATATCCTGACATGTAAAATTTATGAGTGATTATAGTTACATAAAGTGATAAACAACACATAGTTATACTGCCTAATGGAAAATATGCTGATTTGACCATCTGCAGTAAGATATGTATACTTCCATTACATGCTAGTCTTTTATTGCAACATTTAGGTAATACTACGCTATTAAGAAATATGTATTCAGATGCAGTTTTTTGTTCTGTATTTCAATTATTCACATATCCAGATAATCTTTTCAGTATCTGATATGAAACTTTTAAAATTAGGCTTAAAATTCTTCTCCAGCGTATTAAAATTCTGGAAAGTAAGAAAATGACTAATGTCAGGTATGCTATTAAAATAAGAAGGAAAAAAAAAAAAAAAAAAAAGAATTCTGAAGCCTTCAGCCATAGCTAATCACATAACTTTGTACATGAAGTTTTCTAAATTTATTTTAATATACTCTCCAAAGAATCAAAATCTTAATAAATTTATTTTAAAAATCTTAACTAGATTTTGTTTTGGCATAACAAATGACACAGTCAAAAATTGGCTTGATTTTTTAAAGAAAGAGAGATATGCTTTGAACAAGTTTTCTACCATATTTTGTCGGTAAAAATATTTCTTGCTAGCATTTGAGTAAATAATCTGAAACGTCGCCAATTTTCTCTTGTACCATTTTTGTTAATATGTCATTCGGAAAACACCCTGCTGATGTGCATGGGGATACAAGAGAGCTGCAAGGCTGAAATTGTGGGTATAAGATCAGAATTCAGTATTCAAATAATTACACCTTTATTTTTTAAGTACTTTGAACTTTGCAAATAAAATTGTAGACTAGATAGTGATGCTGTTTTAACATTCTTTTTCCTTCATTATTAGTGTTTAAAGCACAGTATATTCCTCTGCTACAGATAATTTAAGTTTATATCTCTCTTATTATTCTAAATAGCACTTTTGAAAAGTTTATTTATTTATTTATTTATTATCACAAATATAAAAATGTTATTATAATGTTCTTAGTAGCAGAATTTATTTCAACTGTAGTTTTACCAAAATAACCACCTTAGGGATCCAAATGTGTGACTCACATGTGCATATTAAAGTGATAGGCTGTCTGAGTCCAAAAAATATAAGCTTTTGGTTTACTGTACACAATTATTGTGCTGTGCGACTTTCACAGTAATTCATTTTCAGAATATAGGTATTTGCTCCTGGAGTGAAGATAAACTTTCCACTGACTTCAGAATCCAGCCTGTTTGCAGCACCCTTGAAAACTGTTTCATATATGCTGAGTACTGCAGGGGGATCATATGCTCTGATCCACTGCCTAAGCCCAGCTCCCACTGCTGATAATAAAAACGTTGCTTCTTTAAGAAGTTTCATAACACACAATATAAAAGAAGAGGAAAAAGGTCAAGCTTAAGATGAGAAGCAAAATGAAAAAACAAAACAAAACAAACAAACAAAAAAACCCCAACTGCTTAAAAGCCTCTGACATTTCCCTTGGAATTTAACACAGTAACTTTCGTACACAAACTTTTATGGCTACAATATGTTCTCTTCCCTTCCCTTCCCTTCCCTTCCCTTCCCTTCCCTTCCCTTCCCTTCCCTTCCCTTCCCTTCCCTTCCCTTCCCTTCCCTTCCCTTCCCTTCCCTTCCCTTCCCTTCCCTTCCCTTCCCTTCCCTTCCCTTCCCTTCCCTTCCCTTCCCTTCCCTTCCCTTCCCTTCCCTTCCCTTCCCTTCCCTTCCCTTCCCTTCCCTTCCCTTCCCTTCCCTTCCCTTCCCTTCCCTTCCCTTCCCTTCCCTTCCCTTCCCTTCCCTTCCCTTCCCTTCCCTTCCCCTCTCTTTTACTCTCACTTCCTTGCTTTTTCACTTTCTGTCTTTCTCCCTTTCTCCCTTTCTCTCTCTCTCTTTCTTCCTTTCTGCCTGCCTGCCTTTCTTCCTTCTTCCCCAGGTCATGCAGTATGATGACATGTTTGCTATATCCTTAAAGGCAGAAAGCTAAGCTTTATTCACATACATTCCTTCAGAAAATTCTGCCCTAGTAAAAGCCTTATTGTCACAAGAGTCTGATGGAGGATTAGACCCTCATTCTGTAGTCTGTACAGCATTTTTCTTAACTGTCTAGGCAAGAGAGGACAGACATTAATCTTCTTGTGAGCTTGAGGTGTCCTTCCAGCTGGGTATGTGATTTGTTTTTCTGGGGTCAGAACCAACAGAAACCAGACTTCTTCTGAGCATAAAAGCTCTCTAATGAAGGTATACCAGCCAGCAGAAAGACAGAGCCTCTTGTGGGTAAGTAGTCAAATGTGACTTACCCTCTATTTCTTTTAGGATTATTTGGAAATTTCTGCATTTCTCATGTGTTGCACTGTATGTGGCTTAGGGTCATACCAAATCCATCTTCATTCTGCTGCTGATCTTAGCTGTAAAGAGGCATCCATGTTTTATCTGGAGTCCATTTTGAATTGTTTATGTTGTTTAAGCAGTTTTTGTTGACCTACACTCAGGTCAAGTTGAAGAGCTCGAGAAAGTATTGCTTTTAGAAAACTGTTAAACACACTCCAGTTTACCTTCTTCTTTCCTTTCTGAGGACAAAATCTGCTCTTGCCAGGTTGCCTAGAAATAATTTCAGCGCCATTAATAGTGGCCATGGAGGTTGCTTCTGAATTATTACCTGTAAATGTACACATTACTTCAAATTTATATAGCTAAAGCTATATTTATAAAAGTAGAAAAACTAATATCTAATTGTAAATAAATGTTTTGTTTAATAATGAAAATATATTTTGATTTATGTTTTCACTTAGTAGCTGTGCTACTGTTAAAGCCTTTACCTGTTATGTAAAAAAAATCTGTTACTTTATTGTACACTGAATGGGAACTGAAGCTCTTTTATTTAACTTCAGGCGCTGACTGGACCCTGCCTCAAAGAACCTCCCAGTGATCTAGCAAGTTTTGACAATATTATTGTAAAGTGTGCTGAATTATTCCCTCACAAAGCAGGTTTATAACACCAATACAGCACAGAGTGTATCCTGTATGTAGCAAGGTCTTTAAATATGCAAGACTGCCACAGATGTTCCCATATGTCATTTCCATCCATAATAATCATAAGGGCCATTGGAGAAGGGTAAAATTAAACTTGGATGATTGTGGTTCCTTCCTTTAGCAATTTGTGACTTTGCAGTAAATCCCTGGGGCACTTAGTAAGCAGTGAAAGACAGAGAAGTGTAGGATGAACAGATCAGCTGTGTTTTTTGGGCGTAACATCCTGTTGATAGCCCAGGAGGTGTACCTATCTTGCACTGCCTCTATTCACAGGACTATTTTTCCATCTCCTTTAAGTAGCATTTGAGTCTCTGACCTCCTCTCACATTACCTTCAGAAATCCAAATCCACCCTGAGAGATAACGTTGCTGCCATTTCAGACTGGGTAGATAATTTCTGTGATTTCTACTACAGGGCCTGCAATGAAGCAGATCAAGCTGCATGTCCCCAGCATGCAGGCAGGGCTGCATCTGGCTGTGCAGTTAGCACAGGCGCTGGGTGGTATATATGGGAGAAGGCAGCAGGATGAGACATCAAGATTTGGATGTGGCTGTGCACTGAAAGATGCAGCAACTTGTTTTCCTGCATAGGACATTGGTTAAATGCATCAACCTGTTGTGGCTGCAGTGTCTTGCAGCTTAATGTATAGCGTACAATCTTTATCTTCAGTATACATTTTTTACACTTGGAAACTGAATTCTTTTCATGCTATGATGCTGTTTGAGTTGGTTTTGGAGAAATAGATGGATGTTAATTTGATAGCCCCTGTATCTCTGTCCTCATTAAAGATTTCAGAATGCTCTTTGTCAGGGGACGACTGATTAAGTAGTAACACTGAGAATCTGCAGAAGAGCTAAGAAAAAATTGATTGACCTGACCCAGACTTTCACTTTTTCATTTAGGTCAAGCCTTTGTTGGAGATAGACATATTTTGATTAATTTTTTCTCATTAATTTTTATTTTCATAAATCTCTGCACTTCAAGATTCCCTGTAGATGCCCAGGCAGATATGTTATAGTTGCATGAAAACCTCAGCCTTACACCACATCTGACCTAAAATAAAAAATAAATAAATAAAACTAAGCAGATTTGGGTAATTACTAGGTCTGTAAGCTGTCTTGTCTGATACAAAATGTGACACTGTGAGCAATACTCCTGTGGTTAGAAAACAAAATTCTTGTTTGTCTTCACAGGAAGCATGCTAGAACAATAAATTCAAGCACATATTTCAGACAGTCTCAGAGCTTCTCCTTTAAATTCATTCTATTAAACTGCACCCATAGTTCAAGGATTTTTTTTTTCTACAATTTACAGTTTAGGAGTTCAAATTTGCTCTGAATATCTGTCCAGGCTGTGTTTGTAGCTAATTCTGAAAACTGTAAGATTGCATAACTTTCTTTGAGGGTGGTTTTGGCTCATTGCAAGTCCTCTGTGCCTATTCTGTTGTGGATAATGAAAGCGTTTTAAACATTAATAAAATGTAAGTAAAGTAATAAGCAAACCAATTATAAAAATGTTAAAGGAAATGTTAAAGGAAACGGAAATTTATCCACTAATGGATAAAACATCTGCCAAATTTTATCCTGACATTTAGTTTTAGAGCAGAGTGATATATATATACGTTATTTTTTTTTTGAAAACAGGTATCCAATAAAAACCTCAACAAATTTTTACACAAATGACACCATCCCATTAAAAATAAAATAAATTATATATGTATTCTAATAAAATCAATGAAGTGTTTACTAATTTTGCAGATTAGTGTATATGATTGGTAGGAGTTCCACTGTGTTAAAGAGTTTTTAATCTTTCATAAGCATATAGCTGTTGATAAAGTTTTGTGAATGTAGCCCCTAAAAACAGCCTTTTCCCAGAAAATTATTAAAATATATTCACAAAATCAGTAAATAAGACATTCTGGAGGTCTGTTTAGTTATTTTCCTCAATTATTTTCAGAATTGACAGTAATGAAAATAGATGACAGTAATAAAATTGGGATTCTCACCTTAGAAAGCTTTCTACCTTCTCGAAAATAATTCAGAAAAAAAAATATATAACCTAATAAACTGGCTTTTCTAAGTATTGACCAGTATGTAAAAATGTGAATATTTGCATATTAAAGTATAATAAGTATATATTTTACATATTTAAGTTTGGTACCAGGCACAGGACATCATATGGGAGGAATAAAACAATATTTTTTTTTGGAACAGATAGATCTTACCACATTGGGGTGGGTATTTATCTGTGGCATCATCTCCTCCAGAGGATGCTTATAAATGATTTTAAAGAGAGCAAGGCAAGGCGAGCTTGGTAAGGTAAAGCAAAACAAGGAAAGGTGAGGTGAGGCAAGCTGTGAAAGTTTGTGGCACATGAGATTAGTATAACCGTTTAGCAGCTAGAAGCTAAACCCCCAATGTTAAGAAAAGTGATGTACTTCCTGGTTTATCATTAAGTTGATGGTCTTCACGACCAATCAGAAGCAAAGCTTGTGTCCAGCGTGGTGTCTTGATGGTGACTTCAGGTGAGGTGGGTTTGGAAGCTTCTGTCTTATGTCCAGAGATAGCTGTGGATTCTCTGTGATGGTAACACACTCTCATTCTCCCTAACTATGTCTGAAAACCTTGCTAGCTATTACTAAGCCTCAAAACTAAAACTATTTAAAGTCATGCGTGCACAAAAATATGTGGCATCTAACATGTATTTGCAGCATAGGTTTTGGGATGTTTCATTTATTTCACTCACAAACATAAATTGGTTTTATACCTGTTAAATGAAATGGAGAAGAAGCTTTTGCAGAAAAATGGTTTTCAGTCTCTAGTAGTACAGTGTTATACAAACAATGTCAAAGCAATAACTATCTGAAAAAGCAGTAGGCCCTGAGAGTTTGAGTCTGAGCTTTGGTAGACCAACATCTGCTTTCTACTGGATAAGACCCTAAGCTTCTTATTTTGGTGGAGCTTTCAGTGTTTAATCTATTTTGCTAAGGAGCTCTAATATAAATGTTGATATTTTATACAGATCATACCGTGATGCTTCTTGCAAATATAGCTGGAAAGCCCAGGAGCAAGGCTGAAATAAGGTTTCTGGAATTTTCTCAACAAGAGAGAAGGCAATCTTGGAAGACATTTATTTTTGTCAGTATTAAAATTCGCAAGATTCTTCTTATGCACAGCCTATGTGTTATAATAAACTAACACACTAGTTTCTTACCTCAGAATTCTTGAGGGTTTTATAATTTGGGTTAATGAACATCTGAAATAAGATCAATGAGCCTGCTATCTTTCTTGTGTAAAATTATGCACAATTCATAGTCACAACATGATTCCACAATACTCCTGACAGGTTAGAATAAAAAAGAGAGAGATCTATATTTAGCTAAGGAAAAGATATCTGAGGAATGTGGTACATTATAGAACATGGGAAAGAGTGGAAAAAAAAAAAAAAGACAAAAACCAATATAAAGATGTCATTTTCTGCATTCTTAATTCCTGGTCTGGGAATCAATAACCAGTACAATGGTTGTTTTTATATTAAATATTACATTTGGGAAAACGAAAGGAAAACTTCTGTAGTGTTTTTTATTAACTTCCATGCAAAGCATAGGTTCTAGGAATCCGTTTGAATCATGTTCAGCTTTAGTACAAACGTACAAGTTATGTGTGTTTTTGGATTCAAAAGGCAAAGCATGCACACAAATTCAAACAAAGATATTAAAGCTGGCAGGAAACTATAGGAAAGAAAAAGGATATATTGGTGTGGAAATAAAATTAAAATTAAAAGGAGACCGAGGATCAGATATTTTTTCTGTGGATCTAAAAGTTGGTGGGTTTGTAAGAACCATTTTGATAAAAAGTTCTTGGTCTTTTTATTTAAATACAATCCATTATACAATTACTGTTGTGGTTTAACCTGGCTGGTGCCTAAACACCACACAGCTGTTTGCTCACCCTCTCCCCTACCTCTCTGGATGGGGGAGAGAAACAAGAAAGTGAAGCCGCTGAGTTGAGATAAAGACAGTTTATTAAGACAGGAAAATAATAATAACAACAATAATAATAACAATAATGATGATAAGAGTAATAGCGTTTACGAAACAGGTGATGCACAACGCAATTGCTCACCACCCGTTGACCGACGCCCAGCCTAACCCCGAGCAGCCAGCCCCCCCACCCCGGCTAACCACCCCTATATATTGTTCAGCATGAACGGAATACCCCTTTGGCCAGTTTCGGTCAGCTATCCTGTGTCTGTCCCCTCCCAGCTCTTGCTGCACCTCCAGCCAGCCCGCTGGCAGGACAGAGTGAGAAGCTGAGATGTCCTTGGCTTGGTGTAAGCACTGCTCTGCAACAATTTAAACATCAGCATGTTATCAGCACTCTTCTCATCCTAATCCAAAACATAGCACCCTAACAGCTACTAGGAGGAAAATTAACTCTGTCCTAACTGAAACCAGAACAATTACTAAGCAATGGCATTTAAGATCAGTTGTACTGAAATGCTGGAATGAAGGCAGGATTTAGGTATTAAAAGCTATAATATTTAAACATCCAATTTTGCTGTGGAAGTCAGACCTGGAATAAAAAGAAATTTTCAGGTACTCAGAAATTAGATTAACACAATTAATTTATTATCGGTGTCACCCAGAACAGGTATTGGGTGTTGATTATATCAGCACAGCATGTTGAAAACCTACATCTTTTTCAGATTGATTTTAGTCTTGTGCAGTTTGACAAAATTGGTGTAGATACAATAGGTTATTAGTTATGTGTCTTTCTAAGTTTGTGCTTTATTGATACTCTTTATGCAATGTGATTATCTGCTTTTCCAAGCATGTAAAACAATGTAGGATGGTGGAACATGGACCCACTAGTTATTACAGTGTCCAAACAACATTGATGTGTACTCTAACCATGACTACAGATGTAGAGGTTCAGACTGAAAGGATATAGTGCTACAATCCCCTTCAATATTGAGAAGCAATGAGACAACTTGGGTAGCACTATTTAATTTCTAAAACCTTCAGGTTTTTTGAGGGAAGTGCAGATAATTTTGGAGTTTTGACTGAAAATAAATTATCCCATGAAATAATTTGATATTTTCATGATGAAATACACACTGTTTTTCAAATAACAGAACTACCTTGTTGAACATCAGAAATGTTATCTGGCCTCAGATTTCCTTTGGCTAATGACTCTTTTAGCATAGTGTATGACTAAAGTTGTCACTGTAGCCACTATAGTAATACATCAATAAAACTGTGTTTCCCCATTTTTCTGCTTGCTTTACCAGGTGAAATAGAGAGATCAGTAGATTAATAGAGCTCCTGTTGGTGTAATGAAAAATCACAAAATACATACAACTGGGAAAAATGGTAGCACTCTTTAAGGGCACTTAATTTCCTGTACTTGAAGACCTTACACCTAACAAATCAATTTGTGCAAGCTTTGTGACACTTGAAGACAAAAAGGATATTTGTTTTGATTAACATAATATCATTTTCATATGTGATCACATAAATATTTAAAGCATTGACATGTGGAATGTACCACATTACTGTCCCAGACCTCCACAATGCTCACCAGCTAGTCCTCATAGAACTATATCAGATTTTTTTCAGTTGTGGAAACTAGCAAAATGTTAAGGTTGAGCCTTTTTGCATACATCTCCAAGGACATTTTCACTTAAGATTCAAACTGAACCATGTTATACACATACTACAATTTTCTCTAAATTACTTCCTACTCAGACTGACATGAGTGATTTGTTAATTAAATAAGGGAAATTTGTTGGATGACCCAACACATGTGAAATCTAGATTATTTAGTAGTGATCCATCTTTCATTGACAAGTTCAGTTTTCAGTAGATAAGATGCTAATCTTTCAGTTTTATTTAATCATTAAAAAAAATAACTGATTTTTGGTTTTGTACTATTTTAGGTTACAGTTTTCAAAACTATAGATTATGACTAGAAAACCAAAGATTAAAAATATTTTTCTAATTTCCAGCACTTATGAAAATGTTTTCTGCATAGCAGAGACTGATATATATGACAATGAGGATGTACAAATACAATCTTAACCCTACAAGCTCCAACGTCCTCCAAGTTCAGAAGCACAGTCAGTTTTTACTCTCCAAATATTTTTATAATTTCAGAAATCTACCTAAATAGGCACATGTATTTCATAATGTTATAGGCCTTACCATCAGCAGCGATGTTCTCACAAGCACAGTCCTTTATAATCTGTTATTTCAGGTACCAGGTGAGCACATGGTATCATTGGCCTTTTTTGTATGTTCCCAGGAATCCATTCATAAACTTTTAAAGAGAGATGATGCTGGATTTAGAAATTGGAATAAAATAGGGCAAAGATTTCTACTATGTAGGTAATTTCTACTATGTAGGTAGAATAGCTGGAAACATGATTAGGAAAAAAAAAAAAAAAAGAGAGGAAAAAAAAAAAAAGAAGTATTTACCTGATGTTACAAGCAGAAGATAAGCAACTAAAAAGTAGGCAAAAAATACTGGTGAATGACTATGTTATATGTTAATGAAAGGAGGTGAATAGGAAGGTGAACCCCCCATCGAACCCCCAGTACCCCCAACCCCAACCCCAAAGGAATAAAGGGAAAGTAATGAAAGTTTTTCTTGTATTAGGAAGCATAAGAGCAGAATATAACCAAAAAAAAAAAAAAAAAAAAAGTGCTTTTCTAACAACCCCTTTTCTTCTCTTCTGTCTCATGTTCCTCTTCTGTCTTGTCTTGAGGTGAATACAATAATAATTTAATTGTGGTTTTAAGCACATGCACAACTCTAGCAAAAATAAATAAATAAATAAAAACATAAAAGCATAAAATGAAACTAGAACATATTGGGACATATTACTGGTCTCCTTATCTCCATGGTGAGCAATATGTTTGCTGCTATGGCTGAGGAAGCACAGAAGCAAAACATGCTTATAGTTTCTGGAGGGATCATGATCCACTTAAATCATAAAACTTAAACTGCATTTTGTACAGTTTTTGAGTTACAGCAGGCTTCCATCATATTAATGAATGAACAAAACCACATAAGTCCTCTCTGTTCATAAACCTATATGTTTGGTTTTCAAGCTTCATGTTAAAAAGGAAATGCGGTCTAAAATTACCTTGTTAATTTTTAACAAGCTATTATACATATATATATATGTGTTTATATATATTATATATATTTATTATATACAATAAATATATAATATATTATATTTATATATTATATATACTATATATTGTATATATATTATATATATATATTTAAGAGGTCCTTTGAAGCTACATTTTAAGTGGTAGAAAATGCTTAGAACAAGGCAAGGCAGAAGAATTTGTGATTGTGGGAAGTGAGTTTTTCAGAAGTTAATGCAGTTGAATGGAATACTTGAGTGCTCTCAGCTCCAGCATCAATCAGGTCTTGTATGAATATAACTTTAATTTATTTGCAATTCAATTTCTCCATTTTGTTATAAAGGAAAGAATACTTGCCTTTCATCATGAAAGAAATGTAAAATTGGTAGCTGAAGGTTCAAATTATGAATAAGGAAAGTGGAACTCACATCACTTATTTCACATTCTATTTCCAAAGCTCATCATTGTTCTTGACAAGGCTATCTCACTTATTTTTTTGGAATGAAAATTCTTTTCTAGAAGGTTTCAATAACTGTGCTATTTAATTTGAATCATGCATTGTAATTTTACAGTATACTTTCTTTATGAATGTCTTCTAAAAGGTTTCATACATGTGTGCCTGATAATAATGATGTTATTTCATGTACTTGGTAGTCTTTCTTCTGTTAATGGAATAATTCAGCCTTTTCTCACAGGTAATTCTCATACAGATATAGTGACTGTATTTTACAGCATGTTTGGAACAAATACAGGAGCTCACTTTTAGTGAAGAACACTGCATTTGAAAGACTGATTATTTTTATTTGTGATTTGACAAAGTAATGTCACTTTTTGCATCTTGCCTATTAGACAATTTTGGTTGGTGACTGGTCATAGCTACATTTAGTACACAATTAAAATAAATTTTGAAGACTATTAATGAGTAATATTTTTGCTACTATGATTTATACTATTATAAAGGTAAGGTTACACAGTTGAACAATAATTCCAATGCTTCTATTTAAAATATGACACCAGTTTGATGTTGATTAGGTCTTTAAATTCAAAGGTGATTTATCTTCTCTTTCAATGTTCTTCAAGAAAGATCTCTTCAACTACTATTCTATACTGAATAATAAATAAATAAATAGATAAATAAAAAACTGCCAGTGTTCCACATCTGTTGGGTATGCTTTCTGAAGTAACTATTAATACAGTATTAAGAGTTACAAGATTAATGCAATATTTAAAGAACCAGACTAAATAACACTTCCTCTCAAAAATACCTTATTCCGTCTAAAATCTGTAATTATTATAAAGGAGTTACCCTACTTCTTGGCATGACAAAATCTGCTCCTGCATTTCTGCTACAAATAAAACCACACCATGGCTTAGCCCTGAAGTTAATTGGACTTTTAGACCATAAAAAGGAAAAAAGAAAAAAGGGAAAAGGAAAAGAAAAAGAGGGGCGGAAAAAAGGCAAAAAAGAAGAAGAAAGAAAAAAAAAGAAAGACAAATAAAGAAAATTGAAAAAGAAAGAAAAAGAAAGAGAAAGAAAAAAAAAAGAAGAAAGAAGAAAGAAAAAGAAGCATTAGGTTGAAAAGAGCTAATTTCTTTCAGACTTTCTGCATGGGAGATTTGATAGCAAGTACTGTAGTTTAAAAGTCTCTGTAAATGCAAATGAAGGAGAAACTGGGACATCTGGGTATAAAAGTATATTATGTAGTTCCAAGAGGTCCAGTGGCACTTATGTTGTGTTTAATCAAGTAGAACAAAGTAGATATTAGATCCTGGTAGACTATTTTGCTTAGCATTCTACAAGTTGTATTTAAATCTCAGTGGCCTGAATGCTAATTAATAGAACAAATTAATCTTTTTGACCCAAAGGAAATTTACAAGCATGTTCTTCTTACACTTACAAGGGTATTTACATAGGCTTTCAATGGCTCCATTGCAAAAACTGAGCAAGAGATGTGTGGCAGTACAAAATCAAAATTTGGAGGAACCAGGTTTTAATCACTAAGGCTTTATTGAAAGCAATTGTTAGAGTAGAGTAAGGCTGTCACACAACCCACTGTCAAAACAGCCTGATATCTCAGAGGAATTTATTTTCTCAGAAGGAATGCTTTTTTTATTTTTTTATTTTTTTATTTTTCTCCACTGAAGTTTGTACATCAATATTGTTCTCTAAAAGTACCCAGAGGTTTTCCTAATGTGTTTTGTTAATAAAAGATAAGGAAATGAGATTACAGTGGATGCCAGTGGAGAAAAGGATCTGAATGTAAAGAAAAGGAAAATGCATTTCAGATTTCAGTTATTAAGGGACAAACTCCAAAAGTGAGGGTATTGTGAGTCAGAATGAGACCCAGGTTAGGAAATGGGAAATGTTCCAAGAGAAGTCCCTTAAGGTGGTAGATGTTAGGCTGGTAAGGAATACCAAAGAGCTCTATAGAGCAGAGAGAATACTTTCACAGACAGAACCTCTGGAAGAATACTTTTGCATTGAAAAACAGTTTTGATCATCTTGTATTTGAATAAATAAATTTCTTACAGCATGAGAAAAGCTTTCCTAAATAAATGTTTACCTCATAAATGCATTGATTTTAGATTTGAAAGACTGTTCTTCATGGATACAGGCCTTCCTGCTTTGCTCTTGCAAAAAACTCATGATATAATAGAGAATGCTGGATTGAACTAGTGTCTTTTTCCTTGGTTTTCATGACTATAGGTGTACTCATTCCTGCTCAGGAAAAGCTGGTTAGATTGATAATTTGATAATTTGATAACTTGATAATTTCAGAAATTGCATCAAAGGTCTCCACACTGCTGGCAGTAAGCAAGAACCTATGACAAGAGATTGTCCATGGGTGGTGGTGGTGGTGGTGGAAACCTTCACTTAAGGAACAGACCAGCTGGAGAAATGTGGTGAAGCAAGCACAAGGAAGCCAATATTGGTTGGAACAAGCTTTGCATTCATGCCTGTCATTTTGCTTTAGCTTCTTTGTTCCCCCACTGCTGGCATCTCTAAATGCAGCTGCAAACTTTATTTAAGTAGTGCCCAGCCTCTGCACTGAGCTGTACAACTGGCCAGTCTTGAGACCACTTCTTCTTCGTCAGATTTATCCTTCCTGGAGATCTTTGAATATGAAATCTGTGCTAGTCTTCATGGCTGTAGAACATGGCAATAGGTCATCTTGCAAAGGCAGATCCAAGCAGTGGTGAATATATATTCACTAAAATCTATGCTTTGATTCAAATCCATCTGTTTTCTCACCCCCTAAATGTGCAAAATTTTGATCTCTGGAGGGCTATAACACGGTAACTGTTAAAGCTATAGCTTAATTCCTGACACTGTTACTGTCAGGATGTCCAACAACACAGAACAACTTTATCTTAGCACCATTTGTCATTTTGCCCTGAGTCTGGCATGCAAAGTCACATGTGCAGCCATGCTGCCTAGCTGTCTTTGTGTATTCTGTTTTGGGAATCAGCAAGGAAAATAATTGTCAGTTCAGCCTGGGTGTCAGAAGAGACTGTGGAAATTCTCGCATACATGATCAAGACATCTTTTCAACCAAAAAAATCTAAATTTCTCATGGAAAAAAAAATAAAAAATTCAAGTAATGACACATTGCTATCAACAGTGAATCTCTGAGAAGCAAGGAGTGATAAGTGTTTAAGTAACTTGGCAAGGTTTACAGATGACCAGGCTTCTTCAAAAGCTTCAGTATTTTTTGGTCTAAATAGATGTATGCTGGGGACAGTAAGCATCCAAAACTGGTATCCAAGTGCACTGCCTGCCCTGAGAAGAGAAGTAGCACAGGAGCAGCCTGCCTAGGGAGTCTTCAGGTACACTGCTGAATGCTTCTCTGACCTTATGAATGTGTGTTTAAAATGTCAAGGGTTTTGATTTGCATCTGTAAAATTGAAATCAGGAGCACAGCTCAGTACAAACTATAAATATGACCAGAAGAAAATGGATAAGAACTGTAATTACCTTATTTTCATTTTTTCCTACTGAACGGATAATCATATGTAATTTTTTTGTTAACTGTTGAATACCATTCGCTGTGTGTTGCTTTCAGATGAAAGAAAAATGCTAGTGCTTTTTTCTCTGGGGGTGGCAGGCAGACCAATAGGCCTGAATTCTCGCACTCTTGAAAAAACATAGCCAAATGGCAGATTTTAGCTCATATCATTATAAATAAATAATCACAAGTGGGATTTACACTGTTCATACCTTTCTAACAGCCATGCTAGCTGCCCCCTGCCCTAAGCTGTATGCAGACAGTATACATATATACATAGTCCCCTTCTTTTTCCCAAAAACATCACCCTTCCAGGTAGCACACAAATATTATCTGAGAAATAACTTGGCCCAGTAGATCTCCTGAAACTCTATAGAGTATTATATCTTTATAACAACACTGCTTTCTTCCATTCAAGCCCTCCATTTTATTTTCTCAGACCAGATGGGATCCACCCAGGGATACTGAGGGAGCTGGTGGAAGTGCTCAACAATCTGTTTTCTACCATGTATCAGCTGCTGTATCATCAAGCTATCAGAGGAAGTGCCAGATAACTGGCAGCTAGCTGGGTGATGCCCATATACAAGAAAGGCCAGGAGGAGGACCTGGGGAACTACAGGCCTGTCAGTCTGTAATGGGGAAGCTGATGGAGCAGGTTATCTTGAATGCCATCACGCAGCACTTATAGAACAACCAGGCAATCAGGCCCAGTCAGCGTGGGTTTATGAAAGGTGGGTCCTGCTCGATGAACCTGTACTCCTTATATGACAAGGTGGTGTGCTCAGTTGATGAAGGAAAGGCTGTGGATGCTGTCTATGTGGACTTTAGTAAACCGTTGGACACCATTTCCCACAGCACTCTTCTGTAAGAAACTGGCTAGTCATGCCTTGGGTGACTGTATGCTTTGCTGGGTAAAAAACTGCCAGGGCCCAAAGATTTGTGGTGAATGGACTTAAATCCAATTGGAGGCTGGTCACTAGTGGTGTCCCCCAGGCCTCAGTACTATGGTCAGTTCTCTTCAATATCTTCATCAATGATCTAGATGAGGGGATCAAGTACGTCCTCAGTAACTTTGCAATTGACACCAGGTTAGGGGTGAGTGTTGATCTGCTTGAGAGTAGGAGGGCTCTGGAGAGGGATCTGGATAGGCTCGACCGATGGGCTGAGGCCAACCCTATGGAACAAGGCCAAGTGCTGGGTCCTACACTTGGGTTCTTCCAGCCAACCCAAGGCTGGAAGGTTGCCCTTTGGAAAGGGACCTGGGAGTACTGGTCAATAGCTGACTGAATAGGAGCCAGCAGTATGCTCAGGTGGCCAAAAAGGCTAACTACATTCTGGTTTGTATCAAAAATAGCGTGGCCAGCAGGATGTGGGAATTGATTATCCCCCTGTACTCAGCTCTGGTGAGGCTGCACATGAAGCACTGTGTTCAACATGAGCGCCTCACTACAAGAAGGACATCGAGGTGCTCAAGCTTGTCCAAAGAAGGGCAATGAAGCTGATGAGGGGTATGGAGAACAAGTCTGATAAGGAGCTGTTGAGGGAACTGGGGTTATTTAGCCTAGGGAAAAGGAGGGTCAGGGGAGACCTTACTGTGTTCTACAGTTACCTTAAGGGAGGTTGCAATGGGGTCAGGGTCAGTCTCTTCGCTCAAGTAACGTACAGTAGGACAGGTGAAAATGACCTCAAGCTGTGCCATGGGAGGTTTAGCTTGTATATTAGGAAAAAAATATTCACTGAAAGGGTTTTGAGGCATAGGAACAAGCTGCCCAGGGAAATAGTTGAGTCACCATTTCTGGAGCTATTCAGAAGACGTGTACATGTACTGCTTAGGGACATGGTTTTGTGGTAGGCTTGGCAGTGCTAGGCTAACAGTTGGACTTGATGATCTTGGAAGTCTTTTCCAACCTAAATGATTATATTATTTTATTTAATTCAAGCAGCTATAGACCATGACAGATTGTGGGTTTATTTTCTTTTCTTTTAAGTCAGCCATCCAAAGAGGACTGTTCATGATATATCCCAATATTTTTTGCCTCCTCAGCTTCCCATGGCAGATAGGTGTCTGACTGCAGTTCTAATAACAGAGTTCACTTAGGCAATATATAAAAAATGCCTGCAGTGAGGGCACAAGAGCAGTCATTCATGATATGCGGCTCCTCAGACCAGTAAGCTCTTTCACAAGGCTTTTTTATCATTATTATTATCTGGATACTCTGCCCTAACAGGACGTAGCAAAATAATTAAACTGAGCAGACTGCCAAAGTACATGCTAATTAACTCTGGTTAACTTCCTCCAGTATTAGCCTATGAGAGGGACATCATTTGAAATAATTACACATTGGAGACCTCTAAAAGTTCATCAGCTCATTCATTTTCTAATGCTTTACCCTCCCTGAACACATATGAACCTTAGGGATCTGCCTGAACTTTGTTAGTAACAGTGGCCTTTCATAAGCAGGTGTTTTCTGCATCATTTCTGCAAACAAAAACAAAAACAACAAAACAAAACAACACTAAACAAAAATAGAATTTCATATGAATGTCAAGTCACTTGCTCAGATGAAAATGAAGGAGACTGAGCTTTACAGAGCATCATCAGGATGAAAATCTGCATAGTACTAGTGTAAACTAACAGATAATGCAGGTTTACTTCAAACCGGGAAAGTAGCCTGTGTTTGCACAAGGAAAGAATGAAAAAAGACTTTTTATTTAAAAAGAAGCATGGAAGGTGACTCTTCACACATTCAACAATATGCTTCTTTATGATGATGTTTATTCCTCCAAGCATTGTCCTGTACTCCCACAGAAATCAAGAAGAATTTTCCTAGTAAACTTTATAGGTGGTAGCTTTTTACCTTTGCTGGGGGAATTCCGTGATTTAAGACAGCTGTGCTATAGCTGTGATCATTACTATTCCCAGAAAAAGATGTCATAGTTTAGCCCGGCAGGCAGCTGAGCACCATGCAGCTGTACACTTGTTTCCCCCAAAGTAGGAACAGGGAGAGAATCAGAAAAAGACAAAGTAGAATGTGTCTGTTGAGATAAGGACAGTTTAATAGGAAAGGAAAGGGGAAGGGTCTGGAGATGAAAAGAATACACAAAGCAAGTGATGCCGAATGCTTACCACCAATGCCCAGCCAGTCCACAGGCCGTGGTAGTCCCCTACACACCTTAGCCAACTCCCCTCAGTTTTATTGCTCGGTATGATGCCACATGGTAATGGACATCCCTTTGGCCAGTCAGGGCCAGCTCTCCTGGCTGTGTCCCCTCTCGGATCCTTGTGTGTCCCCAGCCTCCTCACTGGCAGGGCTGTGTGAGAAGCTGAAATGTTCGTGGCTTAGTGTAAGCGCTACTCAGCAACAAATAAAACATCAGTGTGTTATCACCATTATTTTCCTCCTACATCCATAACATGACACACACCAATCCCTATGAAGAAAATTAACTCTATCCCAGCCAAAACCAGGACAAGAGAGTAGTAATATTCTTCTCCACCCTGTGCCTGGAAAAGACACTTCTAAGATGTCTTTTGACAGAACTGCTGAACAGGAATTAAAATATAAACAAAAATAAAAACAAGCAATGCAAACAGAGTACCTCTACAAAATCAGAAGAAACCAGATATGCTTTGGATGCATGGATTAAAAAAAAAATTACGTAAAAATCTTTGGCCCATTTGTGTTGACAGTACCCAGTACAGTATCTCTCACTTTGGGTTTCAGTGCAACCATTCCTTTCAAACAATTTCAATTTGCTCATTAATTTGTCCATGTGTTACTTCAAACAGATGAGCTCTATCCTGCTTGTTATGCACACAGTGTAGTTATTTTCTGTACCCAAACCACCAATTCAATAGACTACTAGCTTCCCAAATCACTCATATATCTTCCAGCAGTCGCACATCCACCTATTCCAAATAAACATTCTCAGCCTGAAAGAAACATGCAGCACTCACTGCTTCATAGTCCCTCAACCTCTGAATATAAGGCATGCTGTTTTACTGTTCTGCTGTTAATTTTTTACAGGGATAGTCTTCTGGATATATATGTCACTAAATGTGAAAGTAAGCAAAAAAAAAAATAAAACAGATCTCAAATTTGGCAATGTGTTTGTGTTATGTTTTTAATTGGCTTGCACAATGTACTATCACACCATGAAGCAATCTTTACACACATTCATCCCTAATATGTCTCACGGTGAACTGGTTCCAGGTGAAGACATGTCATCATCAAGGAGGCAGAACTCACCCTGGAGATATGGCTCTAACTTATGATTTAAATAAACCTGAATTAATCTTGTATGTTCTCCTCTTGCAATGGTTGTGCAACCCTAATGCTCCTTTTCCTTGGCCTTACACTCCTTTCCCTTCCCAACTTCATACTGTTCTCAAAGAGGTCACAATTCTTGTGTCCCTCTGCTCTCTGATTCAAGCTTTAAGACTCCACAGGCAGATATAACCTAGGTTAAAAGCTAAACAATTTTAAACCAAACACGTTAGATGATTTCTTTTTGTTTAGGCAAAGATATGAAGGAGACTTCTTATTGAACTTAAAGGCTTTCTTATACCAATGCTTTCATATTCAAGTGCTAACATTTCTATATCCTTGAATGTCATGAAAAAACTTTTTTTCATTCTTGTTGAGCTCAGATAGTTTATAAAGTCAAAGGTAGACTCTGAAGCAGATGAAAGGGCTGGAGCAGCAGTAGAAAGGCAGGTCTTGAGGCTCTAAGTCACTTTCAGAAATCCACCCCGTGCTGATTTTCCATATCAACATATAACTGCACCAAACAGGAGATGTCCACTTGATTTTCCATGACAAATCTCTGAGTCCTCTACAGAATGGTCACATGCCCTGATCTCTCCCTGCCCCACTTTTCTCTATCAGAATGCTGGAAGGGCTCTGCCTCAAAGCTGTCTCTCAAGGTGAGGCTGGTGGCAGAGACGTAACTGATGCTAGGGTGAACTAGGACAGAACAACACCCTTGCAAATCACTTGCTTTAGGTTGTCAGGTGGCTCCCAGAAGAATGTTATGTGTGACACAACCCATCCAAATACCTTCCTTAGGAAGTCCACCTTCCCGTCGCCCAGTGTAATACTCACCAGCATACCCAGTGATTTACAGTCTGTGAGTGGAGAGAGTTTCTCCACCTGCATCCCATAAAGCCACTGACACTGTACCACTGGCAGAACTAGTTAGGTGGGACTTAAGGAATGATTCTAGGATCACAGAACCACAGAATGGCTGAGGTTGGAAGGGACCTCTCAAGATCATCTTGTTCAATCCCCTGCTGAACAGGATCACCTACAGCATATTGCACAGGGTGGCATCCAGGCGGGTTTTGAGTATCTCCAGAGAAGGAGACTTCTGAGCCTCTCTGGGTAGCCTGTGCCAGTGCTCTGTCACCCTCACAGTACCAAAGTGCTTTCTCACATTCAGATGGAACTTCCTGTGTTTCAGGTTGTCTCCGGTCACTGGACGTCACTGAAAATTTTGGCCCTGTACTCTTGACACACCTCCATCAGATACTTACACCCTTTGATGAGATCCCCTCTCAGCCTCCTCTTCTCCAGACTAAACAGGCCCAGCTCTCTCAGCCTCTTCTCGTATGACAGCTGCTTCAGTCCCCTCATCATCTTAGTAGCCCTCCACTGGGCTCGCTCCAGTAGCTCCATGTCCCTCTTGTACTGGGTAGCCCAGAACTGGACATGGTTCTCTTGGTGTGGCCTCACCAGGGCTGAGCAGAGGGGCAGGATCCCTTGACCTGCTGGCAACACTTCTGAATGCAGCCCAGGACCCCATTGGCCTTCTTGGCCACAAGGGCACATTTCTGACTCAGTTGGCCTGCTCTCCTCCGGGACTCCCAGGTGCCTCTCTGCAGAGCTGCTGTCCAGCAGGTCAGCTCCTAGCCTGTACTGGTGCTTGGGGTTATTCCTACCTATGTGCAGGACCCTCGTTCATGACAAAGTTGATGAAGTTGAATTTCATGAGGTTCCTCTTGGACCATCCCTCCAGTCTGTCCAGGTTCCTCCTAATCACAGCACAGCTGTATGGGATATCAGTCACTCCTCCCAGTTTTGTGCCACCAGCAAACTTGCTGAGGGTGCTCTCTGTGCCTCATGCAGGTCATTGATGAATAAGTTGAATGAATATCTTTTCCTTTCGTCCTGGACTTTATACTGAAATATGTCTTTCATTCTAACAGCAGAATGAAGCCTTTTTCATGCTCATTTGAGTGTCATGTTCACTTATTTTCCTGACACTTTGTGTGCGTGTGTGTGTTTGTTTGTGTGTGTATATGTGTCTAGTGTTGTTTGTCAGATTGAACTATTTTATAGACTTGAGCATTGCATTTCATCAGTGCTAGGCACTGTGGATGAGTCCTCTTTAGGCTCCAGTACAGTCCATAGAGAGGCATTTGGAGCAGCAGCTTAATTTGGGTGTTTTGAGTTGTCCTCTGAAAGGACAACTCATTGCCATTACCCCCACTTACCCAAGCTTCTCCATATACTGCCCAGGATATGGGTGCCTAGGATCCCATTTCAGCCCAGCCTGGGGCCATCAGCATCTGCACCAGTGGTTCTGTAAGACTGCACAGCCCAGCCCTGCTTGGCCACAGGCCATGATTATGTGCCAGCTGACACCCCACATAACCAGACACCACAGGCTGCAGGCCTTTTTATGATTGAAGTTAACCCACAAAAACATTAATTTATTCTTCCTCTTGCTGTTCCCAGATCATTACATAGTAAAAGATCTAATCTTTTAGTGAAAATTGATGTGTTTAGAACTCTACCCCGTTTAAAAAAAAAAAAAAAAAAAAAAAAAAAAAGCCTTGTAAGCAAGTGAAGCATGGGGCTGAGAGGAAAATTGTCTTTTTGGGGGGGGAAAAAATAATTTTTTTGTTAAGTTCTAGGTCTGGATTTATGGGACAAAAGTCCCTTCAGTCCACTCTAGAAGGCTTTTTCCATTAACATTGGGATAAATCATAACACTAGCAATAAATTCGGAATCCTGTAATGTATTGAGAGGTGGTTTCTGCAGCTGCAGGCTGCACTCTGTTTTGATGAACAAGTGTTCATTTCATCACTTTCACAGGTTTTCAAAATGACTCTAGTGAATTAAATCTGGAATTTTATTATGCATCAAATGTGTACCTTATTGATAAACAACTATATTGTAAAAATGAATGGCAGCTCATAGTGCCATGCTTTACAGCTCAAAAGGAATGTCTTTCCAGATACAGTAGCTGTATAACTTGAACTTGAATATCACATACGTCTGGCACAAAATACATTTTTACTTATTTGTTCACCTTGACAGCAACATATGTTAATTTTTGTTGCTGCTGTTGTTGTTTATTTACAGAATAAAAAAGACAGTTATATTCACTGTTGAAGTTATTGATATCTTATTTTTCCTTTTCCTCTCCCTTTGCAACTCTCATTTCACCAGTGTTCTGAGGGTTTTGTGCATTCTGACAGAGATAATCCACAAACAAGTTCTTGCGTTTTAAAATGTATATTTTACATATAGATGATAATACATCTTCATCTAAAAATCAAGTAATTATGAGTGAAGGCCTATGTTTTGTGTTTTCCAATTTTGATTTAGGAAAGATTAGTAAACTATCAAAAGAAACACTCTTAAATATTTAGATCTTTTAGATCTACTTTTTTTTTTGTGTGTGTGTGTGCCTACAATAAAATAAGTACTTAGAATACCCTGAATTCTTAATTTAGTGGCTGTCAGATAAAAGATTTTGAAGATAATTTCATTTTAAATCATTTAAGATTTTAAATTTTCCATTTATTATTGGTTAAGAAGGCAGTCTTGAAAAGAAGCAGAGGTAAATCATAAAAATATGTATCTGAACCACCAATGACTTTTCACACAGTAATCTATCTGAAGGTTAAAAATACCAGACAATTCCATACTGATGGAAAATCAAAACGATTATATTACTGAATATTAGTTCTACTGGTATTCTCCATCCTGCAACTGGTTGGGTGAGGTTAAATTGACTGAAACACATTACATCATCAACAGGAGACAATATCAGAAAATATGTCTACCTTTTTAGATAGTCATCTGGAAAAGTACAGCAATACTTATGCTTTTGAGTGAATTACAGCCAATTACATCTGATGTGCTGAAGGATTTTTTTTTTTTTTAAATAGAATCACATAAACTTCAGCTGAATTCAACCATTTCTTTTATGAAACCTACATTTTGGCAGCTTTTAGATATTTCGGAGGGTCTTTTTTACCTTATCAAACCAGCCAGGTATTAGACTCATATCAACAAAACATTGTTCTTTGGAATATTCCTTTCCAATTAGGAGAATCCTTCATCCTTAACAAATGGATTCCTTATCTATATTGCTTTTGCAATATATTATGTTATTACAATGAAGTGCCAAAGCAGGACAATAATACTTAATGACAACTAAAGTCAGACCAAGAAAAAAATAATAGAAGTTGTACTAAACAAAGCAATTTTTTCAGCTGTTAAGTACATAAGTGTAGCTGTTCTGAAGCTAAAATGAGCTGAAGCTCTTCAGAACTCAAATATAGTAACAAAAACTTACATCCATGGAAATTCTTTTTTTTTTTTTTTTTTTTTCCACCAGTCTTTTATTCTTTTTATAGATCCAGTCAGGAACTATATATATGTAAAAATAACTATAGTTATTTATATATTATATATATATAGTTACAGTTATTTATATATATATATATATATTTATAGTTCCTGACTATATATATATAGTTCCTGACTATATATATATATAATAATATTTTCTATAGACTTAAAGATTTTTTTTGCTCCTTTACAGAAAAGCCCCACCTTGAATGAAAAATAAAGATTTAACATTGGAAAAAGTGAGTTAGTGTTCTGGTTCTCAAATGGTTCTCAAAACCATTATTAAATGTTTGCACTTAGAAAATATATTCAAAATACAGTAATTTGTATGCAAAATTGTAGACTGTGTGCATCATCATTATACAGTAAAGTGCAAACCTTTTATTAATGCTTGTGATTTTTTTTTTTTTTATGGAACGTAATGTCTAGGAAAAGTATAACTTCTCACATTTTACTGATATATTTATTACCATTCCAAGAACTAAAACATTTTGCAGAACATGCCAGAATGGAACTGAGACAGGGTGAACATTACCTTTATATGGATGGTCTTTGTCTCAGGATTCAAAATACTTTGCACATTAGTATTACAGAATCATAGAATGGTTGAGGTTAGAAGGGACTTTAGAGATCATTTAATTCCAACTCCCCCACCTCCACCAGACCAGTTTGCCCTAAGCCACATACTGCTTGACCTTGAACACTTGCAGGGATGCAGCACCTACAGAACTTTTGTGGGCAACATGTTCCCTCGCTCTGCTGGACACACTTCTTTTGATGCTGCCCAGGAGGCTTTCTGGGATGCATGTACACACTGCTGGCTCATGATGAACTTCTCATCAACCAAGAACCCCAGGTCCTTCTCCTTAGGGCTGATTTCAATCCACTCATTGCCCAGCCTGTATTTGTGCTTGGGATTGCCCTGGCCCAGGTGCAGAACCTTGCACTTGGCCTTGTTGAACTCTATGAAGTTCTCATTGGCCCACCTCTCAGGCCTGCTCAGGTCCCTCTGGATGGTATCCCTTCCCTCCAGTATGTCAACTGCACCACACAGCTCAGTGTCATTGGCAAACTTGCTGAGGGTATACTCAATCCCACTGTCCATATCACCAACAAAGAGGTTAAATTGTGTCAGTCTCAATACTGACCCTTGAGGAACACCTCCCATTACTGATCTCTTTGAGTGCAACCATCCAGCCAATTTCTTGTGCAGTGAGTGATGCATCCATCAAACCCATGTTTTTGGAATTTATTGACAAGCATATCATGGGGAACAGTGTCAAATCATAGAATCGTAGAATAGCTTGAGTTGGAAAGGACCTTAAAGATAATCTAACTCCATCCCACCTGCCATAGGCAGGGATGCCACCCACTAGATCAGTTTGGCAAAGGCCCCATCCAACCTGATCTTCAGCACCTCCATGGGTGGGACATCCACAACTTCTCTGGGCAATCTGTTCCAGTGCCTCACTACCCTTAGAGTGAAGAATTTCCTCCTAATGTCTAATCTAAATCCATTCTCTTTTACTTTAAGACCTTTCAGCCTTGTCCTATCATTACCTACCCAAGCAACAAGTCCTTCATCTTTTTTTGTAGGACCTCTTTAAGTATTGAAAGGCCACAGAGAGGTCTTCCCAGAAACACTTCGCACAAGTCTGTGTAGATGACATCAGTTGCTCTTCCCTTACCCACCAAAACATGCAAGGCCACCCATCATGCAAGGCCACAAGATTTGTCAGGTTTTACTTGCCCTTCGTGACACCATGTTGGTGACACCATCAATCACCTCCTTATTTTCCATGTGCCTTAGTATAGGTTCTAGGAAAATCTGCTCCATGCTCTTGCTGGGCACAAAGTTGAGACTGAGCAGCCTTTAGTTCCCCAGGTCTTCCTTTTTTTCCCTTTTAAAAAATGGGGGTTATATTTCCTCTTTTCCAGTCAGAACTTTGCTGGACTGCTATGACTTCTCAAATATCTTGAACAGTTGCTTAGCAACTTCATGTGCTAGTGCCCTTAAGATGTGCAGATGCACCTCATCAGGTCCCGTGGACTTGTGTGCCTTCAGTTTCCTTAGATGGTCTCAGACTTGATCTTCTCCTACAGTGGGAGGTTCTTCACTTTCCCAAACCCTACCTTGCCTTCTGTGACTTCAGCTGTGTGGCTGGAGCACTTGCTAGTGAAGACTGAGGCAAAAAAGTCGTGGAGTACCTCATCCTTCTCTATAATCCAGGTTACCCTGGGTTATATACCCTGGGTTATAACCCCTGTTTCCTTCCATAAAAGGCCCACAATTTCTCTAGTATTCCTTTTATTACTGGCTTAGTTATAGAAGTCTTTTTTGTTGCTCTTGACTTCCCTGTCCAGATTTAATTCTCTCAGGGTTTTAGCTTTCCTAACCTAATCTTTAGCTGCTTGGATAATTTCTCTGTGTTCCTCACAGACTATCTGTCCTTGCTGCCACCCTCTGTAAGCTTCCTTTTTGTGTCTGAGTTTGGCCAAGAGCTCATGTTCATCCATTGCAGGCCTCCTGGCATTTTTGCCTGATTTCCTCTTTGTTGAGATAAATTTCTCCTTAGTTTGGAGGATGTGATACTTGAATATTAGCCAGCTTTTTAGGGCCCATCTTCCTTTCAGGGCTTTCTTCCGTGGTATTCTACCAAGCAGATCCCTGGAGAGGCCAAGTCCTGAAGACCAGGGTAGTGATCTTGTTGAGTGCCCTCCTTGCTACACGAAGTATCTTGAATGCCACCATTTTGTGGTCGCTGCAGCCAGGGCTGCCCTTGAGCTTCACATTCCCCACCAACGCCTCCATGTTGGTAAGAATAATGTTCAGCATAACACCTCTCCCAGTTTGCTCCTTTATATCTTGGAAAAGGAAGTTATCATCAACACACTCCAGGAACCTCTTGTCTTGCTTATGCCCTGTTGTGCTGTCCCTCTAACAGATACTGAATTGTATGAAGTTCCCCATGAGGACTAGGGCTTGTGAATGTGAGGCCGCTCCTATCTATCTATCTATAGAGGGCCTAATCTGCTTGTTCTTCCAGGTTGGCTGGCCTGTAGCAGACTCTAACATCTGTCTGTAGCAGACTAATGTCACCTCCCCCTGCCCTCCCTCCTATTTTAGGACATCGGTTCGATTAGTGCTTCCAAGACTAATCACTGTAACAGTCTGATAACCTTATTTTGAAAAGAATGGGAGATAAGAATAACTCAAATATTCTTTCAGGCTAGACAAGCTGAGTATTTTGTGTGTTATAAGAACATGGAAAAATGGTCATTCATCAAATACCCATAATACAAAATATTATGTCTGAACATTTTTGCATATATAGTTGTATTCTGCATGTATTTTGTGTGTACAAGGATAGAGCTAGATGTTTACACCTTTCAAGGGACAAACTGGTGTGGCTGAATCACCAACCATCTATAGTTTATTGAAAAGTAAGAGCATATTCATCTCTTTTCATGATACCTAGAATGACATCAGGACTCCCCTGAAAGTGATGGTAGAGGTAATTAACATATGTCAGTATATCTTAATATATTTTTGTATATTATATATCTTAATATATCTTAGTATATCTTCGCACTTATATCTTATAAGTGTAGATTGAATTAGATAAGAACTTTCAAGAGATGAAGCAAGATCTTGCAGTCTTTAAAACAGGAATAGATATCTTCCTCAGTCAACTCAAATTATTGTCTAGAGTCAATGTAGGTTACTCTTCATAGAGTTGTTGAAATTAGAATGCACATCTTCAGATATTTAGTCTACCCTACCTACCTAAGCAGGATCATCTAGAGTACATTGTCTGTTCTGAAAATAGTAGGGCAGGCTTTTTCCTGGGTGAACGGGCAGATGAGAGGCAGTCTGCGCACGCAGGATTGGTGCAGGGGGATATTGGGAATGCTAGGAAAAATCAGCAGTTGTCTGTCGGCTGTTGAAGAGAGCAGGTCGCTTGTACTGTGAACACTTGTCGAAATGCCTCGTCATGGAGAATCATGGAGCGTTTACTGGAGCAGTGATACGAGATCAAATTTTGTGTAAAGCTTGGTAAAACGGGCAAAGAGACTCATGACATGATTAAGGAGGCCTACGGTGATGCTGCCATGGGTAGACAGGGTGTTTTTGAGTGGCACAAGCTGTTCCAAGAAGGTAGGGAAAGAGTGGAAGACGACAACCGGTCCAGACACCCTTTGACCAGCAAGACCAACGAAAATGTGTCACGAGTGAAATATTTATTGAACCATGATCTCAGGATGAGTATCAGAATGATTGCTGATGACTTGAGCATTCCTCAAACGGAAGTTTTTGAGATGGTGAAAGAAAACTTAGCCATGAGGAAAGTGTGCGTGAAGTTTGTGCCGCGAGTGTTGTCAGAGGAGCAAAAGGCCAACCGGAAAGCGATCTGCCAGGATCTTCTTCATCATGTGAATGAGAAGCCCGACTTTTTGGACAATGTAGTGACCGGTGACGAATCGTGGGTGTTTGAATACGACCTGGAGAGTAAGCGGCAGAGCACAGAATGGCACACCCCTGCTTCCCCCCACCTCAAGAAAGCACGAATGAGCAAATCCAAGCAAAAATCCATGCTCATTTGCTTTTTTGATCGACATGGAGTCATCCACAAAGAGTTTGTACCACCCGAACAAACAGTTAATGCAGTTTTTTACATGGAAGTCCTCACAAGACTGTGAAAACACATTGCTCGTGTCCGCCCAGCCATCGTCAACAATTGGCGGCTGCACCATGACAACGCACTGAGCCACACAGAGTTCCGTGTAGTGGAGTATCTTGCCCAGCACAAGGTGGCAACACTGCCTCAGCCCCCCTACAGCCCCGACTTGGCCCCATCAGACTTTTTTCTATTCCCGAGAATAAAATTGACGCTCAAGGGGAAGCATCACGCATCGGTAGAGGTGCTTCAGGAGGCCGTGACGAGGGAGCTAAACAGCATTCCGGTCCAGACATTCCTGGAGGCGTACGAAAACTGGAAAACTCATTGGCAGCAGTGTGTAGATGCGGAAGGGTGCTACCTTGAAAAATTCTAATCATTTGTTCTATTCTCATGAATATTTTTTTTTTTTAAATGAGTCCTACTACTTTCAGAACAGACCATGTACATTGTTCATTACTGTGTACAGTAAGGGTTTTCACGTCTCCAAAGATAGAAACTCTTCAACTTGTGCAAGAAATCTGCTTCAGTGTTTGTTCACTCTCAATGGTTAAAAAATAACCAATCAACCAACCAACCAACCAGCCAACCAAACCAACCAAACCAACCAAAACCAAAACAAACAAACAAACAAACAAAAACCACAAGTTATTTCTTATATTTAAACAGTATTTCTTGTATTTCAGTTTGTGCCCGTTGCTTTTTGTCCTTGATACCACTGAGAAGATTCTGATTCTGTCTTCTTTACACCAATCCACATCATTACGGATTAAATACTTTGAAAAGCTTGATTATGATCAAGATATCCAAATTCAAGGCTATGAATCAAGATACCAAACCCTCTCCTTTGGACTGCTGAAAGTTTAGGTTGCTCTTGCAATTGGGATTTTAGATAGTCACCTACTATCACTGTGCTAAAAAATATAGTAACTGTAATTTGGTAAATATAAGTCTATGTGTGGGCAATATCCAGAATTTAGGCAAAGATGACTTAGAAATACGTCCTGCCTTCTTGACTAATGTATTGCTTCCATCTTCTGTATATATTAGTTTAATAATATTATACAGATTTACTTTTTGCATTCAGTCTGTGTTTGACAGAATTCAGGGTGTTGAAAATATTACGGAAAACATTATGATGATATAGATAAAAAGGATGCATGTTGTCCTACTGGAGTTTGATTACATCAGAGAGAAAGCATTGATTTCTTTTCATTGAAAACATTGTACTCTCCTCAGATTAGAAAGAGAACAGAACAAAAGCCAAACCAATTTTAAACAAGTTCTATAGACTCTGCAAATGGATGGAACACCAAGAGAATTTGCGTTCTCTCATGTGATGTCTTCATGAAAGAATGAGAATTTTTAAAGGTTTTAGATTGGGCTCAGTATATTTGAAAACTTTAAAAAATGCTTTTTTTTTTTTTTTTTTAATAGAAGGTCAGTAAAATAAAAGACAAGTGTTTTCAGTTATAAAGATATCTGTAGTCATACAGACTTCTAAAGTCTGTCAGGTGAAATCATATAGACAATACTTATTTCTGTCAATAGACATCTCATTTTCTATTTTTTTTTTTTTTTTTTTTTTTTACCGATGTACATTATATTGCTTCTGAGATGCAATGTAGTTTTGATTTAAGGAGTAGAGAGTATTATCAAGTATTTTGGAAAAAATAGCACTGGAAGAAACACTGAATGAGACTTAAAAAACACTGGATATGACTATTTAAATACAGACATACTACAATAAACTAAATGCACTTGAACTTACAGAAGTTACTATTATTCTATTACTATTATGTTCTTTCAAGACTTTAAGTTGCTTTAACACTTCTAGAGGTAAACATTTTAATTTTCCTTGAAGTATCTGTTCATTTTCAAGAATTTGCCTCAATAACTGAATTTAAATTGACATGCCAAACCAAGAAAGAATCAATTTACACTAGTTTTATTTAAAATTGTTTAGAAACCCAAAAGAAATCAATTGTTGTGTACATGCACTTTAAATGTCAGCAAATGTGAAATGAAATAAAATGAAATGAAATGAAGTGAAATGAAATGAAATGAATTTTTGATAACATCAGGAAAGTCAGTATTTATACTTTAGTTATATTAGAACATTCCCCAATAGACCCATTATACATCATAATCTGTCAGCATTTTATTAGAAAAACACGTATTTGACATTCCACAAAAGGTCTGTCTGATTCATGAAATTTTTTCTTAAACAGATTTTGAAATGTGTTTTTAATTTGCTTAGATACAAGAAGTTAATTATTGCATGGGAAGTTTTTGTTTTTGTTTTTGTTTTTGTTTTTGTTTTTTCCCTCCATATTCATCTATCTAATAGTAAGTAGTTTTATTTTTGAAAAAGAGCTCCTGTTGGCATCTAGCCTGTGCTAAAGTACAATAATTTTAATCATTAAAAACAGGGAAAGCTGATATTCTGAGAGAGAATATCGAATGATAGATGAATAACATTATAAATACTATGAAGAGGGGACCTCATTAAAGTTCTTACTTTAGAACTTTAAGATTAAAGATCTTACACATTGTAAGATCTGATCAAACTAGAATTAAACTATCTTTTGTTTTCCACTATTATTTATATGTTTGTTTCTGTTTATATGAATTTGCTTACAAAACTCATACAAGCAAAGCTTGTTCTCCATTTTACTGTCTGTTTTATAAGCCACTGGCCTTGCAGATATCTTGTCCCAAAATAATAAAAATTTCATGTTCTTTTTGAAGTAATTGATGGATTTTCATCTTAAAGTATCTTCTCTGAATACCTGGAAGACTAGCCACCATTTTACAACATCTTTGAGCAAAAGTCTGAATAAAATTTACTATAAAGAAACTTTAAAGGTTATCTTCTGAGCCAATGAGGACCAGCAGCGACTGATCACAGATTCATAACTCAATGTTCCTTCCAGTGGTAGGGATTTAAGGTAAAAGTTGAGAGACTTAGGATAATCACAGATATGAGATTCTCAAAACTAAAAAACAAACAAACAAACAAAAAAAAAAAAAAAAAGGGACTGATTTTGACAGTATAGTTTTGATAGGCATTAACTTCCACAGCTTTTGCTATATATTCTCAGTCCAGTTTTTCATTTTATTTAAAAACAAAATTCACACATACTAGAATGTAAACAGTATCCTCTATCAGTTTCCCCATGAACAGAGATAAATTTTCTTCTCTGTTACTGTTTATTAATTACACCTGACACCTGATATCAGCTTCTAACAGCAGAAAAACAAAGTGCCCTTTGTGTTACTTGCCATGATCTAAATCCTTTTAGAGCCATTGCTTTCCTGGTTATTGTTCCCCTTTTTGGGAGTATGGGCACAGTCTTTGTATCTACATGTCTACCATTATATTTGTCTATTTTAAACTCATTTGATTTGAATTATACACAGCTTCTGAAGCAATCATCTGAAATAGATTTTGCTATTGATTTTGCTTTTATTTATTTAGGCAGTAAAATTAACTTTCAGTTAAGATATAGTATTAGGGTGCATATGGAATTTTGCAAAAGGGCACTGCATTCCAAGCTTACAACTACACAAATCAAAATGCCTATTTTATTAATCCTGGCACAAAGGCTTCTGGAGTTCTAGAAGCATTTAGACAATACTTTTAGGCATACAGTTTAATTTTCAGGTAGTCCAGTGTGGAGCCGTGAGGGTGACTCCATGATCCTTGTGGGTTCATTCCAACTCAGGATATTCTATGATCCTATTATTCTATTAGGATGAAGGTTGAAGAAAACTGTGCTTCTGCAAAGATTAATCAAGGAAAATTAGCTTGTCCTGGTTATGTGAGGGATCTGGGTATCAGCAATAAGTATTTTAAAGCCTGCTTTATTAGTCACAATGTGCTGTGATACATGCTTTGTATGTATTTTGTCATCAGGAAGTACATGGCTAAAAGTAGGTTATTAATATATTTCTTCAATTTTACACGGCAAAATTTAATTCAGATTTTAAGTTGAATTTAAGGTTCTGGCTTTTATTCCAGTGGCAACATGCTCATGAAATGAAGCATCTATTACAACCACCTCTGTAGCTCCTAATAGTGCAGTATTTAAGAGCCAAATACATGACAGTACATAGATGAACTGAACCAGGTAGGAAATGAGAACTATAGCCACACAGAAGATTAAAGAATTGTAGCACTGAATATTGTTAAGATTGATATTTAGGTACCTTGCCACCCAGTTGAGTTCTTAGCCCCATATTAGGCATTCAAGATGAGTCCTAAAAGCAGAACTGAGGGTCTGAATCATTTTTAACGATCACTTTGGATACAAAATTTTAATTCCTAAAAAAGAAAGTTTCTGTTGTCAGTAGAGAAATTAGTTTGTAGAGCTATTTATGAGAGGAAAACCCTCCACCCATACTATATATGTTAAGATAAGGATCAGTGAAAGATAACCTGAAACTCGATATATTTCTTATACTTTTAAAGTGCCTTTTAAAAATAGCTGCCATATGAATAGCCAGTGCCAAGTCAGTCCAGAGCCAGACAACGGGCTCTAGGCAAGATTTATGTGTAACTTAATGAGTAGGTTCATCACATGTTTTCAGCAGAAACATTCAAAGCTTTTGATAATCCTTTTCTTCTCTCTCTCTACCTGCAATTACTGAAAAATATAAACAAATGATACAGTTACATTGTGATTAGATACAATTCAAATTTAATGTTCCAACTCTCTGAAAACACCTATAAGAAAACATTCCCTGCAAACTAGAGGAATGATTAAGAAGAGATAGTCCACGTGATTTAGGAAGGAGTGGAATAAAATATTACAGAAACACAGAATCATGGAATTGAAGGCATTGGAAGGGACCTCGAAAGGTCATAGGGTCCAACCCTCCTGCCAAAGCAGGTTCCTTTGAGCAGGCTGCCCAGGTAGGCATCCAGACAGGCCTTGAATACCTCCAGAGAAGGAGACTCCACAACCCCCCTGGGCAGCCTGTCCCAGTGCTCTGTCACCCTCACCGTGAAGAAGTTCTTTCACATGTTGGTACGGAACTTCCTGTGCTCTATCTTGTGACCATTACTCCTTGTCCTGTCCCTGCAAACCACTGAAAAGAGGTTGGCCAAATCCCTCTGTCCCCCACACTTCAGGTATTTATACCCATTGATGAGATCCCCTCTCAGTCATCTTTTCTCCAGGCTGAACAGACCCAGGTCTCTCAGCCTTTCCTCACAGGGGAGATGCTCCAGGTCCCGTATCATCTTTGTGGCCCTCTGCTGGACTCTCCAGGAGATCCCTGTTTTTTTTGAACTGGGGAGCCCAGAACAGGACACAGTACTCCAGGTGAAGCCTGACCAGGGCACAGTAGAGGCGGGGGGGGGGGGGGGGGGGGGGGGGGGGGGCGTTCACCTCCCTTGACCTGCTGGCCACACTCCTTTTAATGCACACCAGGATCCCATTGTCCCTCTTGGCCACAAGGGCACACTGCTGGCTCATGGTCAACCTGTCTTCCACCAGGACCCTCCGGTCCTTCTCCTCAGAATTCCTCTCCAGCAGGAATATCTTAAAGCAACATTCTTCAGGATGCACCAGTTGTCACTGATAGGTCCATTTTTTTTACATACATAGGGCCTGATTCTCAGGTAAGAAATCAACTTATCCATACTGACTCAGTCATCTGTGTCAAAGTACAAACATAGCTCATTGCATGCAATGGAATAATCTGTAGTCAGAGCTTTGTGTTAAAGTTTTATTTTGCTAGAGTAAGGCACAGGGTTCTTTTTGCTGTACTCTTCTGATTATACATTTAGTTTCTTTCTCCCAGTGTAAGGAACAGTCACCTTAGAAGAGAGTGAGGTTAAGTAGTACAAACAAGAAGCAGAAGTTTCCTTTCTTCTCAAGTGGATGGAGCAAAATTTATTCATCAGGCGGTGACAAAGACAAAGCTATATACACCAGGTAGGCTCATGAGACATGAGATTTAAATATTCACTTATCAACAAGGGATCAGGTTATCACCTTGCTTCTGTGCATTTAAGAGAGATGTAGGAGGGTGAAAGAATGTGCTGACAGTGTTGATGAATCATGCCAACTCTGTAGAGCTTCTACTTTGGCAGAGAAAACATGAGGCAGGCTGATGGATCTGCTCACTTGCTCACACTCCCTTGTGTAATTCAGTCCTAAAACAAGAAGAAGAAACAGAAGCAAGACCATTTACAATGATACTCTAGACATATACCATAGAAAGTGTTCTTTAACAGTTTTTGTCCCTCTCAGAAGTTTGACTTCTGATATAATGTTGAGCTCCACATGTGAATGTCAGTTCATGCTGCTTGTTATTTTTTGATTACTGTGTCTGTAATTGGGATATATAAAATTTCACTGCATATAAGCCAGGTAAGGGACAAGTGGTTAGGGTGCTATGATGGGATTTGAGAGTCTTAGCATAAATCCCTGCTCTTGCACCACACAATTTGTGATGAATAATCATGTTCTTGGAGGAATTTCAGGCTAAGGGCTCAGAATAATTTCCCCCACAATACATAGAGGAGTTAGATGCTTCAAAGTGGCTGTCATAAAAAACAGTCTGCAAAGTAGGACTGTCATAGAAAAGTAGTCATGAATGCTGAGGAGAGGAATTACAGTATCTTAAATTTCATCTGTCACTTAAGTTTGAGTTATTCTTTCCATTCACGATGGGCAAACTTGAAACTTATCTCTGTCTTATATTTCAGAACTAGAAGGCAGATCCTACCCTTTTCCCAGGGTTAGCAAAAAGATAGCAACTGTCCATGCCACAGCTAAAAGGCCAGAGCGCTCCATTACCACATGGGTCAGATGAGTTCAGTTTCCTTTCCTCTGAAAAAGGCTCAAAGCCCACATTTCTTGATTCCCCAGACAGTATACAACAAATTAGATGCTGCTCCATATTAATGTTAAACATATAGGAGATAACTGCATCCCAATGCAATTCATGTCTTGATGGGAAGCGTGCCTGAATAGCCTCTTCTTGGCTACATATAGCTGAAAGATTTAAAAATACCAAAACAAAATAGTGATTGGGGGTGTGACAAGAAAATCAGAGAAGTACATGTGGAAGTGACTGCTTTACGAACTCAAATACCTCAATAATTGTTAATAACACAAATTTTCTGACTTACTTTTTATTGAATTTCTTTTAAAATGAATAATATATTTTCAGAAAGCTAATTTTTTCCACTCCATAATTCCTAATAACTAAAACTCAGTTGTGTGGTATGCAATCCTTTACTGTAATTTAGAAGTTTCTTCTTCAGGAAAGGGGAACTTATTTGAGATGAGCAATCTCATATATAGATTGTAGAGCTCCATTACCTCTGAACTAAATATCCTAGTGTGATGCAAATAGCAAAGGGAAACATCATTCATTTCTCCCATTTTATTCTTGACAGAGTAGTTTGCAAGATTCTGGGTAAGGTCAGCTGTACATGTTCTTATAGAGCACAGGGGCTGCAGCCTTTCCTCTATCATGCAACAGGAAATCTTTTTATCCAGTGTCAAACTATAGACAATCCTACTTATGTGAAAACAGACAGCTGCCAACATACAACACAGGAAATCTTCAGTTTTGTGGAATTTTTTTTGATAGTAAATAGCTGTAGAGACAGTCTTATTAAAAGCAGGTGAAAACCTTCAAATTTCCTTAGATTGCAAAATACTTGTATCAAAATTAAATCTCTCTTCCTCTTCCTCTTCCTCTTCCTCTTCCTCTTCCTCTTCCTCTTCCTCTTCCTCTTCCTCTTCCTCTTCCTCTTTCTTTCTCTCTCTCTCTCTCTCTCTCTCTTTCTTTTTCTCTTTCTCTTTCTCTTTCTCTTTCTCTTTCTCTTTCTCTTTCTCTTTCTCTTTCTCTTTCTCTTTCTCTTTCTCTTTCTCTTTCTCTTTCTCTTTCTCTTTCTCTTTCTCTTTCTCTTTCTCTTTCTCTTTCTCTTTCTCTTTCTCTTTCTCTTTCTCTTTCCCTCTCTCTGTTCCTGACTTCCTGACTTCCTAAATCAAAGTATATTTAAAAATGAACAAAACAAACACTATATTTACTTACTGTTAATTCTGAAATTAAATTTGTTTTCTAGATTTTAGCAGGAAACATATGAATTACAGGGAAAAAATACCTTGTATTTGTAGTGAATATTTTAAAACCCTAGCTAAGGAGACTTGCAGTCTTTGTCTTTAGTAAGCATTTGTAAGAACATATATATAAATATGTTATTATCTGAAATGTGACAAACATTTAAGAGTAAGTTTTATGCTAATAAGAATTTCACTGGCTTCACTAAACAAAGTTGCATTTAAAAAAAAACCTCATGGTATAGCATGGATCAAAACTCAAAACTCAAAATCAAAACTATTAGTGTTCATTCACTGTAGTCAGTGAACAATCTCACAAAACTGAAAATGGACACTTTTATTTATTTATTTATTTATTTATTATTTTTTGAAGCAGAGTGGGAAAACAAAGAAACAAACAAACATCTCTCTCCCTACAACAAACCCCCCAAAATAACAACAACAAAAGACCTTTCACTCAGTCAGCAAGGTACCTCATGATGATGTACTTCAAGCCTGGAGGTGAAACAATCTGTCTGCATCATGAACTGAGAGATTAGCTAAAGGTGCTGAACAGTCAATAAGCAGTGCAGAGCTGTTAAGAAAATGATTACAGACAGAATCGTATAGTGTAAACATGGGTACCTTTTAAATTGATATTAATTCTAATTAATGATTATTAAGAGCTGTCTGGTGTTAAAATGTATGACAAGATTAGCTTAAGCCATAGTAAAGACAGCTGGGTTATGAGTTTTGCCATAATATGTGAAACTGCTAGTGCAGTAGATGCTACCTTTAAAAACATCTCACTCCGCCAGGAGGGTGAACATTGAATAGTTTGCATTTTGGCCTGTTCAAAACAACATTGATTAGAGCTGCCCGCATGTCACCAAAACTAGAGTAATATGATAGAATTAGCAAAAAATCAGGAATAACTTCTCGGGTTAAATTCCAGAGAGTGATAAATTTGTGCAAATTGTATTAGGCTCTTCAGGGACCACACCATAGTCAGGATTTGTTCTGCTAGTATTTTTAATAAGTAGTGGAGTCATTTTTGACAACGTTAATTACAATGGTACAAGTTTATTCTAGTATGCTCCTTTTTTCCCTAAATAGAAAAAGTTCCCTCTCTCCTCCCACCTATAATATAGACAAAGTTGAAATACTTCATTTACAAAAATAATATTCACCTCAGTTTCAGTGTTAAACGCAAAATGTAACTCTGAAGGTTTATATTTTCTTCTTTTTTCTTTTTCCATTGCCATGACTGCTTCTTTTTTTTAGAGGGGGCAGTACAGTCCATAAGCCTCAGTATTAGGAAGGAGCCGGTGATCATTTGAGATGCAAAGGGAGTCTGAAAGTACTAAGGAACACTTTCCTCATATACATACACATACATACAAAATCACAGAATCACAGAATCGTCTAGGTTGGAAGAGACCTCCAAGACCACCTAGTCCAACCTCTGACCTAACACTAACCAGTCCTCCACTAAACCGTATCACTAAGTTCAACATCTAAACGTCTTTTAAAGGCCTCCAGGGATGGTGACTCAACCACTTCCCTGGGCAGCCCATTCCAAAGTTTAACAACCCTCTCAGTAAAGAAGTTTTTCCTAATATCCAACCTAAACCTCCCCTGGCGCAACTATTGGCGCAAGCATATTCCCCCTCGTCCTGTCACCAGGCATATGGGAGAATAAACCAACCCCCACCTCGCTACAGTCTCCTTTAATGTACTTATAAAGAGCAATAAGGTCACCCCTGAGCCTCCTCTTCTCCAGGCTGAACAAGCCCAGCTCCCTCAGCTGCTCCTCGCAGGACTTGTTCTCCAGACCCCTCATCAGCATCATCGCCCTTCTCTGGACTCTCTCGAGCACCTCGATGTTCTTCTTGTAGTGAGGGGCCCAACACTGAACACACTACTCAAGGTGCGGCCTCACCAGAGCCGAGTACAGGGGACAATCACTTCCCTAGCCCTGCTGGCCACACTGCTTCTTATACAAGCCAGGATGCTGTTGGCCTTCTTGGCCACCTGAGCACACTGCTGGCTCATATTCAGCTGACTATCAACCAATACTCCCAGGTCATTCTCCACCAGGCAGCTTTCCAACCACTCATCTCCCAGCCTGTAGCTCTGCTTGGGGTTATTGCACCCCAGGTGCAGGACCTGGCACTTGGCCTTGTTGAACGTCATGCAGGTGGCCTCAGCCCATCGGTGCAGCCTATCCAGATCCTCCTGCAGAGCCTTCCTACCCTTGAACAGGTTGACACATGCACCTAGCTTGGTGTCATCTGCAAACTTACTGAAGGTTTACTCGATCCCCTCATCCAGATCATCGATAAAGATATTAAAGAGAACCAGCCCCAGGACCGAGCCCTGGGGAATGCCACTAGTGACTGGACTCCAACTGGACTTGACTCCATTTACCACAACTCTTTGGGCCCAGCTATCCAGACAGTTTTTAACCCAACAAAGCGTATGCCAGTCCAAGCCACGAGCAGCCAGTTTCTTGAGGAGAATGCTGTGGGAAACTGTGTCAGCTCAATATCCTTCTTGTAGTGAGAGATCCAAAACTGAACATAGTGCTCGAGAAGTGGTCTCATCAGTGCCAAGTGGAAGGGGACAATCACTTCCCTAGCCTTGCTGGCCACACTATTCCTGTTACATGCCAGGATGCACTGCTGGCTCATGCTCAACCGTCTGTTGACCAGCATCCCCAGCAATTTTTCTGTTGGGCAGCTTTCCAGGCATTCTTCCCCAAGTTTATATTGCTGCACAGGGTTGTAATTACCCGAATGCAGGAATCAGCATTTAGCCTTGTTGAATGTCATGCAGTTGGACTTGGCCTAGGGATCCAGTCTATCCAGATCCTTCTGCAGAGCCTTCCTACACTAAAGGAGAATGATTGTCATTCCCAGACCCCTAGCTTGGTGATGTCTACAAACTTACTGAGGGTGCACTCAATCCCATCATCAAGATTAATGATAAAAATGTTAAACAAAACTGGCCCCAGTACTGAGCCGAGGGGACCACTACTTGTGAACAGCTGCTAACTGCATTGGATCCTATTCACAACAACCCTTTGGGACCGCCTGCCCATACCTCCTTCCCTCCCTTGCTCCCTATCTCCCTCTCTCTCTTCTTCCCTCCCTTCCTCTTTCCCTCCATTTCCCTCCCTCCATTTTTTTGCCCAGCAAACCATACATCTGTTCAAGTCAGGAGAAGCCATTTTCTCCAGGAGAAGGCTGTGGGAAATAGTATCAAATGCTTTGCTAAAGTCCAAATAAACTATATCCACGTCCTTTCCCTCACCTACTAAACCAGTAATCTTATAGAAAGAGATCAGGACCTGCCTTTCTTAAATCTAATATACTAAACTAAAATGTTGTCCTCTCATCTCCAAAGTGTTCCTTTCTTTTTTATTCAATACTATCTTACATTTTAGGGAAGTCTGCTGCCTCCCTGGGGCCAGGGTCAGGGACGTTGCCAGGAAGCTCCCCAACCTGGTACGCCCCTCAGACTATTATCCTCTTGTGATAGTCCAGGCAGGTAGTGATGACATTGATGACAGAAGCCTGAAGGCTATCAAAAGAGACTTTAGGGGGCTGGGACGGTTAGTGGACGGAGCAGGAGTGCAGGTAGTGTTTTCGTCCATCCCTACGTTGACAGGGAGGGGTACGGAGAGGACAAGGAAAGCCCACCTGTTAAACACGTGGCTCCGGGGCTGGTGCCTACGCAGAAATCTTGGGTTTTTCGACCATGGGGCAGTTTACTCAGCACCTGGTCTGATGGCCGTAGACGGGTCCCTATCCTTTAGGGGAAAAAGGATCCTGGGCCAGGAGCTGGCGGGGCTCATTGATAGGGCTTTAAACTAGGTAAGAAGGGGGATGGGGCTGAAGCAAGGATTGTTGGGGCTGTGCCAGGGGGAACAATGGCAAGGCCGGAGGATAAGGTAAAGGCCCAGCTGAAGTGCATCTACACCAATGCACGCAGCATGGGTAACAAACAGGAGGAGCTGGAAGCCATCGTGCAGCGGGCAGGCTACGACTTGGTTGCCATCACGGAAACGTGGTGGGACCAGTCTCATGACTGGAGTGCTGCGATGCCTGGCTATAGGCTCTTCAGAAGGGACAGGCAGCACAGAAGGGGTGGCGGTGTGGCTCTCTATATTAGAGAGTCTTTCGATGTTGTAGAACTCGAGGCTAGGAATGACAAGATCGAATCCCTTTGGGTTAGGATCGGCAGGGACAACAAGGCTAGTGTCCTGGTCGGGGTCTGCTATAGACCGCCGAACCAGGATGAGGAGACGGATGAGGAGTTCTACAGGCAGCTGACAGAAGTTGCGAAATCGTCGGCGCTTGTACTCGTGGGGGACTTCAACTTCCCTGACATATCCTGGAAGCACAACACAGCCCAGAGGAAGCAGTCTAGGAGGTTTCTGGAGAAAGTGGAAGATAGCTTCCTGACGCAGCTGATTAGTGAACTTACCAGGGGTGGTGCCCTGCTAGACCTTCTCTTCACAAACAGAGAAGGACTGGTGGAGGATGTGATTGTCGGGAACAGTCTTGGGCAGAGTGACCACGAAATGGTGGAGTTCACTATTCTTGGCGGGGCCAGGAAGGGAACCAGTAAAACCACTGTATTGGACTTTCGGAGGGCTGACTTTGAGCTGCTCAGGACACTAGTTGGTGGAGTCCCATGGGAGGCGGTTCTGAAGGGCAGAGGGGTCCAGAAAGGCTGGGCGCTCTTTAAGAGGCAAATCCTAATGGCGCAGGAGCGGTCTGTCCCCATGTGCCCAAAGATGAGCCAGCGGGGAAGAAGACCAGCCTGGCTCAACAGAGAATTGTGGCTTGAGCTTAGGAGAAAAAAGAGGGTTTATAATCTTTGGAAAATTGGGCAGGCCACTAAGGAGGACTATAAGGATGTAGCGAGGCTGTGCAGGGACAAGATTAGGAAGGCCAAAGCTCATCTGGAGCTCAATCTGGCTACTGCTGTTAAAGATAACAAAAAACGCTTTTATAAATACATCAACACAAAAAGGAGGACTAGGGAGAATCTCCATCCTTTACTGGATGCGGGGGGAAACTTAGTTACAAGAGATGAGGAAAAGGCGGAGGTGCTTAATGCCTTCTTTGCCTCAGTCTTTAGCGGCAAAACCGGTTGCTCTCTGGATACCCAGTACCCAGAACTGGTGGAAGGGGACGGGGAGCAGGATGTGGCCCTCACCATCCACGAAGAACTGGTTGGTGACCTGCTACGGCACTTGGATGTCCACAAATCGATGGGGCCGGATGGGATCCACCCAAGGGTACTGAGAGAACTGGCAGAGGAGCTGGCCAAGCCCCTATCCATCATTTATCAGCAGTCCTGGCTATCGGGGGAGGTCCCAGCTGACTGGCGACTAGCAAATGTGACGCCCATCTACAAGAAGGGCCGGAGGGCAGACCCGGGGAACTACAGGCCGGTCAGTTTGACCTCAGTACCAGGGAAGCTCATGGAGCAGATCCTCTTGGGAGTCATCATGCGGCACTTGAAGGGCAAGCAGGCGATCAGGCCCAGCCAGCATGGGTTTATGGAAGGCAGGTCCTGCTTGACAAACCTGATCTCCTTCTACGACAAAGTGACGCACTGGGTGGATGAGGGAAAGGCTGTGGATGTGGTCTACCTTGACTTCAGCAAGGCTTTTGACACCGTCTCCCACAGCATTCTCCTCAAGAAACTGGCTGCTCTTGGCTTGGACTGGCGCACGCTTCGTTGGGTTAGAAACTGGCTGGATAGCCGGGCCCAAAGAGTTGTGGTGAACGGAGCCAAGTCCAGTTGGAGGCCAGTCACTAGTGGCGTCCCCCAGGGCTCGGTGCTGGGGCCGGTCCTCTTTAACATCTTCATCAATGATCTGGATGATGGCATTGAGTGCACCCTCAGTAAGTTTGCAGATGACACCAAGCTAGGTGCGTGTGTCGATCTGCTCGAGGGTAGGAAGGCTCTGCAGGAGGATCTGGATAGGCTGCACCGATGGGCTGAGGTCAACTGCATGAAGTTCAACAAGGCCAAGTGCCGGGTCCTGCACCTGGGGCGCAATAACCCCAAGAAGAGCTACAGGCTGGGAGAGGAATGGTTGGAGAGCTGCCAGGCAGAGAAGGACCTGGGAGTGATGGTGGACAGTCGGCTGAATATGAGCCAGCAGTGTGCTCAGGTGGCCAAGAAGGCCAACGGCATCCTGGCTTGTATCAGAAACACTGTGACCAGCAGGGCTAGGGAGGTGATCGTCCCCCTGTACTCGGCTCTGGTGAGGCTGCACCTCGAGTACTGTGTTCAGTTTTGGGCCCCTCGCTACAAGAAGGACATCGAGGTGCTTGAGCGGGTCCAAAGAAGGGCGACGAAGCTGGTGAGGGGCCTGGAGAGCAAGTCCTATGAGGAGCGGCTGAAGGAGCTGGGCTTGTTCAGCCTGGAGAAGAGGAGGCTCAGGGGTGACCTTATTGCTCTGTATAAGTACATTAAAGGAGGCTGTAGAGAGGTGGGGGTTGGCCTGTTCTCCCATGTGCCTGGTGACAGGACGAGGGGGAATGGGCTAAAGTTGTGCCAGGGGAGTTTTAGGTTAGATGTTAGGAAGAATTTCTTTACTGAAAGGGTTGTGAGTCACTGGAATGGGCTGCCCAGGGAGGTGGTGGAGTCACCATCCCTGGAAGTCTTCAAAAGACGTTTAGATGTAGAGCTTAGGGATATGGTTTAGTGGGGACTGTTAGTGTTAGGTTAGAGGTTGGACTCGATGATCTTGAGGTCTCTTCCAACCTAGAAATTCTGTGATTCTGTGATTCTGTGATTTATTTATAGGAACAATGTGACCTGTTTTAGCATTATTTTTAAGAAATATACATTAATATCATAAACTATATGACATCAAGAATGAAAGTGTTGGTGTATTATGTTTCCCTCAATTTTTAGAAATTGTCTGTAAGTACCCTTAAAATGAAAACAAGTGCATAAAAGTGTAGCCTACTGTAAGTCAATCCAGCGCAGAAAAGCTTGTGACTTATGTTTGTTCTTTCCCACTTAACAACACTGCATAGTGTCATGGTTCTGCTCGAGTGGGCAGCTGAGCGCCACCACAGCCGCTCTCTCACTCCCCCTCCTCAAAGAGGAATGGGGAGAAAATACAATGAAAAGGGCTCAAAGGTTGAGATAAGGACAAGAAGATCATGCAGTAATTATGGTAACGGGCAAAACAGACTCAACATAAGGAGATAGTAAGATTTATTGCTCATTACTAACAAGCTAGAGAAGTGAGAAACAAAGGAAAGAAACCAAAAGCACCTTATCCCCCATCCACCCTCTTCCACCTCCTCCCCCCAAGCGGCGCAGGGGAACGGGGGAGTGGGGGTTATGGTCAGTCTACAGCACTTCTTCTCTGCTGCTCCTTCTCAGTCACTCTTGTCCCCTGTGCTGTGGGGTACTTGATCTGGCATGGGCTTCCCACAGGCAGCAGCTCTTCCAGAACTGCTCCAGATATGGGTCCATACCATGGGGTCCATCCCTCAGGAGAAAACTGCTCCAACCTGGCTCCCCCATGGGCAGCAGCTCCTGCCAGGTCACCTGCTCCTGTGTGGGCTCCTCTCCACGGGCTACAGGTCCAGCCCGGAATCTGCTTGGACAGGGGTCTTCCACAGGCGGCAGCCTCCGTCAGTGCAGGGCCACCTGCTCCACCGTGGTCTCCTCCACGGGCTGCAGCGTGGAAGCCTGCTCCACCATGGTACTCCATGGGCTGCAGGGGGACATCCTGCTTCACCATGGTCCTCACCACAGGCCGCAGGGGACTTCTGCTCCGGCGCCTGGAGCACCTCTCCCCCTCCTTCTGCACTGACCTTGGCGCCTGCAGGGCCGTTCCTCACTCCTTTCACTCTCCCAGCTGCTGTGTGGTGCAGCATTTTTTCCCTGTCTTAAATATGCTCTCACAGAGGCGCAAAACAACATCGCTTATTGGCTTGGCTCTGGTCAGCAGTGGGGCCCTTACCAAACATGGGGCAGCTTCTAGATCCTTCTCACAGAAACCACCCCTGTGGCCCCTGCTACCAAAACCTTGCCACGTAAACCCACTACAAATAGTTGTTGAACCTGCAGCTCTTATTGAGAGAGAAAGTTACAGGCAAAAAGCTTTCAGTGCTTGCATGTAACAGCACTTCTTAGAGAGTCTTTAATAGTGAGCTTATTTAGCTTCCGTTTTATAATTTACTGTATAGCACTAAGTCCACGTGGGGGATAGCTCACATGACTGGAATGCTGCCATGGAGGGCTTTTTAGGAAAGACAGGCAGGAAGGTGAGGTGGTGGAGATGCTCTTCATGTGAGAGGCATAAACTACTGGCAAAACTAAACAGAAAAATAAAGTACACAGCATGTGGAAAAAGGAACATGCCACTTGGGAGAATATAGGGACATCAGAGGATGCAAGGATATGATGAAGATGGCCAAGGCCCATTTGGAATTAAATACGGTAAGGATGCCAAGGACAACAAGAAGGGCTTCTTAATATACATCAGTAGAAAAAGGAAGGCTGGGAAAAATATGAGACCTGTGCTGAAATGTGATCCCTGCTGATGAAGAATACAGAGAAGGCAGTTACTGAATGCCTTTGCTTCATTCTTCACTGTTAAGACCAGTCCTCAGGAATCTCAGATCCTATATATAAGGGAGAAAGTCTGGAGAAAGAAGGTCTTTCTCTTGGTCAAGGAGGATAAGGTTAGAGAACATTCGGGCAACTCTGACACCTACAAATCCATGGGTCTCAGTGGGATGCACCCATGTGTGCTGAGGGATCTGGTAGAAACTCTATTTTGAATAGCAGTATTTGTAGAAGAAAGTGATCAGGAGTAGTCAGCATGAGTTTACCAAGAGGAAATCATGCTTGACCAACCTGATATCCTCCTATGATTGAATGACTAATTGGGTGGATGAGGGGAGAGTGGTGGATGTTGTCTACCTTGACTGCAGCAAGGCTTCTGACACTGTCTCCCATAACATCCTCATAGACAAGCTCAGGAAGTGTGGGACAGATGAGTGGACAGTGAGGTGGATTGAGAACTGGCTGGATGGCAGAGCTCAGAGGGTTGTGGTTGGTAGGACAGAGTCTACTTGGAGGCCTGTAGCTAGCAGTGTCCCCCAGGGGTCGGTACTGGGCCCATTCCTGTTCTACTTTTTCATCAATGACCTTGATGATTGAATGAAGTGCACCCTTAGCAAGTTCGCAGATGACACAAAATTGGAAGGAGTGGCTCATACCTCAGAGGGCTGTGCTGCCATTCAGAGGGACCCAGATAGGCTGGTGGGATGGGCCAAGAGGAACCTCATGAAGTTCAACAAAGGCAATTGTAGCATCCTGCACCTAGGGAAGAATAACCCCAAGCATCAGTACAGGCTGGGGCTGACCTGCTGGACAGGAGGAGAACCTGGGACTCCTGGTGGACAATAGGTTTACTGTGAGCCAGCAGTGTGCCCTTGTGGCCAAAAGGGCCTATAAAGCGAGGTGATCCTGCCCCTCTGCTCAGCCCTGGTGAGGCCACAACAAGAGAACCGTGTCCAGTTCTGGGCTACCCAGTACAAGAGGGACATGGAGCTACTGGAGCGAGCCCAGTGGAGGGCTACTAAGATGATGAGGGGACTGAAGCAGCTGTCATACGAGAAGAGGCTGAGAGAGCTGGGCCTGTTTAGTCTGGAGAAGAGGAGGCTGAGAGGGGATCTCATCAAAGGGTGTAAGTATCTGATGGAGGTGTGTCAAGAGTACAGGGCCAAAATTTTCAGTGACGTCCAGTGACCGGAGACAACCTGAAACACAGGAAGTTCCATCTGAATGTGAGCAAGCACTTTGGTACTGTGAGGGTGACAGAGCACTGGCACAGGCTACCCAGAGAGGCTCAGAAGTCTCCTTCTCTGGAGATACTCAAAACCCGCCTGGATGCCACCCTGTGCAATATGCTGTAGGTGATCCTGTTCAGCAGGCGGTTGAGCAAGATGATCTTGAGAGGTCCCTTCCAACCTCAGCCATTCTGATTCCCTGACTGTGGATCAGAAAATGAAATTCCTTTACACATTAAATAAACTGAGGAAACAGAAAAGAAATTCAAGTTAGCTAGTACCTGTTTCATGTTTTTTTTTTTTTTTTTTTTTTTTTTTTTTTTTTTTTGTTGTTGTTTTGTTTTGTTTTGTTTTGTTTTTGTTTGTTTGCTTGCTTTTTAAGGGAAGTTAGAAAAAGTGCTACTTAAAACTGTAATATATTCAGAATTTTTGAGCTAATTCACAGAATTCCAAACCAAGTCATTACTCTTGTAAGCTATATATTCTGAAGAATATGTATTCCATAGTAGTAGAATTTGTCCATGTTTATAAGGCCATTGATTACTCAATGAATCTTTAAATCCAAACAGCTTCTCTACAGAATCATGAAAAAGAAAAAATTCTGGATTGCTTTACCAAAACAAAAAAGACATAACCAACCTGAAGAGAAAACTCTTGTTTCATTTTTAAGATTTGAATTCTAAATTCCTTCAGAAATAAAATAGACACTTTTACAATTGTTTAAGTGAAAAGTTAAAAAAAAAAAAAAGAACGTCAAAGTATCATTGCTTAGGAAAAAATATTGGTATGTGGTATGTTTGCACCATTGGATTTTTGTGAACATATTCTAGAGAAGAAGAGTCTGGAGATCATATGTTTTTTCATGGCTTGATTTTATTATGCATAATGGAAATGATAATAAACAGCATGCAATAGAGTTCTAAAACAGTCAGCAAAGCCAAACACCCAGAATTTGCCAGCTTCAGATGTCTTACACTGCTTCACCAGACTTAATTTTTTAACCCAGTAATAATAATAATAATAATAATAATAATAATAATAATAATAATAATAATAATAATAATAATAATAATAATAATAATAAAACAACAACAACAAAACACAGGAAGGAGCTTTACTCAACATTAGTAAAAACTGCATACTTGATCATGGAATCATAGAATCTGTTGGGTTGAAAGGGACCTTAAAGATCATCTAGTTTCAAGCCCCCTGACAGGGGCAGGGGCACCTTCTATGAGATCAGATTGCTCCAAACTGGCCTTGAAGACTTCCAGGGATGGGGCATCCACAACTTCTCTGGGCAGCGTATTCCAGTGCCTCACCAGCCTCAGAGTAAAGAATTTCTTCCCAATATCTAACCTCAGTCTACCCTCTTTTAGTTTTAAACCATTACTCCGTGTCCTATCATTATATATATGTTTTTTTTAAGGTCAGGAAAATGCTGAAAAAAAAATAATATATATATATATATATATATATATATTTAATATACTAATATTTCTCACATTTTGGAATTCAGCAAATATTGAACTCTTCCTCCCTCTCCCCTTGTCCTCCCCCTCCACCCCCCTTTTTCAAGGTCATCCAACGTAGTGCAGAATTCAGAATCTGAATTTGAAATACCTGATTATTTTTTAAACCAGCGTGAAGGCTGGATTCTGGAGTTTGGCCAGCACAGTTCCAAATGTCACTAATTCTCTTCTCTAGGTCTGTAAACTTCATCTCTAAATAACACTGTTGCTTGCTAGCATTAAAAATCCAGGAAAACTCCTATACCTACAATACAGTAATCTAGCCCTAATAAAAAGTTGCTACCTAAAGGACCTGATCAGATTTTTATTTTTTACTTTAAAATACCATTTTAAATATCCACTTCAGTAGCAGGAGTATTTCCACATGGTAGTGCCTTCTTGATCCTGGAATGAAGAATGAAGATAGCCACTCTGTCAACACATGAATTCTGCTAAAATGAAAAAACAAACAAACAAAGAAACAAAATACAGCAACAACAAAAGACACATATATCTGTGCAGTTTCTGCAAATCTGATCTAATATATGGCTTGTTATTCATGTTTACTAAGGGATACACACGGATAAATTTCACTCTTTAATAATTCTAACATTTTTGCAGTAATATACAAGCTTACTTCAATGTTCTTTAATCTCAAGTTTTTTTATAGAAGTGTCAAATTTGTGTGCTTGTCAGAGCCATAGATAAAGCCCATTTCTCTTGCTTCCTTTATTTTCTGCAGCATTAATGAAATAAATAGTCAAAGTCTCAAATAGGGAGGGTCAGCTTGACCAGTAGCACATCGTTGCCCTGTAAATGAACAGGAATATCAAGTCAATATAACGAGGGAAAGAAATAACACTGAGACTAACCTAAAGCAGAAATAGCCCCCGTGTTGACTTGAAGAGAGGACCTGAAGAGTCCATCTCTCTGTATGAGACTCTGGCAGACAGTGTCAGATTTCTCCAGCTCTGCTACTTGGTGCGGCACTGGAAATGTGCTGCAAATTTGTGTTTGGAGCTGTTAGATCCCACCTCCATGTCAAGAGAGCAAGAGATAGAGGATACTGCAAAGTGACAGGTTTCACTAATCTTCATCTATGGACCCTCCCTCGGTACTCTAGAGGGGTCAATAAAAAGAAAGATGTTATTGATGAGAGAAGAGAGAAGGTAAATAGCTGAAAGACCTAGGGGACTAATCAACTTAATACACCATGTGAGAGCAGAGAAACAAATGAAATATTTGTGTGAGTCTGGAAAACCAAATGAAAGCCTTTTTTTTTTTTTTTCCCTTATAAAATTATGAGAAAGGATAACAGAAAAGTATTAAAATGTCAATTAAGATTGAAATATGTGTATGCCATGTCCAGATGACATGGTAGAATGGTGATTTACATTACACATGGCTAGGTTATGTAAATGTCACGGAAACCAGAATATTTTGGACCAAAATGACTTGACGGAGAACTGTGAGAGAGTTTCTGCTGGGGATGTTAAAATCTGCTTCTAGTTCCCACATTTTGATCTAATTATATCAATATTATTAGAGATTAAATGTTGACAGGAGTCATGTCATTATGAGAAATTCAAACTTTTGAAATATTTACAGACCACTTGGGAAATTACTTGTTGAAATGCTGAAGATAAGTTAAAAAGCTGCTGGTACAAGAATTGTGAAATAGATAAGAAACTGTGCTGGGGTTGATAACTGAGTGTGTTGAAACGAATGTATATTTGAAGGAAGTCACAGTGAATTTCACAAGGACTCTAAGATAGTTTACCTTGTTGTTGATGTTCAGACTTTGGCACACAAACTGGAGCTTTTATAGTTCCAGTTTATACAAAGCTGAAGTTTAGCTGTAGTAGCTAAACTGAAAGGAACAGTTTATGCAGGAAGGATTAAAAAATTATACAGTAGGAATTAAGTGCTTTTATGAGAGGAGAAATTAAATGGAATGATATTTATTAACAGAACTTAAAATATCTATGTAGATTTTGTACTTGGATGTTAACATTTTTTTGTTCCCTATGCAATGAAGATTGTTATCAACAGAAAGAAAAACTGAATTCTATCTGAGCCCAATGAGTGCAGATGGCAAATGTGATACTACATTTCAGGACCCCTCATGTAGGCACCAGAGTTAAAAACAAAAACAGAAACAAAAACAACAAGATTGAAATTACAGCTTGATAAATTAAGGAATAAAATATGTTGTATCGTTGACTGCTGCACTTTGAGACTGAGCTTAGTGACCCCAGCAATTCTGAAACAAAACTGCATTATTCCAGCATCTTATTTTCCCGTTCCTCCTTTCCAGATCACTGTGACCCTAGGGATTACAGGGTACATCCTTAGGTGTATTTTGTTCAGGAGGGCTGAATGGTTGCCCTTCTTCTGTAGCACTACTTGGAAATAACATGAACTTTACAGTGATACTGAGTGATCCTAGTAAAAATTTCATTCATACTGTGCTGAATAGAAGTCATAATCAGGGCATGCACAGAAAGTACACGTTTGATGGAAGGTGGGACAGAAGACATACAAAGCAAGCAGTCATAAGTGAATGATAACTGAATTAGGAAAAATTTGACATTTGTTTCTGTAATCTGTTTGTGTTCTTTTTATTTTGACATCTGTAAGTATAAATAAGTTAAAAAAAATAACCATGTGACTAAGTTATTTATGACTTCATTTGCTTAAATTATGCAGTTTCAGAATTTAGTGATATGAAATACAGTATATTTATATTATGATTGCCAAAAATTCCAGTATGCTACCTTCTAAATTAGCAATATATTTGTGTGTGTGTGTGTATATATATATATATATATATATATATACACATACATATTCTGAAAACACAATACTTTGTTAAACATACTCTGGTTTCAAATGAGATATAGTAGGATAATGTCTAAGAAAAGACTAGATCCGAGCTTAGGTAAAATTTTATGATGTAAAGTATCCAGAAACACAAATAAAGATCTCAAGGGATCTAAAAAATAATAATAAATAAATTAAAAAAAAAAATAATAAAAAGCTCCTTAAAATGAGGATCCAAATCCTACTTATTTAGAGGCAGGCTTTCTGCTCTAAATATAACACTTCTGCTATTACTTACCTCAGAGATTTGGATATCTAGTTCACATACAAAGAATGTAGTAGATGAACTGTTGTAAAATACTAATGAGTCAGCAACTGAAGAATAAGATCACAAAAAGAAATGATCTATTCTTTTGTTTTTGTCGGATGAATTTTTGGGTCCTCCACTTAATATTGTTTCCTATACATGTAGCAGGTTTACATGGCAAGGTTTTGACAGAGGGGGGCAGTAGGGGTGGCCTCTGTGAGAAGAATCCAGGAGCTCCCCCGATGTTAGTAAAAGCCAGTTTTAGCCGGCTCCAAAAGGACCCACTGCTGCCCAGAGTCAAGCCAATAAGTGATGTTGTTTGTGCTTCTCTGAGAGCAGATTAAAGTAAGGGAGAAAACAACAACAACAACAACAAAAACTGCACTGCAACAGCAGCTGTAAGAGTGAGGAGAGAGCACCAGCTCTGCAGCCCCCAGGTGAGTGCAGCAGGAGGGCAGGAGGTGCTGCAGGCAGGCAGCAGCAGTTCCCCTGCAGCCTGTGGAGAGGCCCCTGGTGGAGCAGGCTGTCCCACTGCAGCCCATGGGTCCCACATGGAGCAGATCTCCACGCTGCCGCCCCCCCATGGGTGGAGGAGCCCCCGGTGGAGCAGGTGGATGTGGCCTGGAGGAGGCTGCGGCCCATGGAGAGCCCCCGCAGGAGCAGGGGGTCTGGGGGGAGCTTCTGCCCACCCGTGGGGGACCTGTGCTGAGTCTGTTTTGCCCGTGACAGTAATTGTTGAGTGATCTTCCTGTCCTCATCTCAACCCTTGAGCCCTTTACACTGTATTTTCCCCCTTTCCCTTTGAGGAAGGGGAGTGAGAGAGCATTTTTAATGGAGCTCAGCTGACCAGCTGGTAAAACCACCACAACACACTATTATGAAAGAAAAGTACACAGATGTTTGTGCTGCTTTCCCAGCAGCTTCTCTGATCCTTGTTAATTTATTGCAGTTTCTACACATCACCTCAAAATTTCAAGAGGCAAAGATCATCACCAGGCTTAAGGTGTCAACTGATATCATTCTTGATTGTGTGGGAATTTAGATTAGAGTAAGGATCCAGGTGGGCAACATCAGTGTGGTCCAGCTAGCCCTTTAAATTATGAATTAATAGGATGCCTTTTATGATAATACACATTTTTACTGTCAAAATCTCAAGTTAACATTTTTCATTGTGTTTGACAGCTAATGTACATTCTTGAATTTATGTATTATTTGTATAATGTGTAAGGTTTAAAGCAAGTTGCTAGATAAAACAGACCTCTGTTTATAACTATATTAAAGAAAAAAAAAAAGATTCTTATCATGTAAAGCATTTCTGAGTGCATTACTTTTCAGATGATGGAAATCAAACTGTACATTTCTGACACATAATTAAAATATTCCTGGTAATGTTATAATACAGACTGTTCGTTTTGGCCATTACCATAAGTTATAGTGCTATAAAACATGGATTAAAATGTGCATCATTCTCTGTTTAAATTGCAGCTCTGCAATTATTCTCTATTTAAGTTCTAAATAAGTGTCAAAATTCTAAATTTATATATATGCAGTATTACTAGAAAGAAACTAAAGTGAGGTCTGTGAGTACGGATGCAAATAATATGTTTGTTTTACTTAACTAGGTTGTAATTCAGACCCTTTAGGCTCTGGTTTTGCAGGGAAAACCACAGAGATGTGTCAGGATATTGGTTGATACCAGCAAAAGGGTTTTCCTGTCTATCTGAGGAAATTTTTCCTAATGTTAAAACTAAACCTTTCCAGGTGCAATTTGAGGTTGTTTCCTCCTGCCATTTCAGTTGTCCTCTGAGAAAAGAGACCCATACCATCCCCACTGCAATGACACTCTCCTTGCTGGAACATACATTAAAGGTAACATACAGGGATAAAGCATACCCTAGATGGGGTATATACCCTATACCCTGGGACATGTTTGAAGGTCTAAACAGTAGGAAAATATACTTGACATACAGTGAAGATACAGTGATAACATCTAAAGAATTTTACCATTAAAAAGCTAGATGGTCAGGTCCATGAAGTAAAAATGCATAAATTCAGAGATATTTCACATTTTGTGTTCATTATTTAGATTGTGAATGTTTTCTGACTCCAATATTTGTATAACGTGTAAGGCTCATACAGGTCTGAGACATGTAGACTACAGTAGAATATGAGGGCTTTGGAGAGCTTCCCAACTTCTTGGTCTAGTACACGGCGCATACTGAAACAAGCCCTAGATCTACACTGGCATCTCACATCTCTGTGAACATGGGAAAATAAACAACTCAAAACCTGGGTGGGTTGGTGGGCTGGCTGGAAAAGAGCCTTGATAAGCTCTGTCCCGGTGCCAGTGGAAATGTCTCAGGAATCAAGACTATGAACCACACTATGGAGTGCTCCTGCATTTCTGCATAGACATAGCCTTTGGCAGCGCAGCATAGTAATAACAGTAACAAATGTAATGCAGCCAAGGGAATAACAGACATATCTACTTGATCAAGCAGTGGGAGAAAACAATGCAGAGGAAATGCAAAGTATTTGTGTATTCATGTCATTGTTATATATACCAGTTAGCAGTAAATACACTGATTTAAATATATGTGTGTAGATGTGTGTTTCTGTAGAGATATATACACATGCATATGTACAGCCTCAGTGGTGCTTATCACTATAGTTTGAGCACCTCATACATATTAATGGATTTAGCCTCAAAATACCCTCGGGAAGTAGAGAATTATTATCATTATAAAAAGAAGAAATGTAATACATTGCAGCATGAAGTAAAGAGTAGGAAAAAATACCGCTAGAAAAAAAAAAAAGGGGGGGGGGGTGTTACCAAAAAGATTCCATGGAGAGGTTAAGATTAAAACCAGAAATGTTTAAAGTGCAGTAATTGAACATTACAGAACAGCAGGTCTCTGAAGAAAATAGGCAGGGCAGTTTCTGACAGTGCAGGGAGACATTGCAGTGTTTTAAGATTCTGTGCATAGCTATTTGTATCTCAGGATTGTCCAGCATATATAGATCTCAGTGTATTTTCTTGCAAGCACATCATAAGTTTTATCCATTAGTAGGAAACACATGAATAAATATTTTTAATAGTATCAAGCATATATACTGAGTCTTTCACAGCACAAAGATGCTGTAAATCTGCCATCTGGGAGTCTCTTACCTAGATGTTTTCATCTTCCTCAATACTACAGACACCGCTTTCTGGAACCTGGCTATTTTACTTAGAAGTCCAGACCCTTTAAAACTTTGGTTAGTTTAACAATAAATAAAAATCTCCAACAATATTTAAAATATCAAAAGACTTCATAAGTGTCTCAAAATATCCAAAATGCTTCATCAAATTTTCTAGGAGTGATCATTTCTTAAATCATTTTATAAACACATTTCTGTTGAATTCATCTCCTGTGTGACATTTCCAGTCCCTGCAGCCCTTTACACCAAGAGTAAGACTCGGGATACTTCTAAATAATATACTCTTCTGTCCCTTATCTGACTGCAAGAACTTATAGAAAAAAATGTTTTCCACACTTTTTGCAGTCAATGTTCGTTCTTTACTTTTCAATTGCCATGTAGACCACCTACATAAATCTACGGGTTTTAACCTATCTCCGTAACCTTGATGTTTTGTGGAGATATACTTGGATATATTTTGCATATTATTTAGCACATATATTTATAAAAACAAAACAAAACAAACAAGCCACCAACACCAGCAACAACAACAACAACAACAACAAAAAACCACAAAACAACACAAACCGAACAACAAAAAAAAATAATTCCAGAGAGATTGACATTACAGATTGTTGACGTTACAGATTTTACTTTTGTTCTCACCCCAGTTTTCAGCTTTCTTGTTATGACATTGTCCTAATAAGCAGTAAAAATATCTCTAAAGCTATTTTTTAATAGGAATTAACAACTTAAGAGTGACCTGAAATTTGGTTGCATTTGTTACATCCTGCTTGTTGGTACTGACTTGCATTTAGTTTCATGCAGCTCACTGTGTCATAGGTTTTTGTAAGTGTCCTGTAACTGTGTGTACTTAAAAATGACAAATAAAATATCTTCTTGAGTTTGTGTTATCCAGAGCAGTGGACATATCCCAGTGAACTGAAGGTAGTTGTTAATTCAGTGCAGCAAGGATACTTCCTGCTGTATTATTTACCGTCATTTGGAAGTCCTTTGTGTTTACTACTCATTTACAAACATGTTTATCAACAATTTAATTTCTTTCCACTGAGTATCTTATTTTATAGTGGTGAAATATCATTTCCTGAATCTTTGTATTCAGGAAATTGTAAAATGTTGTAGTTCCGGGGAAAAAAAAATCAGCAAGAAAGAGAGCAAGGGAAATTAGACTGTATATATAAATTAGTTTAATGGTATTTATTTTTATCTACAAACACGTATATTAAAACTTAAAATATTGGGATAATCTTTTCCTGACGTGTGAAAATGCATGCATTTAGTTCTTATCAAGAATAATTGTTTTAGCACAGCACTAAGCATTGTTACACTAAAGGTACTACCACCAGTACCTCAGCCTGTTAGTGCAAAAGTAACTGAGATACTACCCTGCTGTCAGGAGTATTTTTTAAGTTCTCTTGTGTACTGAGTTCTTTGAACTTACATTTGAAGACTTTCTGTAGTGGGAAGAGCTCTTTTAAAGGGCTAACTAGTTCAAGGGACAAGGGCAGGCATAAAAGCTTTCTTGTCCTGGGAGCCTGGACTGGTGTATTTTTGCATTTCTGCTCAATGCAAAAATCCTGCTCCTTATTGTCTCTCATCAGGCAAAACTGAATATTGCTAAAAAGAGACTGCCTTGCTGTGACTCTGGTCTTGCCTTCCTTCACTGAGCAGCCTGCCCCAGTTGCTCCCTGACATCTTGTTTCATCTTGCTCAGATTTGGAAAAAATGTTGTTTTTCCAGAAATGACAGGATAGAATTGCTTAGGCAATCCAGGTAATATTTTGAAAAGGCACTTTAATGTGTGAAATTACCATAGTTACTATTAGCAGGTTTTCCTCTGGAAGTGCCTGTATTTGAGCAAATGTAAAATTAATGAATAATTCTAGCCCTTAGCATGTAGCTGTAACAATGACAGGAAAATGACATTATCTAAGGAACATACCTAGAGAAATCTGAACTTTTGATACTGATAAACAGGCTAAACATGAACCGGCTCAAGCTTTTTCAGATTAATTATATTTCTTTATGAAGATAATGGACATTTACTAGTTTGTTCCATGGGAGCTGTGCAACTAAAAAGAACCATAGAAAAATAAGGTCTCCAGGTCTGTAGGAAATGAGTCTGAGGTAGAGATTTTATTTCTTACACATCTAAAAGCATTTAAAAATCGATTTTGTCTAGGTATACATATATATATCTATACATATGTGTGGAAATTAATGCTTCATCTTAATTTATTCAATGATCCAAAAAAGTTATTACTGGCATGAAACCTATCCTAGCTGATCAAAGGGCTGAATGTGATTAAAACAAAATCAAAACAAAACAACAACAAAAAGATCCCACAACTAGAATTCTGTCCTTTTATTTCACTAAGATATCATAAAAAGGTTCTTAAATTCAGTAAATGTTTACATGAAGTAAAATAATAAATTTTGTATGTGTCAGAGAGTAGTTTTGTACTGCATGTCCATGCATGTGTATAAATGTTTGTATACAAATACATACCTATCTGTAAATGTATATATTTGTGTGAAAGTCCTTTCTTTAAGTACAAGTCTTTTTTCTGATGCAATTAATATAGATACAGTGTGTTACTACGTAGTATTAATAAAAACACTGATTTTTGAAGATGTTTGAGGATTAACAACTTTTGAATACCATTTGTTAAACTCCCTGATAATGTATTTAATTTGCACTAATACCTCTAATAGCTTATTAATATTTAGTTCATGCTGAAACTGTTCAACAGTCAGTGTTTACCACAGATAGAAAGCTTAAACAAATTCATGGATATTTAAAGCTTGAGCATATGACCCTGTGTTCTTGCTGGGTTTTGCGAGACATTTAAGATATTTATGAAAAAAAAAAGAGAAAAAAAAGGCAAATATTAGTTTTTCTCATATTCTTGGGAGCTCATTCCTCATGATAACATGCTTTTGTTGCTTTATAACCAGTCAGTCAGACTAACCATGAACAATAGTTTTCAAGCATGTGTTTTAGGTAAGAAATAAAGAACAAAAGGCTGAACACCACAGCTTGCAAAGGATGCCCTCAGCCTAAAGAGGGAACAAATCTTAACAGGAGAACTACCGTAGGACCACATGGACAAGTTACAGTTGCCCCATACTGAAAGTTGGATGCATTGGGAGCCCAACTCAAATGCCTCTACATAAACTCACACAGGATGGGGAATAAACAAGGGGAACTGGAGATGTGCGTGCGGTTACAGTGTTACGATCACATTGCAATTATTGAAACATGGTGGGACAGCTCCCATGACTGCAAGGTGGCCATGAATGGATTTTTGCTCTTTAGGATGGTCAGGCCAGGGAGGTAAGGTGGTGGAGTTGCTCTTAACATGAGTGAGCAACTGGAACGTATGAAGCTCTGTCTAGGGGAGGATGAAGTGCGAGTCGAGAGCCTGTGGGTGAGGATCAAAGGGCAGGCCAGCAGGGGTGACACTGTGGTGGGTGTTTACTACAGGCCACCAGATCAGGAAGAGGAAGTGAATGAGACCTTCTACAGGCAGCTGCAAGTTGTGTCATGTTCACAGGCCCTGGTTCTTATGGGGGACTTTAACCACTGATATTTGCTGGGGAGACAACATAGCTCAGAACAAACAGTCCAGAATGTTACTGCAGAACACTGTAGATAACTTCTTGATTCAGGTGGTAGGTGAGCTAACCCCAAGAGGGGCGCTCCTGGATATGGTACTAATAAACAGAGATGGTCTAGTTGGAAACGTGAAGGTTGAGTGAGGGCAGTCTCAGCTGCAGTGATCATGAGATGTTGGACTTCAAGATCCTGTGAGGAGGAAGCAGGGAAAAAGGAGGACCTCAGCCCTCTATTTCAAGAGAGCTAACTTTGACCTCTTCAGGGACCTAATTGGAGGAATCCCCTGGTGCAGGGCCCTAGAGGGAAAGGGGGCCCAGGACAGTAGGCTAATATTCAAGCACCCCTTCCTCCAAGCTCAAGATTCCTACAAGAAAGAAGTCAAACAAGGGGGGCACGAGACCTGTGTGGATGGGCAAGGAGCTCTTGGGAAAACGTAAACAGAAGAAGAAAACATACATGATGTGGAAGAAGGGACAGACCACTTGGGTGGAATATAGGAACACTGATAGAGAATACAGGGATGCAATGAGGAAAGCCAAGACAAGGCTAGATTTAAATTTAGCTAGAGATGTCAAGAATAACAAGAAGGGCTTCTTCAAATACATCAGTAGCAAAAGGAAGACTAAGAAAAACAGGTGGGCTGCTAAATGAGGTGGGAGCCTTGGTGATGGAACATACAGAGAAGGTGGAGTTACTGAATGCCTTCTTTGCTTCAGTCTTCACTGCTCAGACTAGCCCACACTCACTACCAAGCCTAAAAACAAGAAAAAAAAATGGAAAAAGAAGACTTTCCCCTGGTGGAAGAGGGCTGGCTTAGATGTTATTTAGGCAAGCTAGACACCCACAGATCACAGGGCCCTGATGGAATGCATGAGGGGGTGCTGATGTAGTTGGCGGATGTGATTGCTGGACTGCTTTCTATCATCTATCAGCAGTCATGGTTGTCCAGAGAGCTCCCTAAAACTGGAGACTTGCTAATGTGACACCCATCTATAAGAAGGGTTGAAGGGAGGACCCGGAGAACTACAAGCCTGTCATCCTGACTTCGGTGCCAGGAAAGGTGATAGAACAGGTCATCTTGAATGCAATCACACATCATATGCAGGACAACTGGGAGATCAAGCCCAGACAGCATGGATTCATGAAAGGCAAGTTCTGCCTGACCAACCTCATCTACTCCTATGACTGCGTGACCTTCCTGGTGAATGAGGGAAAGACTGTTGGTGTAGTTTGACCAATCTAGAAGGAAAACGTTATTTTGGATTATATCAGCTATTTTAAAATATTTGGACAGTACAGTGATCCTAGTGTATGTAAGCACCTTAAATGTCTCAGAAACTTCTTTTACATAAAGACTTTAACAACCACACATTTTTCAGATCTGCAATTTGTAAAGGTCCAGAGGTGAAACAGTTGAGCATCTGCTTCCTTGTGTGGTCAAGGTGCTAGGACATATACTTGGTACAGAGGATCTGGGCTTCTCCTGCTGCCCAGTATGGAAAAATTGTGCTCTGGCCAATGCTCTTTCCAGGGCTGGTGCTAGTGGGATGTTCCCCTTGTCCCAGCTTTCCTTCTGACAGCTCCTCATCCAGGCTGACACTGACAATGATTCAGAGGTTGTTTGAAGGACCAAGAGCCTGTAACATGGCTTCCAATGGACACAGAAACCCTCTGCTTTTGTTGTACACGCTTCCTGTCTGGAGTCATCCCTAAATTGTTTGGTTCCCTAAACACAAATGGGTCCAAACACACACCCATGCTCAGTTTTATTCCATTACCCATTCCCTGCAATATTTCCCAGGAGCACATTCCTTCTGTCATTTTGAGAATTGATGTATTTGGTGGCAGTGGAAGGAAATTTTCTGCCCAGAAGCCAACACATCCCCTTGGGCATCCAGCTTGCTCTTTAAGATGTTAGTGTTAATTATGCATAAAACCATTTATGTCCTTAAAATAATAATTATGCTACTTCCATTGTATATTAAAAGTATTTTGTAAACTAATTTGGATCTACTCAATTTACATGTACTTACCAGTATGAAGTATACATTGCATGTCAACCTTATAGAATTTCATTAAATTGCTCACTTCTAACATGTTGTCTGAAATTGTTAACTGCAGGTTTGCAACTTCATGTGACAGATATGACACCATTAACACAAGTGATTTTCTGTTCTCTTAATAGTGGAGTAAAAGCAGTAAAAAATGACATTTTGTCATATTTATCTGATGGTATAGCACATTTAGATAAGCCAGCTTTGCTACTAGCATAATTTGAATATTACTAATACTCCACGATCTTGGTTTTCTACCTGGAACTTTATAAAAGATTAAGACATTTCATTTCCGCTCTCACCATATGAAAACATTAACTTGCCCATAAAACCTTAAAATACTGAATTCTTAGAGACAACAGTTTCAACTGTTTGATGATAGTCATCTGTTATATAAGAAGATGCTAATATGCTGCATGATATAAAATGTTGCCACTGTTTGGAAACTATAACAAGCATAAGCATATGAGAAAGTTTAACTTTGTTATGGGAAAGATATAATTGTCATTAAGTAGCCATTGCTATAATCAGCAATAGATACTAAGAAAGTATTCTGACATAATTGTATAGGGACGAGAAATTATGCTGGCCTCACATATTCAAGATATTTGGGTCAGAGAGGTAAACTGATATAGGAAAAACACAACAACTTTACAAAATGATAACAGTGTGATTAATCTTTCTCAAGTCTAAATATGGGTGTGTACAATATCTGCTAAAATTGTCAAGAAATTTATACATCATGTTTTTGATTTAGTAAGCTACAGATGTCAAAGGGCAGTATCCAAAGTTCTCCCCCCTCACTATTGGTTTAAAGATACATAAACGTGGAAAATATGTTGTTAAAATATTATTAAATATCTGTCTTTGGTCTTCATATGCTTTGCTACATTTTTAGACAAGCTGAGAGTTAGAGCTGGTAAGGTATAAAGATTCTAGTCAAGTACGCAAGCAGTTGATATTATAAAATAATTTAATTTTTATTTTGATTTGTCTTGGTCACACACTATTTGATTACATTGATATATGAATTGGACACTCTTTCCAAATACCTTACACGCTTTGCTTCTTAGTATGTCTAATGGTAGTACTATAAGCAAGATGGAGAAACTACTTGACCCCTTCAGCAGAAGTGGGCAAGATAGAAAAATGAAATTGTTCAGGAGTGCACAGTTATATTAAAGAGAGTCAGTTTTGTGTTGAGCTAAACCCTTCACACAATGAAGCCCCTTAAGATAGCATCAGATCTGCAGCTATGCAAATTAGCTTCTGAGAGCCAGTACACCCACCAAAACCCTTCTGTGTGTGGGATGATGCTGTGAAAGCTCCCACTCCAAAATCCTGAAATTTAGTTTCAGCTCTAGAAGATGAAGAACATAGGAATCTGGAAACCATTAAATCATAATTGCTACTAAGTTATTACCCTAAGGTGGTCTTATTTGCACACTTTGCTGCACCAGTTAAGTATAACAAACCTATTACAGCAGAGCTGATAGGGACAGGGTTTCACTGAATTGAGGCATTTCACAAGCTTATAACTGCTAAAGATCTGCTATAATGATTGTAGATAAGGTATATCATCCTGCAAAGACATTTTATCCATCATCATTTTCCTTTTTTCTGCCTAGTTTGGATGAGCTAGCAACAGCTATACAATTTGTGAAGGATCACTGATATGCTAGCAAATGAAGAGGCTAGGTGGATTATTTTCATATGTGATGTACAACCTTCAGATTAATATTGCTCTTTGGGTGGATAGTTGTAATGAAGCAAAAGCAGTATTAATGGTTTGAGGGGATCCTCAGCTAGGGTTCAGTAGAGTTAGCTTATATTTTGGAGAGGGAAGGGAGGAGACTGAGTCTTGCTTCCATGAGGTCTGATATCCTTCATTTCAAAATATAATCCTTCATTTAAAGCTAGGAACAAATCAGTCAGTGTTGTAAATCCTACTATCACTGATTTCAACAAAGATATCCCAGCTTATATTCATTGAAGTCATAGTTCTCAAGACAACCCTTGAATGAATGAAGAAGAGGGTTCATTGGTATTTGCTTGGGTCTTTCCAGTCAGAAGCAGTCACTGCAAGGTCATGATATTAGTAAGATGAACGGGAGAATTCATCTTACTAATATAATTAACTCTGGATCTCAATTACAACAGATGATCTGTTAAGTACCACTATCTCTTTGATGACCAAGCATATAAAAAAAAAACTGAAAAATTACCCTCATTGATGGCATGGTATTTGGCGCATTAAGGTAAAGAATAATATGTCATAAAGATCTATACACTTCAGTGCATATTCCATTAGATTAGTGATATATTATGCTGACATCTTGAATGACACAAGGCTCATGAGTGAGCCTGGTTGGTTAGAAATGTTAGAAAAGCAATAACACCCATTCCTTTTTCTTCTTCTACATTTGACACTTGGTGCCAGGTACAGAGAGTTGCAGGAATTATCTGTCTTCCAAATACCAGCTGGTATGTTTCTGCTTGTACAAGGAGTAATTTTTTTTTTTCCTTTTGCAAAACCATAGAGAAGTTTATGGGCCACAGCTAGCTAAGAAAGGAGGATTTTGAATCTGAATATATTCATCTAACTTTATTGTCTTGGCATATTTTTCACCTATCTGCTGAATAATATTTATTGTTTGCTGTTTTTCAGTGCAAGATGAAAGTGGAACAGAACTCAGCCTCATTTTTTAAGTTTTAAGCATTAGAGTTTCTAATACAATTCATTAATCCAGTCTGGAAATCTTATGCATTTAGTTATGCTCCACAGAAATGTCTGGCAACATGTTGACATATACCTAGATTTTTTTCAACTATCAATCATTTAATTTGTGAGGTAGATTTCATCCCTAAGAAGACCTGATTGCATGAGGGATGGATGTTTCTCAGAAACGAGGTTGACTAATCAGAAAAACAGCCATTTACAGTGATGTCATTCTCACTATAGACAGAGTGATAATGATTGGAGCTGGCTCTCATAAATTAGACATAAAATGAGATATTTGATTTCCTTTGCCACTATTACCACAGAATGGGAAAAACAAAATTGCACTTCTTTCTCATCCTCACTAAACTTTGTGCCTGCAGCAGGGATGCATTATATCTTATTTTTCTTATAATCTACAAAATTAATGTGAGGAAGCTCAAGAGCCTAGTGCAGTGGAGAAATTGCTTGTTTCTCTTCATAAATTAATTTTGTGATAGCTTGTTGCTCTGGACAGATCTCCTTTTCATCTGCACTGAAGATTAGACTTTAGAATTTTTTCACTGTCTTGTGAAATGTCATTGAACAGATGGTGCTTTTCACTGTTTTCTTGATTAGAGCGCAATCTGCCAGAGTGCTTACACACATGCTTAACTTAAGCACTTCAGCACTCCCATTTGTATCAGCTTTATAATCAGTGCTTTGCAAAGTTTGGATTTTAAATAATCCTACCAGCTAAATAAAAAATTGCTTTGAAGTTAGCACTCAGTTACATATTATTTAAACCTCTGACTACAAATAAGCTACTGTCAGAATCCCTCATTTGCAGATGTCTTCATACAGAAGCAACAGGTGAAGATGATAAAGTAAATAAGAACTGCATGAAATATAAATTAATAATGCTAGCCTCTCCATCATCAACAACAAAGTGTTGAATAATACAAGTAAATTTTAAAGTAAAATTTAGTTTGGGGTTATATTCTCAGATAACTCTCACTAGCTCAAATGCACAAAGCTTTAACTACATTACTTGAATATTTCCCAGCTCTCCTTAGTAAGGACATATTAAGCACAAGAAAACTCTTCCTGCCACAGTATTTAGAGTGGTGATTCCATTGTTTGTGAGTATATGAAGAATGAAGATGGATTTGTAACTTATTTAAAAACTTAACAGGCAGAAGAAATTTCAGCCTGATGGAAGATCAACATCTGAATCTCTATACCCAAGCTTCTAGTTTCAAAGCTATGTTTGCTATTTCTAAGAGCTTATACCTTGCACCAACTAGGTACCTCTCCCATTAAAGTTGGGCTACTGTACACTTCATATTAAGGGTGGAAAAGCAAAGCACTGCAGTAAGCATAATTATGCAAGGACATGTCCTTGGGCTTTCCCCAAACATCAGTACTACAGAATTCACTAAATGCTTTTGAATTAAGTACCATTTCCTGCATGTTTGGAAATACCAAACAAGTACAAACGGACAATATTTATCCTACTATTATTTTCTGTCATATGAGATTGCTTTGAATTTTTGCAAATACCATTTTATTTCTTGGATTTCTGGCTAGAGCAAGCATTCTTTTCTGATTTGTACTCCTCCCTTCAAAGCATACACTCTTAAAATATCTTTTGAAAGGCAGACATATCAGAATAAAACTACAGGTCTTATTGTATAACAATATGTACATGATATTCCATACAAAGTATGGCCCTCAGCTGAAAAATAAAATCAGATCATAAAATCAGCAGTGACAATTTTTCAAACATTTATTTTCGTAACATCTGTGAAAATTAACTTCACTCAACCTAACTTTACCTTAACACTTTGTCTCATCCTTTTCATCTTCCTAATCTCCTAATCACTATTTTTGGTATATTACATTAGCTTAGAATTTAAATTTAAATGATCTTCTCTAATACTAATTTCCTTTTTTTTTTTTTTTCAACTTACTTTTTTATTCTTCTCTCTGATTACATCACTTGGAACGAAAAGTGATTTCTGATAAAAAAAAATAAAATCCATTTACAGCAATACAAAACAGTCACAGATCCATAGCTCATAAAAAAAGGAGAAGTAATGCAGTACTGACATTATTTTACTTTGGGGCAGAATATTTATCAGAATGTTTTTCTGCATTTGACACCAGTTCTGATTATTCTGAGTATATTTTTGTTGCTGAATGAAGCTATATTAGACAATAAAATTAATTGTGTGCTATCTGTTGTTAGCCAAAACATTGTGAAACACTGAATCTACTCCCGACCAAAAGATATTATAATGCTAGTGTGTTGAAATGTTTGTGATTTTAGCAAAATAAACAAAATTAATGTGTTCAGCTTTTTTTTTTTTTTTTTTTTTTTTTCCAGAGAACAAGCTTAAATGTGCTTATTAGGCTAAACAAAATTTTGTCTTCATCCTTGTGCTTCATGGTTTTGAGAACCAAGTGATTTCCTTCTCATTCTCTCAAGATTTTCCTAAATTCTTGCTGGAAGAATCTGTGCCTGTTTTTCTCTAATTCAACTCTATCATGTAGCTGCTATGTTCATATAGGAACTGTATGTATGTAAAATGTGTTTCCTAAACTCCATATCTCCACAAAGAGGAAAACCATACCAGTAAATATTCAGCTTCCACTAACTGACACTAATTTTGGATTATATGAGAGTTTGGCTGTAAGATAGTATATTTTTACTGAATACTTACTGTCTTCAATGAACAAAAAAAAAAATATATTGGATGAAGTGGGAATGAACTTGGGCAGGGCTGAGAGGGGGGTCAGGATTATTGAGATGTATTTCAGAGATCAGTTTCAATACATGGTCCAGGCATGGAGAATTTGACATTTTTCACTGAAATTAAGTAATTTTGCATATGAACAGAAAGGTTGAATTTTCTCCTAATTTATTCTCAAAATCACTCGATTTTGTGTTCCAGACCCTTCACCAACTTCATAGCCCTTCTCTGGACACACCCCAGGGCCTCGATGTCCTTCTTGTAGTGAGGGACCCAAAACTGAACACAGGACTTGAGGTGCAGCCTCATCAGAGCTGAGTACAGGGGGATGATCACCTCCCTGGTCCTGCTGGCTGCACTGTTCCTGATACAAGCCATGATGCCACTGGCCTTCTTGGCCACCTGGGCACACTGCTGGCTCATGGTCAGGCGAGCATCAGTCAGCACCCCCAGATCCTTTTCCTCCTCACATCTTTTCAGCCACTCTGCCCCAAGCTTGTAGAATTGCATGGGGTTGATTTGACCTAGGAGCAGAACCTGGCACTTAGCCATGTTGAACCTCATCCCATTGGCCTCTGCCCATCAATCCAACCTGTCCAGGTCCCTCTGCAAAATAAGATAATCATTGCATATATTGTACCTGAATTGTTGGAAGAATAGGCTTTGAGATGAAAATACGTGAGTGAGTGTAATGGGGTACACAAAGAAACTCTTGCTGGGTGTCACATGTGAGCTACCTATGAAGAAAATGACAGGACAGGCCACAAATGTTAGAATGAAACGCAAAGTGATAACAGGTCATAAATTAGGATTCCTCCAGTAGATTCCAATCAGAACAATTAATACTAATAGAAAGAAAAACACTTTTAATGAAAGATGAATGGAAAGTCTTATTTTATCTCTAGAGACAAAGTGGACTTCTGTAAAGTATCTGTTCTTTCTACCTGTATTTAATAATACTCAGACGTATACATACACGTGCCTGAAAATCTGGCGAGTGATGAACAAACATGACACAAATGTATAAATTAAGCAAAAGATGTTCTTTTTTCTATAAGAAAATTACAGTCTAGAATATGTATTTTCAGTCATTCTTCACAGTAGAGAATTAAAAATTGAGTTAGGATCTGCATTGACATAAGTTAGTGTAGAATCTAGAACAGCATTGAGTACAAAGAAAAATGTGAATAGCATGGAAGAATCTTGTAGTTTTTGTGTAGTCTTTAATGTATCATGTCTTTTACCTCTTTTACCTTTCTACCTCACCAGCCAAAATAAACTTTTCTTGCACTAATGCGGTCTGAGGAAGGGTTAGAATTGCCTAATAAAGGCTTATGACATAATGATAGCTTTTTTTTTTTTTTTTTTTATATGGAATATTGTGCAGTCAATTCCTTTCCTTGCAGATACTTGTGAGTGGTGAACAGGAAAGGAATACATCCAATGAACAGAAGCCCATAGCTGCCACAACATCTAAATCTCTCTTCCCACTAATAGTTGGCAGAACTACTACATCAGAAGATTGCCACGAGGAGATCGTAGCATCATTTATGAATAAAATATCTATGTTAAGCAACATTTGAAACAGGGTAGCTTAAACCCCCTGAAAAGCTATTATTTTACCATGCTATTCTACATTTTTGCCTGAAATGTATATCTTATAGTAAATTATAAATAAAAACTGCCTTATAAATAATGTTTTTTACGACAGTAAAGAATGTTTTGATGTCTTCCAAAAATGAACTATGACACATTAGCATGAAATCTATTTTTTTTTTTATTTCCCATTCTAAAAGTAGTTTTTTTTTCTTCAACCTCAGTTATACCTAAAGCTTTTGCAACATTTCTGCTTCTGGTGGTGATTTATCCAGGTATAACATCTTCCTATCATAGCCATTTAAGCAATAACAAAACACAAATCTGAGCAATAATGACATTTCACTATGCAATGTCTTGGTTATTTTTATACTGACTGTACAAGTGTAACACAGCTTATGAAACATATTTCTGGTATTTAGCATCAGAAGGTGATTTCTGTTTTCATCAGTGATAGTCAATCAATGATTAATCAAAAAATGCAGACAATGTCATATAAGGATAAGTTACTTTTGTGTGTATGTATAGAAAGTTAAAAATGTAAAGTAGTAGTACGTGCTAGTATGTGTTGGTATGTGTGGTAGTATGACTTTTGACGACTGAAAATGGCAATATTTTTCTTTGATTCACAATTACTTTGGGATAGGAAAAGTATCATAGTGTTTGTAATTGTATGTTTCCAAAAAGGACTGTCATGGTTCCACTCGAGTGGGCAACCGAGCACCACCACAGCCACTCTCTCACTCCCCCTCCTCAAAGAGGAATGGGGAGAAACTATGTGAAAAGGTTGAGATAAGGATGAGAAAATCACGCAGTAATTATCGTAATGGGCAAAACAGACTCGGCATAAGGAGATAGTAAGATTTATTGCTCATTACTAACAAGCTAGAGAAGTGAGAAACAAAGGAAAGAAACCAAAAGCACCTCTCCCCCCCATCCACCCTCTTCCACCTCCTCCCCCCAAGCGGCGCAGGGGAACGGGGGAATGGGGATTATGGTCAGTCTACAGCGCTTCTTCTCTGCCGCTCCTTCTCGGTCACTCTCGTCCCCTGTGCTGTGGGGTCCCACCCACGGGATACAATCCTTGATGAACTGATCCAGCGTGGGCTTCCCACAGGCAGCAGCTCTTCCAGAACTGCTCCAGATATGGGTCCGTACCACGGGGTCCATCCCTCAGGAGAAAACTGCTCCAACCTGGGTCCCCTACGGGCAGCAGCTCCTGCCAGGTCACCTGCTCCTGCGTGGGCTCCTCTCCATGGGCTACAGGTCTGGCCCGAAATCTGCTTGGACAGGGGTCTTCCACAGGCGGCAGCCTCCGTCGGTGCAGGGCCACCTGCTCCACCGTGGTCTCCTCCACGGGCTGCAGCGTGGAAGCCTGCTCCACCGTGGTACTCCATGGGCTGCAGGGGGACATCCTGCTTCACCATGGTCCTCACCACAGGCCGCAGGGGACTTCTGCTCCGGCTCCCCCTCCTTCTTCACTGACCTTGATGCCTGCAAGGATGTTCCTTACTGCTCTCACTCTCCCAGCTGCTGTGTGGCGCAGGGTTTTTTTCCCTGTCTTAAATATGCTCTCACAGAGGCACAAAACAACATCGCTTATTGGCTTGGCTCTGGTCAGCAGTGGGGCCCTTACCAAACATGGGGCAGCTTCTAGATCCTTCTCAGAGAAACCACCCCTATGGCCCCTGCTACCAAAACCTTGCCATGTAAACCCACTACACCAGAACCATTCTTAACTTGAATACTTGGAAGGAAATACTGCTTAGCTCACTTTCTGTGAAATGTTTACTAGTAACTTTTGAATAAAATATTTTGTTAGAATATTTTAAGTGAAAAAATAATATTTTAAATGAAAAACTCACAGGGAATAACTTCAGAATTTAGAATTTCATGTAACCAAAACCGAATTCTGGCACATGACAGACTTTAATCTTCTACAGACTGAAGAAAAAACTTCCCCATTTTCCTGGAAAAAAAATATAATAATTTACAAGTTATCTGTAGATCCTGAGTAACTTTTAGAGGTTAGTATGAAAATAATTTAAAGTATTAATAAATACAAAAATCATATTAGAAATTCACTTTTCTTTATGACATAATACTATTTTTTTTTTCTACCATAAGACATTTAGGACTTTTTCCCTCCTTTAATATAGAAAAAAAAAAAACGACAAAGAGACATATGATTTAGTTTTCTGAATTTTTGTTTCTCTGTCACTGTTTACAAGACATGCAGATATATCATTTTATCTGTGAAGGTTTTTTGAATTCATGAACAATTTTTACAAACACCAGGTGCTTCTTTTTCCCTGAGACATGGCAATTTGTTATCCAGTTCTCCTACGTTTCATAGAATCACAGAATCACAGAATGTCAGGGATCGGAAGGGACCTTGAAAGATCATCTAGTACAATCCCCTTGCCAGAGCAGGTCACACAGGAACGTGTCCAGGTGGGTTTTTAATGTCTCCAGAGAAGGAGACTCCACAACCCCCAGCCTGTTCCAGTGCTGTTACCCTCACCATAAAAAAGTTTCATCTCTTATTTAAGCAGAACCTCCTATGTTCTAGCTTGCACCCATTGCCCCTTGTTCTGTCATTAGATGTCACTGACATATGTCCTGGCCAGGACAGGTCCTGGAGGACACCTGGATCTGTCCTCCTGACACTTACTCTTTACATATTTCTAAATATTAATAATGTTGCCCCTCAGTATCCCCTTCTCCAAGCTAAAGGGACCCAGCTCCCTCAGCCTTTCCTCGTAAAGGAGATGCTCTTAATCAATCTCGTGGCTCTTCACTGGACTCTTTCAAGCATTTTCCTGTCCTTCTTGAACTGAGGGGCCTAGAACTGGACAGAATATTCCAGGCCAGAGTAGAGGGCAGAGTATATTTCTGTCAAATATATTGACGCTATACTGTGGTCCTGATAAAATGTTTCAAATCTTTTTAAAACTTTGTGGCTTTGTTATTCTTGGTCCCAGTAGACTGGAAGCTGGCAAATGTTGTGTCAATTTTCAAAAAGGGTAAGAAAGAAGACACTAGCAATTGCAGGCCTGTCAATCTCATGTCAGTGCTCGGTAAAATTATGGAAAAAATGATCCTTGAAGTTATTGAAGTGCACCTGGGGGACAATGCAGTCATTGGTCCCAGCCAACATGGGTTCATGAGGGGTAGGTCCTGCCTAACAAACTTGATTTCCTTTTATAATAAGATCACGCATCTAGTCGATCAAGGGAAAACAGCTGACGTGATCTTTTTGGATTTCAGCAAAGCTTTTGACATGGTTTCCCATAGGATTCTACTGGACAAAATGTCCAGCATACAGCTGGATAACATCGTATGATGGGTGAGCAATTGGCTGACAGGCAGGGCTCAAAGGGTTGTAGTAAATGGGGCCACATCTGGCTGGAGGATGGTCACTAGTGGGGTCCCTCTAGGCTCCATTTTAGGGCCAGTCCTCTTCAATGCTTTTATAAATGATTTGGATGTAGGACTAGAAGGTGATTTGAGCAAGTTTGCCAATGACACCAAACTTGGAGGGGCTGTGAACTCAGATGATGGTGGTAAGGCCTTGCAGAGAGACCTGGACAGATTGGAGAGCTAGGCGGTCACCAAGGGCATGAAGTTTAACAAAAGCAAGTGCTGGGTCCTGCACCTGGGAGGGGGCAACCCTGGCTATATGTACAGACTGGGCGATGAGACGCTGGAGAGCAGCCCCACAGAGAGGGATCTGGGGGTTGTGGTTGATAGCAAGCTGAATATGAGCCAGCAGTGTGCCCTGGCAGCCAAGAGAGCCAACCGTACCCTGGGTTGCATCAAGCACGGCATTGCTAGTTGGTCGAGGGAGGTGATTGTCCCATGCTACTCTGTGCTGGTGCGGCCTCACCTTGAGTACTGTGTGCAGGTCTGGGCACCACAGCACAAGAAGGACATGAAACTGTTGGAGAGTGTCCAGAGGAGGGCGACAAAGATGGTGAAGGGCCTAGAGGGGAAGACATTTGAGGAGCAGATGAGGTCACTGGGCCTGTTCAGCCTGGAGAAGAGGAGGCTGAGGGGGAGACCTCATTGGCGGTCTTCAACTTCCTCACGAGAGAAAGTGGAGAGGCAGGTGGCCTATTCTCTGTGAACACCAGTGATAGGACCTGCACGAATGGTGTTAAGCTGAGGCAGGGGAAGTTTAGGCTGGACATCAGGAAGAGGATCTTCACCGAGAGGGTGGTTGCACACTGGAACAGGCTCCCCAAGGACATAGCCACTGCACCAAGCCTGTCTGAATTTAAGAAGCTATTGGATTGTGCACTTAGTCACATGGGTCTACCCAAAAGTTTAGGTAGACCTGTGCAGTGCCAGGAGTTGGACTTGATGATTCTTATGGGACCCTTCCAACGCGGGATATTCTATGATTCTATTCTATGATTCTATTCTCTTTGATATAAAAAGACAAAGAATGTGTTAAAAAGCAAAGAGCATTGAAAAAAAAAAAAAAAAAGATCTGATTCAAAGGTTACTTTACAGTCAAAGCACTCACAGCTCACAGTACACTAAACTTGTGAATTATCTATCTTCTATTTTTATTTTAAATAGTCACATTTAGTTCAATATTACTTCCTCATCACCAGTTCAGAGGTTTTCTTTTGATCTTGTTTGCCATTTAAGGTTAGAAACATGTCAGTACATATAGCATTTTAGTACCTTCTTTTCCTAAATTGTAAGTTATAGTCAAATTGAAGACAAATACCCTGTAGGCTTTTTGTGATCATCTTATTGTGTTATTCCTCCTAAGGAGCAATTTGAGAGGTGGCTACTGCTTCATTTATGTGCACAAATCCATATATTGACTCCTTTAAATTATTATACTTTGTAAACTACCAGCATTTTCTTCCTTGTTTCTCTTTCTACTGCTTCTCTCTGCTGAAGCAAGCCTACTTGTCTTCTTAATATCCAGGGTGAAGGTAACAAGCTGCACCTGCACCAGTTAGTCAGCAGAAACAAATTACAAGGTCCCTACAGGGTTCCCAGGTATACCAAGAGAAGTTCAATCCAGACAGTCTGCAAATGCTGTTTATTAAGACGTGCAAAATTAACATCTGTTCTCAACTGCTTTTCTTTTCACAGGAACACAGATAGGCCTTAGGCGGGAACCAGATGCTTCAGGTAAGACACAGTGGTATCAGTGTAAAATGGAGCTTCTGCCCAGAAGATCTAAGAACAGAAATGCAGGAAAATCACCATGACTTTAAGAAATAGAGAAATGAAATGTGGGTAAATATTATGGGATAAATATCATGGGCTGTGTGAGATGGCTGTTCGGAAGCTGGGCACCAGCTATAGCTTTCCAACCTACTCCTCAGCTTTACTTTCAAGTGGAATCCAGTTTTCCATTGAACTCAAGGTCGATCAACACAACAGGCAACTGTAGAGGAGACAGCTGGATTTCTGTCATAGCTGGGGCAAAATTCAACTCCCAGGTTCCTGCAAACCTTCCAGTCTGGTGTTTTTCTCCAGATGTACAAGTACAGTCTGCCCCTTGCCAGCTCCAGGGAACTGTGAATTTTCCTTTGCAGTGAACAAGAAGAACTAGAAACTCCTTCTGTTATTGATGTTGGATCTGAGTGTTGGCTGAAGCGGGATGAGAGGGCACCCCCGTCACCCCAAGGCCTCATATTCAATGTATGTGAGGTCTTTATTTAGAGAAGATGAAATTGTCGTGTTTCTAAGTGTGGGGTTGTCACTCCCCTGGAAATCTGTATTCATAAAAAGAGGGGTGTGTATCCTCTTAGTTTTGTTGAGAAATTGATCTGTGGAGTATTCACTCTCTTCCACAAAGAAACACCTTGATAAACAGCTGATGTTTTGATTTTCTGTGCAGTTTCCTTCTGTTATTAGTAATTCTATTTATTTATTTATTTATTCTTTTCCCACAAACAACAGCATATGGCATAGGAGTGTGGGCTTTTTAATACAAAGCTACAATGTAAGCTAAATCATTTTTGAATCCTCGCATTGTGTTTATTCAAGATATTCTTAGGGCAGAATAACTTTTATCTGTATAGAAACAAAGCCTCAAATTTTTAAAATTTTTATTTTATTATTTTATGGTGTATGTCATGGAACTTAAAAAACAATTATTTTTATTATTATTATCTTAAACAGAAAAAAAAAAATCCCTCCCCCCAACAGGAACAAAACTGCTCTGCTGTTTTGATTTTGCCATAATTTTATTTTCAAAAGATACAGCCCCAGGACCGTGATGAGATATACTACAGGTATATTCTGATATACTGATGTTCTGACTCTAGGAGTGAAAATCTGACATCCTGATACAATCATTAGAGAAAATTTCCATTAGTAATTGCCTTCTGTCCTGAAATTAAAGGATAATATTCCTCTTAAAGCTATAAACCAATTAATGCTCAAACTAGTGTTTTTTTATACTTCATAAAATTAAAACAATTTCATGTAAAATTTTTAAACTAATGATAAATTACAAGTGTTACAGTATAGTTTATTTGAATCAACTAAAAAAAATCCCTTTATGACCTAAATAAAATCTTCAAGAATTTATCTAGAGCCATCAAATACTACATTTAAATGACAAAATAGGTGTATTCTCCCTACAAGATCTATCTTATTTGTGATTTTATTTTTCTGGACATTAAAGTTCAGTGAATAAGCTGTTGCTTTTCTGTTACAAAGAAAAAGGTCTAACTGAACTTTTGAATGTGGTTTGTTATTGATCAGGCAAACAGGATTTTTATCAGATCACTTCAGAAACTTAAAAAAGGTTTTAAAAATATCCACTTTGAATTGTAAATATGGATCAAGAAGGTCATTGTCTATGGGTGAGAAGGTCTTTGTTTTATCTCATGACATTCCTGTCTTTGGAATGCTATAATGTTTACAAAAATATATGACTAGACAAATTCTAAGGCAATATGTAAACTTCCTTGAATCTGATAGTTTAGAAAAGAAATTCTGACAGACCACTAAGCTGAGAGAAGCAGCTGACAACTTTCTACAACTATAAATTACAGACATTTGTTTATTTCTATTTAGCATTTCCATTTCTGTCTGCATACTGATGATGTGAATTGGATGGATAGATGTTGACTAATCTGTAAACACTTTAATTGGCTTCTGAAATGTAGCAGAATTGTATGCCAGGGTTTTATCCACAATTAAGTCAAGTTTTATGAACTTAATTCCTCACTATTGTTTGCTGCCAAAATAAAATTATCAAAGCCTTTCCTCATTGACATGCTGTGAACAATTACAGGGTTGTTTATGAGCACTACTTTGGGATTTTCTAATGAAACAGCCTCTGCTGAAAGTGCTGATTTTCAACATCATGCTCTATTTTGACAGTATTTTTATTAGGAAAGTTTGTTAGGCCTGAAATGCATTTTGGAAAAGGTAAAAGGTGTGCATGTGCAAAAAAACCTGTGCTTGCACCCCAAAGTCACCATCCAGATCACATGTGCCACTGACTGGGCCTCATCAGTTATCAAGTTATGTGGATACAACACTCAGAGGAAAGCACTTTCCCTGTGGGCTCCTAAACCCCTTCAAGTCAAAAAAAACCACCATTTGAATCTGAAATATACTAAAGGTGCCTGCGACTTTTCCTGAAGAGTTGAAACATGGCTTCAATATTTACTTAATTTCTTTTATTTTGAGAAGCAAGTGTGAAAGTCTAAAGTCTAAGGAAATGAAAGATTATGAAAGATTTCTATGTATGTTCTTGCTGCTGGAAAGATTTACACTGCAGAGGTAGACAGTGCATTTCTCATACTACCTTGTATGTACTGGTAGTAAGTTCTGTTACATCTGTGGCAAGATGAATACTAATGTCCATTCTGATATGTATATTCTGTTATTTAGAGGTCTGTTTTTATTGGTTACATCTCAGCTGTTTACATCAAAATTTGTCTACTGTCTGAAGAATTTCACTGTTAGAATTACATTTGCAGAAGCAGACTCCCAATCAAGTTGACCATGTATTCTTAGGTGCAATTATTTTTTTTATGATATTTACTTGAACATACATGTCAATAAGGCAACCTAAAACAACTATGCTGAAATAAGGAGGGGAAAAATTAGGCATATGAGATTAGTCATCAGCCTATTTCAACATCCATCCATCCATTCTCTGGATTGCTTTAGCCATTTTGCCATATGTTCCCTTTTCACTTTACTTCTGAGGATGGCTAGTTTACAGGAGAGAAAATCATCTACAAAGTTTATTTTGAATAAAATGGGTAAATAATCAGATATTCTATTCTGCTTTGATTTTATGAATTGAACATACACTGAATTTTATACTAGTCTTTGTGCTAGAAAGACTGCTTTTTCTTAAAACAACTTGTATGATGACTATTGCTAAACCTGTCACAGAAACTTTGACATTGGTACTCAATAGGAAACTACGTGGCCTGAATAAATACACTAAATGTGCTTTACATATGTGTGTTATACAGGTTCATCTAAATTCCTAGCCTCTTAAGGGCATGTTAATTCTGTATTTTATATCTTCACTTTGGATTATTCATCCCTCTCCTTCCTTGTGGAGAAAATATCAGAAGTATTGTTTTAAGTGCAGCGTGGAGACTTGTTAGCATCACTGATAAGCAACAGCCTTGGGCAAAGGAAAATTGAGCAGTTTGTTCTTGTTTATCTCTTATACAAACTTCATAAACGGAGGTCTTCAAACTTCGTATGAGAGGTTGCTGAAGGAGGGAGTCTTGTGTTGATTGGACAGCCCTGTTTTGGCAGGAGAACAGAATCTTGAGGGCTAACATAGAAGTTAACACCTCTGAATATGATATGGAGTTTAATTAAGTAAATGCTAAACATACATGACTATAGTACTTAGCTCTTCACCCAAATCATGCTAAACATCACCCCAGGGAGGGAACAAATAAGTTTAGAATATAATGGAAAGTTAGGAGTCATTGCATAAAAAAAAATAAAAAAATAAATCTTAGTGTAAAAAACAAACAAACAACAAAACAACATCCTTTGTTGAGGAATACCTGGGACTGCATTTTACTAGCACTGATATAATATATTAGCACTATTTCAGTATATGTATTTATCAACAATTCCAAATCTATCTGTCACCTTATTAAGTGAGTTCAACTTTGCAAATCTGTTTCAGTGAAAATCCTTAGTTTGACTTTGGAATGTTCAAATCCTTGACTCTGATAAATTAACTTTAAGGTGACAGTGCAGTAAAAGAAATTAATAGCATCTATTTAGATTAGCTGAAAAGAAATAAATATATTTTTCATTAATAAAAATTCTGTGCTAATAGGAACTTAAGGATATTCTTTTTCTTGCCATCTCTGTTTTATTTATTTCCTTATTTGTTTTTTATTTAAGCTCTTTATTTTTACTCTATTATATTCCCTGCCAGGACATTAATTTAACCAAGTCCCTGCTATATCTTTATCTCCTTAATTCCTTCTTAAGAGACATCTGAATGAAGACACTGGAATTTTAAAGTACTAAATGGTGGAAGGTTTCAAATCTCTCCAGTAAAAACACTCATAATTTTGAGCAAAGCAAAATTCTTACAGCAACAGCAGATGTTAAACTATTTCTTACTTTTCTTACAACGCATTATAGCAACCACAGCTGGATAAAAACACTCTAAAACATGGATCTTTTCTGTGGAAGAGGATGGAAAGATTGTTTTATTTAATCCTTCCAGATTCCCAGGTCCATTTTGTACATATCCAAGTATTGCTCTGGACAACATTTTTTAGACAACATTGCATACAAGGCCCAAAAGGAAGGAGATGCAGTCTTGAACTTCCAGTCAAAAAATGGGTTGCCACACTTCTCTCAGACCATTTGTCATTGATAAAATAATCTTATTACTAAAATGTGAGAATCACAATTTTTTTTCCAGGTTAGTTTAATATTCTTTGATGAATTCCAAGCTTTTTTGGTCTGAACAGGACAAAAATGGGCAGCTGTTTTCCAAGTTTCATTCTAATGGCTAAATGCTGATTCTTTGAAAGCACATGCTAAATCCTTTCAAAACTGCAGTGTGTTGAAAGCCTCTGTATCCCTAAGCTCTGTCACCCTGCTAACTGACTAAAATTGGTATGGATTTATTTGTGAGGCTAATTATTCTTGTAAGAGACTTGTTTGAATTGCAACACCTCTTTATCCCCAACCAGCCTGAAAGAGACTATGCAGTGCTAGGAAGAAGTAATGTTCAAAGCCTGAGATAATTGTACATATATCCGCTTCCCTCCCATGGAAGCTAACATCTCTGGTGTTTGCTAATTTATGCATGAACATTAAAGACTTGTATTTTCAAGCTCTGGCTCACCAATGCACAGGCTTTGCAGAAGATTCAGCTATTTAGGTCAGTTCAACATCTGACCCTGTTGCCTGTGCTTGCTCAGGTCTGCCCACTGAACTCCTAATCCTCTTTAGATATTTCACCCAGTTTCCGCAGTAGTATTTGATAGTACTGTAGTAAAGTTCTTGGACAGAATACAAGTATGGGAAAATATTCAAAGCAGAATTCATTATAATCACTACCGCTTTTGGGCTGATGGAGCTAATAAGGATTTGCCATGCGTTATCTTCCCATGTTGCTGTTTTATGTTTTTTAGTAATAAACTTCTTTGAACATAGAGTAATTCTGTTTATGTGCCCTAGAAGTTATGTGCTCTAGAAAGGTACGTGTAGTAGTGTGTGTTATACGTTGTTCATATGCTTGTGTGCATAATTAAGTATTGCTTTTTATTTATTAATTTTTATACTTACCTATGTATACCTTTTATGTTGAACACATTACGTAGAATATAATAGCTTTCTTTTTTTCTATTTTAAACAATTTTCAGCTTTGTGATTACTATTTCACAGTTCATATCATGAAAATCATCTCTCTAAGGTTTTAAAAAATGATGTGTGTACTTTAAAAATGGTGGTGAGCAATGTAAATACTCTTTCAATGTACCAAAATGTAAAGGCTAACACATATTTATACTAAGGATAACTGACACTTGTATAGAAGATAAAATGATTATATTGCAAAAGTGATGGGGCATGCAAGAAACTAGTGAAAATCAGAGGAGAATAAAAATTTCTTTTACGCATCAGTAGTCATGGGAGTTTAGACATCGTAAATGAAGTGGTATACTGTGAGGGAAATCCTGGTGCTTAGATTCTTCAGGAAGACCTAAGTTCTTACCGTGTGACTTTGCAATAACCTGTTACTTATTTGCTGTTGGATGGGGAGAGCTGGGGCATGGCAGCTTGTAGAGCAGCCAACACTCCTTTGATCTCTGTGCTTACAAGAAGGGCAATATTCTCCTCCCTCTTCTCCCAGATGACCATATCTCCTAGATTTTCTGATTTTCTGCACACCTTTGAATCTGATGGTATGCTTTTTTTTTTTTTTTTTTTGTATGTGTGTGTCAGGAGAAGCACCTCCTTCTTTTTTGTGACTTTTTAAAATTATTTTTGCAGCTACCTTTAGAAAAGATTTAATTCAAAGTCAGCTTGTAGTTTTGTCTATCCTCCCTTTTCTCTTCCCCTTTTCTTGTCTTTTGAAGATTTATAGTCACAACAAGGAGTTTTACCAGCCCGTTTTCTAGCTCTTACAGTCCTTAAAACTTATGACCCTCAGTATGTGTTTCTCTAAATAAACAACAGAACACACTCCTTGGAAATTTGTACTTTTAGCATAGGTGTTTTCAAAAATAACAGGTCAAGAAACTCTCTAAAGGTGAATTTGCATAGCAATGAAAAAATTGCTTATATTATCCAAAATCAATCTTCCCTTGATTTTGAAAAAGAAGGAAGAAATTTACCAGGCACACATTTTATTTGTTGTACAAGGGAACAAACATGGATTTAAATCACTTATATTATAACATATAATTCTGAATTATGTAATATCTGTGTTTGTAATTAAAGGGCAGAACAGATGGTGGAGTCTTAGTTTAAAGCAATGTGTCTATTAAAGTAATGCATGCTGCTAAGTAATTGTTCCAAATCACAAAATATTAATTCATAATGTTTTCAGAAGAAACATGAGTCTGAGAGATGGTATTTCTTTAAATCAACAACAAAAACACAGGAAAAAAAACAAACTGGAACAGAGAGTCAAGGAAGCATTTTTAGAACTGGTAGCTAATAAAATGCATTTTTAGGAGTATTAACTATTTTTTCATAAAAGAAACACAAAATTGCATATATGAAGATTTTGTTAGATGCTCACAGAACTATTCAGTGTCTTGGGCAGTGGGAAAATACAAAAGACATCATCTGTGGGCTAACATTCATGGACAACTGAGCCAACCCAACCATTCACTCACTCATGGAATGGAGAATTTGGTAGAAGTGAGAAAAATTGTGGGTCCAGATAAAGACAGTTTGCTTGGTAAAGCAAAAGCTGTGTATACAAGTAAAGCAAACAAGGAATTCATTCTCACTGACAGGCCACTTCTAGGAAAACAGGGGTCCTCATGCTTAATAGTTTATCAGGAAAACAATCCCTTCCCTTCTTCCTTCTTTTCCCTCCTGTCTTATGACTGATCGTCATGTCATATGGCATGGGGCATTGCTTTGGCCAGTTGGGGTCAGCTGCCCTGCTTCTGTCCCCTCCCAGCTCCTGCTGCAGCCCCAGCCTGCCCGCTGGCAGGACAGAGCAAGAAGCTGGAAAGTCCTTGACTCACTGTAAGCACTGCTCTGCAACAATTCAAACATCAGTGTGTTATCAACATTATTTTCCTCCTAAGTCCCAAACACTTCACCATAGCAGCTGCTATGAAGGGAACTAACTGCCAAAACCAATACAACATCCAATGTAACATTATTACTTTAAACAGACATACTTATGCATGTGAGCAATGTTAGTAAACTCTAAGAACACAGTTTTGTATTTCTGTGGGACATGGATTGAGACTCAATAGATTGCATCCAATACATTGCCTCGACTCTTCCTTTTCACTGATTTCTGTGTATAAACCTGTTGGCTGATTTCCTTTATTTGGAAAATAAATACTGACTTAACAAAATTCCAAATTTTAGTTTGAACTCACCACAGTAGTGGCTTAGGAGAGGCAAAAGAAGTATCAAACAGATGTACATTTATTTCATCTATGTTAACAGATTATCTTCTGCAGATTAATTTCATCCCTGTTATAAGTTTTTTTTTTTTTTTTCTGCAGAATTTAAACAGTTTAGTAAGTATTTATTATTTTGTTTTGGTTTGGGTTTTGTGGTTATTTTTCCTAGAAGAACAATATTCAGATGTTTCTGAAAAAAAAAAATACAGAAAAAGCTGTAATAACACTGTCTTATATTTAAAATCTTTTAAATATATGTTCATGAAGTTAAAAAAAATAAAAAAATAAATGAGGTCTTCAAGTTCAAATTAATAAGAGCAGTCATGTCATAAAGTTCAAACCACTTTTATTATCTTTGCCAGCACAGTTTGAAAAGGTGTTTGCACTCTTATTTTTCAACATTCTCATGATGAACACTCTGTGATGTCTATAGTTTCATAGATGATAGTGAATGTTATCCAGGTACGGTGGCTGGTAAATTCCTCCAAGAGGAATTTTTCTTAGTCAGGAACAAGGAATGCATTAGTTACTGGTGTTAATTTGCTAGAGTTCATGATTTCTTTTATTCAGCAGGACCTCAAATCCTAGAATGAAATGTGCTTGTCATTTTTAATCCATCTTGGCAGACAACCTTTTCTTACTTGATGACATATTTTAGTTTCTTAGGACTACTGCTTTATTCATGTGCAGGACAGGGTTGAATAAGACAAATGGGAGAGAAGAGAATGTTTATGTTTAAAGTCTGTATTGCAGCATATGATAGATGGGCTCTTTTCCTGGATCTGACAGACTTTGAGCCAAGCTAAAAATTGCAAAACAATTGTATCTCTAGTACTGAAAAGAAGTTTGCCTCTCGTTCTTGAAATTTAACTTATGACACCTTTAATTCTGAATATGGATAGTTTTCTCCTGAGTGTTTATATATAATATTTCTACTGTTGCTATATATTTTTTTTTATAAAAAGACAACTACAAAATGGCATTCCATTGCTCTCTTACCAAAACCCTAAAATACCTAGTAAAACATCACAAGGCAGAACTGTAGAAACAATTGTAACACATCTTTAACAGAAATTAAAATAAAGTTTCTCTAAGCACTTGAAATGGCAGAAACAGACAGATTCTTGCTGTTGCATTTAAAAGTACCAAATTAAAGCCTTTCATGGCTTTTAATATGCATTTTTATTTCCTATTCTTCTAGTCTAGTCTTCTAGTCCAGTGCTTAGCAGAGAGATAAAAATTAAGAGTAGGTGTGCATTTGAAATGCTATCTTTCTCAAACAGTTTATTCTGAAATTTTTCATTACTTTTCAGAGTCCTGGGAGAAGCAAATTTAAAGGGAGATGTTTAGGCTGCAGACTTTCACTAGGAATTTAGTTTTGATCTTGGACCAGAACCTATAACAGAAGCTAAATTTCCAATACAAGATTCAGAAGATTCTCAACTATAAAGTAGCTGTTAAAATCCTATTGATTGCTGTTTACTTAATCTGGGAAATATGCAACTCATAGGATATCTTTGAGTATGACCTAGCTCTTTTGGATGACCAGAACCGATTTAGACTGGGGAAAACCAGTGAAAATCAGTGAAACATTTAAGTGTTCCAACCTACTTTGCAAACTCCACCTTAATGAAAACATAGTATCCCAAGAATACACTTGATGTGTGAAAATTCATCTAGAGAAGGTTTGGATTTGATAATTGCCTTGATCTCTAAATCAAAAGCTCTCTTTGTAGTCAAGCCTTCGGCCAAAAGAGAAAACTTGCTAAAAGCAAAGACATTTAAGTACTCTGAAGTAAATAATATATCAATTCTAAACCAGATATGAATACGAAAAACACTACCACTGAAGTCTAATCTTGTATGTAGGACTAAAGGACAATGTATGTGTGTGTATGTGTGTGTGTGTGTGTGTACGTGTAGAAAATCAATGCATTCTCTTTTATTTTTCTTTTTGTTTTTTTTTTTTCTTTTTTTTTTTTCTGTACAACATTAAGGTACTACTAATAAGCCATATTTATGTGACTTCTTATGGCACCTGAAACAGCTGTGAGTCTTTGGTTTAGAGTCTGAGTTTATGAGAAAAAATGAGTGAGATATTCAATCCACTTATAAAAGGTTCTTTCTTGGATAAAATCTGGCTTCTCAGTTCAAAGGTGACAAGTTGAAAGCATGCTTATGTTGCCTACAGCAGTTGCAGCTAACTGTCTCTGTCACCAAGTGTTCTTTTCTTTCTTGGACTCAGATGTCTTATGCAGAAGGGATATTGAATAAGTGCCCAGACCTCTGGGGCCAAGGTTTTCCAAGTAATGAGCACCAATCTTTCCCACTGTGTAATGTAGATACACGTAGATACACATTTCTACAAGACAAAATGCTTCTGAGTTCTTCTAGAAATTTTCACAGTATTTAATGCACAGACCATTATCTGGGGAACAATTTAGATCCTATTCTTAGTCTCTTTCTGTGTAATTCCATACTGCTCCAAATAACATACTTATCTATTTCCATAATTTAAAGAAATCTTATGACGAGAATGGCACTGTAGAGTTGGACTGAAAGTTAAAGGCCTTTTTACATTTCCATTTCCTCCCTAAAGGAAAGGACTTCATTTAGAACAGATGGGATGTTGAATGGTTTCACACCTGAGATTTCCTGTCACTAGCATAAATGTGCAGGGAATTATGCACATCATTTACTATGCATCTCATTTCCCTTAGCTGTGTTCAGCTGGACGCTGTACTCTCTGCCCTTCACTTTCATGGACAATAAAATCTTCTTGAACATATGCTAGGGAGAAAAGAAGTAACCTGTAGGAAAAACAAAACAAAACAAAGAAACAAAAAACTTGATCTATCAATGCAGATAATTCATCTTAAGCATTTCCAATTTCTGATTCAAAGAACAACTTTGAAGACTTTGTGTCTGAGGTGACTGCATCTGTCTTGCTTAATCTCATACTAGGAACACCTAGGAAAATAAATCATTTTATAATGAACTCTGTTGCTGCTTATATTTAAATGAATATTTGGCCAAAGCTGTCTCTCAATATCTCTTCTGTCACTAAGGCTGCATGCCATTAAATCCCTTGAAGGTAGTAAGCAATGTTACGTACTGTCACCAGTGAGCCAGAAGCCTGAAATTTCCATGTTGCCAGTATGACCTCTAGGGAGGTGATTTGATTTTTGCATTCCCCTGGAGTACCTGCTGTCTGTGATACTGATTGTCAAGGAAAGGCATTTGCTGACTGACATGAGAAAATAATGTATGATTATTTCATTCCTTCCAGACCTCATGCTCAATGGCAAGTGGACTTGCTTTGAAAAATCAACAGGTCAAACAGTAGCAATAGTATGATCACAGAATCACAGAATCACAGAATTTCTAGGTTGGAAGAGACCTCAAGATCATCAAGTCCAACCTCTGACCTAACACTAACAAATCCTCCACTAAACCATATCCCTAAGCTCTACATCTAAACGTCTTTTAAAGACCTCCAGGGATGGTGACTCCACCATTTCCCTGGGCAGCCTGTTCCAATGTCTAACAGCCCTTTTGGTAAAGAAGTTCTTCCTAACATCCAACCTAAAACTCCCCAGGTGCAACTTTAGCCTGTTCCCCCTCGTCCTGTCACCAGGCACGTGGGAGAACAGACCAACCCCAAACTCGCTACAGCCTCCTTTAAGGTGATGAATTATTTCTCTGCTGTTCTCCCTCTACTGCCCTGCCAAGACAGTCCTAAGACAGTCCTTCAATTCTGTTGCTGTTGGTTCTTCAGTGAACCATTTTCTTCATTTTGATTCTTTATCAGTTTAGAAGTTAGCAAAGACTGAACCAATGTTATTAAGTACATCGTGCATATAAAAGGTAGATTACTTTTCAGACCAAAGACTGTATAAGCTCTTTTTTTTTTTTTTTTTTTTTCCCACTATTGCATCCATATTATCTCTTAGTATTACTACTCTATGTGTGATTTTACACATTTAATGCTTTCCTTATTTGTCAAAAAGTACACATGGATAGTCATAAATTATTTCATTTGGGCTCCCAAAACACATAAACATGAATATCTGAGGTTCAAATTCAGATGAAACCTGATAGATCTTCTGCAGATGCTGTTGCTCTAGTTCCCACTTAATTATATTGGCTTTTAAAAAATTAATATAAAAGCTCCCATTCTGTTCACTACAATTTTAGTTTGCCTATTGGGGTTAATGGTATCACTAAATTATGTAGGTATTTTCTGATATTTAATATTTTGAGGGTTTTTTGTTTGAATACAAAGCCATAACCTGTGATTTGCAGTCTGTGATGTCCCTTCAGCAAATTGCTTTTGAAAAAGAACATGAGAAGGGCTTACAACTGTGAAAATGCATTCATGAGTTTTTTATAGAGAGAGAGAGTCCTTTATATATATATAGGTAATATATACATATACATGTATATGTATACTTATAGGTCTGTTTGTTTTTAACCTGAAAGGGTTTGTTTGTTTGTTTGTTTGTGTAGCTTGTTGCCACAAGTTCTTTGAAGAAATTAGAAACTCCTTTGCTGAAAGCTGAGATCAGGTATCAGAAGTTGGAAGCAATATTTTCCACTTAACTCCTTGAGGAATAGAATAAAAAAAAAAAAAAACAAAAACAAAAAACGTTGCTAGCATATGCTGTTGTTGGAAAAAAAATATTTTACAGGAACATAAAAAATCGACTGATGAGTCTACTTTGAGCAACACTTTTTTTTCAACCTCAACCTGACTCCTAACAATGGGAAAGGTAGAAACTGGCATTCTGTGTAAGGAATTATTTTAATATATACAGGACTTCATCAATTAGACTAATTTTCTTTATAGTATAGTGCTTAAAGTGATTGTTGTTACTGAGCTGCTTGCCTGTGAGGAAGCCGTAGTGGCTTCCACTCTGGGCTGTACATCAGTAAAATGACTGTACATAACTATTACACTCTGTTTTTACCAGACAGCACTTGAAGTGATGCGAGAAAGTTTTGAGAACAAATCATGCACTTCACAGTACAGTCTTGTACTTTCAGCTACAGTTTCAGCACTGCCATAATTTATTATTCTCACTTGTCATGCCTTAGTTGTTTTATTGAGTTATCAAACAGATATCTGCTTTTTGTCTCTTTTTCCTTAGAGCAGTGTCAAGATTTTTATCAGACTTCTGATCCCTACCAAACAAGTACTTCCAGGCCTACAATGATCAGGCAATACTGCTATCACAACACAATGCTGTTTGTCATGCAGGTTCACAACAAAAGTAGTATTATGAACCTCTTGATACTTGAACATCAGTGAATTGTCACAATTCCCTAGGCATGGGACCTACTAGCACATGCAGCAAAAGGTAAGTGTATATGCACAAGATTTTTTCTCTTATTTTGCCATGCCAGTAAACTCTTCTGGATCCCTTTCTTTCTCTATCATCCTTAGAGACAGAAGTACAGCAGCAACTTGAGATATGAGAGTAGGCTTGGCTAAAATAGATGTGAAGGATCTTTTTTTTTTTTTTTTTCACACAACATTGATTAAAATGTAATTCTGTTGTGTGCACATCCTGGAAGAACACAACACTAATTAATTAGACTACTAGTTAAATGAGAGCTAAGCAATCAAGATCACAATTATCTTTTGCTCTGTGTCTGAACAGTGCTGTGCTGTAATACAAATGAGTAACAATAATTGATAACAAAAAATAGTTCTCATTCTGCTCTTATAAACATCACCAGTAGTTCTGTGAAACACTGTATTGAAAATAGGTGAGTTTTTCTAAAAAACCTGAGAAATTCCCATCCAGTGTAAACCAATTCACATTTTATTATTTGCTTGGTGTTTTCAAAGAAGATAAGGAAGCCTGACAACATTTCCAGCTTGCCAGTGCATTCCTATATTCTGCAAAAATGCATACACTCACTGTAGTTCTGATTCTTCAATACAGAATACACTGCATAACTGAGGCATTTGTGACGGAAGGCAGAAGAAATGTGATTATACTACTCTGTTCTGCTTTTGACTCTCCCATCCCTGAAGCCTTCTCCTCACTGGTTGTGATACAGGACTAAAGGCTGAACTGTTTTCTTCCTTGGATTGCTAGCTCAGTGAAGGCTCTGTCCTGTCATCAATAGCAGGAAGTGAAGCCCAGTATCATCTTTTCAAATTTTTTGTAGTCAATCAACAGCCGTACTGAGGAATACATGGTCATGGCTCAACTAATACTTGAGTATTACTTGACTACACTGTGTACATGATAATTAATATAGATATAACTCTTCACCGTTAGCCATAATCTACTGGACTGCTACGACCAGACTTTCTGCAAGGGTGTTCTGTGATCTCTGTGCCAACATCACAAACACTTATGTTCATTGGCAGCAACAATGAACCTGACAAAATCCAGTCAAAAAGTGACATCATTTAATGCCTACCTGCTAGCACATCATAGTTCAGACTTTTATTTACCTCTATGGGCTTAGAAGTAAAAGATTCTCCAACTCTCCATCACCCCTTAAATAAGATTATCATCCTCTGTCCAAAACTAGAAATGGCATATTACCATTATTAATTTATAGATTTGTCAGGGATAGGTCTGAAGGTTGAAGGTTCAGCTGAGGTGAACTGAAATCTATAGAAGAAAAAAGGATCATAGATTTTGACAATAGTAAGAAGCACTATTTTATGTTAAGAAAAGAGTTTCCTGTAATATTAGTTAAATAACAATTTGTTCCTGAAATATTCAGCTATTGACTATTGGGTAGTCATTATTTGTGTTGTCTGGAACCAAAAACATTCACAGTGAAATTTTATTGAATGGCAGAGCCATTACATAAAACAGGGACCCTAATGTATTTTCCATTCCTGGCCTTGTGACACAATGCATCAAAAAACAGAAAACATCTGTGAGCAAGTAAATAACTTTTAGTGATCTTACATGAATAAGAAGGAATATTTAATTTCTCTACTTCTATATAGTAATTAATGTGTGGAGTACCATGTACATACATACAGACTTCAGAGTCCTGGATTGTGCTGCAGTGCCTTCACTGACTGGTTACAATTTAAGGTATGATGTATTGCTTTGGTCAGAAAAAAATAAATCATTTATTGTCTCCTATTTTGCAGTCCAAAGTCCGATCCGGTGTTTAGGAGCCACCAATACTTTATAATGTCTGCAGAAATCTGCAGGTTTCTGTATGAAGCTGCTAAGTTCAGAGTGACAAACAGCAGTGAGAGGTGCCAAAATTTGGTAACAAGTTCTTGCTGTCCTGTCAACCAGTCTTCTGTGAGAACATCTTTACAGCTCTGGGCAGACCCAGAACACCACAGGTACTGCTCAGACAAGACTCTGAAAACTGCCTGATGCTGGGATAACAGGGCCAGTAGTCAGGAATTAGAGGGCACGTAAGCCAAGCAGCTGGGATCCCTCTCTAGGAAAGGGGGCATTGACAAAGTGATTAGAAAAGAGGCACAAACCCTTAGTCCCTGGAGGCAACTCCTGTCAGGTGTGAAGGAAAAGTATCCCTTCAAGGAAGATCTTGTATATCAATCAGGCAAATGGGCATCCATGGAGGAGGGGTGTGTCCAGTGCCTGAGTAAATTGGATGTGCTGGAGGTGATTTGTGGTGATCAATACAATGACCAGATATCCAAAGATACAGGTGAAGTCAAGTACACGACACGTTGTGTCAGTTTGTACAGCATGCATCATTGTTGTACACCAATTCACTGGCCATAATGACCTGGAAATATGAATTAGCTGGCCAACTCTGTCATTATGAAGAAAGTCTCTCTTCTCCCTTATGGTCCTGTACCTTGGCTGTGGTGAAACTGGTTCAGCAGATTAAAGAGAAGAAAATATGTCTTTTCCCCAACCTATATGGACCAGTGTCTCATCTGTTAGGAGTAAGCATGCCACTGCACAGGAGAGAGGAGCTAGTGGGTACACACCATGTGCCACCCTGTGGTTTTACCTGTGTGACCAAGGGGAGGACACAAAGAAGTGGGATAGAAAACATACCTCGACCCCTATGATACAGGTATGTGAGTTGCAAAGAAAGACGATCACAAAAGGGGGCTCTTCCAGAAAACTGCTGCTCCAGTTTCCAGTGGGCAGTTCTCCAGACAGAGTAGAAGGGCTGATCTTCTAATTTTAATAAAGGGACTAATTCACATTTACAAAAAGTGAGTAATGGATATTATGACCAGGACTAGAGAGGCCCTGGCTCCAGGAGGAGGAAAGGGACAATCAGTTTTGCTGGGCTGTGTGTATTTAGTCTGGCACATTGTACCCATGGGAATATGAGGCTTGAGTGGTCACTGGCACACAGTGTACACTAATAACATCAAGCTATAAAGGGACAGAACCCATCTGTATTTATGGAGTGACAGGGAGATCCCAGCAGTTAACTGTACTGGAGGATGAAGTGAGTCTACCTGGGAATGAATGGCTAAAGCACCCCAATGGGACTGTCCTGTAAAATCTGTACATCCTTGGCATAGACAACATCAGAAGAGGTTACTGCAAGGATCCAGAAGGGTACTGGTGAGTTTTGGCAGTGTTGCCTTGGAGACAGAGCTGTCTCCTGGAGATGAAGAAGATCAAACAGCTGTCTGTATTGCCCACTCTCATAGAGGACCCTTCTGTTGTGGGGTTGCTGAAGGTGAAATTTATTCTAAACATTGCGGAGAGGAAAAAGAGGAGAGAAATAAACAGTGAAATACTGAACTGTGTGCCATAAAAAACAACAAACAAACAAACAAAAAACACACTGAATTTCATGCCAAAAAGATCGCTTTGCCTGGGGTTTTATTTCTGCTTTCAAGCATCACAGGGATTCCATCAACTAATTAAGCCTCTTCTCCCTAGGCTTAATTGATCTTTGACAACTTTTATTTTCAATAAGTGATAGCTAATCATGCTTTCTATAAATTCTCACAGTTACATTTTTTTCAGCACCTCCCCAAAAAAAAAAACACCAAACAAACAAAAAAACCAACCAACCAACCAACCAAACACACACACACATAAAAAACAAACAAACAAACAAAAAATGCAAAAACAAAACAAAACAAAAAAACACACACTATTTTGGGATTACTGTTCAAATTGAAAGTGAAGGAATGATTTTTAATGTTACATTAGTAAGATGTGGTGAAATAACTGTTTTTATCATGGTTGGAGTGACAAACATGCAGGAAATCTCAAGAGTATATGGAGGACTGTTTAATGCTATTTATGTATTCAAGCACTTGTGTGATTCTTTCATACATATCAGTGATATGCAGAGTATCTCTTGAACTACTTGTTCACAGCATTAAGTCATACTCTTCCTAGATTGTCAGCAGAAATAGTAACTCTAGGAACTTCAGAGATTTCTTATGAACTAAAAGATGTTTTTGGTGAATGAAACCAAAAAAAAGTTTTCTTCTTCTCCAAAAATGAAGCTCAGCACTTAAAGTTTAACGAATATGTTAACATACAATTAGCAAGAAGAAAATTTAAAGTAGCATTATGTCTCCTAGAAATCATCAGGCTGCTCTTTTAATAGGTAGTGGCTAATTTTATTTTATTTGTTTTGTTTTGTTTTATTGTATATGATTAGAAATAGTATATATTTTTTTTGATTCCAGATTTTGTTTCTTGAAGCATTCTGAACTTTTTTTTTTGTTATAAAAGATGCCCTGCCTGTGAAATCTTTCAAATTATTCTTTTATTCTTGCTATTATTCTTGCAAATATGAAAGTTCCTTGTATGAGAGTTCAAAGATTTCTTTTGTCAGAAAGTAGACTCTGAACCTGATGTGTTTGTAGAACATGTATTCACACAGTGAAAGAAAAACAAATTTTTTTTAGCTTTACAATGAGATGAAGACTGAGCATTAAACTGCTTTAAAAAAAAAAAAAGAAAAAAAAAAAAGAAAAAAAAAGTTGCAAAGTATATGTTAAAGCAGTACAAACACTATGCAATTTCAAATTCATGAAAACTCCAAAGAAATTCAGATATTCTAGCCTATATATGTATTGCTACAGCTGAAGAATCTATTATATATATTTTTTATTTCCTTTGCTCATCCTTTCTCCATTTTTTTCTGGGGCAAGCCATGACTTTTCTGGTTCCCTGTTTAAATTCATCCTATCTTTGCATTTTTAAAATTATCTTCAGTATGATATATCAAAATCTGGGTCATTACAATAACTGTGGGAGTCTATGCAAATTCCTGGCCCTCTACTTGAGGCAAACTGGGAGTCCTGATACAAATATGCAGTTAATTTAAATCAAGGTCAGATAGGGTTTTAAGTAAAATGGCAGAAAGCTCTAAACTTTATAAGAAGTACCATCTATTCTTATACTGTGTTACAATCTGGACTTTTTGGTAGACTCTTTGTGGAGTATTAAATTCGTCTTACAAAACTTTTGGTTTATTTTCAAAATCAGCCCTGCATCTTACTGTGGTGCATCTAAGGTATATATATCCTGGCAAGTGTGTCTGTTAGCCCTTATGGTCCCTGTGAAGTTATGGCAAGCCAAACTTGTCTCTAGTAGGTCTAAATCTATAATTTCTTTCTAAGCTAACTGTGCCCAAGACCTAGTAATTAAAGCGTGGACAAGGCCTATGTCAAATCAGTCCAGTTCTTTCCCACTCTGAGAGGATTCCTTGGCAGACAGAAAAAGTTGCTCAAAATCACAGACAAATAAAGCAAGTTGAGTATGTCAGAATGTTTGCTGTATCATGCAAAAGACTTGCACTGGAAAAATTAAAAGCTAGAATCAAACTTTTCAAACTATCTTTCAGGTGCCTACCAGACTTTCTGTCTGAGAATATATAGTCTTTCAGCTATATGTTTAACTAGGTGTCACTTTCTAGAAATTACTTGCTACCACCAGTCCAACTTCTAGTTATCCCTCTCCTTTGTTCTTTCATTTCCAGGTATCTTTGCTTATTGATTACTAACTACATCATCCATGCAGTTGGGAGAGGACCTTATCTTCAAAACTTGTTGCTTTCTCTCCAATTCAGTCTCTTGCTCCCAATTGTAGTGACAGAACATATTATCCACACTGCACTTCAGACTGCTCTTAGCTTGCATATTAACAGACACATAGACATGATGAAGCCCTGTAACTTAGTCAAAGTTTGTTATTAACACCTGTGGATCAGGATTTGAGTTCCTCAGAGAAAGGGCCATTTCATGTATCGTGTAGCTGCTAAATTGAAAGTTAGACTCTGATTTTTTGATCTGTACTTATGCTTCAACATTCGATAGATTTTTAAATTTTGATAAATTCTTATAAAAAAATGAAATTGAACCATAAAAAATGTATTAGAAAACAATGCCAGAATGCAAATTTAAAGTGCATGAAGGCAGATTGTGCCTCTTTCTAAAATTATACATTTTCTAGTGCAGACATGATGTACATAATTTAAGGTAGAATTTATCTACTTCTGTAAATTAAACTAAAAAATTTTGTAGTTTTATGTCTGCCTGCAACTATCTCAAAAATGATGAAAAGCCGTTCTTAACCACCAATTATGGGAAAAAAATGTTTCAGCTTTGTAGACTGTTTAATCATGGATTATCTGAATGCATACTGGATGGCAGATAACAGGTAACACTTAGCAATGCTTTAATGTTTTACAGAAGATAAAAATGAATGATATAATATCCTATGATGTAATAGGAATCTTATATTAAAAGATAGTATTGCAGAAATACTGAAAATGCATAGCTTTAGTGTGCTAAAACAATTACCAGCAATGTAAGATCACACAAATGCAACCCAAAATTTTTGCCTATGTGAGCAGTTTCTGGAGAATTACAAGTAATACAGAAAGAAAGAAAAAAAAAAAAAAAAAAAAAAAAGCACTACTTTCAAAATAAAACTCACCACCACCATGAACAGGTTTAGCAAATAGCAGCAATTAGAATATTCAATACATTGGCATTGCAACATGAAAAGGGTAGGATGATGCGAGGAGATAGCCTCAAGTTCTGAATGCCACACTACTGTGAAAAACGGAGGTGAAGAAAGTGGACAAGAACTGTTTATTCATGCATGAAGGGGTTATAATGACTCAGACTTTTGACATGTTCTATTTTCGGGGCTAGTTTCTAATCCCAGAAGAACTGCAGAACTCCAAGGTGCAGAAAACATGCTCTTCAGCTTGTGTGCAGAAGGATATTCACTTTCCACCACTCCCCCCTCTCCCCTGCAACCTTTCCACCCCAGTTGTTGGAGTTACAGGAATATCAGGACATCTAAAATTAGAAAGTGGCCCTTGGACTCTTTGGAAGCGACACATCTTGTACGAGCTGTAACATATGGAGGAGATCTGCTGATTTTTGCAGTTTATTTGCCTGATTTTTTAATTACTGCTGGTAGCTAATGGTACCGAGCAAAACCCACTTTTATTAATTTTGCCTGCTATCTTCCCTGTTTGTCTAATATCTTACTAAAAGTAATGTAAACTGCTTGTCCAGTCACTGCTATCAGTATGACTGTTGATTGGCATCTTCTTCTATGAAAGACATTTGTACAATAAATAAATAAATAAATAAATAACTAAAACAAAATTAAAGTATGTTTATGGTATCACAGAATCATACTTGGGTTGGAAGGGACCTTAAAGATCATCCGGTTCTAGCCCCCCTGCTGTAGTCAGGGATGCCATCCACTAAGAACCAGGGCCCCATCAAGCCCCACCTCCAGGGATGGGGCATCCACAACTTCTCTGGGCAATCTGGTCCAGGGCTGTACATCCTCTGTGTGCAGAATTTCCTCCTAACATTTAATTTAAATCTCCCTTCTTTCAGTTTAAAACCATTCCCCCTTGTCCTGTCATTGTGTGCCCTAGTAAAAGGTCATTCTCCATCTTTTTTATAAGCCCCCTTTAAGTACTGAACGGCTACAATGAATTCTCCCTGGAGTCTTTTCTTCTTCAGGCTGAACAGTCCCAATTCCCTCAGTCTTTCTTCATAGGAGAGTTGCTCCATCCCTCTGATCATCTTTGTGTCCCTTCTCTGGATGTGTTTAACTTGCCCACATCCTTTTTGTGCTGGGGGTCTCAGATCTGGACACGCTACTACAAGTGAGGCCTCACAAGTGTAGAGAGGCACAATCACCTCCCTTGCCCTGCTGCCCATGCCTCTGCTGATGCAGCCCAGAATGCAGTTGGCCTTCTGGGCTGCAATGTACACACTGCTGGCTCATGTCAAGTTTTTCATCCACCAAAACCCACAAGTTTTTCTCTGCAGAACTGCTCTCAATGAGTTCTTCACATGGTCTGTGCTCATGTCTCGGATTGCCCCAACCCAGGAGTAGAACATTGCACTTAGATCTGTGCGTTGGTTTTACTTGGCTGGGCAGCTAAACTCCACCACAACTGCTTTCTCACTCCTCCTAAAAGAAGCAAAGAGGGAGAGAGAAAATATATTCCCTAAATCTCATCAATGAACCACGTTCAGAAACATCTTTGGAAGTAGAGCTTCAATATGCATAGTAGTTGTTTGAGAGGACAGATTATGTCTTCATAATGAGAGTCCCCCCCTCTCATTCACCTTTCCCATCTTTCGTTGCTGAGTGCATGGAATATTACTTTGGTTGGTTTAGGTCAACTGCCTTAATAAAGATATTAACCAGTACTGGTCCCTCAACAGACTGTTTAGGGACACCACTCATCAATGGCCTCCACTTGGAGCCATTGACTATCACCTTCTGGGTGCGGCCTTCAAGCCACTTCATTATCAACTGCTGGAGCAATTTGCTCATGGGGGATGGACCCCGTGGTACAGAGCTGTTTGGGAACAGTTTCTGAAGAGATGCTGCCTGTAGGCAGCCCCTGCAGGCTCAGTTTGGGAAGGACGGCATCCCATGGGAGGGACCCCATGTGGAACAGGGGCAGAGAGGGACTGTGAAAGAGTGGTGATGAAGCGTCAGGGACTAACCGCAGCCCCCATTCCCCCTTCTCCTGCACCACTCACAGGGAGGAAGTAGAAGAGGGTAAATGGGGAGGGGAAGGTGCTTTTAGTTTGCTTTTAGATCTCACTGATCTAGTAAACAAAAAATTGTATTAATCTCCCTGTGCCGAGTCTGTTTTGCCCATGACTATAATTGTTGAGTGATTTCCCCATCCTTATCTCAACCCTTGAACCCTTTCCATGGTATTTTCACTCCGTTTCTCTTTGAGGAGGGGGAGTGAGAAAGGAGATGTGGTATAGTTCAGTGGCCCAGCAGCATAAAACCACCACAAATTCCCATGTGAAAGAGCCAAGTTGCTAGAATAAGAAGTTGTAGTGGGTTTACGTGGCAAGGTTTTGGTAGCAGGGGGCCATAGGGGTGGTTTCTGTGAGAAGGATCTAGAAGCTGCCCCATGTTTGGTAAGGGCCCCACTGCTGACCAGAGCCAAGCCAATAAGCGATGTTGTTTTGCACCTCTGTGAGAGCATATTTAAGACAGGGGACGCAGGTTGGAGCAGTTTTCTCCTGAGGGATGGACCCCGTGGTACGGATCCATATCTGGAGCAGTTCTGGAAGAGCTGCTGCCTGTGGGAAGCCCACGCTGGATCAGTTCATCAAGGACTGTATCCCGTGGGTGGGACCCCACAGCACAGGGGACGAGAGTGACCGAGAAGGAGCAGCAGAGAAGAAGCGCTGTAGACTGACCATAACCCCCACTCCCCCGTTCCCCTGCACCGCTTGGGGGGAGGAGGTGGAAGAGGGTGGATGGGGGGGAGAGGTGCTTTTGGTTTCTTTCCTTTGTTTCTCACTTCTCTAGCTTGTTAGTAATGAGCAATAAATCTTACTATCTCCTTATGCCGAGTCTGTTTTGCCCGTTACAATAATTACTGCGTGATTTTCTCATCCTTATCTCAACCCTTGAGCCCTTTTCACATATTTTCTCCCAATTCCTCTTTGAGGAGGGGGAGTGAGAGAGCGGCTGTGGTGGTGCTCGGTTGCCCACTCGAGCGGAACCACGACAGAAGTAAAAGGTTAAAATTCACCAGAAAGAGAAGGGAGCAATCCTTACAGTGTGGATTACAGCTGCCTCTATTAGGTAGACAATGGTGTTGAAACAGACTAACAGGGTCTGTGACAACTGCTTCTTGCCTTTCTGGTCTGAAAGTGTAAGTGTGATAGCTATGCCCATTTCATTTTCTCTATCAGCTGCATGTAAAGATATTTGAATATTAAACCTTTTGCCTTTGCATTCAGTCATGCCAGTATTGTGTCTGACTTGCTGAGATGTCTTGTACAGTATATTTTGTGTATAAGTAAGTGATGCTGTACAGATATAATCCAAATGTGTAACCTGAAAATGAAAAGTGAGGAGAAAACATATTCTTCTGATACATTAAACAGAGAGGGTGCAAACTGCTGCAGCATTTTGAAACTATTTGTTTTGGGATCTGCAAGTATATTTTTCTATGGTTCAATTATTCTATGATTTTTGGATGATCTTGTATTCCTATCTCTTCTACAGAAAAGGGGTATTGTTGCAGCAGAGATTTGTATGAGTATGTAGTGGAAAGAATTAAAAAGGAGTTTTTTTTAAAAAAAGAGACAAAACACTGCATTTTCTAACTATTAAAAGTATTTTTTGAAAACAACAATAACAACAAATAACTGAACCACAACCATTTTCAGCCTTCTCATTTGTGTTGTTTTCACTGAAGACTCAGCGTGCTCCATTGAGTCAACACCATTTTATCCACTTGATTTAGAGACGGAAGCCATTCCTCAGTCTAGATTTAGTTGCCTGCCTTAGTTATTTATTTAGAGAAGATGAGAAAAGAAGGCTGTTGCTACTCTGGTGGCCAGAAGTAACAGCTGGTATTTTCTACTCTTGAAAGGATTGCCAAGGACAGAAATACGTGGGGCACTAGTGGCACAAAAGACTGAGAAATCTGTCTGAGCAGCTGTCACTGTGATGAACCTAGTGCAAATATGCAAAATGTTACATTGGGTTGCCAAAATCTTCAGTGGTTTTGGCACATATTAGCTGTAAAACTGGATGTTCTGTGGATGGTGACAGCAATAGTAATGTCAGGCCCCTCTCTGCTGCAAGTAGGAAGATGCAAGGTCTTTTACTGCATGTTTACTGAGATGGTGCCAACAGGATGGCAGAAGCAAGACTGAGGCATCAGTATGCTTCGATGACTTCATGTATGGATTGTTCTTTAATTTAATTTAGTTTCACAGTCAAACAAATATGAAAAAAACCTGTTAACAGTTTTCACAGTAGGATAGCAAGAAAGAGACATGTGAAGGAGCAGGTCTTTAACTTCAGTATAAGACAAACTACGCAGAAGAGAAATTTGGCAAAAGTTGAGGGAAATGGCAAGAAAATCAGGGATTGTACAGTTTTTGTGGTTTTCTACATAAAAAAAAGAAGCTTGTATTTGGAAACGTGCCACTGTATATACCAGGATTCATTTTTCCTTTTTTTTTTTTTTTTTTCTTTTTTTTTTTTTTTTAATGAAAGTGCAGCTTTCATAAAGGAAATTCCCTGCACAATCATGACAAGTAAAGTTTGATCATTTGCTTTAGTGGGATAATATTACCTTAAGTGCATTGAGGGCAACTCTTTCAGTTTGGATAATCCATTTTAGAGTGGGAAAGTATTGCTTCTGCCTTGTCCTCTACCTTGCATGCTAAAATGAAAGTGACAATCACATCTGTTTTTTTTTCATAACTGCAGTATGATCCCTCTTGTTGGGACTAGAGCAGTTGTTTCAAACACTACTATATAAAGTGATATTCTTTACTCCATATGTTTCTGTAGAAAGGAAAAAACAGTACCAACTTAGAAAAGAATGTGAACTAAACACTAGCTGAAGGAATATCAAGAACAAATAAGTTGAACAAGATGTTGTGAGAGACAATATATAATGGACCAGGATTGGTGCCATTCTACAGCTTCTCTAAAAACAAATAAACAAAATATAATGATGCATAAGGAACAGGGTGGAGAAAGCAGCAGAAATTATAATTTCACCACATAAATCAGTAAATTTCCCTCCTTTGGAAGATCATTCTAGATTTCCAACTCTAAAAGGACATATCAGAGTACAGTAAGCTCTCCAGAGGAAGATGATTGGAATGACTTAACAGATAGAAACTCTTCTCCAAAGAGAGATTGAAAAGATATGGTTGGTTTATTTCAAAGAGAACATAAAGAGAGACAAAATAAAAGTATATTCCAGTAATTTGCATAAGAACTACAGTACAGAGGATCAAACAGAATACTATCACTTCCAGTTTTCCATTTCAGGCAAAAAGCACAGTTGAAAACAGATATAATATAAAAATAATATTCATTATATTTAAAAAGAAAACTTATGGTGGAGACAATTTTTTTTGATGTTTTTTTCTTTTTCTTTTTCTGAGTGAAGTGTAAAGTGGGTTTTGTGTTTATATGGTGAAGAGTCTTTGAGGTAAAAACTGCTCCAAAATAATTATCACAATTGCAAAACCACATAGTCATACTACTGAATGCAAGAACAAATGTGTCAAATGTAAGGATGAGGCAAAATTTGATGAGTAAAAAGCAAATAATAAGATAATTGAATTTAGTTTTGTGTTGAATTTCACTGTGTCTGTGGGTAGGTAAGCAACCACAGTCTTTGAAATCTCTGTTTTTTAATGTTGTTCTTATGACACCAAAATATAGGGGCTATTTTTGTAATCTGTTTTTGTTTCTGCGTCTTCATCTGTTAAATGAAGATAAAAAATCTTTCTCATAACATTTTGAAGCTTACAGAATTTGCAAAATGTTCTAATGTTCTATGAAAATTGAACAATGGAATTTCTTTCTTTTTTTTTTTTTTTTAGGCACACATGGTCAAAGTGTACTGTTTTATGTAATTTTAAAATTTTAGCAAGTTTGACCTTGTCTCTACAAGAAACATGACCAAAACATTCAGTATTCACAGTTTTATTTTTGTTATTATTGTTTTTAAATAAGCTAAACAATGTATAATCATACAGAGATCTTCCATCTCTCAATAATGCAAATATGCCACATTAGTGTAACAAGGATTAAACTCTTCTCACAGCCAGACTCTTCTTCTTGTTCTCTACTTCTCATTTTTGAGAGACATTTCAGTTTACAATTCATTACAAATGCTTCAACAAGTTGCACTGTTAAAAACCAACCAGAATCATTAAAAACAAATTTTTCCTCAAAAGAGAATGGTCCATATCACCTATTTTGAGGACATAATTTGTTTTTAATGTGCATTTTAAACAGTAAGACTTGTTTTGTTTTTGTATGCGTGAGTGTACAACTTTTTTTTTTTCATATTAGTAATGATGTTACTGGATTTCAATTAAAATTTAATTTTCAAGTCCTTGGTATAATTAGTCTTGCATAAATTTAAGCTTTCCTTATGTATACTAGACTACCATAAAAAAATAAAGAATTTGCCTTTAGCTACATATAAAAGATAACTTCCAGGCTATTGGCCTACCTGAAATCAAGTTTTTAACCTTCTCAAGTACTCTTTAATGTACTATATATTCTTCTATGTGTTCCTTCTCTGCACCCTCTCCCACTACCTTCTTTTCTTAGGATACTTTGATATCTACATGCTGCTATATTTCTCCTTTGGACAAAGTCTAATCTTCTTTTCTCATTTCTATTATGGAAAAAACATGGTTGACTGCCATACATGGTGGCTGTTAACTTCTCCCAATATGGTATTACCTCATAAGTGTATGAATTGGAGAATGACTAATAGACTAAGATGAAATAAGAATTTGCTTGGAGATATATCCCCCAGTCTCTAGAAAATAAGAACAGTAAATACCTTTGGAGAAGGGCAAAGGCTACTCCTACAGGCAAAACATCAAGATGTAAATAAGGACAAAGATACTCCATGAGAGAGTATTGAAATGTAGAGGCAGTGGGGAAACCATTTCCACTGAGAAAAAAGAATTTAAATTTGACATTTGCTAGGTATGTCATACACACTTATAATGAGGGACCCATGTTCCCAGACCAGATACTAGAAGGATGTATTGATAAGACACCTTTTACAAACACCTCATAATTGTACACTTGAAAAAAAGCTTGAATTTTTGATCTTTAAAAGAAATATACCTGAAGTTCAACAAAGCCAAGTGCAAGGTCCTGTATCTGGGCCAGCACAATCCCAAGTACAAATACAGGATAGATAGAGAATGGATTGAGAGCAGCCCTGCAGAGAAGGGCCTGGGAGTGCTGGTTGATAAGAAGTTCAACATGAACCGGCAATGTGTGCTTGCAGCCCAGAAAGCCACCCGTACCCTGGGCTGCACCAAGAGCAGCATGAGCAGCAGGGAGAGGGAGGGGATTGTCCCCCTCTGCTCTGCTCTCGTGAGATCCCACCTGGAGCTCTGCGCTCAGCTTTGGGGCCCTCAGCACAAGAAAGATGTGGGTCTTTTAAAGCAGGTCCAGAGAAGGGCCACAAACATGATCAAAGGGGTAGAGAACCTCTACTGTGAAGGCAGGCAGAGGGAGTTGGCGTTGTTCAGCCTGGAGAAGAGTAGACTCTGTGGAGATCTTATAGTGGTCTTCCAGTGCATAACAGGAGCTACAGGAAAGCTGGGGAGGGACTCTTTGCCAGGGAGTGCAGTGATAGGACAAGGAGTAATGTTTTAAACTAAAAAATGGCAGATTTAGATTAGGTATTCAGAAGAAATCCTTTACTCTGACGGTGGTGAGGCACCGGCACAGGCTGCCCAGAGAAGCTGTGGATGCCCCATCCCTGGAAGTGTTTAGGGCCAGGCTGTATGGGGCTCTGAGCAACCTGGTCTGGTGGAATGGGTTGGGGGTGGAATTAGATGATCTTTAAGGTCCTTTCAGACCCAAACCATTCTATGATTCAGTGATTCTATGATGAGCAGGTGTGATAAAGGCACCAGAGAGTCAAACAAATGAAGATTTGTTTTTCAGAGGAGGGACACACTGAGGGCAATTCTATAAAATACATTACAACATTCATTATTTTTTATTTAGATCTTAGAAAAGTAGGAACTCATCAGACAATGTGACTAAGAGAATATCTGTCCATAATTTCTATGACCAAAAAAATATAATTTCTTTCATTCTTCAGAACCTGCTTTTTGTTCTGAAATCAAGTGAAAAATGCTCTAGACAACATAAGTTTTACATGGAAATTAAAACTGAATACCATATGCATGCCCAAGAATGAAAAAAAGAAAAATCAGCTAATTAGTAGACACAGAGGAAGCATGCTAAAATATACAAGAGAAGAGTCTGACTCCAGAAGTTTAAAAGAAAATGAAAAATTGACAACAGGAATTTTGACTAATGAAGTAAGGCAAATGAAAGCAAAGATTCCACAAAGATCATGGAAGAAGCCAGAGAATTTCTATCCAATGCCAGAGGAGAGCAAGAATTCCTTAGTCAGAATGAGTTGGAAAAAAGGTGATTTAAAGAAAGAATAAAAAGTTGGATGAGAAGTTTTCTCACTATCATTTTATTAAGTGTGAAGAGAATATGATAAAAAGAATTGGTGGGAGAGTTGGTTTTATTCTTTTTTTTTAATTATTATTATTATTCTTTTTTATTATTATTATTTATTTTATTTTATTTTATTCTATTTATTTTATTCTATTTATTTTTAAATTACCTTTTATTATTTTGCATTGCTTTTACTATGCAACTGCAGGAGCACAGCTTTAACTATGTATCAGCAGAAAGGGAGGGGGTAAGCCCTCATAAACTCTACTAACATTAATTATTCAACACATGGACAGATTTATTGCAATCATTATCTCCCGTGCTTACAGGCTATGCAGTATCTTATGCCTTGACGCTATTTCTGGAACCTAAAGATCAGAAATATCTTGTCTGGCTTTTTGCCTTTTTGAAAAAGGTTATGTAATTTCCCACAATTACTAAAATGGATGATGAATGCATTCTTTACTTAAATATGTGAAATAGATGGAATTAACATAAAGACATTAACTTTGTCTTTTGAAAATATAAAAAGCTGTTGAAAAAGTCATGTTTTAGTGAGCTATCTGATATTCAGACTCCTGATGTAGTCAATTTAACTAGAATGTGATACTAGGTGAGCAAAAACGTACAATATGACAACCTTAGCATTCTTCCTACTTTCTGTACGATGATTACAGGTCACAGCTTTATTTGCGCTGGTGGTGGTTTGAATTCCAATATTTTTATATTTGGCTGAAAAGGTGATTATGGAATAGACTAGGGATACAGAAATTTGAACTCAATTTCTTTTTTTGTCTTCCTTGGTAAATGATCTAGATATTAACTGAATGAGTGATTTATTTTTTATTCCACACACATCTTGGTTTTATATATTCTTGACAAAAATATGGTTTCATACAATTTAAACTGAAGAGGTATGTTGTGTCTGTCATATCACTTACTAAGCAGAGATGGGAGAGAAGTTCATTAAATCATGAGTAGTTATGGCTGAATGTTTGGAGGGATGAAACATTCTTTCCCTTACATTATGGGATCACTTTAAACTCAAATCAGCTCATTAAGATACAGATTACCTACAGTGCTGTACAAGATCCTTGATTGTTTCTTGCTGTGGCTGGTAACAGTGATTTCTAGAACCAGAGTAAGAAACCTCTCTCTCTTTTTTTTTTTTTTTTTCTTTAAATCCTTTTTCATCTTTCATATCTTATTGAAACTCCTCACTCTAGTGGATGGCTCACCAGAGATGAATAAGGTATACCCACCTTATCCAATGACCCTAAAAAAAGAGAGAGAGCATCTTGCCAGTGAGTTACTAGTGATGTTATTCTAGTTATTCTAAAGCATGTCTCAAAGTCTTTCTAGATGGAGGGTTTGATGGTTAAGATTGCAGATTGCAGAGCTTCTCAGAAATCACCCGAATAAGCTTTTCAGGAATGCTTTGGAAGGAAGTTTTTAAGAGCACAAGTGAAAGTTTGCTGTTTCAATGAAAGCTTAATGAAATCTGAATAGCTACTTTGAGGTATGCCTTCATTAAAAATGTGTACATTTATATCATAAATACATGCCTATCACTGAACTTCTCATTGTTAGACAGCTGAAAGCAAATCGAAACTTGCCATTAAGTGCCAGTTCTTTTTAACATGTACATCGAAACAAAGTTATTGATATGTGATGTCCTTTATCCTCTACCATAACTTTGACATAGTCAAGCAGTTGCTTTTGGTAAAAGCATCTTGTTTAGTAACAAAGAGAAGGCAAAATCTAGGTGAATAGTTGACAGAGCTGGGATGCACATTTTGTTTTGTCTTAACTCCTCTTTGAAGGAGATAAAGGTCATACCATCTCAATGTGGCACTTTCTTGACTAGCTATAGATCTCTCCAGACTAGATCCATAGTCCATCTTTCTCATTTACTGTAACTACATAGTTCTGGTTGCCTCTATCTAGCCTGCTTGGCATTTCTTGTCTCTGCATTCTTGTCTGTCTGTGCCCATATCTCCATTCTGTACTCTTTCTTTCCCCAGATATTCTTTCCTCTAAGGTGCAATTCTTGCTTTTCTCTATTTTATGAGCGGTAACGTGAGTAATGAGCAGTAAGAAGCCTTAGTGAGAAAGAGCATGCTCATGAAGTGCAAGTGTGAGTTAGAGATCCCTGAGCTATCTCCAGTGAGCTGAAAAGCCTCAGTGTAGTACCCACCTGCAACCCTCAAAGCCTTTCTTTCTACTCTTTTCAACAGTATGCAGGAAAAATATCTGAATATTTTTCTTGGCCAAATGAGGATACATAGTACAGGAATAGTCACTTTAATTTTTAAAGGAAAAATTGCTTAAAATGTTTAAATGCTCAACTCTGATACCAGCCAGAACTATCAAGAACAATACAAAGAGTTTGATGTGAGCAGTATTTGTTTGAAAGCTGAATTAACCTTTAGGGATTACATTGTTTGGACTCATCAGCTCTAGTGAGTCTGGAAAAAGACATAACTTTTTCCACTGTATGAGTCTTCCTCTAAATATACTACCCAAACTCAGAGCTATGTGCCATTTATTTTATTAGAATTTATTTTTGAATGAAAAATTTCAAATGCAATTCAAAATCAATGAACAAAACCCACATTTTGTTTTATTTTTATTTTTACTAATAGGCTTTTCCTACAAGAGAAGAACCATTTTAAAATGTACAATTTGTAGATGTGTTACTTTAAGAGAATGCCAAATCATTAAAAAGAAGCGGGTGAAACATGCTCAAAAGTAATAAACTTTGCAAAGATGTTACAGCAGGTGTACTACCGATAAGCTACAGCTTAAAGTCTTAAAAGGTCATTTTGAATTCATACAGAAACCTATATCTGTGCTGCTTGTACTTTAAAAGGTTGTGAGCAACAGAGCAGAAAAAGAAATTATTTTAATCTGCTAAATATTTCCTTATACAACCTTCTGAGACAAAAATGTTAATTTAGTACCTCTGGCATTCAGAATGTTCTGTTCTTGCAAATGTTTGCCTACTTTACCTGGTCATGCAGTAGTCAATTTAAAATACGAATGATCACCAACAATAGTCTTTTATGGTAGAAGAAAGTCCTATAGAAAAGCAGGTGATTTGAATTTCTAATGAAAATATCTGCAGTGATATGTTCTACTGTTCTGTTGAAAACAAGTGTTTTTTAGGTAAATAAAATACTCTAATACTCATTTTTTTTTTTTTTTTAAAGTCAATGAGTTTGAGTCAAAGGCATTTAGATAATGTGGGCAAATTATTTAGACACTAAACTAAAAGTCATTTTAGGATTAGAGAGAGTAGCAGAAACAGAACCTAAGTCATTCAAGGGCTGGTCCCAGTTGCAGCAGGAAACCACAGTTTCCAAACTGTGGTTATTGATGTAATGGCATCTGAACTATAAGATGCCATGCTGCCAGTTTACAGTAGAAGAATGAAAAACAGACTGACTTCCATCATGAGTACTGCCTTCACTGATTTCTGAGACTGGCAGTGCTAGAAAGCTTTTCTGCTGGCTATTCATACCACAATTTACCAGTAAGAGACAAAATCTGAAGTAGAAAATGAGGCTTTGTTCAGCTGCTTTGTGCTGCAGTAGCAGTGGGCAGAACATTTCTATAAGAAGATGCAAACTACTAAAATGTGTCCTAATTTAAAAAAAAATAAAAAAATCTGACAGGCACACCCAAGCAAGATTTACAGAATGAAAATTTGCAACCTTGACAAAAATGTATATTTCATTTAATATGATAATTTGGTTTTGTTACTTTTTAATTAAATTATACTTAGCTAATACTTGACAACTAAGACTCCTAATTTTACAGGAAGCCATTTCACTATGCAAGAAGTCTTAAGTGAACAACTAATTGGAAGAGCTTTTTGAACGTCAAGCATTATGTAAATGAAATGACTAGCCTATTTAACCTGTTCTAATGTGATTTTGTGAACTGTGTCCAAAGAGTGTAGTAAAGTGTGGTGAATTACTATGGTAATATGTACAGAAGATTTCAGGAATGAACTTTATTTGGTAATTGCTTCTGCCTTTAGAGTTTTCTTATTCTCCTTGGCAGACGCTAAAAGAAGAAACACTTTTCTACATGAGTCTAAAAACTGTTTTTACAGTTTTAGTTTATTCAATATAATTTATTTTTACCTAAAGGATATGATGATTAAAAAAAGCATGAATCTGATCTTGCTTCTGTTTCAGTAGCATTAAAATTCGTACTTGGATTTCTCCTCTGCCCCACCCTGGATGTGGAAGAATTGTGCTACATCAATCTGTCATTTTTCAAAAAAATATCTTTCAGTTAAGAGCTCTCTATGCCTTGTTTATAACATTTATTACTACTATGCTGACTTTTCAGAATAAATGAAGTGCCCAAAGCAGATTCAGGAATGCTAGAACCCTTCCTGGCAGATATCTCTAACTTCTTTTAAGAGTCTCCATTAGCAGGGCTTTTAGAGCAGAGCACTTCTGCAGACCACCTGTTTCAGTGCTAACCTGGACTTTCAGTCAGAACATTCTCTTCCTAGTGTCTTTGGCTGTAATTCACTTCTGTTTCTCCTTATCTTACCCCTGGTGAAAAGAGGGAAGAGTCTGAAGGCTATTACTGTGCTTATCTTTAATATTTACTATGAAAAATTTCTAATTTCTGAAGTGTTTTTTTTTTTTTGTTTGCTTGTTTGTTTGTTTTGTTTTGTTTTGTTTCTCTTTTCTGTATCTCAAGCAGACCTGCCTTTATTTGATTGCTGTGGGGCAGAGTGAAATCTCACAGCTTTGGTACCAGCAGGTATTGGAAAGTTAAGGTAGGTGATACCCAGCCGAGCATTGCCTCCATGAAAACAAAGACATCTAATATTCTGGATATCCCAGTCAAAGACCAACTCCAAATTCACAATTTCATAGAAGTGGATCTTTTTAGAATTAAAATTGAAATACGGTGGAACCTCTGTCTTTTAACAATACAGTAACAAATGTATTCTCAGTAGTGTGTTTTTTCAGATGCACTTTTAATCCAATTATTCATGCTCCCAAGTATACATTAGCAAAGTATGTCCTTGAGAAGTAACTTATTCATTTTATACTCACATGTTGATAACTTTATATAAGATTTCCTTTCTAAGTGGAGCCTTAATAATAAGACCCTAAATCTTTATCTTAAAAGGTACTTACAGGGGTCTTTTTTTTTTTTTCTCTCCTATTTTTTTTTTCTTTCCCTAAAATGTTAAGTACTCAGTTGTTTCCAGCAGCTCAGGAAAGAATTTAAGAGTTTAAGTGCCCATTTATTAAAAAAAAAAAAAAAAAAAAAAAAAGTAAAAAAAAAAGTATAGCTGTGGCTATAAAAGTAGTAAGTGCCTGATTATTCAGCTATAAAAAGCAGCTACAGCTCCCGTTGACTTTAACTACAGTTGAATATTTTTTGCACTTTTAAAAGTCAGGCTGTAATGTATGTCCAAGATATTTTATTTCATGAAATCAGTAGGCAACTGTAGGATATAAGCAACTAAAATCCAGCTTTCTCTGTCCAGTCTAAGTGGACTTAGATCCACTTAGTCAACTCAGCCAGTTGACCCAAGCTTTGGTTTACGTTAGTAAATATGAGAAATAAATAAATAAATAAATAAATTATTGCCCTGTCAGTCTACAAACAGTCTACAAAACACAATAATTTCTGCCATCCCCTCTTTCCCCCAGTTTTGGGTCACATTTCTTAGGAATTCTTTGCTCTAAGCATCTCTATTCACCTCTGAATATGTGTGGTGGTTTTTACCTTGCTGGGCAGCTGAACTCCACCACAACTGCTATTTCAATCGCCCTGCTTAGAAGAAGAGAGGATGAAGAAAGTATGCTGGGAAGAAAAAAAAAACAACTCATGAGTTGAGACAAGGTAATTTAATTAAAGGGAAAAGGAAAATGGGAAAAAAAAAAAAAAAAAAAAAAAAAAAGAAGCAAATGCCATGTGGAAGCACAGAGAGAGAGGAAAGCAACTACTGTTTCCCACCGATTGATGTTCGGACATGTCTAGGGAAGTAGGGTCTCAATATGCATAGTAGTTGTTTGGGAGGGCAGATGATTTCATAAAAAGAGCCACAACATCTCCTCTCTCTCCCGCCCTCCACCCCCCCCTTTTCCCTTTCCTACTTTTTATTGCTGAGTGTAACACCATATGGTATGGAATATCCCTTTGATCAGTTTAGGTCAGCTGCCCTGGTGATGTCCCCACCTCTTGCCCACCCCCAGCCTGCTGGCTCTTGGGGGGACTGGAGGATGTCCTGATGCTGTGCCAGCACTGCTCAGCAGCAGACACAACACTGATGTGATACCAATGCTGTTCTAGATACAAGTGCAAAGCACAGCACTGTATGGGCTGCTGTGGGGAAAAGTTAACTTCATCCCAGCCAGATCCAGCACAATATATAAGGGAAAAGACTAAAGATTCCTGCTCCTTTGGCTTTAATATGTTCAACAGTTCAGTCTCAGGAACGAAAACATATAGCAGTTGAATCAGAAAGGAGCTGAAGCTTAATTTGTATATATACACAAAATTTATGACAACACAACATGCTCATTACCCACCCATAATCAGCAGTCACATAAGGTTTTTGTAATGAGTAACATAGATCTGAAGTTTGTCCTTCTCCTTGTTCCTTTGTTATTGCAATGCAATACAGTAATGAGATTATATCTCCCTGTATAAACATTTATGGGAATAAATTTGCTCTTACAAATGTTTTAAATTTCTCTGGCTCCAGAATATTCAGCATTTAAGGTTTAAGATAACTTTTAAATTGAATTTCCAGTTTAAAATAAAATATACAATGATTTGTGCACTCGGAACAGAGTCAATGCAGTCCTTAATTGTAAAAGGATAAGCTATTTCTGGTACTTTCTGTGCACACGAATTTCTAGAGAAAGTAAATCCTACCAGAAAGCTCTGCTCCAGAGGAGGTGACTCCATACTGAGATTCTTGTGGGAGAAGACAGTAGTTTGGGAGAAAAGAACATGGTGCTAAGAATATCGCTCCCAAGTTGAGAGAAAGAGATAAGGATGTAAAAGTTGCCTTATTCTGTCTCACTGAAGCACTGGAATTTCAGCTAATGACAGTAACACATTGAAGAACAAACCCCACTGGTGTATAAAGCTATTCTGATCAAATATTATTCTTACCCTTTCACTGCCATGGCAGTGCACAATATTTGAGTACTGAAAACTTGTTAAAACTTCACCTTGAATGAAAACAAATGGAGAGGTAAACTCATAGCTGAAAAATTTCCTGTCTAAATGAATGTGGTGGTTTTACTCAGCTGGGCAGCTGTACTCCACCACAACCACACTCTCACTCCCTCTTCTAAAAGGGAACAGGAGAGAAAGTACGATGGAAGGGGCTCAAGGGTTGAGATGAGGACAGGAAGATCACTCAACAATTACTGTCATGGGCAAAACAGACTCAGCACAGGTCCCCCACGGGTGGGTGGCAGCTCCCCCCAGACCCCCTGCTCCTGCGGGGGCTCCTCTCCACGGGCTGCAGCTCCGGCCCGGGGCCTGCTCCTGCGGGGGCTCTCCATGGGCCGCAGCCTCCTCCAGGCCACATCCACCTGCTCCACCGGGGGCTCCTCCACCCATGGGGGGGCTGCAGCGTGGAGATCTGCTCCATGGGGGACCCATGGGCTGCAGGGGGACAGCCTGCTCCACCAGGGGCCTCTCCCTGCACAGCCCGCAGGGGAACTGCTGCTGCCTGCCTGCAGCACCTCCTGCCCTCCTGCTGCACTCACCTGGGGACTGCAGGGCTGCTTCTCACTCCTTGCTCTCCCATCTACAGTTGTGTAGCAGTTATTTTCCCCCTTCTTAAGTATATTGTCACAGAGGTGCAACCAGCATCGCTTTTTGGCTCCTGTCTGGGCAGCAGTGGGTCCTTTTGCAGCCAGCTGGAACTGGCTCTTACTAACATAGGGTAGTTTTTGGACTCTTTTCACAGAGGCCACCTCTATGGCCCCTGCTTTCAGAACTTTGCCACGTGAGCCCAATAAAATGGAAAATGTTAAAAGTTAAATCATGTGGTTTGTGATAGTAGCTCTTGCATCATATTAAACACCAAAAAGCTATCACTGCAGTTTCATTCACTTTTCATCATATGTTGATTAGATAATATGAACCAGCATTGTCTAATATTGGGTAACATTTGAACTCAGTGTCCGGTTACTTCATTGGCAAGCTAAAAATCTCCTAAAATCTGTTTTTCCCTAACAAAGTTCACAGCACCCCATCCAGAAATCTTGCTTGAGTTATTAAACAATAAGACTTTGCAGTAGAAATTAAACAGTTTAATATCATGGAATCATGGTATATGTCATCTCCCAGCATTTCAGAAAGCAAGCTGTATATTAGTAATTTGGATTTGTCATATCTTTCAGCTGCACAGAGAAGCTTGAACTGGAATCTAACTGGATTTCCAAGTATCTGTTAAAGACTCATAAGTATTAAGAAATTTTCTTTGATATGTGACTGTTCTGTTCTTCAAATATGAAACATCAATAACACAAGAAAATCTAGTCTTTTTTTTTTTTTTTTTTTTCTACAAGAGAATGACCTGTGAAAAACAATCAATCATTTCATTAAAAAGGAATATAGAACTTAATATCAGTCAAGATAAATTGATTTAAACCAGTAACTGAAAGTTGGTCTTCTGCTGCACTGCTGTATGCAGGGAACTGGATTTTTAAGTGAGCTAAGGATGGATGTGTGCTCTTAGCAAGGCATTCAGAACTAATAAAGCTGTTGGCTGTGGCTGCCTCAGGCAGAAGTTCCACCACTTCCAAGAGAAGTCCTCTGTCTAAAGAGATTAAGAGATTAAGCAGGGATGAAATGAAAGAATGATATTCAATTGTTCAAAGAGTTCAAGTGTTAAATTTCAAGTTTAAGTGTTTTTACATTGAAACTGTTTTTTTTTTTTTTTGTTTGTTTTTTTCCCCAGGCAAGTTGCACTGACATAAGAATAAAGGGAACTTACCTCTTACCTTTTACTCAACATTTTTTTTTTTTTTTTTTTTTTTACGTCATATTTGTAGTAACCTTACATTTAGTGAACGCTGAAAGACCTAGAAATTCTTTTCCTTCTAACCATTTTGACATTTCCTGGTTCATGAGAACATGCTTAAGACAGATACTAAAATAAATTAGGAAATTAGGCTGCATATATTTGATTAGTAATTTATACACGAAAAGCATGTAATTGCTGTTATTTGTAAAAAATAATAATACATGCTTTAGACTATGTTGCCTACATATTACTTAAAATGTATATAGGTGATTCTAATAGCAGAATATGCAGGTTACTATTTCTAAACAATGTGTGAACAAAAATCGTGAATAATTATTTGCTGACACTTCATCTACTGCCCTATGTTTACCAAAGACAGATGTTTATTTTGTGACAAGCTTCTCAGATCTTCTTGTTTCTGATCCTCTGTCTCATTTACCATTGGTAGGGCAGAAAAGGAATACCAGTCTGATGATATAAAAATAAACTAATTTCACTTTGAACTGCAATTAAACACAGCATCAGATTCAGATTGGTAGCAAATGTTAAGATTTATTGGCCCTAAAATGATTTTGCAAAATACACACCTCATTTTGGTCTGAAAGCAATAAGAACAAGAGGGGGTTCTAGGGTTTGAAGTTGTTAAAATGAAGTTGCTAAAGAAAATAAAACAACACTTGAGCAATGCTTCATTGATGTCACCATTGCTGGTTGCCATAGCTCTCAAAACAGGCCACATCATAACCATGAAGGTGGAGGAAAAACTGCTGGCCAAAACTAAAGCTCTGAGGCCCTCTTTTCACAAGATAAGAATGAAACTGAAGATAAAAGAAGAAAGATGTCATCTTTCCATTGCATGTGTAACTTTAAAATCAGGCAGAGATTGGTCTTGTTTATGGTAAACTTCTAATCTAATGAGAGATAAAATAAATCCCTGTATAAATGTATATGCATGTTTATGTATGTATGGTCATGGATGGATGATTTTGGTAGGCTTACTTCCTGAAGGAACTTTGGTCCACAGGCTTCCTGGAAGAGAGTTGAATTAAAACACAAAACTACCATGGCAGCCTTGGTGGATCCTGCTCAATTTTTTAGTGGTATAGTGCTATGAAGAATTTCTTACAATTTTATATATATTTTTAGATGATCTTTAAAGCCGTTGCAAATTGGTCTCCAAAGCTATGGCATTTCCATTACTCTCTGCCTTAAAGAGCTCCCACTGAGAAATTCCTTTACACATCACTTATTGCTGTTCAGTATTTACCTGTTGTACCTGCCATGTTGAGGTGGTGTTAAGACCACAAGTTCTAATGTTGTTAATTATTGAAACAAATATATTAAAAGTACAGATTAAATAAAGCTGGAAATTGTGATGAATACATTACTTTAATGCTTGAGCACACATGAGAATTCAGAATGTGCAGCAACTATAATTTGGTTAAATGTTCAATGAATAGGATATTAATTACTCCATATAGTTCTTTAGTACTTTACAACTGAAATGCTTACATGCATTTGAAAAACAAGTATCAATGTCTTTATGTTCTTTTATTTCCTATTTTTTTTCCCCATCTTTGTGCACTTTCATTGCCTCTGGTCAGCTAAGGGAGTTTCTTTCATCCTTAGTGGTAAGTATGAGCTCTGGACCTTGGTACTCATTTTATTCCTGGTTTTGGTGTTTGATGCATTTATGTGGGAAAGCTAAAAAAGAAAGAAGATTGGATGCACCCAGTGAAAAAAAAATAAAATTGTCAGGCAGCGTCAGATGCTTAAGTTGTGTCACAGAGCTTTACTTTTAGAGCAAAGAATATTCTTAAATAGAAAAAATATTGACATTTCTCTAGAATTTAATAATTTCACATTGCCACTGCTCAGACTTCCCTGCCACTCCTCTAATACCTGTGCAATTTTAGCATCTTGAGGTAAACTGGTAGAAACAGCAAAGAGCCATTAGGAGCAGACACCTTCACAGGTAAATTATTCAGCCTTGAATTCCACCCCCATCCTCCACTCCCCAAAGTCTCAGTTTCGGGTCCACAGAAACAACAAAAAAAGATTCAGCAAGGATTCTTATCTTGACACAATCTGATTTATGTGATACAAGATGCAATCAGCTTGAATACATAATATGAAAGGTCAACTTGAAGGATTAGAACAGTTTGATTGTGAAGTATGCACAGAAATCTTGATACGAGAGATGATGATGAATTTCTTCAAATTGCTATTGGAGCAATAAAAAGCACAAGGTTGAAGTGTTTGAAAATTAGGTGTGCTCACATAATTTCCACCTCATTGGTTTCCTGTCTAGAAAGGGAGAAAAAGTCTTGGGGAATCCTTTGAGAAGTGGATCATGAAAATCCCTCATCTATTCAGCTATATTCTGTAGTTTCAGCTCTCTGTAGAAATGCTTATAAAAGTCCCCCAAGGAACACCAAGGCAGCTGCAGTGCTGCAGGATATACCTTTGGATGGCAGGAATTCATCTATGATGAATTCCCACACAAGCTGAACTTTGCTCTTCCCCTGGATGCTCATTCAGACTTTGGTGCAGTGGCACAAGGGCTGCTGCAGACATGCGAAGAGCAGAGCCCCCTGCATATTCAACAATGAGGGCAGCTGGGGAATGCTTGCTTGGCTGCAGCTAGAAGCACTTTGATTGACCACTGCCTACAAAGTATTCATGCCCCAATCAAATGCTGTGTTAGTTAAATCCTTTCCTCATTTTCTTTTAGCATTTAAGTATTATTTGATTCTCTCCAAAGCCAGTACTCTCTTGTGTTGTGTCTAAATGCAAAAATATCATAGGGGACACCGATGAGTATTCATCCCCCAAACTGTTTTATTTTCAGTCTAATTTAATCTTACTGAAAAACTTGGTGGCTCCAAATATCTAATTATGTTTTCTTAGAAGCTTAAAAGTGAAATGAAAACGTTAATGATGAATATATATTTATATACCATATTTTTTTTTCCCAAGATCTGTTTTAATAACATTTTTTTCTGCTCATACCAGCTGGCTCTGCAATAACAGTTATACATCTTATAAAACTGCAGTAAAAGTCTGATACTGAGTCTCTTTACAGCTCATTTTGCTGTAAAGAGAACCTAAGCTATGTGACATTACTATTTTTCTTGTTTGTTTTGATATTTTAAGTAGCTATATACTAAGATAAAGCTATGTAAGGTATACACCTTCCTTCTTAAATATAGGCAACAAATGTGAAAACTTAATTAAGGGCAGAAAGGCAAAGAGCTCTTGAAGAAATTAAGATAGAATAAGATAACGTTCCTTTCAGATGTGTGAATATTTTGTTCTCATCGGTATTTCTTATCTGATGCTCAACATTGCACTATAACCTTGACATTGCTAACAGATCCAAGCAGCCAGACAAGGACTCATTTGCAGCCCAACTGCTTCCCTGAATAAAATATTTTCGGGTAGTGTTAGGCACAATTCACAAATCAGATAGTGAAATGTTACTTCCCTCTATTCAGTCAATAACCTGATAAACAGAGCAGTAGTCCAGAATGAGGAGTTCATCCATCTCCCTCATCTACTCTGAATAGATTTGAGTCATTACCCACTTTATGACACTGGTCTTGCCACCAGACCTCTTACATTTTTCAACTTTGAAAAAAAACAAACCCAAAAACAAACAAACAAACAAAAACCAACACACACACACAAAAACAGAATTCCAGATGCAGCACACTTCTTAGATCATCAGGATTTGAAATCAACTTTATCATTCTTGCAGTGCTTTTTTTTTTCTTTATTTTTATTTTATTTATTTTATTTTTAATCAAAATGGAGCTGGCTTGGTAGAAAAGGGTAAAGTAGCCTGCTATTATATACCTTAACAGCAGGGAGAGATAAAGGCTGGTTTTGACTAGGTGATCTCTTTGAAAACTTGAGCTTTTGAATAGAAAGTAATCATTTCTTCCCAAATTTGTGACTCTAGACTTTCCAACAAATGTTACTCATTCAAAAATCCTCCCTTGCTCCCAAACAAAAAAAGGGAGAAAAAAGAAAATCAGGTGAAAATATGTGTGCTCTATCCGTAGTTTTATTTTCAATCAGTAAAACAGACTGTCTTTATGCAAAAAGTGAGGAGCAGTAATATTTCCTCTATTTCTCCAAATTTCTCCTAGCCATAGTTAAAACTGATCACCAGCCTTACTTCTTGAAAAGTGGTTTCACTTGCAGGCTGTCCAAACTCATTTAGTGTACAGAATAAGCAATATGAAATTTAATACATACGTTTTGTAAACTGAAAGAATAATTTGATCATAGTGATTGTCTTCAAGTATCATGATAGATTTCAGACTGATCCCCAGGCCTGATCCCCAGGTTGTCCTACACATGCTGTGTGATGGAGGGTTTCTTCTGCTTAGGGGTTTCTTCTGCTCCCATCCTAGACTTTCAGGTCAGGAGGTTGAGTACACAAGGATACGTGGTCTGACTAGTAAAGAAGGCATTAAGAACCTCAGCCTTTTCCTTATGCTCAGTATTCATGTCCTATCCCACTGTACATCCAGTAAAGGATAGAGGTTCTCCTCTTACCGTTTGTAAAAATGTTTTTTGTTATCTTTAACCATAGTGGCCAAATTGAACTTACTCTGGGCTTGGCCTTCCTGATTGTCTCTCTGCATGTTCTGGAAACTTCCTTGTTACTCTCCCTGCATTGCCTATCCCTTCTTGCACTGGACATAAACTCTTTTTCTCCTGGAGTCTCAGCAAAAACTCCCTCTTCAGCCATGCCAGTCTTCTTTCCTGTCCTCTTATCTTATGACACACAGGTACATCCTGCTCCTGCACCTTTCAGACTTGCTTCCTGAGGAATGTCCAACCTTTCTGGACCCCTCTGCTCTTCAGGACAGAAAGGTCTTGCAACCTTCTGCAACTATAGTAGAAGATCCAAAGAAGTCTGAACATGTGTTTGTGACTAGTGGTTCACAGACCAAATAGCTATAGCAAGTAAATATAGTTGTCTGCAATGGGTCTAAATTTAATCTTGCTAATGAATTTTGCTTTCTAAGAACATTCTAGGTAAAAATTTGCTTTTACAAAGATAATGATTTCATCAAAGGGTATTCTTTTTTTTTTTTTTTTAATTTATTTTGTTTTGTTTTTGTTTTCATTTTGGAGTATGACTCCAATATTCAGCTGGATTATTTTCAAATGTTTGTGTGTCAAAAATGTATCCTACTGATAGACATTGAATTCTGCTGACAGTATTAATTTTTACACATGTAGTATGTGTACTTGTGAAAATGTGATATGTCTTGTTGTCTTGTAAACCACTTATTTTGTGTATTATTATTATCTTTTTTTTTTTTTTTTTTTTTTTTTTTTTTCCTATTAAACAGTCTTTATCTCAACACAACAGTTTCACATTTTTCCTAATGATGTCCTCCATTGCTTTAGGGCAGAGTGAGTGAATGGTGGTATGGTGCTGAGCTGCCTGCCAGTGTTAAAGAACAAACGTATTCAAGAAAATCAATAAAAGTTTTTCTACAGCAAAATTCCACGTATTCTAATTGCATATGGCAACATAACATTTTGTTCATGTCTTGAGTAAGAATGAAAAAAAAAATACAAAAAAACAAACAAACAAACTTCAGTTTTGTTTTTCATTTTGAGAATTTAATTTACACAATAATATTTTTCATTTACAGAATCTCTTTAGTGATGAAATCTCACCAAAACAAATTGAGCAGTCTTAAGGATTTCACCATTTGTTACTTTTCATGATCAGTGAAAAAGTAGGGAGGAAATAAAATAAAACAATCTATTTCTAATGTATAGCTGTAATATATATAATATATATATTATATATAAATTATAATATATTATAATTTAATGTTATAATTATAATATTATAATGTAAACCAGCTGAACTTTATACTTTTATGTGAAGTGTCACCATACTGAGTTACTAAAAACTCACATATTGCAGAAGGTTCTTTTTATCTATGGATGGAATCACAGAATAAATCGAAATGTAATCATTTTCAGTAATGATTCAGTAACTGATCTGCAGCAGTTAAGAAAAAGTGGAAGGGGATCCCTTCTTCCCTGTCATGTTTCATGAAGGTTGCATCTGCCATGGAAAACTTGATTACAGAGTAGCTCCATGTAAAGCTGTGTTGTGGGTTAACTGAGAAAAAAGTCAATGCAGAGATGCTTGACAATGAGAGGGAAGAATGGATCCATATGTCTAGTTAATAAGGCAAAGATCCATACGGGCTTCTCCAAAGAGCTTTCTGCGTATTCTTATATTCTTATACTCTCCAGCCTGCTGGAGTTAAAGCAATGTTTGGGCAACACTCTCAGACATAGATTTCACTTCTTGATCTGCTAGGGAGACCTCTCCATGCCTCTCCAGGAGCCCCAGCATCTCTGTAGCCAGGCAATTGGTGGTAGATCTCTTACATTAGTAGATAACACACACAATTTCATAAATCCATCTTGTTAAATCTTGTTAACAAGAAGTGAGCAACACAATTTTTTTCTGAAACTGTACTAGAGCTATTTTCTGTAAAGGAAAAACCTGAGCCTGAAACATTTCTGCTTATATTTCTCTGCTCAATCTGCTGTTTATATATTACATTAAAGCAACAACCTAATTTCAAAATAATTTATTATTCTGCAGAATATCTTCTTTCTTAGAAGTCATATGGTGCAGGACTATGATACTTGACAATATAGCAATGAACGTGAAAAACAAACAAACAAACAAAATAAACCAAACCAAAACAAAAACTCTAAATGACATACAAAGGGATATTTCCTATTTATGCAAATTAGGATCATGTAAGGAATGATCAAAGCAGATTTCCTATAGAGTGCCAATTTGTTAAATGGAACAGACTGAAAATGGCAGGGCATTTCACAAAGACATAGGGCATGCAGGCTTATTCCAAGCTAAATGGGATCATGAACAGTAAGTTGGGAATAGCATATCATTTTGTCACCCCAGAGTATACACCCATTAACAAGGTACTGGTCATTGTTCCCAGTATAAAGGCATTATCCTGCTTAATACAGAACATTTTATATTCCTAGAGAAAAGAGGTCTTCATTTCCAAGCACCAGAAAAGTTTTCACATAATTTGGAAAGCTAGCAGCACTTTGTAATGATGCCAATTTGGTAGAAAAAGAATAAATTGCACCATGTGTTATTTACAAAAATAATTCCAACTATGTCTGGATTCTTTTCTGAACCAGGTTTAGAGCCTCAGGAAAATAACTGAAGCAAAATTGAATTGCCTAAGTAAAATTTTCAGAGTAATGTTCTTTATGAAATAAAAAATTCTGACTTTTCCTCCAGGGACAGTAGCTTGCTGTAGTCTTTTGCAAGGTGGACAGCGATCTTCATTAAAAGCCTTAGGTAGGGTATAAGAAAAATCTGTGCCTACTTGCTATAACCTTTGAGCTCTTTCACGTGATGTACTTTGGTTATTGATGCAAAGAGTTGAACATATCAAGAAAATGCCATAACAGGGAGCTTTAAACTGTCACTTTTTTGGATCTTCCTTTCTGTTTGCAGGGGAAAAAAATAATTAATTGCATGTGCACTGTTGCACAAAATTGTGCACCATTTCACAAAGCTCTCTGTGTCCTCTTCCCAAATAGCTCATGAGTTTCTCTATAACTCCCCTCTCTGTTTCTTTACTCTTACAATAATCTACTCATATGTCCTTAGCTTGGGTTCAAGCACTCTTATCAGAGTTGGTAAAAATCCTGCAGCCTCATTGTGGGTTTTATATACACGTGTGGCTTGTTATTTGATGTCCAAGGCGGGTTTACCCACCTCCGAAAGTGCCTTGCTCTCCCACACACAAAGTGTTCAGAAGACAAGTTCTTCTGTTCCCTCAGAAGATGCTTTTCAGAGACTAAGAAGAACTTCATGCAGGGATGTAACTACCTGTGAACTATGTTTTCTTCCTCTTCTCATTCTCAAAAAATATTTTTCAGACAGTGACCAAAAAGATGGGTAGAATAAATAGTAAACTAATAGCACAGCTGAATAAAAGCAGGTCAGCAAAAGTATTGAAACACATTGAATCCTTCAGGATCGATTGATTTTTCTCCTCCTTTGGTGTCTACACAACCAGCTGGCAATGGTCTTGTCTCAGCAGTTCTGGAACTGACTAAGGGCACAAAAGTAAGTCTAGAAGGAGGAAAAGTTAAAATAAAAGGCCAATAATCCATTTACATTTGGACTAGAGAAATAAGGACTTCTGAAAGGTAGGAGGTCAATAGAGGTAGAACAAGAAAAGAAAAAAAGACTGGAAGCCTGGACGGAAAATGAATAAACAGGAGAAATCTCCAGGAACAATTTAAATGCTCACAGTAACTGGCATCTAGGGAGATGTACGTGACATTCGTACCTTCATGTTACATCAGAACCATTGTAGGATGTCATGGGAGTTCCAGATGAGACCCTCTATGGGTGCATGCTGTTGAACAAGTGTTGAAAGGGCTTAGTTGTAATATGACCAGCATTTCAAGCTGTAAGCAGGGTCTCCACCGGGCTCTTGAAAAACATCTGGAGTAAAACAGCTGGTAGTGTTTTCCTCCATCTTTCCAGTAGAGGGGATCAGTATTGAAAGGAACAGGTGAACCCAGCTGATCAATACATCGCTCTGAAGCTAAAGCCACCAACACAGTTTCATGTTTCTTCATCACAGGCAGGTCTACATGACACCAAGCCTATTGACTCCTGATGGGGAGCACCCTTCTATGAGCGGAAAAAGGATATTTTTGCCCAGGAGTTAGCAGGTCTGATAACAATCTTTATGAACAAGAAGGCAAGCAAAGGAGACAGGAGACCTGCATCTATGAGCAGAGAGCTCCTGGTGAAGCTCAGACAGAAGAAGAAAGTTTACAGCATGTGGAAAAAGGGACAGGCCACTTGGGAGGAATACAGGGACACTGTCAGAGTATGTAGGGATGTGACAAGGAAGGCCAAGGCCCATTTGGAATTTAATCTGGCAAGGGATGTCAAGGGCAGTGAGAAGGACTTCTTCAAATAAATACATCAGTAGAAAAATGAAGACAGGAAAATGTCAGCCCACTGCTGAATGGGGCAAGGGGCTCTGGTGACAAAGGATATGGAAAAGGCAGTCTTGCTGAATGCCTTCTTTGCTTCAGTCTTTACTGCTAAGGTCAGCCTTCAGGAATCTTAGACCCTAGAGACAAAAGATGAAGTACAGAGAAAGGAGGACTTTCCCTTGGTCAAAGAGAATTGGGTCAGGGATCATCTAATCAAACTCGACATCCACAAATCTGTGGGCCCTGATGGAATGCACCCATGGGTGCTGAGACAGCTGGACAATGTTATTGCTAGGCCACTCTCCACCATCTTTGAAAGGTCATGGAGAAAAGGAGAAGTGCCTGAGGACTGGAAGAGAGCCAATATCTCACCAGTCCTCAAAAAGGGCAAGAAGGAGGACCCAGGCAACTACAGGCCAGTCAGCCTCAATGTTATCCCTGGAAAGGTGATGAAACAGCTCATCCTGGAGGTCAGCTCAAAGCATGTGGAGGATAAGAAGGGGATCAGGAGTAGTCAGCATGGTTTCACCAAGGGGAAGTCATGTTTGACCAATCTGATATCCTTCTATGATGAGATGACTGGCTGGGTAGATGAGGGGAGAGCAGTGGATGTTGTCTACCTTGACTTCAGCAAGGCTTTTGACATTGTCTCCCTTAATGTCCTTATCGACAAGCTCTGGAATTGCAGCCTAGATGAGTGGACAGTGAGGTGGATTGGCAATTGGCTGGATGGCAGAGCTCCGAGGGCTGTGCTTAGCAGTGAAGCCAGTTGGAAGCCTGTAGCTAGCTGTGTTCCCCAGGGGTCAGCATTGGGTCCAGCATTATTCAACTTATTCATCAATGACCTGGATGGTGGAACTGAGTATACCCTCAGCAAGTCTGCAGATGACACAAAACCATGAGGAGTGGCTCATACCCCAGGGGGCTGTGCTGCCATTCAGAGGGATCTGAACAGGCTGGAGGGATGGGCCAAGAGGAACCTCATAAAGTTCAACAAGGGCAAGTGTGGGGTCTTGCCTGCACCTAGGGGAGAATAACCCCAAGCACCAGTACAGGCTGGGGCTGACCTGCTGGACAGCAGCTCTGCAGAGAGGGACCTGGGAGTCCTGGAGGAGAGCAGGCTGAACATGAGCCATCGATATGCCCTTGTGGCCAAGAAGGCCAATGGTATTCTGGGGTGCATTTGGAAGACTGTTGCCAGTAGGTCAAGAGAGGTGATCCTGCCTCTCTGCTCAGCCCTAGTGAGACCACACATGGAGTGTTGTGTCCAGTTCTGGGCTCCCCAGTACAAGAGGGACATACATGTAGTACTAATAGAGTGGATCCAGAGGAGGGCTGCTAAGATTATGAGAGGACTGGAGCACTGTCATATGAGGCTGGGCTGAGAGCATTGGGCCTGTTTAGCCTGGAAAAGAGAAGACTTCATTAATGTATGTAAATATCTGAAGTGAGGGTGTTGAGAGGATGGATTCAGTCTCTTTTCAGTTGTGCCCAGTGATAGGATGGCAACGGGCACAAACTGAAGCACAGGAGGTTCCAGCTAAATATGAGAGGGCACTTCTTTACCATGAGGGTGACAGAGCGCTGGCACAGGTTGCCCAGAGAGGTTGTGGATCTCCTTCTCCAGAGATACTCAAAACCCACCTGGAAGCCATACTGTGCCGTGTGTTCTAGGTGATCCTGCTTGCCAGGGAGGTTGGACTAATTGATCTGCAGAGGTCTCTTCCAACATTGGCCATTCTGGGATTCTGTGAATTCGTTCCAAAATGAATGTTGTTAATTTTCTCCAAACACTAAGGTCCAAACCAGCATTTAGTAAATGAAACAATCAGATGACTTGCTTAAAAACTTCACTGTTGCTCTGAATCAAAACTCAGTAACAGGAACAGACAGATATGAATGATAGTATTTAATCTACAAAATTTATGTTGTTGAATACAAAACTTTCTTCCTCACTGCATTCATCTGTTTCTGTGCTTCAGTATGCCCTTGGTTAACAGTCCATTCTTAAAGTTATGAGAATGCATCATGACCTTCTGTCTGTGTCACATAAAGCTTCTTACAGAGATGTCCATCCTCACATGAAATCATTATGTAGAGAAGTCATTATTTCTTGGGAAATAAAATCGCAAATAGTACCTGGGAACAAGAACTAACATTAAATAAAAAAGGAGCGCTATATTACTTTTTTTTTCTTTTTCTTTTTTTTTTTCCCAGATGGCACTGCAATAACATTTATAGTCATCTCTACCTTAATAAAATGCATAGGCATTAATCTAAGGCTCTCAAGATGTAAGGGATTACTATCTTGCATGTCACAATGAGGAAAATGTCCTACATTCTCTACCTTCCCTCAAACACATACAGTCCTGAAGTCCCCTTTTCCCTTCCTCATTCACTAAAACTAGTTTTATTCTGGAGCCTTAATAAAGAAGCATGAAACCCATGCATCATATAGTCCAGTGTATCACTGTAATTACTTAAGTATATTAAAAAAAAAAAAAAAAAAGTAGAAATTTAGCAAAATGCCGAATGTCATCACTGCGACATAATCACTGCAGAAGTTACATTAAAGAACACCACTCCTTCCAAAAAACAAACAAACAAACAAACAAACAAACCAAAAAATGTTATACCTTATTGGACTCAAATAATTTAGTTAGCTTCTGATTCCAAATCATTCTCATCAGCTAAGATATTTCATAACAATTCTTACTTATAAAAATCGCATCTTACAAGCCTTAATTTTCTTGTGAAACTATAACTAACATTAAATTTTCAGAATAAATGCTTTTAATTCAGTCACTTTTGTTATTCAGCATTAATAGTAATATGGAAATATTTTATGAATATTGACAAAAGTAAGTACTAAATATGAAATGTCATTTTTTATTAGCTAATTAAAAGCCTTAAAGTCTTAGCTAATTCTTAAAGTCTTAGCTAAGACTTTAAGGCTTGCAGAGTGGTTTCTGCAAAAATAGTTCCATATTCATTTTACATAAGTCTATTAAATTATGAATAGAAATTCATGAAATCAATCTAACAATCTGTATAAGTAATTCTGCTGTGCATATGTAATACCATGTTAGACTACTACCAACTAATTTCTTCAAGTCTATAAGGTCTACACAGGCTGTGGTACACTTTCCACAATAAAAGTCGGTGAGATTTCCAGCTACTGTTGTCAGAAGCATTATGCTATGACTTTTATTATAGCATTCATTCTTATAACTCCATCCAAAACAGGGGTTTACATACAGGGGAATAGACAGAGGAAAAAATGTTGTTTGAACATGGACATAAATACAATGTAAATGAGGTTTTCAAATAAAATTATATGCCTTCTTTGATTTAAACCTTAGCTACTGTGTACTCTGTAGCTAAGGTTTAAGTCAAAGAAGGCATATAATTTAAAAAAGATAAAGAATTTCTACTTCTTAAATCTATTCTCTTTCTCAATCTGGATTCTACTGCAATGAACCTATTTACTTAAACAGCATTTTGTCCAAATTATAATGAAATGGCATAGATACTTTGTCATGATTTTGTCTGGGATAAAGTTAATTTTCTTTGTAGGGGCTTGTATGATGCTGTGTTTTGGATTTTGATAAAAACAGTGGTGATAACCAAAATCAAGGACTTTTTTTTTTTTTTTTTTTCTTCTCACGCTGCCCTGCCAACCTGTGCACAAGAAGCTGGGAGGGGACATAGCCAGGATAGCTGATCCAAATTGGCCAAAGAGAAATCCCACACCATACAGCATCATGCTCAGCAATAAAATATGGGGTAAAGAAGGAGAAAGGGAGGGTAGGGAGGGGGAAGGAGGGAGAAAAAGAGGGGAGGCATTTGTCTTCCCAAGAAACTGTTATACATGATGAGGCCTGCTTTCCTGGAAGAGGCTGAACACCTGCCTGCCAGTTGGAAGCAGCAAATGAATTTCTTGTTTTGTTTTGCTTGCGTGTGCCACTTTTGCTTTACCTAGTAAACTGTCTTTATCTCAGCCCACAAGTTCTCACACCTTTACCTTTCAGATTCTCTCCTCCGTCCCACCTTGGAAGAGTCAGAGAGTAGCTGTGTGGCACTTAGCTGCCTGCTGAGACTAAAATACAACATGCTTACACATGCCTTACCTCTCCAGACGTTCACCCATTTTTGTCTGCTTTACTTGCTCAAATGAATGAAGCAATGCAAATTGTTGAGTTTGCAGACTTAATCCTATTGCAATCGGAAGCAAAGTTGCTATTAACTAAAAGCTTGTCAGAAACATGACTGCCAGAAAAAGTTTCAGCCTTGGAAGTTGATACAAAACAGAAATCCATCAGATTTTCAGCCACACAGAAAACAATTCACAGAACCTTCACAATGAACAGGGTTTTTAAGCACACTTTGGGTAAAGGCAGAAGAAGGCAGCTCAAGACTATTTGGCTCAAGACTATTCAGTGTCCTTGAGGCTTTGGACTCTGCACAGTGGAGGGGGTAAAAGACCCTGCAAATGTTGTGTAAGGCTGCTTATATCCAAGTCTAGTTTAGTCTGGCCATAATCAGGAAATACCTTCCTTATTCCTCATTTTTCTTCATTATCCCTTCTTCATAATACTATCACTAAGGCCTTTTTTCTATGTCCGAAGAATTACATTTGTCTTCTAGTTTAAAACAATTAAGTTATGCATACTCTATTTGTCAACAAAAACTGAATGGAAGGGAAGCATTCTTTTATTCCTGGATTGCTTTGCCCATTGCAATTGTCCTCTACGGCCTTTTTCATGATTTAATAAATGGTGACTTGACTTTGTCTTTCATCATTCATGTTACAAATTAATTCTACTTTGTTCATCTTCCCCACCCACCCCACTCCAAGATGATATTTAAACAATCTCCCATTTTATACTATCTCCATTTTCCTTAATCTTCTATTTCATCTGAATGCTCTTCTTCAGTACCTAAATGCACATTTTCTTATTTCATGCACGTTTATATAACGTTCAGACTTACCCATTTACTGGCTTATTTGCTCAGAAAAACAGACTGATCTAATGAAAATTCAATATATATACATGTATATATATGTATATATATATATCATGCTGTATTGGGTTCATGTGGCAAGGTTTTGGTAGTGGGCGACTGAAAGGGTGACCTCTGTAAGAAGAAGAGTCCAGGAACTGCCTCATAATAGGTAAGGGCCATTTCCAGTTGGCTCCAAAAGGGACCTGCCACTGGCCAGAGATGAGCCAAAAAACTGTATTTGTTGCACCTCTGTGACAATGTATCTAAGAAAGGGAAAAATAACTGCTGTGACAAAGCAGCTGAGAGAGAGTTGCAAGAAGCAACCCTGCAGCCCCCAGGTGAGTGCAGGAGGTGCTGCAGGCAGGCAGCAGCAGTTCCCCTGCGGGCTGTGCAGGGAGAGGCCCCTGGTGGAGCAGGCTGTCCCCCTGCAGCCCATGGGTCCCACATGGAGCAGATCTCCACGCTGCAGCCCCCCCATGGGTGGAGGAGCCCCCGGTGGAGCAGGTGGATGTGGCCTGGAGGAGGCTGCAGCCCATGGAGAGCCCCCGCAGGAGCAGGGGGTCTGGGGGGAGCTGCCGCCCACCCGTGGGGGACCCGTGCTGGAGCAGTTTGCTCCTGGGGGATGGATGAACCCCGTGGGACGGAGCCATGTGGGAGCAGTTCCTGAAGAGCTGCTGCCTGTGGGCAGCTCCCACAGTTTGGGAAGGACGGCATCCTGTGGGAGGGACCTCACTGGGAGCAGGGGCAGAGAGGGATTGTGAAGGAGCAGCGGAGATGGAGATGGAGACAAAGCGATGGAGACTGACTGCAGCACCCATTCCCTATTTCCCTGCACTGCTCAGGGGAAGGAGGTGGAAGAGGGTGGATTGGGGGGAAGGTGGCTTTTAGTTTGTTTTCTTTGTAACTCACTTCTCTTCCTTGTTATTAATAGGTAATAAATTCCTCTAATCTCCCTATGCTGAGTCTGTTTTTCCCGTGACAATAACAGTTGAGTGATTTCCCCATCCTTATCTCAGCCTTTGAGCCCTTTCTTTTTTATTTTCTCCCCCTTTCCCTTTGAGGAAGGGCAGTGAGAGAGTGGTTGTGGTGGAGCTCAGCTGCCCAGCTGAGTAAAACCACCACACCCACTGACATTCATAAAATAGAGAAGTTGCTGTTCTTTTCCATTATATATTATTCGCAGCTATCTTATACTCGTATCATCCATTCAAGAAGATATTTGCTTCAAAAGTATAACCATTTGAGATACAGAATGACATGATACTTGAGATACAAGCATATCTTCAAATAGATCCGTTTGAAAAATCTCTTGCAAAATAATTGCCTAGTCCTTTTTTGAAATAGAAATAATTCAAAATCATGAGTTTTCAGTGGGAGTTCCTGATCTTGGACTCATCTGTCTATGAGTGAAAAGCACACAGAGAAAATCTTTCCAAAAATCTTTATAGGTAAAAGTGAGCAGAATGTCTTATTTATACAGTTGGATAGCAAGATTTCAAATTTGTCCAAACAGGATCCTGATACTCAGAAATTTTTAAAAGTATATATTATTATTTGCCTGAGTAACCAGAAGAGATGAAGTCTACTGTATTCTGCTTTGCCAGGAAAAGGTTCGCTTAGAGTTTATTTCTGGCTGAAGTTCCATGTGATTAAGCCAAAAACCTGAAGATTAGTCCTACACTTGGGGGAAACAGCTGAATCAATACATAATTATACACAGTCAACAGTGCTAATAGGGGGTGAAAATTTTAAGCTGAAAGCTCTTGTTTGACATGATAAGCCTAGAAAATAGCACTGTATGAGATTACCGCAATGGCACTAAACTGACTTTCATGGTGATGAATTGAAAAACCTTCGTATAAGGGTAAAAACACTTCCAAATAGTAAATACATTTAAGCATTCTAGAGTATTCAAGAAGTATTCAAGTATTATATTCTAAGTATTCAAGAAGTCCAAAAGCATCCCGGCTTGTATAAGAAGCAGTGGGGCCAGCAGGGCTAGGGAAGTGATTGTCCCCCTGTACTCGGCTCTGGTGAGGCCGCACCTCGAGTACTGTGTTCAGTTTTGGGCCCCTCGCTACAAGAAGGACATCGAGGTGCTTGAGCGAATCCAGAGAAGGGCGATGAAGCTGGTGAGGGGTCTGGAGAACAAGTCCTACAAGGAGCGACTGAGGGAGCTGGGATTGTTCAGCTTGGACAAGAGGAGGCTCAGGGGCAACCTTCTTACTCTCTACAGGTACATTAAATAAGGCCATAGTGAGGTGGGGGATGGTCTATTTTCCCACGTGCCTGGTGACAGAACGAGGGGGAATAGGCTAAAGTTGCACTAGGGGAGTTTTAGGTTGGATATTAGGAAGAACTTTATGGAAGGGGTTGCGAGGCATTGGAATGTGCTGCCCAGGGAAGTGGTGGAATCACTATCCCTGGAAGTCTTTAAAAGACAAACGTCTCTGAAAGATGTTGAACTTAGTGATATGGTTTAGTGGAGGACTTGTTAGTGTTAGGTCAGAGGTTGGAGTCGATGATCTTGATGTCTCTTCCAACCTAGACCATTTTGTGATTCGGTTGGCCCCTGTGCTGCCAGCAGCTCTCCTTTCATTGCTTGAACCACCCCCAACAGGACATTTGCCACCGTTCTCCCAGAGTCCTAGCAAAAGTTCCCTGTTCAGCCACACCAGCCTTCTTCCCCACCGACTCATCTTATGGCCCACAGGGGCAGCCTGCTCCTGCACCTTGAATGCTTCTTGAGGAGCTCTTGAGGAGCGTCCAGCCTTTTTGGATCCCTTTGCTATTCAGGACTGACTCCCAAGGGATGCTGGTGACTGTGTGACTTCTGCCAGCTGCTTGCAGAATGCCTCATCCATCTCTTCATCCTGGTTTGGCAGTCTGTAACAGACCCCAAACAAGATGTTGTCCTTCCCCTTGGTCCTTACCACAGGTACTCAGATGTACCATTTGCAGGCCTGAGCTCCACAACATAAAAACAATCTCTAATGTAGAGAACCATGCCACCACCCCTCCTTTGTCACCTGTCCCTTTGAAAGAGCTTATAGCCATGCCTTGAAGCTCTCCAGTTGTGGGAGAGGTCCCACCATGTGGCAGTGATAGCAACTAAGTTGTAGTTTGCCTGTCACACAATGCCTTCCAGCTCCTCCTGTTTGTTGCCCATGCTGTGTGCACTGGTGTAGGAGCACTTCAGCTGAGCCACTAGCCTCACCCCCAGCCCTGGCTTTGTTCCCCCAGGCTCATCCCTATCCAGCCTCATTTCATCCCTGCCACCCTTCAGAGCAAACATAGAGCCATTGCTATTACTTTGTTGGTTGCATCCGTGGGGATCTGACATCTGTCCGCTGTTTTCTTCCTAAAAAATACATTTCCTTTGACCTTCTTTGGCTTTATGGCAAAACCCCCTTTCAGAAGCATTTGGACCATTTTCTTCCTTTACTCCAAAACTCCTGCTGCTGCTGTGTTGCCCCATGCAATGTCATCAGTTTATGGGTGTTTAGGAGCTTCCAGTCCAGCACCAGCAGCTGGGGTGACACGGATTTTGCCTTCCTGGCTTTTCCTCAGAGGCCATGCCCACACCACCATTGGAGCAGATGGTGACACCATTCACCTTCAGTGCTTTGGTAAATTCTGGGCTGCCAGGTCTGAACAAGCCCTGGGCTCGTTATTCTTGGTGGCAGGCCCAGGTTTTAGAAAGAAACTGAAGAGAGAAACAAGCAGAAAATCTCTCCCCAACAACAGTGTCCCTGCAAACATGCCTGAAAAGGCTCAGGAGAGACCAGAAGGCAGAGTGTGTTGATGGCAATGCCATTTCTTGGAGCTGAATGCACATCGGGATATGCTGGCCACATCCAAAAGCAGTATTGCTCTACCCCTTTGGCAACTGCAAGTGCATGCATGCCAGGCCTCAGCAGTTGCCTACCAAGTGCTTCTAACACACCTGGATCACACCAGGAGGTGGTTTCCAGTGACCACCATCTTTGCTAAAACCAGAGTCCCCACGAGGAAGCATTTGGTGGAAGGCATTTCCAGTTTCTGCCAGTGGGATTGAAGCCTAGGTGCTGGCGGCTTTGCTTGTCCTAGGAGCTGAATCTCAACCGACCTCCTAGTCCCACCCTCATGGGGGCCTCTTGCAGCACCCGTTTTGGGCCCTGTGGCCTGGAACACCCATCTGACCTCCTGTCCCGCATTTCTGGCATCACACGTAGGCTCTGCCCTGAACTCTCTTTGGAGTAAGAGCAAGACACTGTCTGTGTCAGAGTCATCACTTTTATTTATTTTTTAATGAAAACTAAATGTGCCCTGCTAAAGGCGCCGTGGGGACGGCCTCTTTCAGGGCTGGGCTGAGTCTGGGCTGCTGTTGGCCCTCCTCTTCCGGGGCGCCGGCACCCCCCACGCAAACTGTGCCTGCCCTGGCCAGGAGGAGAGGGCCCATGGCTGCAGCCTGGCATTGCAGCGTCTTCTGCTGCCACCTGTCCAGGCTCTCTGAAGGGCTCCTCCTGCTTCATAGGGATGGGTGCAGTGGATGGGTGGCCAGGACCCCCACTCAGGGTGTCACTGGAGGTGCTGGGGAGCTCCTCGATGTCAGAAGCCTCCTGGCTGCTGGAAGAGGGCAGGCTGGAGAGAGGAGTGTCCCGGGAGGAGGCAGCAGGTCTGGGGGTGGCCACAGGGCTATCTTCTGTCTCCCAGGCTTCTTGGGAGACCTCAAGGTCCACCTCAGGGCCATTCTGGTGCTGGATGGCAGGAGGGGGTTCCAGGAGCCCCAGCTCCTCGAGGAAGTCATCGCTGCACATCTCAACAGTTTCGTGAATGAGCTGCTGCACGAAGCTCACTGTCTGGCCCTGCAGGAGTGGCTGCAGCTCCCGAACCAAGACCAGCTCATTCAGCCCGCAGCGGCACAGACAAGCGATGACATTGGCTTCCAGCACATCCTGCTCCCACCAGGCAGCCCCGAACAACTCCCTGGCTTGCTGGCGCACCCAGGGCCTCAGAGGACCGAGGATAGCAGGGTATTCCCTGAAGAGGGCCGCCCATTCTTCGGGTGGGAGGCCGCTCACAGCAGGCTGGGGCACTGACTCTGCAGCCCTCTGCTCATCCTGGTGGCTGTCCTCTTCGCTCTCTGCACGGCGGGAGGCCCAGACCTCTAGAAAGTCGTCTTCCAACCAGATGGAATAGCGGATCATGGTGATCTCCTGCCTGCAGAGAGGGCAGCTGACGCTTCTCTTCACCCAGTGCACGATGCATCCCAAGCAGAACTGGTGCCGGCAGGGGATGACGACGCTGGGCTCCTTTGTGGTCCCCTGGCACACAGGGCAGGTGACATCAGCCTCTGTGGCCATCGTGCTGTCTCGCTGCAGCGGGCTGGGGAGAGCTGTGGATGGGGACCTGCTTCCCCTCGCTGGCGCCGCTGCGACAGGTGCTGCTCGCTGCAAGGAGAGAGGCCAGGGTCAGTGGTTTTGCCAGGGCAGGCAGCGGCAGTGCCCCGGCCCCTCAGCAGGAAACCCCCTGCCCGGCCCCAGCCCCAGCCCCACAGCTGGGCTGTCCCGTGCCCCACACGGGCTGCCCCGGGGCACGTGTCCCCACACAGCTCACCTGCGCTGCTGCGAGCGCGCCTCACAGGGCCCCGGCTGCCTGAGCCAGGCAGGGCCAGGGAAACACGGGCACTGGCTGCGGGGACGGGCACTGACAGCAACTGTCGATGGCCCCACAGCACAGCTCCACCAAAGCCTCGCTCAACACTCCAAGCCTCGCACACACGCTCAGCGGGAGTCCAGGCACGAGCCAGGCTGGGAGGGGCTCTGCCGGCGCCCCAATATAAGCAGCGAGGGCCGTGAGGCCACAACCCGTTGCTGGGTGACCTCAGAGCCCATTGCTGGGTGATGTCAAAGCCCCATCTGATACCCAGTCTTTGCTGAAATCCAAACAGGTGCCATCTACTGCTTTCTCTTGGCCAACTATATGGGTGATCACTTCATAAAATGAAATCAAGTTCATTATGCAGCACCTTCTCCTCATGAACCCGTGCTTGCTACGAACAATGACTGCATTGTACCTGAGGTGTTTGTCAGGAACTCCCAGAATGCTTTTCTTCACATTTTTACCATTTTTCACTCTCAGTGGGTTGGGGGAGAGAAATAAATAACTTAAGTAAAATAAAATAAATAGTAAACTTAGGTGGATTGAGATAAGGACAGTTTAGTAGGATAGAAAGGGAAAAAAAGACTTTAGAAAACAAGTGAGGCAAAGTGCTATTGCTCGCCACCTGCTGAGTATTGCCCATCCTGTCCCTGAGCAGCCTTGCAATTTCTCCTCTAAAATTTGAACTCATAATTTCAAACACACATATTTGTTGCCTCAGGTTATGGTCATGGATGTTGCTTAATCAATAACTTGTAGTTCTACTGGGGGGTTCCTGAGTGGCAAAGCTTACAGTATCTGAAGGTCAAGTATTAAAATATAATATTTACAGAAAAAAAAAATAAAAGACAAAAAAAAATAAAAAGAAAAAGAAAAAGGAAGAAAGAAAAAAGGAAGGAACAAAGGGACATCATGGAAAATATGGCATGTGTGATAAAACTAATTTACGGGCTGCTTTTCTTAATCAAGCAAATACATGAATACGGATTTAAATTAATCAGAATAACCTAAGCAAGCCAAACTGGAATTGAAGAAAACCACTGTCTGCAGTCACAAATCTGCTGGGCATATGTACCTTGTGGTGGAACATCCTGGATAGTTATCATTGCTCTTGATCATGGCACCTGTACATTAACTCTAACAGGTTGTAAACAGTATTAGAAATTAGGAATAATGTATACGAACAAAGAATTCATAATAACAGGCTTTACATTTCTCTTTGCATCTTTTTCTTATGATTTACAAATGCATTTTCATTGTTCACTCTCTGAGTGTGAACTTATATTTTTTGTTTTTTTGTTTATTTGCTTTTATAATTGTATGCTTGACTCCCAAGCTCTATTTGTTTGCTTACACAGATGGAGTACTGTTTTCTAGCAGGAAATCTCTTCAGGGATTTCATTGCTTATTTTGTAAAGAAAGTGCCAAAAATTAGTAATTGTTCTGCTTATAAATGACTGCATTTTCTCTCCAGGTTAATAAAAGAGAATTTGAAATAAAAGGTTATTTATAGCACTGTCCTGCTTTCATGCACATTATGTGCTTTTTGTAAACACTGTGCTCTGTCTTGTTGCTCCATTTTCTCTGTATATTAACACCATTTCCTAATCAAGACTTATCACTTCGATTCAAAATGTTTGTACAATAATATTTGTACAAAACTCATATATGAAACATTGGTATTTTCACATTCAGAAGGAATGAAGATAACATTTTGGTTTATACGGAGGCTGTCACTTTTCGCTTGAGTGGAAAGAAGGCACAAGCTAGTTTCCTGGATGATAGAGTATATAAGGTCAATCAAATTGATTCAGAGGTCTGCTTTAGAATTAATAAAACTATGAACCTCAGGTAGTCTTTTCCTGACAATAAGCATTATTAACTCTTATCCTGGTTTCAGCTAGTATAGAGTTAATTTTCCTCCTAGTAGCTAGTAGGGTGCTGTGTTTGGGATTTAGAATGAGAACAATGTTGATAACATGCTGATGTTTGACTGGCTGCAGAGCAGTGCTTACACTAAGCGAAGGACTTTTCAGCTTCTCATTCTGTCCTGCAAGCGGGCAGGCTGGGCATGCAGTAGGAGCTGGGAGGGGACAGAATCAGAACAGCTGACTCCAACTGGCCAAAGGGATATCCCATACCATATGATGGCATTCTGAATGATTACTATGTGGTGGTTGGCCATGGGCTGGTCAGCAGGTGGTGAGCAATTGCATTGTGCATCACTTGTTTTGTGCCCATTATTAGTAGTAGTACTCCTATCATGATCATTATTATTTTCCTTTATTTTCTTTTCTGTCCTAATAAACTTTCACTTTTTTTTTTTTTTTTTGATTCTCTCCCACGTTCAGTGTGTGTGTGTGAGCAAATGGCTGCATGGTGCTTAGCTGCTGCCTGGGATAAACCACAACAACTCTATATTTATTTCTTTTTAACTGGAAATAATTTACAAATCAAAATATAATAAAAATAAGATTACAAACTGTGTTCATGCTCTAAGCATACTAATTGCAATCATATCTTCAAGCCAAAATACCTAGAATTACCTAATCTATCAGTATTATTATAAGTTTTGAATCAATATTACCATTCCATTGAAGCCTTAGCTAAAGTCCAACAGCTCTAAGTAGCTGATAATTAATATACCTTTGGCTTAGAAACAGAAAAATCTTTACAGGGTGAATTCTTCTGTACTTTTTAAATTATGGAGAATCCTGTAACCATCTGTAGTGCTTAAAAGATATTTGATTAAAAATAAATAAATAAATATTAACAAATCCAAATCTCCAAACCAACCAAACACCAACCAACCTACCACAACCAACAACAAAACACAAAACACTTCCTAAATCACTTTCCTTAAATTTGGTGGTAGTATCTGGAGCTTTGCTGCTGTTCCTAGGAAAAACTGTAGTAAATCTGGAGTTTTCTTCAGAACTCCAGAATGCAGTTGTTTTGGGATACCATATCTTTCTAAAAGGCATTGCAATGGTTTTGGGGGGAGAAGGTGGGATGGGGGACAGTGGCAACTCTTTTTCAGAGGCTGGTTGGGTGGGTTGAGCATTTGCTGAAATGCCATTACAAAGGTTCTGGATATATACCTAGGGTACTATATACCCTACATGAAAATGGTGACTAATTAGAGTGTATAGAAAAGAGTGCAACCTGAGCATGACATAAATGGTATGGAACAAGGGGTGGATAGATGTCCTGGTTTCAGTTAGAACAGAATTTTCTTCCTGGTAGCTGGTGGAATTCTGTGTTTTGGCTTGGGATGAGAAGAGTGCTGATAACACCCTGATGTTTTAATTGTTGCAGAGCAGTGCTTATACCAAGCCAAGGACATCTCAGCCTTTTGCTCTGTCCTGCCAACGGGCAGGCTGGGGGTGCAGTAAGAGCTGGGAGGGGACAGACCCAGGACAGGTGACCCAAACTAGCCCAAGGGGTATTCCATACCATCTGACGTCATGCTAAACAATATATAGGGGTGGCTAGCCGGGGGAGGGGGGCTGGACTGCTCGGGGTGAGGCTGGGCATCGGTCAGCGGGTGGTGAGCAATTGCATTGTGCATCACTTGTTTGTACATATTATTAGTAGTAGTACTATTATCACCATTGTATTATTATTGTTATTGTTATTGTTGTTATTATTATTATTATTATTATTGTTGTTGTTGTTGTTGTTGTTGTTGTTGTTGTTATTGTTATTATTATTTTCCTGTCTTATTAAACTGTCTTTATCTCAACTCACGGGCTTCACTTTCCATATCTCTCCCCCGTCACAGAGAGGGAGGGGGAGGGTGAGCGAATGGCTGCGTGGTGTTTAGCTGCCAGCCAGGTTAAACCATGACAATATACAGTTCAACTTTTCTGAAATTTCAAAAAAAAATTGTTATTTTGTTTTGGTGTTAGTAATTTCAAATCCTTCAGTTCAAATCCTTGAACTGAAAAGATTCATAAACATAGAATTGATTAAGATTCTGTGTCAGTGCAAGTTATTTCACTAACACAGATATTCATTTTTTCTTTATTTAATTATCCTTAGTCACAATTATTGTTGTTGCTGATAGAGAATATACGAATTGTTGTTAAGTTTTAATCAATTATTATGTGGCTAAGAGGATCTGTAATGGTAGCTATGTGGATTCTCTGCCATAGTTAGCAAGTAACAGAACTTTAGAAAAACTTAATACTGCTGACCACTGAGAAACCAGAGATGGATAATTCTGTATACCTCAACTTAATTAACCAACCTGAAAAACATAAAGGGCACCTAATATGGTCATGCCTCCCACACCCCAAATCATTTTATTGTGAAGCAGGAAGAAAAGTATATTTTGAAGTAGCAAAATCCTTTACTATTCTAATTCAGCTTTGTCCAGAAAGAGCTAGTAATTTTTATGTCCTGAGGGAGCAGTAGAACCCGTAATTTACCTAAAAGTACTTGCCCCTTGGTGCCTTTGTTCACACTATTTTACATCTGTTGTGTACATTTACAAATTGTTGTGTGAGAAAGACCTGGAAGAAGCCTTTGCAAAATCTGACCCTCACCCTGACCATGGATCCTCGGCCTTGCCTTGTGGGACCCTGTGGTTGCTGGCTGATGCTCGCTCCCATTATTGAGCCAAATCCTGAACTTCCCTTTCTGATTTGACTTCCTACCTAGAGGTGCCTCATCGCTGTGGGCTGTCTGTTGTTCTGGACTCTTGTCTGACTCCAGCTACCACTGCTTAACTTGTCCTGCTGTTCTTGCTCAGGACCTGTGGGAATGTCCTCTTGCAGGTGAAAGAGAACATCCCTGTCCACCTCAGTCCACAGAATGCCTTTCCTTTTAGGCCAAGGATGAAAGGATTTTAATTTTCACATGAAAATATAAACCCTTTAATATATATATATATATTTATATATATAGTATATATATATATATATATTATAAACATATAATATATATATATAATATATTTATATAATATATTTATATAAATATATAAAATATAATATATATATATATTTAAAGAAGAAGTTATGAGATGCATGAGGGAAATGTGAAATGATTTGTAGTATATATATATATTTGTAGTATATATGTATATGTATATATAGTGTATATATATATATATAATCATCTCACAGCAGGGTCCATTATAGTCCACCTTCAATATTTCTCCAATGCACTTGTTACTGCCTGTTGACAGTGCTGGGGATGGACTTTGGGAGTGATAAACTGTGTTCTGCTTTATCCCCTCCACTTGATCATAACAAAAAGTCGCTGAGAAACATGCATCATTGGTGCCAGTCACAAGTTTTGAAATAGAAATACTGTGTATAAAGAAGTATCACTTCCAGAAATAAATACCTTAAATATCTTTCATGATGAAACAAAATATCTTAAAGAAGAATTCTAGTCTCCTTGACTATTTTTGAGCCTTAAAATTGCTTTCCATTATGTTTAAATTCTCTTTTGATGACCATGCAGATATTTGAAAAAAGGGAATTCAAAAGCCTATGTTCAATAGCCTCCTCCCTAGTAGCTTTTCTGATTGCAGAGTGATCAATATAATCATGTGTTCAGTGTAAAACACAGTTAGCAATGCCATGTTGTAGCATTGACAAAACTGTAAGTATGTTTGTCTGATCTCTTGCTTAAAAAGCCTTTTTTTTTTTTTTTTTCTATGATCAGAGACAAAACTGTTGAATGAAAAATATCTCATAAAACTGCTTTTGGATGTATCATCTGCTAACTGGTACATATTAATGGCTTGAACTTAAAGGAAATAATATTCTGCTCAGTTGGGACCTATTGATGTCACTCACTAAAAAAATGTGGTGCCCTCAACATACAGGGATCAAATGAGAAATACTTATTTTGCAAAAAAAAAAAAAAAAAAAAAAAGTATATTAAGAGATACAGCTTCTGCACATGAGGTAGAAGAGCTTATCAAATGACAGGCTTCATGTAGTCTGTAAAGTAAAATTTATGAAATACTGAAAATTAGCTCCTAGTGCCACATAGTTTGTCCACCTCATTCCATATCCTGCTCTTGGCTTGGAGTGGCCAATGTAAGTCACTACCTTGACAAATAGATGGCATTTGTTCCATTCAGATGACACTCACTACAACGAGTTTTCACAGAATCACAGAATTTCCAGGTTGGAAGAGACCTCTAGAACATCAAGTCCAACCTCTGACCTAACACTAACAGTCCTCACTAAACCATATCCCTAAGCTCTACATCTAAACGTCTTTTAAAGACTTCCAGGGATGGTGACTCCACCACTTCCCTGGGCAGCCCGTTCCAATGTCTAAGAACCCTTTTGGTAAAGAAGTTCTTCCTAAGATCCAACCTAAAACTCCTCTGGCACAACTTTAGCCTGTTCCCCCTCGTCCTGTCACCAGGCATGTGGGAAAACAGACCAACCCCCACCTTGCTACAGCCTCCTTTGAGGTACCTGTAGAGAGCAATAAGGTCACCCCTGAGCCTCCCTTTCTCCAGGCTGAACAAGCCCAGCTCCCTCAGCAGCTCCTCGTAGGACGTATTCTCCAGGCCCCTCACCAGCCTCGTCGCCCTTCTCTGGACCCGCTCAAGCACCTCGATGTCCTTCTTGTAGCGAGGGGCCCAAAACTGAACACAGTACTCGAGGTGCGGCCTCACCAGAGCTGAGTACAGGGGGATGATCACCTCCCTAGCCCTGCTGGTCACACTGTTTCTTATGCAAGCCAGCATGCCGTTGGCCTTCTTGGCCACCTGAGCACACTGCTGGCTCATATTCAGCTGACTATCAACCAATACTCCCAGGTCCTTCTCCACCAGGCAGCTTTCCAACCACTCATCTCCCAGCCTGTAGCTCTGCTTGGGATTGTTGCACCCCAGGTGCAGGATCTGGCATTTGGCCTTGTTGAACTTCATGCAGTTGGCCTCAGCCCATCAGTCCAGCCTATCCAGATCCTCCTGCAGAGTCTTCCAACCCTCGAGCAGATCGACACACGCACCTAACTTGGTGTCATCTGTGAACTTACTGAGGGTACACTCAATCACCTCATCCAGATCATCAATGAAGAATTAAAGAGGACTGGCCCCGGCACCAAGCCCTGGGGAACACCACTAGTGACTGGCCTTCATCTGGATTTGACTCCATTTACCACGAATCTTTGGGCCCGGCTATCCAGCCAGTTTCTATCCCAACGAAGCATGCGCCAGTCCAAGCCAAGAGCAGCCAGTTTCTTGAGGAGAATGCTGTGGGAGACAGTGCCAACAGCCTTGCTGAAGTCAAGGTAGACCACATCCACAGCCCTTCCCTCATCCATCCAGTGCGTCACTTTATCATAGAAGGAGATCAGGTTCATCAAGCACGACCTGCCTTTCATAAACCCATGCTGACTGGGCCTGATCGCCTGCTTGCCCTGGAAGTGCTGTGTGATGACTCTCAAGATAATCCGCTCCATGAGCTTCCCTGGCACTGAGGTCAAACTGACAGGCCTGTAGTTTCCCGGGTCAGTCCTCCGGCCCTTCTTGTAGATGGACGTCACGTTTGTTAGCCACCAGTCAACTGGGACCTCCCCGGATAACCAGGACTGCTGATAAATGATGGATAGGGGCTTGGCCAGCTCCTCTGCCAGTTCTCTCAGTACCCTTGGGTGGATCCCATCCGGCCCCATCGACTTATGCACATCCAAGTGCCGTACCAGGTCACAAACCATTTCTTCGTGGATAGTGAGGGCCTCATCCTGCTCCCCATCCCCTTCCACCAGCTCAGGGTACTGGGTATCCAGAGAGCAACCGGTTTTGCCGCTAAAGACTGAGGCTAAGAAGGCATTAAGCACCTCCACCTTTTCCTCATCTCTTGTAACTAAGTTTCCCCCTGCATTCAGTAAAGGATGGAGATTCTCCTTAGTCCTCCTTTTTGTGTTGATGTATTTATAAAAACATATTTTGTTATCTTAACGACAGTAGCCAGATTGAGCTCCAGATAAGCTTTGTCCTTTCTAATTTTGTCCCTGCACAGCCTTGCAACATCCATATAGTCCTCCCTTGTGGCCTGCCCACTTTTCCAAAGATTATAAACCCTCTTTTTTCTCCTAAGCTCAAGCCACAATTCTCTGTTCAGCCAGGCTGGTCTTCTTCCCCGCCAGAAGACCAGCATGTGGGGACAGACCATTCCTGCGCCATTAAGATTTCCCTCTTGAAGAGCGTCCAGCCTTCCTGGACTCCTCTGCCCTTCAGAACCTCCTCCTCCCAAGGGACTCTACCAACCAGTGTCCTGAACAGCTCAAAGTCAGCCCTCCAGAAGTCCAATACAATGGTTTTACTGGTCCCCTTCCTGGCCTTGCCAAGAATAGTGAACTCTACCATTTCGTGGTCACTCTGCCCAAGACAGCTCCCGACAATCACATCTCCCACCAGTCCTTCTCTGTTTGTGAAGAGAAGGTCTCTGGGCTGTGTTGTGCTTCCAGGATATGTTTGTTCTAAAGCTCTGAGAATTTAATTGAAGAGGTATGAAAAATAAAATTGCCTCTGCTTTAACTTAGAAAAACTAAGATTCTGTATTTCACACTCCATCATTTTGTGCATTAGACTGAATCATGTAGGAAGTTTAAAGGAGGAAGTGTTAATAAAAGACAACTTATTTATTAAATTTTCATATAGAAGGGAATTTCAGTACAGCAGAGTTTAGTGATTTCTATCCCTATCAGCAAGAATAGGATTTTTTTCCTATCTGACACAGATACATTACTGAATGTGTGACATGACCTGATTTTTTTTTTTTTTTCTTTTTCAATTTGCAGGTTTGCTTGTTACATTCAAAGATGAATTCATAGACAGTTTAATGTAAATTTTGGGGGATGTATGATGTCATTCACTTTAATTTCACTAGCAGATTTCTGTTTCAGTTTCAAATTAATTAAGGTTATAGATATTGTATGTTGTATTCATTAAGTAATTATGAGGTTTGTTGGAACATTTCTGCTAAGCATTATGGTCAGTTTTGTAGAACAGCAGGCTGTGCTGGAATAAATAAGAAAAAACAAATCTACTAAGGATGGTTTCCTATTGCACTCCCTTGCCCCTTCCCAGAGTACCTAATAAAGTTCAGTTTTACTCTAAATTGGAACAGGCTTGAGAGAAAGACAATCTAAGTAGACAGTGTAAGGTACATCATCGACGAAAAATATTGCCTTAGTTGGAAAATATACTCAAATGATTTTGCAGGGAGTACAGTTGTAATCTTACCAAAGATTGTTTCATGCTTACTGTAAGAACCTGTCTGATTGATTGTATATTGTATTTCAGCAGTTTTCAGTTTTAGGGAATTTTAAATTACTTTTGTTTCTCGGATGACAGGAAGTATGCCTTTTTGCAGTAGTTATTCTAAGCTGCAGAAATATGTATCAATTTTTCTTCTTCGTGTATTGGCAGCAGATAAATTGTGTATAGCTTAAGTGTTTCATGGCAATACAAATTCCAAATATGTTAATAAGGTTTTCTGCAGTGTGCTCCATCTGTGGAATTTCTATCACGTAAATAAAAATAGTATCATATGGGGCTTTATATATATATATATATATATATATATATATATATATATATAACTTTTACTTTGCATATTTTTCATTTAGTCATTCTGAACATTTCTGCTTCACTGGCAATTGAATTAAAGGTTTTTCTGGAAATTTATCCATGTATAAATTTGAAGATACAGAATCATAGAACAGTTAAGGTTGGAAGGGACCTCATCTGGTTCAACCCTATGCTCAAGCAGGGTTACCCAGAACAGGTTGCTAAGGCCCATGACCAGGCAGTTTTTGAAGACCTCCAAGGAGAAGACTCCACAATCTCTCTGTGTTCCTGCCAGTGCTCCATCACCCTCACAGGACAGAAGTGCTTGCTGGCATCAGAGGGAACCTCCTGTGTTCCATTTTGTGCCCATTGTACAAGAAAGGGAAGGGAAGGGAAGGGAAGGGAAGGGAAGGGAAGGGAAGGGAAGGGAAGGGAAGGGAAGGGAAGGGAAGGGAAGGGAAGGGAAGGGAAGGGAAGGGAAGGGAAGGGAAGGGAAGGGAAGGGAAGGGAAGGGAAGGGAAGGGAAGGGAAGGGAAGGGAAGGGAAGGGAAGGGAAGGGAAGGGAAGGGAAGGGAAGGGAAGGGAAGGGAAGGGAAGGGAAGGGAAGGGAAGGGAAGGGATCTCACAAATACCTTTTAAACATTGCAATTTATGATTATTTTTGTTATATATTCAAACAATGCATATAGTTATTACAGATAATACAGTGTTATTTGCAGAAATTCATAGTTTTATGATCTATGTTATGTTTATTAATTATTAATTATTTTATTTTATTTTATTTTATTTTATTTTATTTTATTTTATTTTATTTTATTTTATTTTATTTTATTTTATAAATGACCTCTCTGAGGCTAGACTAGTCATCAGTCATCATTCATAATACATGTCTATATTAAACCTTTTCTCCCAATGTTCCAGTAAATCTATTACCTGAAAGTATCTCACATACACATAGTAGGCACCTGAATAAATAGCTGAAGACAACATTTACAAAATCAATTCAGAATCAGATTTATGGAAACAAACTTCATAATTACACAGGGTATTTTTTTAAAATTTATTATTTTATTATTTTTGTTTTTGGTGGAGACTTATAGAACTGTAAATATTACCTAAAATGAAAGCATGTGAGAAAGATATTTCATTAAAATATTAAAAAGTCAAAAAGTCATCTGTTAAAATTTTAGTTTTCATTTTTTTTTTTTTTTTACATAGAATATTGTATCCAAAACTTCTAGTAGCATAAAAGTATGTACAGAGAAATATCTTAAGACTCCACATGCAGGGATCTACCTGAAGGAATTCTTAACATCATGATATATATGTGTTGATTTGCACTCAGTTGTCTTTCAAGATTTTTATTAGGATATTAAGTAGTTGTTTGAACTCATGAACAATAGTTGTTTGAACTCATAAACAATAGTTGCTGCCAAAAAATCATGATGTATCAACAGTTTTTTTCAAAATATCTTAAAAAAAAAAAAGATATTTTTAAAATAAAAACTATAAAAATATAGAAGAAAAAATATGTATTTATTTAAGCTAATAAAAATAAATTAAATGCCAAGATAAGTGAACTAAATAAACAATTAAAAAAAAATTCAGGGGATACTTAGGTCAAGATGTCTTCATTGGTCTATTCTGTCTTTCTCTCATACTTTTACACATAAAAGTGTAATATTACTATAATAAAATATTTTTTGTTAAAATATTAAAATTTGTTTAAAAATATTATTGGCAGTTCTATGACAGTGAACTGCTTAACTGTTCCAAAGAACTAGCACTAGCTGGAAAGACTTATTTTGGACAATTACTGTTATATTGAAAAATGCATGTATAAGGTATTGAAGGAAAATTCTCATGGTTTTCCATTTCATACCAATGAATCATAATTTATGAAATAGAACAGAGTTCATTCAATTTATATTTCAGAAAGATCTATAATCATTTATTAACTTTAATAGCTGAAGTGTCATCTCTCTTTTGAAGTCCTTATATTACGGAAGAAAAAAAAAAAGTGTACATTTTATGATCTGCCAATGGTGCAATGGAGTATATTATTCATCAGCTACTAAGCAGCACAAAGGAAAAAAAAAAAGAAAAAAGAAAAACAATGCTTCAAAATTGTGGCTGTAGTGCTGTAACCACAATAAATATTTCTTCAACTATACTAAGAGACAGAATATTGTCTCTGGACCTGGGAACCCCAGCTTATTGTGGAAAAAAAAACAAAACAAAAAAACAAACAAACGAACAAACAAAAACTAAGAGAATCAGGAAGGCCTCAGAAGAATTTGAAGGTCATTAAGTCTGAATGATAGGAATGTTTTGTAAAGATCAGAGGACACAGAAGTGAAAATCACAAGGCTGTGAGTTAGCATCTGGTGAGCAATTGCCAAAGTAATTCTGTACATAATGACAAAAATCTTAGCATTGCTAAGTGATTTTGCTATTTTTAGGTTTCAGTATTTCTTAACGATCTCATTTGAAACACTAGCTGAAAATCATGTTCCTGCATGTTTTTCAGATCAGGAATCTACCAACAGAAGATCTGAACATTCTTAGGTTAGGTACGAGACAATCTGAAGATGTCTTTTTTAAGCATGTCTATTACAGTAATGCCCAAGCTCCAAACAGAATGATATCCTCATTGCAATTGGCCCTGTACTAGCACAGGTCCTAGACAGTCTGTGCCTGAAGAAGTTGATAGAAGAGGTTTGGAATAGCATGGAGGCCAGAACAAGATCAAACATCAAGGCATTTCCTTCCTTGGTGTTGGGGAGGGAAAACAAAGAATTAATTAGAAAACCCATGGAAAGCAAATATGTTGGTAAAATGTGAATTAAAATAAAGGTGTAGAAAGCATATTTAGTCTGCATAATTGTTTCAAACTTTCCAAAAAATGACATAAACAAAACCAAAACATAACAAAAATCTAGCCTATTTCTTCTAGGTGCACTGGTCAGAGTCTTATTTCCTTTCAAGTTCTGACTCCCTGTGATATACAACATACAACACAGAGAGATGAAGCAAGGACAGGACAGTTACTGTATAGCTGCAAAGATGTAAATCACATTTTAGACAATGGAAATGGTCTGGGAGTGCCTGAGCCTGTTGCTGCCCTCTGTGGGTGGCAGAGACATTGTGTGTGTGAGGTGCGAACGGGTGGATGGCCTGGTCAGCCTGGTGGCAGAACTCAAGGAGGAGGTGAAGAGATTGAGGGATATCAGGGAGTGTGAGCAGGAGATAGACTGGTGGAAAACTCTCTGCAAGGCCTGAAGGACAGGTACCAGGGTGAGACACCCCAAATGGGGGTGGACCCCCTGCCCTGTCGCAGTCGGGCAGAGGGAGGGGACCTAGGAGTTGAGGAGGAATGGAGACAGGTCCCTGCTTGACCTCGCAAGCAACACCCCCCACTACTGACCCTACCGGCCCCACCTTCCCAGGTGCCCTTACACAACAGATCTGAGGTCCTGGAGATTGAGACCGGTGGGTGAGATTGAGGTAGGAAGCCTACCCAGGAGGATGCCTAGGGCGAGGAAGTCGACTCCACGCCTCAGGACTGCCTCCACCAGGAAAGATAGAAGGGTAATCGTTGTAGGCAACTCCCTTCTCAGGGGAACAGAGGGCCCTATTTGTTGGCCTGACCCTACCCGTAGGGAAGTCTCCTGCCTCCCTGGGGCCAGGGTCAGGGACATTGCCAGAAAGCTTCCCAACCTGGTTTGCCCCTCTGACTATTATCCTCTTTTGACAGTCCGGGCTGGCAGTGATGACATTGAAGAGAGAAGCCTGAAGGCTATCAAACAGGACTTTAGGGGACTGGGACAGTTAGTGGATGGAGCGGGAGTACAGGTGGTGTTTTCGTCTATCCCTATGGTGGCAGGGAGGGGTACAGAGAGGATAGGCTCAGAGGCTCAGAGGCTGGTGCCAACACAGAATTTTTTTTTTTTTTTTTGACAATGAGACACTTTACTTGGCATCTGCCTTGATAGCCACAGATGAGTCCCACCTATCTCTAAGGGGAAAACGGATCCTAGCCCAGGAGCTGGTGGGGCTCATTGAGAGGGCTTTAAACTAGGTAAGAAGAGTGATGGGGCTGAAACCAAGGCTTGTTGGAGCTGTACCAGGGGAACAATGGCAAGGCCGGGAGAGAAGGCAATGGAAAAGAGAAGTGCATCTACACTAATGTATGCAGCATGGGTAACAAACTGGAGAAGCTGGAAGCCATCATGCAGAAGGCAGGCAATGACTTGGTTGCCTTTACAAAAGCATGGTGGGACCACTTGCATGACTGGAGTGCTGCAATGTCTGGCTATAGGCTCTTCAGAAGGGACAGGCAGCATGGAAGGGGTGGTGGTGTGGCTCTCTATATCTGAGAGTGTTTTGATGTCATGGAACTTGAGGCTGGGAATGATAAGGTTGAGTCCCTTTGGGTTAGGATCAACAGGAAGGTCAACAAGGCAAGCATCCTGGTGGGGGTCTGTTATAGACCGCCGAACCAGGATGAGGAGACAGATGACGAGTTCTACAGGCAGCTGGCAGAAGTTGCGAAATCATCAGTGCTTGTTTTTGAGGGGGACTTCAACTTCCCAGACATATTCTGGAAGCACAACACAGCCCAGAGAAAGCAGTCTAGGAGGTTTCTGGAGAGCGTGGAAGATAGCTTCCTGACGCAGCTGGTTGATGAGTCTACCAGGGGAGGTGCCCCACTAGACCTTCTGTTCACACACAGAGAAGGACTGGTGGGAGATGGTGGGAAGTGGTCGGAAGCTGTGACATGGTCATGGGTAGAGTGACCATGAAATGGTAGAGTTCTCTATTCTTGGCGAAGTCAGGAGGGGGATCAGTAAAACCACTCTATTGGACTTCTGGAGGGCTGACTTTGAGCTATTCAGGACACTGGTTGGTAGAATCCCTTGGGAGGTGGTTCTGAAGGGCAGAGGAGTCTAGGAAGGCTGGGCACTCTTCAACAAGGAAATCTTAATGGCGCAGGAACGGTCTGTCCCCACGTGCCCAAAGGCGAGCCGGCATGGAAGAAGACCAGCCTGGCTGAACAGAGAATTGTGGCTTGAGCTTAGGAGAAAAAAGAGGGTTTATAATCTTTGGAAAAGAGGGCGGGCCACTCATGAGGACTATAAGGATGTTATGAGGCAGTGCAGGGACAAAATTAGAAAGGCCAAAGCTCATCTGGAGCTCGATCTGTCTACTGCCGTTAAAGACAACAAAATATGTTTTTATAAATACATCAACACAAAAAGGAGGACTAAGAAGAATCTCTGTCCTTTACCGGATGCGGAGGGAAACTTAGTGAGGAAATTTTGAGGTCTCCCCTCAGTCCCCCTAATGATTGGACCCCCCGACATGGCATTCCCATGAATAAACAACGTAAGCTTCTGACTCCTCCCTCCATCATTCCTTCTACTGCTCACCTCATCTACTGTAGAGGCTGGTGCTGGTACAGGCTGAACCGTGTACACACGTCTAGCGGGTAACCTGGCTCACGCTGGAGCCTCAGTAGACCTAGCTATCTTCTCGCTCCATTTAGCCGGTGTTTCCTCCATCCTCGGAGCCATTAAGTTCATCACCACAGCCATCAACATAAACCCCACACACTCTCACAATACCAAACCCCACTTTTCATCTGATCCGTCCTAATCACTGCCATCCTATTCCTCCTATCACTCCCTGTCCTCGCCGCTGGCATCACAGTACTACTGACTGACTGAAACCTAAACACCACATTCTTTGACCCCACCGGAGGAGGAGACCCGATCCTGTACCAATACCTATTTTGATTCTTCGGCCACCCAGAAGTCTACATCTTAATCCTCTCAGGATTCGGGATCATCTCCCATGTGGTTACATACTACTCAGGCAAAAAAGAACCCTTTGGCTATATGGGAATAGATGATCCTCCCAGGATTGGGGATCATCTCCCGTGTGGTTACATACTACTGAGATGAGGAAAAGGCTGAGGTGCTTAATGCCTTCTTTGCTTCAGTTGTTAGCAACAAAACCAGTTGTTCTCTGGATACCCAGTACCCAGAGCTGGTACAAGGGGTTAGGGAGAAGAATGTGGCCCTCCTGAGGAATAATTCCTGAGGAAATAATCCCTGAGGGAATGGTTGGTGACTTGCTACAGCACTTGGATGTATGCAAGTTGATGAGGCCAGATGGGATCCACCTGAGGGTACTGACAGAACTGGCAGAGGAGCTGGCCAAGCCACTATCCATCATTTATCAGCAGTCCTGGCTATCGGGGGAGGTCCCAGTTGACTGGCGGCTAGCAAACGTGACGCCCATCTATAAGAAGGGCTGGAGGGTAGACCGGGGGAACTATAGGCCTGTTAGTTTGACCTCAGTGCCAGGGAAGCTCATGGAGCGGATTATCTTGAGTGTCATCACGCAGCACTTCCAGGGCAACCAGGTGATCAGGCCCAGTCAGCACGGGTTTATGAAAGGCAGGCGCTGCTTGATGAACCTGATCTCCTCGAATGAGGGTGGAAAGGCCTTGCAGAGGGATCTGGATAGGTTGGAGAGCTGGGCAATCGCCAACCGCATGAAGTTCAATAAGAGCAAGTGCCGGGTCCTGCACCTGGGACGGGGAAACCCTGGCTGCACGTACAGACTGGGCGATGAGACGCTGGAGAGCAGCCTAGAAGAGAGGGATCTGGGGGTCATGGTAGACAGCAAGTTGAATATGAGCCGGCAGTGTGCCCTGGCAGCCAGGAGGGCCAACCGTGTCCTGGGGTGCATCAAGCACGGCATCGCTAGTAGGTCGAGGGAGGTGATTGTCCCGCTCTACTCTGCGCTGGTGCGGCCTCACCTCGAGTACTGTGTGCAGTTCTGGGCACCACAGTATAAAAAGGACATGAAACTGTTGGAGAGTGTCCAGAGGAGGGCTACGAAGATGGTGAAAGGCCTGGAGGGGAAGACGTACGAGGAACGGCTGAGGGCACTGGGCCTGTTCAGCCTGGAGAAGAGGAGGCTGAGGGGAGACCTCATCGCAGTCTACAACTTCCTCGTAAGGGGGTGTCGAGAGGCAGGAGACCTTTTCTCCATTAACACCTGCGACAGGACCCGCGGGAATGGAGTTAAGCTGAGGCAGGGGAAGTTTAGGCTGGACATCAGGAAGGGGTTCTTCACAGAGAGAGTGGTTGCACACTGGAACAGGCTCCCCAGGGAAGTGGTCACTGCACCGAGCCTGACTGAATTTAAGAAGAGATTGGACTGTGCACTTAGTCACATGGTCTGAACTTGGGTAGACCTGTGCGCTGTCAAGAGTTGGACTTGATGATCCTTAAGGGTCCCTTCCAACTCAGGATATTCTATGATTCTATGATTCTATGATTCCTTCTATGACAAAGTGATGCCCTTAGTGGATGAGGGAAGGGCTGTGGATGTGGTCTACCTTGACTTCAGTAGGGTTTTGACACTGTTTCCTACAACATTCACCTCAAGAAACTGGCTGCTCGTGGCTTGGAATGGTGTACGCTTTGTTGGGTTAATAACTGGCTGGATAGCTGGGCCCAAAGAGTTGTGGTGAATGGAGTCAAATCCAGTTGGAGGCCGGTCACTAGTGGTGTCCCCCAGGGCTCAGTACCGGGGCCGGTCCTCTATAATATTCTTGTTGATGATCTGGATGAGGTGATTGAGTGTACCCTCAGTAAGTTCGCAGATGACACCAAGTTAGGTGCGTGTGTCGATCTACTTGGGGGTAGGAAGGCTCTGCAGTATGATCCGGATAGGCTGGACCAATGGGCTGAGGCCAACTGCATGAAGTTCAACAAGGCCAAATGCCAGGTCCTGCACCTGGGGTGCAACAATCCCAAGCAGAGCTACAGGCTGGGAGATGAGTGGTTGGAAAGCTGCCAGGCAGAGAAGGACCTGGGAGTGATGGTGGACAGTTGGCTGAATATGAGCCATCATTGTGCTCAGGTGGCCAAGAAGGCCAACAGCATCCTGACTTGTATAAGAAGCAGTGTGGCCAGCAGGGCTAGGGAAGTGATTGTCCCCCTGTACACAACATTCATCTCAAGAAACTGGCTGCTTGTGGCTTGTGGCTATGTCCTGGTTTCAGTTAGCACAGAATTAATTTTCTTCCTAGTAGCTGGTGGAATGCTGTGTTTTGGCTTAGGATGAGAAGAGTGCTGATAACACCCCGATGCTTTAATTGTTGCAGAGCAGTGCTTATACTAAGCCAAGGACATCTCAGCCTTTTGCTCTGTCCTGCCAACGGGCAGGCTGGGGGTGCAGTAAGAGCTGGGAGGGGACAGACCCCGGACAGGTGACCCAAACTAGCCAAAGGGGTATTCCATACCATCTGACGTCATGCTAAACAATATATAGGGGTGGCTAGCCGGGGGAAGGGGGCCGGACTGCTCGGGGTTAGGCTGGGCATCGGTCAGCGAGTGGTGAGCAATTGCATTGTGCATCACTTGTTTGTACATATTATTATTATTTCCCTATTATCACCATATTATTATTATTGTTATTATTGTTATTATTATTTTGTTATTATTATTTTCCTGTCTTATTAAACTGTCTTTATCTCAACTCACGGGCTTCACTTTCCATTTCTCTCCCCCGTCCCAGAGAGGGAGGGGGGAGGGTGAGCGAACGGCTGCGTGGTGTTTAGCTGCCGGCCGGGTTAAACCACGACAGGCTATTACTATTATTATTATTTTTTCCTTACATTATGTCCGTTGTGTTTCAAAAAGCTGTTTCCAGAAGGCAACCTCAATGACAGAGGAAATGTCAAACTAAACTGGAAGAAAGAAAATGTAACTCCTATTCCATTTGCTGTCATGATATTACGTGTAATATTTAAGGGGTGAACAGTATTTTTCAGTATTGGTCAACCAGCACATTAAATATAAAATAACATCTTCTGTGTCTTCCATTTTATTCATTATGTTGCATTTTGTCAATAATTGTTTAAAAAAATCTGAATGTGTGTAAGTTTGCAACACAAAGTGTTGCTAAATAGCATTGCAAAGCCCTGGGTATTTCATTTAACTGTTTACATGCGTACAAATACATTTTATTTATATAATAAATAACTGCTTATAGTAATTTAATTGACTTTTTATTTTCTATTCAATATTTTATTTGATTTAATCATTCATTATAGATCTAGAGAAAGATAGTTTCATTGCACAGCTGTCAGATCTGGGTTTATGACATGATAAAGATCAATGAAAAATTATTGGGGTTACTAATTGACTTTAATTTTTTTATATATCTTTCAAAAAGGTGTAACGTATATATGGCATGCATACCTTATAAAAATGATTTAGTTTTTGGATCACTTTCAAAGGCCTTTCTCTGTCTAGACAAAGAAAAGTGAGCAACTGTAAAATGTTCCTGTAAAGTTATGGTTCACTTTGAGCTTTAATAGATGTTTACTATGAAGCATTACAATGGAATGAAAAGCAAGGTATTGAGATGAGTTGCTGTTACCTGTAGTAGGAAAAGGGTTTAATATATTTTATACTTGCCTCACCATTTTATTTGTGTTCTTTTTTAACATAAATTGAGACTGGGCCAAGTATATTTGATATTTTAAGATAGTGCAGACATATGAAAAGAAAATAAATATAGTATGTGGAAAATAGGAAAAATATATGTATATTTAGTCTCAGAACAGCTCTTATAAAATTTTCATGTTTTCAGTACATGATTTAATATAATTCTGTTCTTGATATTTGTTTTATGAAGCCTACAAAAGAGAGTGAAAGGACCTCTATTTGCATTAATTTTAATCCTGTAAAATCAATTTATATTGTATATAACACAATGATACTGCAGCTGTAACTATTCTTACAGCATTTCAGTGTGTGTGCTTTTCATTGCAGTAGATAATAGGATGAAATCAAAATAGTTTGCATTACAACACTATTATTCAAATAATGTAACACTTTATTCAAAAAATAGCTTAACTTGTTCAGGGGAATTATTCATATGATGCAGTATGTGTTAAATGCAGTTACTTCCATTTAGCTCTGCCGTGCTTAGGTCCATATCCTCAAAGATTTGTACAACTATAACTACTCCTGGTTTGAATGGGATTAGTACGATTCAGATACCATTCCAGTGGTACTTAAAAATCTTTGATAATCTGGCCATTAGTTAATTTAAAGGAGTCTTAAACTCTGAGAAGCCCAAAACTTGCTCACTCAAATGCCTCTCAACGCATCTGAAAATTCTGGAATTGCATAATGAATGATATATCAACCAATCTTAAAGTCACCAGATAGATGTTCTTATTACATTAATTAAGAAGCAACCTTTGATTAAAAGTAAATAAATAAATAAATAAACAAACAAAAAGAAACTAATGGTAGATCACTAGGTCATCCTATCCTATGGAACAGAATATCTATGTGTAGATCACTTCGTATTCTACACCAGTAACATATCTGTCCTCCACAATCAGAATTTTATGTCTCATAGGCAGTAAAATTGAAATTTTATTTCACCCCCATAACTTATGGATTCAAAGAAGTAGCCAAGATACTAGAAACCATCACTTATTTATTGAAGTGTAGCATGTATAAATATCTGCAGTTATCTGCTAGTGTTAGAGCTTTTTTCTCCAAGATGACAGTTCACAAGTAAGACTTTTCTATTATCTAGTACATTTGTTGCACTATTTGTTGCACATTCTATTATGCAATACAACATTCATGCAATGATAATACTGAACTATAAAAACTGAATATAACCGCACTTGTTTAGCTTGAATCTGCTATAGACAGCAGAGAGAAATAAAGAAACATCTTTAATTGAAAATTATGATCTTCAAATGAATTAATATTGTCAGTTAATGCATGTGGTTTACAAAAATTCAAGAGGATTTGAAAGATGAGGTTTATCAAAAAAGCGATAGAAAATAGCAAAAATCTATGTATATATCTGTTATTTATTGTATTTTGTTTCAATTTTATTTTCTGTTCAATGCTAACTCGAAAATGATACATCTTTTCATGCCTGTGATTTTGTTGTGTCAGGTTTTCTGAGGACATTTAACCTTTCTCTGTAGACAGTCATAACATCACAACCAAAAAATTGTGTGCCCTGGTTTCATCTGGAATAGAGTCAATTGTTCTTCTATTAGCTGGTATGGTGTTGTGTTTTGGATATAGGATGAGAACAATGATGAAAACAAGATGATGTTTTATTTGTTGCAGAGCAGTGCTCACACATAACCAAGGACTTTTTGGCTTCTCACACTGCTCTGCCAGTGAAGAAGCCAGGGGGCACAAGAAGTTGGGAGGGGCCACAGCCAGGTCAGCTGGCCCATATTGGCCAAAGGGATATTCCATAACATACAACATCAGTTTGAAGGGGCAGAGGTTGCCAGTGCTTTACGACTGGCTGGGCATTAGCCCATAGTTGAACAATTGCATTGTGCATCACATATTTTGCATAAATTTCTCTTGTTGTTTAAATGTAGATGTAGATGTAGAGCTTAGGGATATGGTTTAGTGGGGACTGTTAGTGTTAGGTTAGAGGTTGGACTCGATGATCTTGAGGTCTCTTCCAACCTAGAAATTCTGTGATTCTGTGATTCTGTGATTGTTGTTGTTGTTGTTGTTGTTCTTCTTCTTCTTCTCCTCCTCCTCCTCCTCCTTCCCTTCCTCTTCTGCCCTACGAAACAGTCTTTATCTCAACACACGTGTTTTACCTTTTTTTTTCTGATTCTCTCCCCTGTCCCACTGTGGGGGAGTGAATGAATGGCTGTGTGGTGCTGAGGTGTCTGTCAGGTTAAACCAACACGCTCTAAGCAGTCTGTGTTTAGAAACTTGTCTGGAATGTCTGAGGCTGTGAATCTTTCCACTGAATAATAATGCACCAAATGACTGAAGTTTTAATGTTTTTTATAGCATAACTTTCAGGGCTTAACTGTTGACTTAGAATTCATTCCCTCTTCTGCCTGAAAACTTTTGTATCTCTTGCTCCCACTTCCTGGAAGAGAGCCCAAACTACATCTAAAAAGACTTTTTCTGTCTTTTCTGTCTTGACTGTATTTATAGATACAGTTGGTTTCTTTTTTGAAGCAGTTCAACTTTACATAGAATAGCTGTGTAGTGATGGATGTTGTGAGAGATTAAAAGAGAATGAGCACAACTTTGAAGAGATTAGACCACTTTCCTTCCTCATATAAATAAATATTGTAGATTGTGATTTCATGGTTCAATGGAAAGTTGAGAACCCCTGTACAGAACTGGAAGGATGTTGAACCCATGTAGCCTTAGCTTGATGTCTAGTGAATTCCTAGTGATCTGGAAAGTGATTAACACAAGTACCTTGAAAAAAGAAAAAGGGGGAAAAAACAGTGTGCCAAGCTTTAACTTTCAAAGAATCCTAGAATAATTTTGGTTGGAACAGACCTCTCAGACCATGAAGTTCAACTGTTAACATAGCACTACCAAGTCTGCCACTAAACCATGCCCCTAAAATATGACTGTTATGTCTAACAGTATTTTAGCATCAGGGGTATCCTATCAGTCAAACTAAGCAGTATTGCAGTCTTCTAACACTGACAGGAAATTGAGCAAAAGCTTAGAGAAATATTGTAGTGATATCTAGGAATGCTTGGGAGAACAAATCATGCTCTGAATCTGTTTCCAATGTTTATTAGAAGGATTGCGAGAAAAAGTTGTTGTAGTGTGTACTTTTGTTGATTCTTGCTTTGCCCCCAACATGAAAAACTAATGGTGACCATATATATATATATATATATCTGACCTTTAACACATACACAAACACACACACACGTCACATATTACAAAATTGAATCAGTCATGTAAAATATCACATTATAGCTTTGATTCTCAAAATACTGCATCTTAGACGTACGAGGAACGGCTGAGGGCACTGGGCCTGTTCAGCCTGGAGAAGAGGAGGCTGAGGGGAGACCTCATCGCAGTCTACAACTTCCTCGTAAGGGGGTGTCGAGAGGCAGGAGACCTTTTCTCCATTAACACCTGCGACAGGACCCGCGGGAACGGAGTTAAGCTGAGGCAGGGGAAGTTTAGGCTGGACATCAGGAAGGGGTTCTTCACAGAGAGAGTGGTTGCACACTGGAACAGGCTCCCCAGGGAAGTGGTCACTGCACCGAGCCTGACTGAATTTAAGAAGAGATTGGACTGTGCACTTAGTCACATGGTCTGAACTTGGGTAGACCTGTGCGGTGTCAAGAGTTGGACTTGATGATCCTTAAGGGTCCCTTCCAACTCCGGATATTCTATGATTCTATGATTCTATGATTATGTAGTCACTGATTCAAACTGAGAATATTTGCTCTGAATTTAACAAAGTAATTCTTTTTCTTTCCTTTTCTTTTTCTTTCATTTTCTTTTTTTCTTTCATTTTCTTTTTTCTTTCATTTTCTATTTTCTTTCACACTTCCCTTCCCTTCCCTTCCCTTCCCTTCCCTTCCCTTCCCTTCCCTTCCCTTCCCTTCCCTTCCCTTCCCTTCCCTTCCCTTCCCTTCCCTTCCCTTCCCTTCCCTTCCCTTCCCTTCCCTTCCCTTCCCTTCCCTTCCCTTCCCTTCCCTTCCCTTCCCTTCCCTTCCCTTCCCTTCCCTTCCCTTCCCTTCCCTTCCCTTCCCTTCCCTTCCCTTCCCTTCCCTTCCCTTCCCTTCCTTCACTTTCTTTTTTATTTTATTTTTTTTCTCTCTCTCTCTTTTATTTATTTATTTATTATTTATTTATTTTTTTTCCTTGAGTTCTCTCTTTAAATGTTCCAGAAACTGGAAAAAGTGAGAGCACAGATCTGCATTTTGAAAGTTCTTAAGAAAGCAATTCCCAATAACTGAGTATTACAGGAAACCACTGCCATGTATTAGTAGAAGGGACAGAAAACTTAAACTTTCATATAGTTTTAACTTTATCTGAAAACAAACAAACCCAAAGAAACCCAAGAACAACAGCCAGACAAAACAAAACAAAACAAAACAAAACAAAACAAAACAACAAAACTAAAGTTCTGGCCAGCTGATAAATTCATATATATCTATAAATAATGGTAATCCCATCCCCAATGTCATTCACAACAGAATAAAGAGACATCAAACAAATCTTTTCTCCATCATCAATTTCAGTTTTACAGGATCTATATTTTCAGCAAGGAAAGCTTTCACAGAAAATCCCAGCCAACTCCAATCTGCAAGTAAAAGTTTTAGTTGGAGGGCTCGGCATACAAATTAAACATAAAATGATTTACAGAAATAGATGAGTAGAGAGAGGTTCTTGATCTGTGCATTGACTGAATTAAAGATTCTGCAATTTAAATTATACTGCTTGATAAATGAAGTCACTCTGATCTGGAACAGTTGCTTTACAACTGCAGTAGTTCCTGGAAGATTTTGTCATGGGCTATGACGTGGCATGTTTGAAGAGCCACATATATCAGAATATGTGAGGATGACGTGGCAGTGGTCAAAGAGCTCCTTGGAAGAAATGGAAAATCCACAAATGTCTACAATGTGACAAGCGGTGCTACTTGGAAAGCAAAATGCCTGATTTTCAGGAAATAAACTACAAATAGGTAGATGTAAGTAATGTTTAAATTGGAAGAGGGAAAGATAAGCAGCAGTGAAAATTGACATCCATAGGATAGTCCCATTAGGATTAGTCCATTAGTCCATTCATCATGACAGTTTAAATTAAACATTGACGATTCCAATTTTAATGTAAAATATTTGATATGTTGTTCATTTCTAACCTATGACTTTGAATTCTAACCAATTTTTAACAAAAAGCTATATACATTTTTTAACAGATGCCTATATATGTCATCACGTGGCACTTACAGGGCAACCAGGTGATCAGGCCCAGTCAGCACGGGTTTATGAAAGGCAGGCGCTGCTTGAGGAACCTGATCTCCTTCTATGACAAAGTGATGCCCTTAGTGGATGAGGGAAGGGCTGTGGATGTGGTCTACCTTGACTTCAGTAGGGTTTTGACACTGTTTCCTACAACATTCACCTCAAGAAACTGGCTGCTCGTGGCTTGGAATGGTGTACGCTTTGTTGGGTTAGAAACTGGCTGGATAGCCGGGCCCAAAGAGTCGTGGTGAATGGAGTTAAATCCAGTTGGAGGCCGGTCACTAGTGGTGTCCCCCAGGGCTCGGTACCGGGGCCGGTCCTCTATAATATTCTTATTGATGATCGGGATGAGGTGATTGAGTGTACCCTCAGTAAGTTCGCAGATGACACCAAGTTAGGTGCGTGTGTCGATCTACTTGAGGGTAGGAAGGCTCTGCAGTATGATCCGGATAGGCTGGACCAATGGGCTGAGGCCAACTGCATGAAGTTCAACAAGGCCAAATGCCAGGTCCTGCACCTGGGGTGCAACAATCCCAAGCAGAGCTACAGGCTGGGAGATGAGTGGTTGGAAAGCTGCCAGGCAGAGAAGGACCTGGGAGTGATGGTGGACAGTTGGCTGAATATGAGCCATCATTGTGCTCAGGTGGCCAAGAAGGCCAACGGCATCCTGACTTGTATAAGAAGCAGTGTGGCCAGCAGGGCTAGGGAAGTGATTGTCCCCCTGTACTCGGCTCTGGTGAGGCTGCACCTCGAGTACTGTGTTCAGGTTGGGCTCCTCACTAGAAGAGGGACATCGAGGTGCTTGAGCGAGTCCAGAGAAGGACGACGAAGCTGGTGACTGGCCTGGAGAATTAGTCTTAGGGAGTGGCTGAGGGAGCTAGGGTTGTTCATCCTGGTGAAGAGGAGGCTCAGGGGCAACCTTGTTGCTCTCTATAGGTACATTAAAGCAGGCTGTAGCGAGGTGGGTGTTGGTCTAGTCTCCCACGTGCCTGGTGACAGGATGAGAGGGGATGAGCTAAATTTGCACCAGGGAGGTTTAGGTCGGATGTAGCCCCTCTCACTATGACTCTTTGAGCTCTACTGTTGAGTCTGTTCATAACCCAATTTAGAATGGACCTGTTAATCTCACACTTGAACAAGTTGTCCAAAAGGGTGCTGTAAGGGATGGTATCAAAGGCCTTTCTAAAATGCAGGAAAATTACATCCACTGTATTTTCTACATACACTAAGTAGGCAACCTTATCTTAGAAGGATATTAGATTACTAAGATAGGAGTTTCCCTTCATGAACTCATGTTGATTATGTCTGATAATAACTTTGTTCTTTACATTCATTTCAATTGCACCCAGTATAATCTTCTCCATAACTTTTCCAGGGCCTGAGGTTACCCTAGGATGTCTGTCGTTTCCTCTGTCTTTTCTCATGCCCTTTGTGTAGCTGGGTATAATATTACATAGCTTCCAAACAGCAGGGACCTCACAGAATCACAGATTGATTGAGATTGGAAGGGACCTCTGGAGTCCAAATCCTCTGCCAAGCAGAGACACCTAGTGCAGACTCCAAAGAATGTTAGCAAATTTTTGCTATAACATCCACTAATTCCTTAAGTATTCTGCAGTGAATCCTGTCAGGCCCCATGAATTTATGACCATTCAGCTGATACAACAGGTCCCTTAGAATTTTGGTGATCGTGAAATGGATCCCCTAGTCATGGTCCTGCAACTCAGAGGATAAGACAGATCTCAGACGATCCATCATTAATATTGAAAAATGATTCAAAAAAGATTAAATGCCTCTGACTTCTCCTCCTCCTTACTTGATAGGTGACCATCTTTATCAAGTATCAGTCCAATGTTTTCCTTAGACCTCCTCTTGTTGACATACTTTAAAAAAATATATCTATACATATATTTTTTTTGTTGTTTTTTTTTGTTTGTTTGTTTGTTTGTTTTTTTGACACCACACTGGCCAGTGTCAAGTTGTGCTTTGGCTTATCTTATCTTCTCTCTAAGAATGCCAACTGGAGCTCTGTAATCTCCCCTTGAAGCCTGACTTTGCTTTCAGAGATCATGTATTTTCTTTTTCTGCCCAAGTTCTAAAATGATCTGAAACAACATGAAACTCTTCTACAAATGAATCAAAACTATTTGTAACAATGTCATACATCTAATGAACTTTCAGTGATATCTCATTGAGTGTGGAGTTTTGGATATGAAGCTACTTTTAAATATATGCTACTTCTAGTTCCTAAAATTTGCAGATTAATATTTCTTGCCTGACTGAGCCAATACTCTAAAATATAAGCTAATAGGAACATATGTTTTTGGATTTTTATTTATTTGTATTTAATAGGAGTTATATGCACACACAAGAGAATCAATTTGTGAACATCATGCCTTTATAATCTTAGCTTTGTTTCATTCTTCCATGGAGAAAATATATTAAAGATTATTTCGTGCAAATTCTGAAGTTCTAAATATATTTCCAGAATAACAGAAAATATCATCTGCCTTCAGAAGAAGCTGAGATGCAGTATTACGGAGCTGAATCAAGAAAATAGGTAAACATTGCATAGTGTATTCAAATTATGTGGGAGCACTCAATATCAACCCTGGTTTCCTCTTCACTAGAAGATAGATCTACTGTGAGCCACACAATGACAAGTCTTCATGAACATCCCTCTCAACTCAGCGAAGCTCATGACTGGATGAAGACCTGGACCTTATGTGCCACAGGATGTGTTGAGACACAACTGTTTAAAAAGGATGAGGCAAAGCACAAAGTCAGGAAGCAGCAGGGGAGGCAGCTCCTGAGGGACTGGATAGCTGTAAGTGACAGGATCTTTCTTTGTTCTTATTCTTTCATTATACTTATCCTTTTTTTTTTTCTTTCTTTTCTTTTCTGTAAGCATCAGCAGGTCTCTTCCAAGGATATTGGGACAGATAAATCTTTGCTTTAACTCTCTATAGCTAATTTTCCATCTATGATCAAGATCTTTTCCCTATATTTTTCCATAGGTTTATGAAACCTTGAATGTATTTAACATAAAATCTTGCTGAAAAAGTTGCTGCTCAGCATGTATGTAGTGAGGTTATATTGGCAGCAAGAGTGAATAAAGATTACAACATAAGTATGTTAACATCTAGCTAATCACCAGAATACAACTGTTTACCTGAGGCCAACAGCTTACCGAATTTTGGGATTTTGCCACCACTACCTCCACTGCCACCACCACCAGATATAAGTACAGCAGGAAGTAATTCTGAGCTATAGTGCAGTTTGACAACTGTTTATTAAAATTTATTAAAACACTCTATGAGACTTTGATAAAAAAAAAAAAAAAAAAAAAAAAAAAAAAAAAAAAAAAGACTTGGGCAGCTCAAAAAAAAAAAAAAAAAAAGAGGGGGAAAGAAAAAGTTACTGTTTGATCACCTTTATCACTGTTGATAACTGTAATCAAGTTAGTGACTGTTGGTACCAGTGATGCAAGAATGGAGGTAGACCTTAAGAGGGCACAAGACACATTTAGAGATCATTTAGCATACCAATTGCTCTGATATTGTCTGCCAAATAATGCAATGCAAGGAATGTTAGCCCCAGCCACATGCAGAGGTACCAACCAACACTTCCTTGTCTCTGTGACACTTTCATGTCACTCTGTCTTCAGCTTTTAAGCATATTAAAATTGCTGATTTTGGGTGGCTGGTTATATAGCAACTATGTAAAACAGAAGGCCATGCTCCCTAGGGAAAAAATGCTTTTATTTAAATGTTTCAATGAATATAAAAACTTTCACTTGGGAATGGTGTATAAAAGTAAACAATAAAGCAGAAGCTCTGAAAGAAGTTGGACTTGATGATCCTTTTGGGTCCCTCCCTTACAACTCAAGATATTCTGTGATAATGTGTGTGTAAAAAAAGAAAAAAAAAAGTTTAAGATAGAAGAAAATATTATACTCTGACTAGGTTTAACATCATAAAGGAATTTTAATAAAAAAAAAATGTGAGATCCGACAGGAATATCAATATATCAAGGGTAAACTGTGAACTGTCAGGTGACATTTTAAAGTGAGTTAATTAGGAGCTTGCATGAAAGTTTTTGATGTAAATGTAGAAAAGTGAGAGTGGCAAAAAAAGCTAGTTGTTTGTAAATACACCATAGATTTTTATATTAATTCTCAAGATATCAATATTTTAGCACCCTCAGAAAAGAAATTACACCTATTACTACTTTAATTTTAAAGAAATATATTTTGTCTTGCTTTCAAATTACTCTGTTGTTTTCTTTGAAATGTAAATATATTAAATACATTTAAATTTGAAATTTTGGTGAATATTTGGAGGTTGATTTCATCAGGTAGTCTGGATTGCAATTTGCCTCATTTTTAATGTGACATTATATTGTATATTCTCCCTCTGCCATTTTTTCCTCCTTTATAATGGATTTTTTTTTTTCTTCAGGTCTTAGACCATAAGGTTAAACTCTAACTTCAGTCATAGAGATGACAATTACGTGTCATCAAATGTAAATCAAGGCACTTTGCTAATGACTTGCTGTTAAAATCTATATGTGAATGGCAATACTACAGTATTTCAGTTCAATGTGAAATATAGGATATGTTTCTCTATCTCCATATTTTTAATTTAATGCACTAGGCACTCTCAGGAGTCTTAAAAAGCTACAATACAAAGTTTATATCACATCATCGTGTATATAAGTTATGAAGATAACATCAAAGAAATGTAGAAAAAAATATGTCTTCAAACCATTAAACATTCTTCCACTCACCACTTAAATTGGAGAGATGAGGAATGTACTTACATTGTAATTTCTCCCTATTTACAGTTAGCTGACATGACTACACCTGAGTTACTAAATTGAGCACAGATCAATTGGAAATGATTCTATTTACCAGAAGGGTGAGTTTAGCCTTTAAATTGTGTGCTGTAGGATGAGACTGAAAAATTACTTTCACAGAGTCATTAGCAGTAAAATTTCCAACAATCTGTTGTGGACTGATATTTATTTGGACAATGATAGTCCAAATAACAAGAAGAAAGGACTTTAATGAAAGAACTGACTATCTGTGGATTTCATGTCTAAAACTAGTAAAACTGTGTCATTAAACAGTCAGATTTCAAATCCTAAATTTGGATAGAAGTTATTATGATAATTTTAATAAAATGTCATCAGTTTTTCCAATATTTTTTATTTTATTTTGTTTTGTTTCAATAGGAACACATAGCATCAATATCTTTGGACTACTTGCGTATTGATATTGCCCTCTGAGCTGGGTCTGTCTAGGACAAAGTTAATTTTCCCTGCAGCAGCCCATACAGTTCTGTGCTCTGCACTTGCAGGTGGAACACCATTGGTATCACACCAGTGTTTTGTCCACTGATGAGCAGTGCTAGCACAGCATCAGGACTCCCTCCAAACACCTCCAGAACCAGCAGGGGTTAAGAAGTGGGGAGAGAACATCATCAGAGAAGCTGAGCTAAACCTACCAAAAGGATATTCCATACCATATGGTGTCATACTCAGCAATGAAAGGTGGGAAAGGGGAAAGAGGGTTAGGGGCTCTTATTGTGAAAACATCTGTCCTCTCAAACAACTACTATGTGTATTGAGGTCCTGCTTCCAAAGATGAGACCAAACATTGCCCATTGATGGGAATTAGAGATTATTTTTTTTTTATCTCTGTGCTTCTGCATGGCTTTTGCTTGTTCTTTTCTCTCTTCCTTTTCCCTTTAATTAAACGATCCCTATCTCAACCTGTGAGCCTTTATTTATTTCTGCTTTTCTTTCCAGCATACATTCTTCCTCCCCTCTTCTCCTGAGGGGGTATGCAGGGGTGGTGAGAGAGCGACTGCAGTGGAGTTTCACTGCCCAGCAAGGTAAATCCAGTGTCCTCACATTTTCATTTCCATTACGAAGAGAACAGAAGAATATGTTTACAATGTACCAGAGAACCTACTAATTTACAATTTGTAATATAAGTTCTGAAGGTAATGCTATAAAAATATTATAAAGACAATTTGATTTTCACCAAAGAAAAGTAGAACAAATTGAATTTTATCCTTCTCTTATTCATTAATTTTGTGTTTGGGTAAAGAGAAATTGTGATCTTTCAGACTAAGGAGATTTAGCATGGGGTAATGATTTCCTCATCCTTTGCTGTAGGATTTGTGCTATCCTCAAATACTCAGATATAATTTTTAATGATTGGCTGCGATAAATGTGTTAAATATACTACTAGTTTATTTTTGTATGGCTAATATCTAAATATAGTTAAGTAGAGTTTTGCTGAATTTGCATCTTGACTGTAACCAATCAAGTATCTGATGTATTAATTCCTTACGTAATCTCATGTTGCTTGGAAAATCAGCAGAGATAGATCAGCTATATATCTCTATGGCTGACATAGCAGTCTTCCTTCTGAAAATATTGGTAAACTTTTTATGGTTAACAGACAGAATTACCAGAGCTGTTTAAGATGAAATTAGGTTTTAAGATAAAAGTTTGTTTCACTTGACCTATATGTATCCAAGGAAGCAAGCACAGTTGCTTTCATAAAAGTGCATTTCTTTTTATTAAGATAGACAGAGCATGTCCACTCATCCTGAAGCAACCTTTGGTTGCTTAATAAATAACAATAAAATAATAATAATATATATAATAAAATATATAATAAAATATATAATAAAATATATATTATATTATATATTATATTACATTACATTACATTACATTACATTACATTACATTACATTACATTACATTACATTATATTATATTATATTATATTATATTATATTATATTATATTATATAAATAAATAAATAAATAAAATGAAATAAATAATAATAAAATAATTTTAAAAATTGGTTAAAAGTATACATAGAACAAATTATTTAAGTTGCTTCCAAACCAACCAAACTTGTTAAAAGGCTAATTTGTTCTGAGACAATATCTGGCATCCTAAGAAATGATGAGACTGCAAAGGTGTATTTGAACTTGCTTTCTGAAGCCACTGAGTTGAGGCAGATCTAAAAGTTCATTCTATTTTTGGACATCCAGAGTAGGCAAAGGCAATCCATGTTGCCTAAATTTACCACATATCCACCTGCATTCTGGACTCTGTCAAACAGAACTGGAAAAGACTGCTATAAAGATATAAAATATTCTTTTGAAGGGTATTTTGCATCTAGAGTAGATAAATTATCCCAAATGTTATTGTATATGAAGGCAGAAGCAGCTACTGTCACAGTCTGTACATAATTTTACTAAATAAATGTTCTCAAACTCTGAATGCTGTAGTGAATGATGATAGATCGTTTTCTTAGCATTTTTACGACATATATTGGCATAGACACTTTGAAGTCCTGAAGCAATTCTGAATAGAATGCCTGAATAAAAATACCTTGAAACTCTTCACTGTTGTACAGGTACAGGTACACAAGCATTATCTCTTGTGTCCCAAATATCACCTTTTACAAAATTGGAAAGAGTTGACATCAAATGTTTCTCATTTATAACTGACCAATAAGTTTCACTTGGGCACTATGCATTAATTTTCTGTAAAAAGCACCAAACACTATTCAATAAAAATAACAACCAACCAACCAAAAAAACAAATAAAACAAACAAAACTACTTCCAATGTTTTACATAAGAAAAAGATATTTCATCAAAGTGGTTGTATATATTCACCTTGATAAATGAATCCTAGCAGTAACTTGGGAAGTGGACGACTAAAATAGGGTTAACAGGAGTATTAGATCTACCATTCAAAATTATAGTTTAAAACGTGAGAGTGTATAGTGGGTTTATGTGGCAAGGTTTTGTTAGCGGGGGCTGCAGGGGTGGCTTTTATGAGAAGAGTCCAGCAGCTGCCCCATGTTAGGTAAGGGACAGTTTCAGACGGCTCCAAAGGGACCTGCAGCTGGCCGGAGCTGAGCCAATAAACGATGTTGGTTGCACCTCTGAGAGCAGATTTGAGAGGGAAAAGGAAAAAAAAAACTGCTGCACAACAGCATCTGGGAGAGTGAGAAGTGAGCACCAGCCCTGCAGCCCCCAGGTGAGTGCAGCAGGAGGGCAGGAGGTGCTGCAGGCAGGCAGCAGCAGTTCCCCTGCGGGCTGTGCAGGGAGAGGCCCCTGGTGGAGCAGGCTGTCCCCCTGCAGCCCATGGGTCCCCCATGGAGCAGATCTCCACGCTGCAGCCCCCCCATGGGTGGAGGAGCCCCCGGTGGAGCAGGTGGATGTGGCCTGGAGGAGGCTGCGGCCCATGGAGAGCCCCCGCAGGAGCAGGCCCCGGGCCGGAGCTGCAGCCCGTGGAAAGGAGCCCCCGCAGGAGCAGGGGGGCTGGGGGGAGCTGCCGCCCACCCGTGGGGGCCCCGTGCTGGAGCAGTTTGCTGCTGGGGGATGGATGGACCCTGTGGGATGGAGCCGTGTGGGAGCAGTTCCTGAAGAGCTGCTGCCTGTGGGCAGACACCGCAGGCTCAGTTTGGGAAGGACGGCATCCCATGGGAGGGACCCCACGGGAAGCAGGGGCAGAGAGGGACCCTGAAGGAGAGGCAGAGATGAAGCATCAGGGACTGACCACAGCCCCTAGTCCCTGTTCCCCTGTGCCACTCAGAGGGAGGAGGTAGAAGAGGCTGGCTGGGATGAAGGTGATTTTTAGTTTGAGTGTTTCTCACTTCTCTTCCTTGCTAATAATAGCTAATAGATTTCTCTAATCTCCCTATGCTGGTTATGTTTTGCTGGTGATGGTAATTGTTGAGTGATCTCCCTGTCCTTATCTCACCCCTTGAGCCCTTTCCAGCATAACTTCTTCCCCTTTCCCTTTGAGAGGAGATGTAAGAGAGCTTGGCTGGCCAGCTGGGTAATGCTATCACAGTGTGACAATTGCTCCTATAAAAATAATTAGATACCAAAGGTGGACTCATTTATAAATGTATTTTTTTTTCTTCCACAAAATATTTTATTTTCCGTAGAATTTAGTATGTTTGTCTTTGCTATTTGAAAACTTTCATGATCAATCAAACCAGTTTTATCTGGATAAATACTGTTGTAAACTTGTATGCGGGGTTTGGAGGCTTTCAGACCTTTTGAAACTGACTATTGATTTGGGGTATGTGACTCAAATAGAGTTATAATAATTTCCCATCAATTGAGTTTCAAAACCAATTGCAAAAGTTATATAAGTAATAGGTAGGTCTTAAGTTGAATCTTCCATGTAGAAGTTACTTTTATTTACACGTTAAAAGTAGAACTAGCTCCACTTCAGTTTGCTTCCATTGATGAGTGATACTGTACTTTTTGTGATCCTTGAAAACATGATGCTTTCCTATTCTCAGTTAGATACATTCATGAGCAATGGCACAAAGATCGTGCTCTGGATCTTCATTGTATGTCATTCTTATACAGGAAAAAAAAAAATCTGAAATATATGAGGAAAGTATTACTGTGATATTGAACGACATAGTGTTTTATCGTATGTAATTATGTATCTGAGAATACAGCTAATATATTAAAAAAGAGTGAAAAAATAAAAGTTTAATTCCTTTGTATGCTTGAGTGAAAAACAGACTACTCAGCATTAAGAGAATGTTTTTTATCTTTGTTTAACAATAAGATCTGTTATCACAAACAGTTGTGAAAAAGTGTTGTAATACACAACTAATTTTAAAGAAAATTATCAGTACCTAATAATCTGCATAGGTTTTGAAATTACAGCTAAGTAACATTACCTTCATATTTCAGAGTAAATAATGTCAGCGTGAACACCAAATTTTACTATTAAAGTATTAGAACGAGATACTGTGACAGCTTTGAAAATACAAATAATTTTACTCAAGACATTCATATCCAAATTCATATTTTCTATCACATATTCCATTGCAGTGAAGCAAATGAGTCTTCAGAAAAGATTTTAGCTACATCTTTCTGGTTAGTTGTATAGAATACAAAAGCACTTGCTGTAATTACTGACATGTAAGGAAAACCTGTGAAACTAAGTGTATTCTTATTGGCATGTTTAATTTATTTAATTTAGTTATAGGGTTTCAGTGCTTTGGTTATCTCAGGTAATCTGAGTTCTTCCATGCTTATGCAGAAGCTAAGGATTGTGCCACAATACTTCCCTATAATCACTATCACAGATGTATGAGGATGGCAACATTGCTTCATTACAACTAAGATCTGTAGAAATTTGCTTTGGATTGTATTCAAATGGAAAGATGATAACCTCTCATGCTGTACCAGAACCAAATAGGTAAAGTTAAAAGGTCAGAGAGCACTCCATCTAAATAATGTCATCATTACATTTTAAAATATTTGTTAAATAAATATATAGAAATAATTGATAACTCCCTTCCACATAGAAACAAGCAGCATTACAGAAGTTACAGACAGAAACAAGAGAGTCTAAAATAGATCCGTGTCTCCATTATTAGTTTTTAAATAAAAAGCATCAGAATAGTGTGATATATGTTCATCTGATTCGTGTCGGTATGGAACAGTGCTGGGGCCGCATGATATGATGACCCAGAACCAGGGAAAGAGAAAACCCATTCTCTGATGATAATAAAAACAAATAAAGATCCAGAATTGGTATCAGTTGGCATCAATTCGGCAAGTATTAACTTGATTAGAAAGGAAAACACGAATCAATGCCATGAAAAAGGAGATGGGGGATTGTGATATATGTTCATCTGATTCGTGTCAGTATGGAACAGTGCTGGGGCCGCATGGTATGATGAATGTGACCTTCTGTCTTACATACCCTTGTATAACCACAAGTCTAAGAAAAACAGAATGGTTAATGTATATAGTTCGTGTACCTTGCAAAGGAATATTTTAACAATTCGTGTCAATAGAGAGCAGTTCTGTCTGTCTCTGGGTCCTGCACTGGCAATTTAATTCTTCCACAGATGTGGTTTCTTCCCTTTCCTCCCAGTGTCGCAGTCTCCCCCTCGTTACAGTCAAATTATCAAATCTTCAGAAATATTCCTCAAATCCATGAACCTATTTGCTTTTGTTATTCTGAACTCTTATTCCTAACACTTACAGCCTTTTTGCCTTCTTTGTGGTTGATTTAGCACTGCTCTAGATGTGACTGGAGTGTCCCTGTGAATGGCCTGTGAGGAATGTTTTAACAACACGTGAAGTGTCAATAGAGAGCTATTTGTATTTGTATGTTCTTTCTTTGAAGTCTCCGATGTCTGGGGTTTTCAGAACAACTGCTAACAACTAGTGACTGTTATGGCTTCTGAATAGGACACTATGCAAGCCCCTGATATCTGGCCAGGAGATTAAGGAGAAGAAAGAAAGAAGCTGAAGGACGGCTAGAAGACAAAACTTGCAGGGGACGCTGTGTAAGCATTTGACATGCTGCCAAGGAGTTCAAAGGGGAAGGACAAGAAATAAAACCTGAGAGGAAGACTACGAGCCTTCAGCATGAAAGACCCACAGAGACCCCCAGGGGGACCACCGGAGACTGATGCGCATGCCCCAGTAGGAGGGTTTGGATCCCGGAAGCTAATTATAATAACCCGTTTTTTTTTTTTTTTTTTTCTTTAGAAGTAGTAATGAATATGTATTAGCCTAGGAGCATAAAAATCAGCTACTTGATGTAACTGGTGTGCGTCTAGGTAGAGCATAGACTCCTGACACACCCAGCGCTGTTTGCTTACCTCTATTCTTTTAATAAATTATAAACTTTGATTATAATCCTATTTTGGGACTGAGCAATTTATAACAATAGTAACAAAACAGATAAGCAGAGTTGTTCATTTCCGTAAAGGTTTCCATCAGTTACCATAGATTAACTGAATCTCATGGTAAATTCTGGGTCAAAGAAGGTGGTAATGGGAAACATCCTATTTTTATCATTACCAGGAACACTGAAGGGTTGATCAATCAAAATTGTTTCATAAATTGTAAATATTTTACCAGACTCTCATAAAAATATAAAGCCACTGTTTAACGGCCTATCTATAGAACAAACAGAAACATCAGAGCTCTGGGACTGCAGTAAAAGTTTCTTTGCATTGCACCGTTTCTTTTTGGGAGAATTGAAAGCCAACTCGAAGTACACATAAGGCCACTGACACTGTATACATGTTATAAAATAGACAGCAGATAAGTTCTTCACGTGTTTCAGTGGAACAGTTCCCATTTGTTCTAATGGAATAGATGAAAACTTTTTTTTTTTTTTTCATGTATGAGCCAATTCAAGAAAACCTGAAAAAATATATATATTTTTAAGATAAATGAAATATGAAAGGAAAGGCAAGGCAAGGCAAGGAAAAAAGAAGATATGAGGAAACTGAATATACTCTTTTGAGTGAACACAACATTCCATTCACTTTAGAATTCCTCATTTGGAATGTCACCTATTCTTTTTATTTATAGAACTTTCAATTTCTCCTCAAAATTTACCTTCCAACATTTGGAGGAATGCTGATGCTCAGTCACATATATTTATTTCTTCTACAATTCTTCCTCTCCTCTTGGCATACTCCCTAGACTGTGAAATATTTCTGGAAATCAGCAAAATCCTGAAAGCTAAAATCCTATTGGTACTTGAATATTATGCTTGTTATCTATTATTTATCTATAATCTGAAGAGTATGTGGAAACTTTGTTGGGAAAGACTTAGTTTTAAAGTTACTGTTGCTACCAATATGCATACATGAAAATGAGGTATGACAGGCAGTATGAGCTCTCTTTACATACACTCATAACCCATAAATTCTCTGTTTTGGTGATAAAATATCCAAGAAGAAGGCCATAGACTGATTAAAGATATGCCACTTAATATTAACTACACCGATACAGTTGAATTGCCTCTTCTATATTTTTTCAATGAGCATTAGAACCAATACTTGCCACATCTCTTTTTAATTTCTCTCTCCCTATCCCCTCCCCCCCACAACCTCTCTCTCTCCTCTGACTGAAAGAAGAACACGAAAGAAATATCTGAAAGAAAAACCTGGAATAACAATAATGGAAAAAACAACAATAACAATAACAAAGAAACGTGGTGGGGGACAATAAAGAATAAGTGTTGAATCCAATGTTTTCAGAATTATTTCTTGAACAAATGCTTGTAATGCACATATGCTTGTTTTGTTTTATTTATTTATTTATTTTTCAAAACAGCAAGAATTTTTTAATTTAATCAGACAATATTATCTGGAGAGTATAATGCATCTTCATGCTGTTAAAAACATTCAAGTACTTTTCAAATTCTGCCTAGAATTTTCTGTGCAGTTTTCTAAAGTTACGATTGTGAAGTAATAAACATATGTTTTCTGTGTGAATTGTTTTAAATGTCAAACCTTGTTGTTTTACTTTGTATGCCCACATTTTTCAGTCATGTAGCCAAATTAAAATGTGAATTCAAAGTCTAAGACTTAATCAAACAAGCTTGATAAAGAAATTCATTTGCAAGATAATTTGTTCACTAGTTGAGAATTGTAAATGTAATAAATTAACAATTTCTTCAAGGTTAATTAGAACAGGTTAATTGATTGTAAGGCTATTTACTCTGACTGCAGGGTCTTTACTATGATTCACTTCAAAAATCCAACAACCAACACGACAAGCAGAAAATATCCTTTCTGGCTTTGATTCTACCTTCTCTATTTGTAAACAACAACTTTTCTAATTTTACTTAATGTCTTGTCTTCAGTCCCAGAAGATTCTTTAGTATGATTAATTTCAATTCTCAGACTGTTAACTTTTTTTTTTTTTTTTCCTCTGCTTCTGTCTCTAAGGAGCTTATTACTGATTTCTCTGACAACAAAAATGACAAAACGCAATATGAAGTCTTTTTCCATCAACATCCTATGCCACCTCCTCATGTCTTACTTTTTTTCAGCCTTTATTTCACTTTTCTTATCCTCTAACACCAATGAAGTGTTTGTCATTTATGCTTTTTTAATCTTTTCACTTACACCAACTCTTTTCTGAATCATTTTATCAGTGACTTGGGTGAAGTATTCAAGTTATATCTTTTCTGCTGCCAGGTACAGAGGAAAAATAGTAACTTTACCTTTCATGACAATTTCTGTCTGCACAGCTGTAGAAACCTGACTCTAATAAAAACAGAAACAGAATAATTTTGAGGCCCTTGCCTCCAAGATGCTTCCTAAGCTTCATAAGTTTCCATATAACATACCACCTTTATAGCTATACAATATTATTTGTAATATTACTAATAATTTTGTATATTTGTATATATACAATATATATATATAAATATATACATACATACATATATATATATATATATATATATATATATATAAAATATAAATTATATATATATATAGTTTGTATATTACTAATAATTAACAACATGTAGTCTGGGTAATTAACAACAACATTTAATGGCCTAATGGTACACGCTCTCTGTATTTCTTTCATTGAGTTGCTTACAGCAGATTGTCTTACTCATTTTCTGAAATACTAAGCAGTCTTGGAGTTCTCCTCTTCTCTTCTCTTCTCTTCTCTTCTCTTCTCTTCTCTTCTCTTCTCTTCTCTTCTCTTCTCTTCTCTTCTCTTCTCTTCTCTTCTCTTCTCTTCTCTTCTCTTCTCTTCTCTTCTCTTCTCTTCTCTTCTCTTCTCTTCTCTTCTCTTCTCTTCTCTTCTCTTCTCTTCTCTTCTCTTCTCTTCTCTTCTCTTCTCTTCTCTTCTCTTCTCTTCTCTTCTCTTCTCTTCTCTTCTCTTCTCTTCTCTTCTCTTCTCTTCTCTTCTCTTCTCTTCTCTTCTCTTCTCTTCTCTTCTCTTCTCTTCCCTCTTCCCTCTTCCCTCTTCCCTCTTCCCTCTTCCCTCTTCCCTCTTCCCTCTTCCCTCTTCCCTCTTCCCTCTTCCCTCCCTTCCCCTCCCCTCAGCAGCTCTTCAGATGCTAACATATCTCTGATTTCAAAACTTCTGTGTGCTCTTATATCACTTAGGAAATCACACTTATACTGCTTCATTCTGATGATGATTATTATTTTTTTTATCCTAATCTTTTTCATATTTCTCATTTGTTTCATATTTGCATAAGCAGGGTTCTTATGAATTTATCTTAGATGATTTTCAGGAACATTTGTGTTTCCATATAACTCCAGATTGAAGGTAATTTGACAGAGGTAAACAGAAAAGAAATATAAGGATTGTTCCTAATTATTATAAACAAACACAGTTTGTAAAATACATAATACATGGAAACAATGAAAGAGAATTGTCAGAATTTATTTACACCTTCTTCTACTTTTCTCAACAAAGCTAATATTCTATTAGGAAAGCCTTACGTGTGGGCCAACATGTATGCAATCATTTTCCTATTAGCCTTTTCATTATTTCATCAGACAGCTGTCCCGTTGCAATACTGTGAACACTGTTAGCTCTGTCTCCTCTTCATTTTTCAAAGATGATGTACAGGGTAGAAAGTGAACAATTTGGCAGCTTTATAATATTCTACAGATCCTAAAAAATGTAGGACTTGTTTTATTTAAGGTAAGAAATACTTAGCAGCTGAAGTGACTTGGTTTGTTCAGCCCAGATTGGGCTGAGGGGAGGCCTCATGGCAGCCTGCAGCTCCCTCATGAGGGGAGCAGAGGGGCAGGCGCTGAGCTCTGCTCGCTGGGGACACGAGCACGACCCGAGGGAAAAGCCTGGAGCTAGGACCTAGGACAGGGGAGGGTCAGGTGGGGGGTTAGGAAAACGTTTTTCATTGAGAGGTGGTCAGGCACTCAAACAGGTTCCCCAGAGATACGGTCACAGCACTGAGATTGCTGGAGTTCAAGAAATGGTTGGACAATGCTCTCAGACACAGTCTTTTTTTTTTTTTTTTTTTTTTTTCTGTATGGAGCCAGGAGTTAGATTTCATGATTCTATGAAATTAGGTATTGCAGGCACAAAGTACAGTTTTCTGTTTGTGGAAACGTGCTTTATGATTTAAAATCTGGTTTGTATAGTCACACCAGTAGGAAATCTGTTCTTTTAATGTATTTTACGATTAAAGATGTCTGGAGAAACTGGCATATCCTACTGGAGAAGCAAAGGGAATAAGGAAAAAGTACTCCCAGAACTTCATTAACATCTTCAAAAGATGTGTTGACAGGCCTTCTGAAATCATAAAATCCACAATGAGACAACAAGAAGTTTAATAAAGAGGACAAAATATCACTCCATCAATCAAATCAGTGACCTCATGTTCAGAATCTAACTCCAATCTCCACAATTCTGTATACCTCCAAAAAAACAGATTAAAACAAATAAATAAATAAATAAAATTAGGTACTCCTTTGGGATTTCTTCAAATGCATGCATAAGTTTAATGAAAGTAAAAAAGGTGTTTGTATACAGAACACTCAAGTGATTCAATTATGAAAAATGTGTAATACCTTTGGAGCAAATATAGAAAATACTTGTCACAAATTATCAAGTTTCTTCACATTATTAAAATAAATACATAATGATTTATCCATGTCTAGCATGAAAATACGTATTTTTGCTCAGCTTTATTTATAAAACAGAACAATAAACAGGGAGAAGAGAGACGTTTCATATTTACAGTTTTTAAATAAAACTTGAAGTTTGTTTTACTGACATGACAGAATGACTACCTATTCTAGAGAATAGACTACCTAGTCATATATACTCATATTTTCTCCTTTGAAATGAAGAATGTTACCAGGCCTTACCAACCTGAAATAGAATAAAATGAAAAGGTGATAGTTTTTGATGAGAAAGCTTTAGCTTTTTTATTTTGAGCTTTTCTACCTAATTAGTCCAGAGGTGGAGGAATCCAACAACAGGTGTCTTCATCTTTCATCTGATCTATACTGTGTCTTTATTAGGTCTGAAAGCATTTTAATTTTAATTTATTTTTATTTAATAGTACAAGTCATGATTAATTCTTCAGGTGTATAAAAAAGGGTAGCAACAGAGAATAAGTATCTGCTTTTAGGTATCCAAGCAGAGCAGATGCAACTTGTCCTATACTGTAAACATGACTCTAAGCATATATGTACAAAAAGCAACAATACCTCAAGGGTTATATTGTGTTACCTTAAAAGTATGGGAGAGCAGGCTTGTATCTGCTCTTGAAGTGAGGAGTCTTCACTACCATAATAAAACATGCTACACTTTGATGCAGGGAGTTGCCTTGGGGAGGAGTATAAGTCTGTTCAAACACTTATACAACAGATGTTGTAATTCTGAGTAAGAAAGGCTCAGCTAAAGGTGACTGGTATACGAGTCCAAATCTTTTTTTGTGTTTTTTAAAAAAATATGCACTTTTCATGTGACACTTCATGGTAGTTCCTTTGATAAATATTTTAATTCTAATCAATGTAAGTGCAAATGAGTATTACAGAACAGCCTCATTAACAACAAAATTAAGATTGTTATACATGAATTTCCTAGTACCTATCTACCTCAGTTTCCATTGTGTAGTGCTCATCCTTCTAGGGCTCCTCCAGGTCTGAGTTTCAAGAAGAGAAAATGGGGAAATCACAGTGAGTTACCATCCTACATAGCATTTCAACTGGAAGAGTATGAAAACTGCACATGCATGTGCAGATATTTGTGTGTATGTATTTCTTCAGTTTTCAGTCTCCCTGGAGTTATTTTACTTTTCCTGAGACAGTCTAACTTCTTTTTATTTGTTTCCTGATGGAGTTTGAATGTGGCTCCAATCTCAGTTCCTATAAAGACCTTTATGTTATGCAGTTAATCTCACCAAGGTTCATCTCGTGGTATTCAGACCCTAAGCTAAAACAAGTTAGATGATATGTAATTTTCTTGCAATGAATTGACATGACAGACTCTTCACTGTATTCTATAATGATATGAAATCTTAGTGCAAATAATTTGTTTTACTCTTTGAACAACAGTCTCAAATATTTCCACTAATTAAATGATGGAAATTTATTGATACTTTAAAAGATCTCACTTCATCAGGTATTCTGCGATAAGCTTGTGCAATTATGATATTGCGATGCTATATGTGAATAAGCAGTAATTTATTCAAAGATCTTCAAAATACCATGGGACAGAACTGAATGTTCTGCTGAGATGTTCCCTTTCCTTCTGTTCACCTTTGGAAATGGAATTGAGTAGTTCTTGAGTTTTCCTTTTATGTTAACTTTTTCATTCATTTAAATTAATGAAATAATGAAGGCTAATTCTAATTCACAGGTTTGTAATTTTACTTATTTTGACATACTTTCTTAGACATTTTGCATCTTTCTGTAAACGTTATAGCTCTGATCAAATTCACTGTTGTTATTTGGAAATAACGTACATGTAGTGAGTAATTTGACCATTATGACTTTTTATTTATTTATTTATTTTGTACTCACTCATGTGTGAAGCTATTTCTATGCTATGGACTAAAAAGCCAGCTTGCTAAAAAGTACCAGAAGAAATCTGTTTTAAAGATGGACAATATAACTATACCATTTAATGCCACAAATCTCAATGAAGGCGCTATCACAAAAATACTAATTATATGCTGTCACAATTCTTGTCTTGGCTGCCAGTTGTGATTACTCTGTTGTGTCCCTGCTGTCACCTTACTCAGCAGAACTACAAAAGTGCTCTTACTATGACCAACATACTCTGAAAGGGTTGCTGGCAGACGATGCTTCATCTCTCCAGACACTAGATGAGAAAACACTTGAAATATCACAGGAGACTTGTGGATTTGGAGAAGAGGTTGTGCTGGAGTTGATGATATGTGTTCTAGAAGAGAGGAGAGTAAGATAATTTCAAACTGTGTTGCAGGAGAAAGCTTCACTGTGGAAGATCCCAGCATCTGATCCTTTCAGTAGTCTTTCCTACAAAATGTAAATGTCAATATGGTATTTAATTTCAAATAATTATTTTGCAGGTGATGAATACTTACTGTTACCATTAATATTAATATTATTAAATTATTAATATTAATACATTATTATTAAACTTGTGGTCTAGATCCTGTAATTTTGAGCTGCAAAGGGTAAGAGTGGTACCTTGTAGTTACAAGCCTTCAGTTTTTGCACCTCTGATGTGTCACATTGAGCATAAAGATTCTGCAGCTGTGTAAGAATTGCATCCCAGTTTTGTAATTAGCAGTAAGATTGCCTTCAACCTTGTACTCATATGGCAAAAAGACTCTGTGGGACCCTCTGAGCTGATGAAGATGAACACGGTAAGATGCACACCTTTAAGTTCTCACCTTCAGTCTCAATTTTGCTGTGTTGAACTAGGGCTGAGTAGACAGGACCGCTTGTACTTGGGAATTATAGTGAACGGGCAACTTACTTCTCTCTCTCCCCAGCCTTGAAAAAAAGGGTTTCAGTAGATGAAATAGGTGTTCACCTTGTGATCAGGCAAGACTTTCAGACTAGGAGAATGTTGACTAGGTCTCTTTATATTCTTAAAAAGCTAGACTACATATTTTTCACTGTTTTAATGGCAAAATTTTGAAGAAAAGCTGAATTTCTGCATTAAATAAGGACACTGGTGTTTCACTGCTTTAGCAGGTCTCTTTAAAATGATCAATCCTGATTATGACATTGACAATAAAATGGCAGCAATCGCTGGACAGGATGACTGCAAACCCAAGGAATTTAATGAATCATGCATTTTTTTTTTTATTTGATATTACTCAAACATTCATAACTTAAAGGAAGAATTAAAAACAAGCTCAAGTATGATTGAAAGAGTCTTCTTGAGTAACACGGGCTTGCAATTTTCCTAATAACTTCTAGTAATGTTTAACTAAAATTTATCTCAACACAGTAGTACACATCTTGTCATAAGAAATCCCATCACTGTGTTAAGGTTTATATTGGGAGCTTTAGTACATTTAATGAAAACCTTCCAGAAACTGGGAACAAATCTGTTGTTTTGGAGACGGCTCCAGATAAACTCCGTGAGGCTGCAAGGCTGCAGTATTAAAGGGTTTGATACTGGGTACAACATAAACTGGAAAAAGAAATGCTAAGCTAGAGAAAATTTCCTGTATTGATGCATTGTGAGAGAACTGTATGGGCAAATTGCAATCCCTGCTTTATAATAACTTACAGAAGTTATATAACATAGTTTTTTTCCTGGTTTGTATTTATCTTTATAGTCATAAGATTATGAGGGGGCATGATGATTTTCTAGGGTGCGCTGTGGTAACTTGTCACTTATTCTACAGTTATAAGGCAAAATTGGAAGAAAGAATTCTGACCTGCTATAAAACTAGCTGGGATTTATCAAACCTAGACCAGTATGAAAGTTAAAATTGGAAAGTTAAAGCAGTACGATGAGTACTACTACTACCAACAATAAAAAACAACTCCAACATGAGTCTGCTTTTTCCTGAAATTTTAGCCTTCACCCACTTCCAAAATGGATATACAACCACTGCCATGTTATCAAAAGAGTGCAGATTCCAAAGAAGGTAAAAAATGTGTTGCAATGGGGAATATATGTGCCCTCTGTAAAAGAAGTGCCATTTTCAAACAGTGAGAAATAAAATCTGGAGAATCCTGCCAATTGGTTTTGAATTTGCATTTTATGGGAACTAAATTAAGTAGCTCAGTTCTATCCTTAAGATCTTTTCCTTATTTTGCTGCCAGTAAGTTAACTTATCCCATTTTAATCTTACTATTGCTCTTTCTCCTTGTACAGTGACTTGGAGGGGAGTTTCTATTGCCTCTCTACCTCAAGCACCAAAAGGTCTTTGAAGGTTTGACCTTTCAGCCTAGTTCTATTACCTTCTGCTTTAATCATTCAGTCTGAAATACCAATGCTATAAATGAGAAGCTGATGGAGTGATTCGTATAGAGGTTTGTGCCCTAAATAGATGGGATAAACTGCTCTGGGGAGTACGCATTCATCTCTTTGTCCCGACTATACAATGAGTCATATGTTCATATTGCTGAAAATAGATTTTCAGTCTTTCCAATCCTGAAAACATTTTTTGGGACCAAAGAAGAGAGTAAGAAATTGTGTCAAGGGTCTCATGGGATAAGTGTCCCATCTGCTGGATCTATATATGACATGTCTTTGCTGCTGATGCTTCACTTATGTATATATATATGTAACTCATTTGATTAGAAGGCATGTTCACCATCCTACTGGATATTGTATTTGAACTTTATCTTTCAAAAGATCTCATTAATACATGAGACAGCTGTCGTGGAAAGGTCCTCAGAGGCACTGGACTTTAATCTATACCTTGTAACTTCATAAATAATACAAGAAGAATTGAATTCTGGATTCTGATAATATAATAGCCATAGAAGTTGCATTAAAATATAAACTTTTCATTTAAATAAGAGTGGACTAAAGACACCTCTCAAATATGAAAGAAAAAGTTAAGTTCCTTGCACAATATTGTTTTAGACTATTAAACATGAATAAATCCTGTAAATATTTGAGTACTCTTAATATATGTCTTTCAAGGGAGCAAATTAAATAGTGGTCCTAGTCAGTGTGTCTGGGGGTGAATGACAAAAACATTTGCTTTCATCTATAACAAAATGGAAAATATTGATTCTCTAAAGACATAGTATTATGAGAAAGGTCAGAAGCTGACCCCTTTTAGTTTTGTGTAGTCCATCTCTTTGATATTGGTACATTCTGTCACCATCTGCTTACAAAAATAGAGTGTATTGAGTTATGATACTCAATACAGCGATAACATTAGTGTTGTGTGGGTGTGCAATTTGCACTTCAGTCCGCCAGATTTATTTATTTATTTTCTGGGAAGGAAAGCTTGCAATTTATATTGCAGTTACTACAACACTGTCATGATAATTTCTGCTGTGTTATTAAGTGTGTTTAGAGTTGATTCTAAGACAAAAGAAAAGTGACAATATTCATTTATTAAGCTCATAGAATCATAAAATCATGCAGGTTGGAAAAGACCTCTATGATCATCTAGTCCAACCTTTAACGTAGTAAGACAGGTCCACCACTAAACCATGCTCCTAAGTTCTACATCTGTATGTTTCTTGAAGACATCTAGCGGTGGTGACTCAACTACTTCCCTGGGCAGCCTATTCCAATTCCACACAACCCTTTCAGTAAAGAAATTTCTCCTAATATCCAACATAAGCCTCCCTTGGTTTAGGCCTTTAGGCTTTAGCCCTTTTTCCCTTGTCATATTATTTAGTGCTTGGGAGAGGAGCCTGATCCCCACCTCACTACAACCACCTTTAAGGTAATTGTAAAGTACAATAAGGTCTCCCCTGAGCCTTCTTTTCTCCAAGCTAAACAACATAAGCTCCCTCAGCCACTCATAAGGCTTGTTCTCCAGACCAGCTCTGTTGCATTTCTTTGGACACACTTCAGCACCTCAATGTCCTTCTTGTAGTGAGGGGCCCCAAGGTGAACACAGAATTTGCATGTCTTGAGAGGCAATAGTGCTGTAATATTTTTTTTGAGCTTTGGACAAATGTCTTTTTAAACCTCTAACCTGGTGTTTTCACATGTGATCCTGTCTCAAAAGTGGTAGAACGAAACATGGTGCTTCTTGATACTATGCATGGTTGCATCAGTACAGATAACATTTTTTCCAACTTCCTTATGACTTGCAGGTGGTGTGTTTTGCTCTCCTCACATATTTGTCTCGTTTGGCTTCAGCAACAGAGACCAGTGTATTATTGGACATTAGTATTAGGCTAAAAAGTATGCAAGTTATAGCTGTTCTTAGTCTCCCAGTGCTTTGGCGCTGGAGATCAAAAAAGGTTTCCCACCATGTGTTATTCCATGAAGTTGTTTAAATTGTGTTTTTCAAGGTCTGTTCAGTCCACTCCTGGTTATGTGTGTCCACTGATGTGAAAGCTGTCAGCACTGATGAAGAAATCAGCACTAAGCCTTGGAATCAATCAGTCTGAGCCTTAGACTTGGTTGTTTGGGTACAGAGTTATATTAGCTTTACTGTCCAAACAATTTCTCCTTCAGCACCATCACATACTGCCTTGTGCAGATTCCAGAAAATGATTTCACCTGCAAGCCTTCTGGCTAAAGACGAATTGCCTCCCAGTTCTGTGGGATAAAGGTGATTTGTTCCTAGTTGATTTAACTCTGAGTTAAAATCAAGTATAGGTTTCAGTGCTGCTCTGTGGTAGTTTAGAAACCAGCTTCTACTGATAATGAAATTGTCAATTATTGTTTCTAAAGGTAAGATATACAAAGAAAATCTTAATTTCAAATTGTAACTGTAAGTTTAAGGATTTCTAGAATATCATCCCTCTGTGAAAGCTGTGGTCCTTGATTTTTAGGTTCTTCTTTTGTGCTTGTGTCTATTTGTTTTAAGGTTTCTATACTATGATAGCATTCTTTTTTCTTTTTTCATTTTTCTTTTTTCTTTAATTTTCCCCCCTCTCTTAAAAAATGGACCGATATGATTAAAAAGAGACAAATATGCCTCGATATTGTGTTACGAGTAGCATGTTTCCATTAATATAGCTGGATATTTTGTTATGATTACTATGTTTCCATTGACTGAAAGAAGATCAATATTTTCAGGTCTTTCTACAGTATTACCTTGGAAACCCAGCCCTAGAACAAATTAGAAACTTTTCCTAATCCTTCTCCTCAAGTGATACTTGTATAACTACTAACATCAGTATTTTCCTACTTTCTTACAAAATCAGTATTTTGTAAGTATCAGTATTCTTACATCAGAATCAGTATTACTTACAGTAAGAATCAGTATTCTTACAAAATCAGTATTTTCCTACTTTTGTTGTTGTTATTATTGTCGTTGTTCTCGTGTGCTTGCATTTCTGCTTTCTGTATTAATTTGGAAAATTAAAAAAATATTTTTCTATATTAATTTGGAAAACTAAAAAAATATTTTTTCTTGAATTATGATATTTATGAAATGTATATAAACTATTATACAGTTGTGTTGTTATCATCCTGAAATTGTAAAGGTTTTAACGTTTACTTGATAAGAAGTGTTAAGTAAGAGCAAAATTTTGTTCTAGTGAAATTCAGAATAGATTTAATACTTTTATTAAACAACTGAAAATGTGTAATTGATTGTGCATGAATTAATAACACTGATCCTTAACTGGAGGCAGCTTAAGCAGACAGCTGACCCACTGCAGTACACAATTTCTGTTGAGGAATACTATGACTTCAATATCTTTCAATATCTTCAACAATGACATAAATGATGGGATTGAGCACACCCTCAGCAAGTTTGCAGATGACACCAAGCTGAGTGGTGCAGTTAATGCAACAGAAGGAAGGGAAGCCATCCAAAGAGACTGGGATAAGCTTGAGAAGTGGGCTTATGTGAACCAAATGAAGTTCAACAAGTCCAAGTGCAGGGTGCTGCACCTGGGCCATGGCAAAAACATGAGTCCAGACTGGGAGAAGTCATTGACAGCAGCCCTGTGGAGAGGGATTTTGGGGATTCTGATAGATGAGAAGCTTGACATGAGCCAGCAGGGTGCACTTGCAGCCCAGAAGGCCAACTGCATCCGGGACTGCATCAACAGAAGACTGGGAAGCAGGTCAAGGGAAGTGATTGTCCTACTTTGCCCTTGTGAGGCCCCACCTGGAGCACTGCGTCCAGGCCTGGAGCCTCTAGTACAAGAAAGATGTGGACCCGTTAGAATGTGTCCAGAGGAGGGCCACAAAGATGATCAGAGGACTGGAGCACCTCTCCTACGAAGAAAGGCTGAGAGAGCTGGGGATCTTCACCCTGGAGAAGAGAAGGTTCTGGGGAGACCTCATTTTTGCCTTTCAATACTTAAAGGGTTCTTATGAAAAGGACAGAGAAGGACTCTTTACTCGTGTAGATAATGATAGGACAAGGGGGAATGGTTTTAAACTGAAAGAGGGAATATTTAGATTGGATATTACAAAGAAATTCTTTACTCAGAGGGTGGTGGGGCACTGGAACAGGTTGCCAAGAGAAGTTGTGGATCCCCCATCCCTGGAGGTGTTCGAGACCAGGCTGGATGGGGCCCTGGAAAACCTGATCTAGTGGGTGGCATTGCTGCCTGTGGCAGGGAGCTTGGAACTATACGATCTTTAAGGTCCCTTCCAACCCAGGCTATTCTATGATTCCATGACTCTATGATTCTATGACTGTATGATTCTATGACTTGTGATTTCACTGATGAAATGCTGTTTTACTGTATACAGATTAAATTTTGAACTTTAAACAGAAGCAAGTTTGTATTTTAACAAAGGATAATGCTACCTGTCTCTCAGAAATAACCTGAGGGAAAACTTTATTTTGTTTGAAGCCAGATGGCAGCTATAGCCTTTGCTCTTAACCTAACCTTCCAAAAAGTTATGACACCTGGTCAATCATGCAGCTAGCAAATGACATAGATATGGGTTTTCTTTCCCTGAGTATTGTCTCAGCCCAGTATTGTCCCATTTCTCTCGGTTTTTGTTTTAATCATAACAGCTCTGTCCCTTAGTTTTGGTGGTTGTGAAATCTTCTGGGACACCTAGAAGCAGAGTTCCTCTCTCTTTTTCTGACTTTCAGCTTTGTGTTTCATAAGTGCTTGTTCAGAGTAGAGTTTCCTTATATTATTATGAAACTAGTACAAAAACCAAATGGTTTGGGGTTAAATCTGACAATGGATTTAAGTAGAAAGAATTGAAAAATTTTTAATTTTGTTTAAAAGTACAGCTACAAAAGTGTCTGTTTATCTGCTGCCTCCTTTTTCAGTCTCGTTCATGATCAACTTTTGTTTACTAACCCTATTCAGTACGACTTGCCCCAGATCCTCAGTTCGCCATAGTCTTTGGTAGGGGAAAAGGAGTTTTTAATGCTGTATCTCCTACCCCTAGGCAAAAGCTATGGTAAATGAAATAATTCTTTTCACTGAGAAAATTTTCCACTTGGTATGAAGATGTAACGCTTCTTTTTTTGTTGTTTTGTTGTTTTTTTTTGTTTTGTTGTAAAGTATATACTATACTTTATGGGACTTCAGCCAAGTATTTAAGGCCTGGCAGGTAAGCAAAGACTCTGAAATGTTTTATTCCTATGACCATGTGCACTTTCTCCAATGGTTTGTGAATAAAAATGAAAGCTGATAACATGGGGAGCAAGTAGACAGATCCATGCCCACATATTCCAACTTGAACATTTTTCAGTGGTTAGTTACATTCTTCTTGGCTGCATAGTAGTCCAGGTCTACGAGAAACTTACCTTCTGTAGTTTGGTGAGAATACTCTTCTGAAACTACAGTAGGCAGCTTTGAATACCCACAAGTTAACAGAGGTTCTCTACTGTCCCCAGCTCCCTGGAAGAATGTTTTGACAAAATAAATAAATAAATAAATAATAATAAAAATATATATATACATACATATATGTATTTTATTATTGAAACTACTTGAAACCTACTACTTGAACTACTTGAAACTACTTGAAGCCTGACTGAATTTAAGAAGAGATTGGACTGTGCACTTAGTCACATGGTCTGAACTTTTGGGTAGACCTGTGCGGTGTCAAGAGTTGGACTTGATGATCCTTAAGGGTCCCTTCCAACTCAGGATATTCTATGATTCTATGATTCTATGAAACCTCAGTGCCTGCCCTGGGAGCTCCACTTGCTCCAGATTGGTAGCTTAAGGAAATCTCCATGTTTATTTCTTTAGCATGGAGCAGGTAGGTCCATGTATATAATCACTTGGTCTAGAGTTGGGTAAGCAAAACTACTGGAGCAACAGAATTTCTCCTTGAATTCTGTTTTAGTTACTGTTTCGGTATTTTTATCTCTGATCTCTATGCAGTCTGGACTGTTTGTGTGCATTCATTTGCTTTCTTTTCATATTTTGGATGTTATTATATTGTTACTGATAGCATGAATTGATGTTGCTTTCCCCTTCAGTAGTAAAACCAGTTAAAATCTAGGCTTCATAGGTTTGTGCTATTTCTAAACACTTTCAGACTTCCCTGATTGCAAGTCTTTTCCAGAAGGTTTATCTTTTCTGTAGAAGTTTTGTAAGGTTAATTTGGACTTCAGATAATGTCACACTCCTCCACACATTAAAAGTTCATCTATGTGAACACTTTATCCATCTGTACTTCGAAGGTCTGGTTTCTGTAACACTTCAACTTTTCCAGTTATCTTCAGATCTGACTAGAAGAGACAGATGAAGCATTAAAAATGAGTCTTAAAGCTCTCTGTGAACTGAACTTGGTTGAGTTCAACATAGTACTCATGATCCTATCTTAATTTTCCTACAGATACCTGTTAGTATCAGTATAGATGATACATCTCACATCGTTAATCCTATTCTGAAACTCCATTAAAGTCCATATGAGATAGTTGCAAAAGTGCCAAATCATTAAAAATTTTATTATTTTTAGGCAGATAGAGGACAGTGTTGTGATTAAGATTTCTTTGGTGATACAATTGCTTGTAACGGATGGAAATTAAAACCCTACCCTCATAAGAGTAAAACATTAAGAATAGAGAACTATAATACAAGGTTCTGAGAATTAAGTAAAAACCAAAAAGTGAAAATGGAGAGCAGTCCTATCTGAATATCTTCCTCTGTTTGGAAGGACTCACTTGATTGAAGTCTCAAAGTACATGCCTCAATAGGATGTATTTTGATAGAGCTGTTGTGTTTATTATATTTGTGCTTTCAAGTGCATATTGCATTCTGCTGTAACACTGGAAGTACTCCAAGAGATCATACTGGTTTCTGCACCATAAAATTTCTTTCACTTGCCTAAGGAGGGTATACAAATAAAAGTAATTCAGAGTGTGTGACTGATACTTTAAGATACTCCAACATCTGTAGTTTTAAGTAACATAATTAATACATACATATGGATGGATGATATCCTTGTCTCTATATTGGGGAGACATGAATTTCATGGATGGATCACATACTGGATAAGAAACAGGTAGGATGGTTACCTTAAAAGAGTTTTGGTCAGCTGTTTGATGTCCAAGTGGAGATCAGGAGTGTGTGGTGTTCATCAGGGTGGGTATTGGGACTAGTGCTGTTTAATGTCTTTGTTGGTGACAAGGACAGTGGGATCAAGTGCACTGGCAGTAAGCTTGCCGAGAATACCAAGCTGTGTAGTATGGTCAACATGCTGGAGGGAAGGAATAATATCCAGAGGGACCTGCATAAACTTTAAAGGTGGGCCTTTACAAACCTCATGAAGTTGAACAAGGCCAAGTGCATCAAGGCCAGCACAATCCCAGGCACAACTACAAGCTGAGTGGAGAACAGATTGAGAGCAGCCCTGGGGAGAAGGACCTGGGGGTGTTGGTTGATGAGAAGCTCAACATGAGGTGGCGATGTGCACTTGCAGCCCAGAAAGCCAACTGTGTCCTGGGCTGCATCAAAAGCAGCAGGGTAAAGGAGGGGATTATCCCCCTCTGCTCTGCTCTCATGAGACCCCACCTGTAGCCCTGCACTCAGCTCTGGGGCCCAGCACAAGAACGACAGGGACCTGTTAGAGTGAGTCCAGAGGAGGGCCACAGAGATGATCAAGGGGATCATCGGAGGACCTCTTCTGTGAAGAAAAGCTGAGGGAATAGGGGTTGTTCAGCCTGGAGAAGAGAAGGTTCCGGGGAGACCTTATAGCAGCCTTCCAGTGCTAAAAGAGGGCTACAGGAAAGCTGGGGAGGGATCCTTTGTCAGGGAGTGTAGTGATAGGTCAAGGAGTAATGTTTTAAACTATAAAAGGGTAGATTTAGATTAGGTATTAGGAATAAATTCTTTACTCTGAGGGTGGTGAGACACTGGAACAGGTTTTCCAGAGAAGCTATGGATGCCCCATTATTGGAGGTGTTCAAGACCAGGTTGAATGAGGCCCTGGGCAACCTGATCGTAGAATCATAGAATGGTTTGAGATGGAAGGGACCTTAAAGATCATCTAACTCCAACCCCTCCTGCCATAGACAGGGTTGCCACCCCCTAGATCAGGTTGGCCAAGGCCCCATCTAGCCTAACCCTGAACACCTCCAGGGGTGTGGCATCCACATCTGCTCTTGGCAACTTGTTCCAGTGCCTCACTACCATTACAATGAAGAATTTCCTCCTAATGGTTAGTGTAAATCTCTCTTCCTTTAGTTTAAGAGCATTCTCCTTTGTCCTATCATTATCTGCCTAAATAGAGTCCTTCTCCATCTTTTTATAAGACCCTTTAAAGTATTGAAAGGTCTCAGTGAGGTCTTCCCAGAGTCTTTCTCTTCTCCAGACTGAACATCCCAGCCCTCTTAGCCTTTCATAATAGGAGAGGTACTCCAGCCCTCTAATCATTGAGGCCCTCCTTTGGATGTGCTCTAACAGGTCCACAATCTTCTGGTGCTTGGGGCTCCAGACCTGGATGCAGTACTCCAAGTGGGGCCTCACAAGGGCAAAGTAGAAGGGCGCAATCACCTCCCTTGACCTGCTGGCCACCCCTCGGTTAATGCAGCCCTGGATGCAGTTGATTTTCTGGGCTGCGGCGCACACTGCTGGCTTGTGTTGAGCCTGCCATCCACCAGAATCCCCAAGTCCTTCTCTGCAAGGCTGCTCTCCATGATTTCTTCCCCCAGTTTTTACTGCTGATCTAGTAGGTGGAATCCCTACCCATGGCAGGGGGCTGTAACTAGGTGGTCTTTAAGGTCCCTTCCAACCCAAGCCATTCTATGATTCTATGGTATTGCAGAATTATTTTAGTATTTTAATAGCGTCAGCTTTACTACATTGAGATACTTAGAGAGACTATTTTCTGATGACTTATCATTTGAATTTCATTGTCAATGGATGATATTCCAAATTGTATCCATGTGAAAAAAGGGAATGGATTGCTGTTTTTAAGATAGTACATAAGTTCCTAGTGTAATTTTTGAAATGTTTTCTGTAGGTGAGTTAATTAACTACCATTAACTACCAAGGCCACAGTTTACTCCTGTTTATTATATCACTGCTGCTTATGAAACATACCTATGGTTATTTCTATGATGATTTCAAGCTGTAGCAGGCTTCTTGAAGATCAATATATGTTTATATATCTGATTTTCTGCTGCTGGGTGTGCATGATTAATTAACCTTTTAATCACATAATTTAATTTAATGGATTTTAAACTGGACAATTTGGGGTTGTGGGGAATAGTATTCACAGCTCATAGGATGTCATTAATAGAATTCCATTAATACAGTAAAATTGGTAAGTTATAACGAGGAGTCTGCCCTGGCTGAGCAACTTGTCCACCGTTAACACTTGAAAAATGATACTCCTGAATGCGTTAATAGATAATTTCAGAATAAACCTGAATCTACATCTGCACACACAACACAGGGTATGGCGTATCAGTAAACAGAGGAATCCTGCCTCTCCACCTGAAGCTGGTAGCAGCACCATGCAGACTTTTATTTGATTTAACTTCTTTGCATTAAAATAATTCTCTTAGAGAGCAAACAGCAGTAACTCTTTTAGTGTTGTTTCATGTATCAACATTGGAGAAACTGTTTTGCTTTCACGGCAAAGGTGTTGAAGCAGTTTTGTGCTCTAAATACAACTGGATATGGCTTTGAGTGAGTATACCATTGCGGCCACTCAGCTACATAACACTTACTGTGTGGTTAATTATTGCCTGGGGCTGCAGCCATTGAGATGCACCAGTATGTTTCAGGTGAACATACTTCAAGAAGCTTCTGTCAGTTAGGAGTGATGAACTGAACGAATAAAAGTAAATAAAACTGCCTAGAATTCTCCTTGGAAAAGAGAAGAACTAAGAAGTTCCAGTTCCACAAAAGAAATGCATGGCAAAGGATAACTTTATGTATCTATGCAGACTTTGCATTTTATGAAGATGAAAATAGGCAAAAGGATGATGGCTTAAAAACACAAATATTTTTCTCTTTGTTAAGAAACAGCTATTAATTCTCACTATTGTACTTCTTTGAAACCTTTTCAAGCCTAACTACAGCAGGACATTTAGATATAGTCTACTATTGCCACACAGATTTGCAAGGGAACATTTTTTCTGAAGTCTAGGTATAGGAAAAATTCAGATAAACTACTTTAGCAACCACTGATCAATCAGAGAATTCTTATGACTTGCTGTTTTGTACAAAACTAGCAGGAGGCAAAATAAGATGAAAATAATTTCTGTAATTCTTACCCATTAGGATGAGTTGGGTAAAATGAATTGTATTTTTTTTTCAGTGACAATGAAAAGAATGGTCTTTTTGGGATACTAAAACCTACTGACAAAAACTGAGTATACTCAAATCTATATGTCTATTATGTATAGCATTTGCTCATTGGGTTTACTCGTATTTGATTTTAGCATACTGTATTGAATATACTTAGATTTGAGTATACTCAAATCTACTGACAAGAATTCTACCAGAGTTTATGTTTGGGAATTTATTGTTTGTTGTTTGTTTGAAATAGATTAAGGTGAATTCTCTCTTGATGGCAAATCACTTGTATAACTGCAGCAGTGGCATTTGCCATCGATTTATTGTATGTATCTTTTCAAATAAATAGACTCCAAAAATTCTGTGTTTAAGAACAATGCTAACTAGTCACCCCTTGTGGAATACCTTTGCACCCCTGTCGCTGCAAAGTCTTTAAAATATTACAGAAACTGTGCTGAGGATATACAATATTTCTCTGCATTTTTCATAGACCTACTGAACTTCAGGAATTAGTATGTCCTTCTCATATAAGTATTGTGATGGTGGAGATTGAATTTATTTATTTATTAATTTAATATACATATATATAGAATCACAGAATGGTTTGTATTTGAAAGGACCTTAACGATAAAACTTTATCTTTAAAGCTTAATTTCAACCCTTTCCTTTTCAATTCCTGCCATGGGCAGAGACACCTACCACTAGACCAGGTTGCACAAAGCCCCCAAGTAGAAGTTGTAGCTTTTAAAAGAATTTACTATGGTGCTGTTCAGTGTTGTATCCATAGCCAAATCTGATGCTGGTTAAAAAATGAAACTAGTTGCCAACATCCAAGAAAAATTCCCTGTCTGTGGTACTTTACCCAAAGTCTCCTATTTAGCTCATCTGTCATTAGAAAGAGACATAAAAGTGTGTGGATTGCCTCCAAGAAAATAAATCAGCAACTTACCTCATCTTATATATGTCATGCACATGCTGCTGGGTGATAATAGTGGCGGCTGTGGTCAATAAAGATGACTCTGTGGTTTTGGACAGCAGCAGTAGCAGTCAAGGGATCTGTGATCTGCTAATGCCAGTTCTACATTTTTCTGGTCCTCTTTGGCTTTTTTTTAGGAAGTCAAGACATGTAGGCTAAAAAGAGAAAGGCTAAAACTTATGTGGCTCAGATTTGTCATGCAGTGAATTTGATCTGAGGAACTCAGTGGTCCTTTGCAACTAATTGTTAACATTTGATTGTATTTGAAAAATACAGACTTAATGAAGCTACTAAACTATTGAGGCTTCTACTTTTGTTTTCCTGTGTTTTCTATATAGCAATGTAAAATAATTTAACCTGAACATTTTCTTTTTTTTTTTTTTTTTTTTTTTTTTAATGTAAGGCTAAAGGCAGTGTTATTTCAAATGCTATTCTTCTGAAATTGTAATGGTCACGTGCAGCTGAGACTTAAAGCTGCTGCTGCTGATATAGACCTTTTATAGAGCTGTAATTTGGCACTAAAACTTTATCAGTGAAGCAAATATTCTCCCTAATTTGCAGGTGGAAGGTTGGAAATTGACATATGGGAAAAAAAATAATTTAGTCTAGTGTCAGTGGTATTAAACTAATTTGAAACTTATCTTCCCAATTCTGTCACTATTCTGTGACCTGGTGTAAATAAATCATATCAATGACTTACTTTAGATGTTAATTGGTATACAACTAATTAGAAGATGATATAGTACCTTGCATGTAAAATAGTCAAACAGTTTCAGGACAGTTTTAAAATTTTGTTTGATCCTGATGTTGTTTCTGGAACACTTGAGTTATGTAATAACTCTCATCTTCTTTCAGATATCATATATAGTAGTCCCAACCTTACAGTAGTTTAATTAAAATAGCAGAGACTTTACTTCAACCTCATCCTCCAAATGGATTACTCATTCAAATAAAAGTATGGTTGTATAGTGTGGGAACCTCTCTGGCTTCCCACAGGCAGCAGCTCTTCAGGAACTGCTCCCACACGGCTCCGTCCCACAGGGTCCATCCATCCCCCAGCAGCAAACTGCTCCAGCACGGGGCCCCCACGGGTGGGCGGCAGCTCCCCCCAGACCCCCTGCTCCTGCGGGGGCTCCTCTCCACGGGCTGCAGCTCCGGCCCGGGGCCTGCTCCTGCGGGGGCTCTCCATGGGCCGCAGCCTCCTCCAGGCCACATCCACCTGCTCCACCGGGGGCTCCTCCACCCATGGGGGGGCTGCAGCGTGGAGATCTGCTCCATGGGGGACCCATGGGCTGCAGGGGGACAGCCTGCTCCACCAGGGGCCTCTCCCTGCACAGCCCGCAGGGGAACTGCTGCTGCCTGCCTGCAGCACCTCCTGCCCTCCTGCTGCACTCACCTCGGGGCTGCTTTGGGGCTGTTTCCCTCTTATTTTTCACTTCCTTCTCTTACAGTTGCTTTGCAACGTTTTCTACCTTTTATTCGAAGTGCTCTCTCAGAAGCAGCACTAGTTGTTCATTGGCTCAGGTTTGTCCAGCTGGGGGTTCTGTTTGGAGGAAGCTAAACACCAATGTGGGGGCAGCTTGTGGTCTTTTCTCACAGAAGCCACCCTTGTTGCCTCCTCACCACTAACAAATTGCCACCCAAGCCTAGTGCAACTTGTATTAATTAAAATGTTTAGATTTACTTCATTGACTAGTGGAGTACGTCCTGTTTAAACACAGCAAGAACATCAGAGAGTTTTCATATTTTCATGCCTCATTACACTATTTGCTTGTGAAAATTCATAGTAGTTGTGCATATGACAGTTAGAGACATAATGTAGATCTCTGGGACATCATCGAGAGCCGGTTTTTGCTATTTTATTTATTTATTTAATTTTTAATTATTTAATTATTGTGTGAAAGATGTAATCAATATGGTTCTGAAGTTGCTATTGTAATGTGCCATGTATACTTCTCACTGCTGTGTGCTGAAATGTAGAAGTTCTTTGCATACATAGCCAAGAAATGCTGTTCTCTGATAGCAGAACATGGTGTCACTTTCAGCCATCCAAAAAGCCCCCTACATGGCACAGTAGAAGCTGGTGCTTTGTATTGTAATGAAGTATTTTACTGTAATGACTTTTCAGTAGATTTTATGTATTGAAATGTAGAATTAGCTGCAGAGATTAGAATATCCACTAAACTGTCAGGAACGCATTGTACAAAATCTTCTACATGGAAGCTGTATATCATACTAGATTTCAGGGCAGTCTGTGAATTGAGGTTGCACAGTTTAAGCTTGTGAATAAACATGTTTATTTTGTTTATGATTGTACAACATATTTAAAAATATAATTCCATATACAAGTCTATTCAACAGAAATATGCTATAGTGCAATTTCCTCACAACTTGAAAATCTGATTACATAGTTTATATAGCATAGGACATTTAATTGCTGTTTTAAAGCTTAAAATCAATAATTATCACAATTCTATTTATTTATTTATTTATAATATATAATTATTATTTTTAAGTTTCAAGGACATTTTATATTTTATGTCAACATGACATGCATGCACAATCCTCCTTAGATTATGGAGGATTCCATAATATATATATGGATTTGAAAGGCAGCTAAAATATTTTTTGCAAAGAACTCTGATACAGTCATAAAAATACAGGCTACTATAAAATAAAATGAACTCCACTTGAGACTTTGATTTCTGGAGCATGTAAATATCTTGAAAATCTTACAGCAGTGTTCCTCAAAATTTTAAGTCTGTTCTTTGCTTTTTGTAAATAAAAGTGCATTTTATATCCACGTATATAGAAAATAACTCTTTATAGCCTGTCTCAGGCTATATAGTCTAAATGTAGACACAGCGTTTACATTACCAATTGCATGCAAGAATCTTCTTTCCTATGCACTGAAACAATTTCATAACTTAAAAAAAAAAAAGACATGTCAGTCCCAGTGTGTGTGTGCCTTTGGTTCTTTTTTTAATTTGTTTATTTATTTACTGGATCAATTCTCAAGACAGATAATCCTGCATTTTTGGTATATATACTATATTTTATTATTACTATTAATTACTATTACTATTACTAATTACTGTTATTACTATTATTATCATAATCATATAATTATTTGCTGAGAGAGATTGTTCTATTTTGAGTGTCAGGGATCATGTTGTCCAGAAGTGTGATGAGCCTGTGCAGACTCTATAGCAGCCCAGAAGCATGGCTGGGAGCAGAAGTCATCATTCAAATGAATGCATTAAAAAGCAGAAACTGTTTGAAGGCCATAATCATACCAGAGTTCACATGGATCAGTAAAAATTAAGTGCAGTGAATCAATAATGTGTTGCTATGGCAATTAAGATGTTATATGGAACTTTATGGACAGGAAGAAAGAATTAACTTATTTGTGCTGACATTGCATTGATTATGGTACGAACACATTTTATTTTTTATTATTTTATTTATTTACTTATTTATTTTTGTGCTGCAAAGAGCACAAAAGAAGAATGAAATAGAATAGCTCTTCCATTAGGAGTATATTAGCATATGCTATCTTTTTGTTTTTGTTTGTTTTTTGTTTGTTTTCTTTGTGTGTGTGTGTGTGTGTGCGATTTTCCTCTGAAGCACGGGAGATTTCTTTCAGACCTATCATGTCTACAAGGAGCTAAGGAGTTAGGGTGCTGCTGATGTGGTTGAGTTTGAGTATCTAATGAGTCCTGCCAGGAAGTTCAGGGCCAAACTATGTCTGTTATCTGAAATGTCTATCAAGTTGATCACTGGATGATCCTTGTGCATAACAAGTGGTCTCAAGGTTCTCTAAACTGAACAGTCATTACATAAGTTACCAAAAAGGAGCAACTAGGCTATTTTTGTTGCATGCATTATGTTTCAATGAAAAGGACGAACATGTCTGTCAGTCATAAATTACTTTTTTTTTTTTTTTTGACAGAATTGAGGAAAAAAATGTGTGTATTTTACCCTAAACAGTAGGCAAGTCATTTCTTTTTTCTTTTTCTATTTTTCCAAAGTAAATTCTGTGGGATAATCAGTATCATGATAATTAAGAAATCATTGTCTGATAACCATCATTAAATACTTTCATGATAATATCTGAGATAGCTTTAGGGTATAATTTAGTCAGTAATGTTATAAAGCTAATATAGGAAATAAACAGCCCAAAGAGGATTCCTTCCAACTGAACAGAACCATTTTTATGCTTACATGTCTTTGAAGCTTTTCTGTCTTTGTTGCATTCCTGAATAATTTTATTCTATAATTTTAACTTTTATTTATAGGTATTGTTCTTCTCCAAGGTGTGATGAAGTAGGAAAGAAGGTAGGTGAATTGAAATAAACAGTTCTATCTCTGAAAGGAAATACACATACATTCAAAATAAGATGATTTGGAAAGAAAAATAATTTATTAATCTTTATTTGTTTTACCCAGGAGGCTTGCATCTAAGATTACTTGCTTTCCTTCCTAAAGAAAGGAATTCCATCCCTCCCACCCCCCCAAGTGCTTTTGGTAGTTTTGATAAATACAAGATTTATTTATGAAATAGATGTGCAGATACTTTTACCAAACTGTGTCAAGGAGGAAATACTTTAAATAATGTATTTTAAGGATCATTTCTTACTAACAGAATTTGTTTTCCCAAAGGATTATTTGTTATTAAATATATTTATCTCATAGAAATGGCTAATAGCATTTCATTACAAATAATGTCAGGCCGATTCCATGAGAAACTCTTATGAAATCTACATTCATTAATGTGGTTAATCCAATTGTCCTTCAAGTTAAACCATAGTTAAATGGGTGGATTTTGATCCATAAATGAACAACTCATGGCATGACTTGACAATGTTGCCGACATATTTCAAAACTATAGATAAGGATTAAACTATTGTGTATAGCTGAATACACTCAGTCCTGTCACATGATGCTGGGAGCGTGTTGGGGGTTATAGAGCTTATTTGATCCTTTGATTGCAGCTGAGAGTGAAGTCATCAAAGGGCTGCTGAAGCAGTCTTTGTATCCTTATAACAAAGCATACTCCTCTCCCTTTAGCAAAGCAGTCAATAGCAACTCCAAGAAAGATAACATTTAATGTGCTCTGTCTGTGAAAGATTGAACATAAGGAGTTCAATAGTGCATGTCAGGGGAACTAGAGCAACATGGCAACTTTCAGTGAGCATTCTCCTCTTCACGCTCTCCATAGATAAACATCTCCAAAACCATTCACTAACATTAAAAGAAAGAGCTAGAAGACTGGTTTTGGAAGTAGTGCCAAATATGCACAGTTAGAAGACTTAGATAAGATCATTTTTTCATAAAATTTGAATGCATTTTGGGAGACCACACAGTCTTTACATTAAAATAGTAAGTTTCTTTAGAATTGATTACTTTTTATTGATGATCCCAAAAGACAGTGGTGGTGAATTTTCAATAAAGGTTTGTCTTAAATTAGTATTCTCTTCAGAAGACTAAATACTTCTCAAATTGTCCTTAGAGTAATGCTTTATGACTTATATGTTTTGGGGAAAGCATAACCATGTCTCCTTTTTACTAGTCTTGTAAGAAGCCTTTTTTTTTTTTTTTTTTTTTTTTTTTCCTTCTCAGAGATGTTGTACTCTACTGAATATCTCACTTGCTTACCATAAGTATCAGCAGTATTGAAAGAAATTTCTGACTTGTAAATGTTGGACTTGATTAATGAATGAGGGTTAAAGTTAAGCTAATGGGATTGGTGGTCTTTAGTGCTGTTTTTTTTTTTTTTTTTTTTTTTCCCCAAGGTTCTCTGTGTGTGTGTGTTTGGGGGGGGGGGGGGGGGGAAGAGGGATTGCAAACACACACAAAAAAATCAACATAAAAACAAAAAATAAACAAACAAAAAACTACACCATAAATGCTTTTCACAGTTTAAATTGTTATTGGGTTGCAAAAGTATAGATATACGTACGATTGACTAAGTAGGTTTCCATGAGTATTTTGTTTTTAAGAACTACTGAAATTACCTTACCTAGATCATATGCAGTTTAAAACCTTGTAAGACATTAATATAGACCTTGTTACACATTTAGGTGATGTGTTTCCTTTTTTTATTTCTATGTTCAGTAAAGAAATTTCCTTACACAATTGAGATTGTTTAGCCATATTCTTTAACATATATAAATATGCATTTTTAAATGTAAAACCAACAGCTCAATCCTTGATCAACTGATCTTTAAAAACTACAACTAAATAATGTCATGTTTAACACTTAAGGATATTTTGATAAAATCACAACTTAGTGATTGGAAGTGGGATCTTCTTACTCCTGTATAAGAATAAAACAGTGATTGAAGTTCTTGTAGGTTTCTTGTAAAGAACAGCATACCTTATTCATAAAAGTGAAAAAAACCAGAAACTTCAGTCTGTTTGAAAGTCAGTGTGCATGTACATGGTGATGCCATGGTATCAGTGAACTATCATAGTTCTGTAAATAATTTTGTATTTTTGTTAACTCTAACATTTTCTCTTCAAGTGTTCAGAATTAATTGGTACTAAAATGGATTTGGCATCTGTATACTTTGACTATTAGTCATTTAATAAGTTTATGGTTATTAGAGGAAAAAAAGGAGATAATACTTAATTGCTTTTCCCCCATCCTCTTAGTAGTCTTCATGAAAATAAATTAGGTCTTTAAAGACTGTGTTATCAACAAGCTCTGTGGCTCTCCAATTACAAGTAGGGCATACAAAATTTTAATTAGAAAAGCCAAACAGTGGAAGTTGTAACAGGTTAAAAGTATTAGAGCATTTTCTTTTTTAAGTTTTCTTTGTTAAGTTACTTCAAGGTTTGAGTTCATTGTTCTTGCTTTAAATACTTCAATTTCTTTGAATGCTTTCTTTTTGTAAGAGTAGTAATAATTAGAAATGACTGAGAATGTATTTTAAGTATATTTCTACTGTTTCATTTTACTGTTGGGTTTAAAACTTTATGGCACTCAATTGCTTTAAGGAAAATGTCTTTTCACCAAAAGGGCAGGGAAATATTGGAACAGGTTGTCCAGAGATGTAGGGTCACATCCATGCTCAGAGGTTTCCAGAATCCAACTGGAGAACACCTGATGCAACCAGTCTCAGACTTGGCCTTGCTCTGATCAGGAAGTTGGACAAGTCTTCCTGAGGTTCCTTCCAGCCTGAATGATCTGAGTTTATAGTCTTGATGCTGAAGTCAAGGACTCAGTTGAAACAACAGATTTCCACCATTAATCACTTGTTATAGTCTTCATGGAGACCTTGTTGGTCTGCTTATGCTCTGTTGTTGGGTACTCCCAGGGGTGCTACTGGAGCCAGAGATGGTCCATGCTGCTTGCTGACCCCAAAAATATTTGTTCTAAATACAGAACAGTATTTTAATCTAGCAACAATGTCTTTTCTGTGGAAAAGTTCTTCAAGTTATCTATTCTCGCAATATCTTACATACTGACATAATGAATGTTTAAAAAGTGATTTGAGGAAGTTTTGCTTATATATACAGACAAAAATTTGTTACCCTCATCAAAAGTACACTAGCTGAATAAGTTGACAAATACAGTAAAATACATTGTAAAAATAATTAATGAAACTGTTTTGTTTTCTGTTTATTGTAAATGCTCCCTGACTGCGTTTAGGAAGGTCTGTAAGAAGCACTTCTCTGCAGAAGAAGAATAAGAACTGTAAAAGAAAAAATTGCAGCACATGGGGAGAGTGATGAGAAGGAAGAAGGAAGAGCTAACATTCTAGTGAAACAGGTATTTAATAAAGCTGTTGCTGCCTGAAAAATAACATTGCTTCATTTTCGTAAATCTGTTAGCCATCACTATGTTAAGATCTTCCACTAGAACTAGTACAAGTATTACTCAAATTAAATGAAATAAAATTACGAGGCTAAGGCATCATTAAAAAGAGAACAGAGGCTATTGCTTTGCTGTGTTGCTATAGCTCAGTCTACAATCAAATTGGGTTTCAAATTAGATATATTAAGACACTACTTGTATTTGTTAAATATCAATAAATTATTGAATAAGCAGTGGTGAACTCAATAAAGAGGAACACTGAATCTAACACACTGTAATTAACTCCAAATTATAAACAAAAACTGTACTAGATTAGGAGAATAAATATTTATGAGTATGTTAAACACTAACATTTGAAATAATGCAGATATGAAGTATAGGCTTCTGAAATGATTATTACTCCTACATGCAACTGGATTCTAGTGGAAATTATGTGCCAAAAAATAAATGGGAAAATCTTGATTTGAAATCTTCAATTGAAATCAGCAGAAATGTAAAGTATTGTGTCAATGGGCAGTTGAATTATTTAATTTGAGTGTACAAACATTGTTCACCACCTCATTTCAGCATTATTTTAAGTATGTTTATTTTTGTTAGACAAGCAGTTAGACACTAATCTCTCTCCCCTCTCCCCCCACCACTTTTTTTTTTTTTTTTTTCCTTTTATAGGAGAATGCCTTGGGTAATAGGTAATAATAAAAGTGAAGAAATACTGCTGAAGTCTGGTCATATTAGTGGGAAGAAGAAGTAATTATCAACCACTGAAAACATTGCATAATTGTTCCCTGTGCCCAGTACTGGAAAAGGGTAGTCAGTAATGATGACAAGTAACAAACAAAAATCAGACCTTCTCTGTGATGACGTTTTTATAACACTGTACAAGAATATTTGAAGTTCCTAAGTAAAGTGTGGTTATCTTTCATGCTAACATAATGACTATTAGTAAGAATTAATGAAGACTGGTCTCCTGCAGATTTTTCTCAAGACTGATTTATTTTAGTAACTAAAAAAGTGCAGGCTGTGATCAAAGCTTTTTTTCATTGTTTAGTCACTTACAAGATCTTACCTCTCCTGCCCACAGCACAGTGCAGATATTATGATAGTTTATTGATCATCTGAGTTTATGCTGCTGTGAGGTAGAATTTTTAAACTGTCTTTGTTTTCTACCTGGCCAGGGTGATTGGTTGTTTCTGATAATTTGTCCTTGAGGATTTCAAAATTATTAAAGAGGGGAAAACAATAAAAACAGTGGGATCTGGTGCATCTAGGTTAGGCACTTAAGTGCACCTGCATAGTAAGTTCCTTCTTAAGAAGTCCTCCTGAAATAAAGATACCAGTTATTGCAAAAGGCAGTGAAAAGGCAGTGAATGTTGTCTACCTTGACTTCAGCAAGACTTTCCAATGCTGTCTCCCTCCTGGGAAGCTCCAGAAGTGTGGGCTTATGAGTGGACAGTGGGGTGGATTGAGATCTGTTTGGATGGCAAAGAACAGAGGGTTGTGCTCAATGGTGCAGTCCAGTTGGAGGCCTGTGACTAGTGGTGTCCCCCAGGTGTCAGTACTGGGTCCAGTGCTCTTCATCTTATTCATCAGTGACTTGGACTTCATCAGTGACAGAGTGCAACCTCAGCAAGTTCAGAGATGATAAAATGTTTAGTGTATCTGACACACCAGAGGCTTTTGCGGCCATTCAGAGGAACCTGGACAGGCTGGAGAGTTGGGTGGAGAGGAACCTGATGAGGTTCAACAAGGGCAAGTGCAGGGTCCTGCACCTAGGGAGGAACACCAGCCACCAGTACCGGTTGGGGGCTGACCATCTAGAGAGGTCTGTGATTCTGTGGAGAGGGACCTGGGGACATGGTTGACAGGTTAATCATGAGCCAGCAGTGTGCCCTTGTAACAAATAAGGACAGTGAGATCCTAGCCTGTATTAAGAGGAGTGTGGACAGCACATTGACAGAGGTGATCCTCCGACGCTACTCAGCTCTGATGAGGCCACAGCTGGAGTACTGTGTGCAACTCTGGGCTCCCTAGTACAAGAGGGACATAGAACTTCCAGAGAGGGTCCAGCATAGAGCCACAAAGACAATGGACTGGAACATCTGTCATATGAGAAAAGTTTAAGCAAGCTGGGCCTGTTTAGCCTAGAGAAGAAGAGATTGAGAGGGGACCTCTCAATTGAGAGGGGACTTCTCAATCAATCTCTGCAAATATCTGAGAGGACAATTTAAAGAGAACGTGGTCAAACTCTTCTCGGTGGTGGCCATTGAGAGGACAAGGGGTAGTGGGTATAAGATTTATTTATCAATTTGTTTATTTATATATATATTTATTTATTTATTCAATATTACATTGCTTTAGTTGCAGGATTTAAACATGTGATAAGTTTTCCAAAAATCTAGAGACTGATGATTGCTAGCTGTGCTTTCTCAGGCACCAACTCCCACCTTAAAATTAAGGTAAGCACTATACCAAGTTATCTTTTCTTGGGGAAAGCTAAGTTATAAATACAAAATGTAATTATTGTTTCTTTGCCTGTTCAGTATAAGAGTTCAAAGCGTGTTTGGCATTGGATTTGATCCTGTAATTTGGTCTGCTCCTAGCCTATCAGCTTTAATTCATGATGTTGCAGGGAAACACTCATTTTTAATTTGTAGATCTACAGCTTTCAAGATGGGGAGACTCAAAACATCCTTCAGAACTTTTAGATACTCTGGAATCTTGAGTAGACTCTGAATCTTTTGTGTTTAAACTGAGTCAGGGCTCTATGGCCTCCACTTCTGGGCCCAAGTAAAAGCAAGGTGACCTCAGTGTGTCGGTCTTTTTTCAATGTGTCATTCACAGGTGCATGGTGTGGAGGAGAAATAAACAAGTGGTAAAATAGCTTAAGTGGTAAAGGAAAAGAAGTGCCTGAAGGTGGATGCAGGTTAGCCTGACCTTACATATTTATTAACAACTTTAAGTCTTTAAAACAAACAAACAAACCAACAAACAAACAAACAAACAAACAAAACATACTGTTGATATAAAGCTGCGAGAACTTGTATTTTGATCTTATACATACAACCTAAAAGTCCATATCAAGTAATTCAGTAATAATTACCTTAAATACTCAGGACAGAAGTAATATTTATTTTATTGTTGTTTAGTGTTAGTAGATGATGTTAAGTGGACAGGACAATAGCATAAATAATTCAAGTGAAGCATTTCTGGTATTTTTTTTTTTAAATAATATATACATATATAATTCATCTGTTGAATAATAATGGCTTTCTTGTTGAGAAATGATTGTTGTTTGTCATCATTCTTTTTTTCTGATTAAAATGAACATGATTTGAATATTCATGACACTTGTTTGAGAAATTACACCTAAAAACATGTTGCTCTATATTGTTATACATCATCTTTATTAATTGCTCCAAGGTAATTATAATTGATATAAGTAGAAACTATCTCATACATTCTTTAGCTGCTGTAAAGGAAGAAAAATATATATATATATTTAAAGCATAATTAAACGGGAGTAAAATAAATCAATTGCAATAATTCTGATATTTTATCTGTCTCTGCTATTGCCTTATATCTTGAAAACCTCAGAAATCTCAAAAGTAATTTTTTAGACATTTGACAGAATCCTTTCTGGAAGCAAGAACTCTTCTACTGCATCTGGTATTAGACTGCTTTGATTAAGGTAATTTGCAGTTGAATGGAATCAGGTTACCAGTAATGTTGATAATTTATTTCTTGTAGTAATAAGATGACTCCTGCTTGCCCTTACTTCTCAATCTATAGTACTCTGACACCTGTTGCTGTCTTTACTCATTCACTCCTCAGACTGACCTTCATAAAAATTAATCTGTTTCTTACAAATTGGAAATACAATTTGAAAAGAAGACTCCTGTACTCATATTCTAAATGGAGCTGTAAATTGTCTTGCTATTTACAGAAGTCTTGTAAAGTGGATGGTGCTCATTATATTATCAAGAAAATTATGTGCTTGAAGTATTTTTTTTTTCTAAAATAAAAGAAATAAATGATAAAAAATATTTTAGAAAAATAGAAAAATGCTACAATGCTATGGTGGAGCTGAGAAAATGTTTGAGAAAATTCTTCCTCGTCTACCATACCTTGATAAATAGATTTTCTGTTATATTTTGTTTACAATATATTATGTTTCAGTAGTGTCTCAAATTGTAACATCTCTTCAGTCTCCATATTTCCATCTATCATCTCTGAAAGATGGCTTCAGGTCTGATCTCTTTAGCAGTGTCATGCTATAGTCAGGCTGTTGCTTTGAGATTGGGAGATGAAAAGAAAAGTATATAAAAAAAGTGTTACATAATCAAACATAAATGAACAGATGTCACCTGTCCAGTGAGGGTTTGATTTCATTTTAGTTTGCAGAGGGTTGAAATCAAATCTCCTTGTTCATGCAGTGTTCCTTGTCAAATATATGGGGTCCCACTGCCCCCAGGTACCACTGTTTTTTGTTTTTTTTTTGCTTCTCTCAACACCCTTCTATGGTACGTACAGTGTTATATATATGGATGTTATACCTAAAAGCCTCCAGAATAGAAACTGTTCAGACTAAAGCAATCAGTTTGTCCATCCTGATTACTAGTACTTTATGTAGAGCAGCATAGCTTCAATAGGAATCTATTCAGAACACCACTATCCCATTTTCAGACAGTAAAAGAAGAGGTGAGGACTTAGTTCATGCCTCTTTCTTGACATGGACAGAGTAAGTTTTTAAACTTTTGCTTTCCTAATGACCATTCTACTGCTTGAGTTATGACTGAAAGCTGATGATACTAACACAGCTGTTTTGTGCATGTAGCTTTCCCATTTTGAGTTTTAAATGCCCTTAAAACACATTACATGAGATAGAATTTTTACACGGAAAAAAAATAAATAATATTTTGGTAATGACAACAATAAAATCCTTCTTTCAATACAGTAGAGTATTTTTATGTCATATGCTACTAGTTCTCATATTCTAATGTAATATTTTTCACTGACATCAAGCAGTCATTTAGATTACAGTTTTACAGTTGTAGAAATCTTGGCTTTTGTATAGAAAAAAAAAAAAAAGGTATCTTGAACTGAAATTACATTCTGAAATTGTCATGTACCTTTCACAGAAAACATCTACTCAGGAGAGGAAGACACTTAGAGGAAGATCTGCTTGCTGAAAGGAACCTGGCACCTGATTTATTTTGAAAAGGGAAGGGTGTCCTCAAGCCATTTGCTGTTTTTGCACTGGGCTTTGAAATTCAATGACCATCACACCCATCAGCAGATCAGACTAAGATAAAATTTAGCAGTGGCTAGTTAGAAAGAACTTTTGATCATTTGTATTTGGTATTTCTTGCAGGATATAATACTAATTATGATTTGGGGAATGCACTGGTGTGGAAAAATATATTTTGTTCTCATGTCATTTAAGAGTTCTTTATGATAATTTCTTGAATAAGTTTTGAAAAAATGTAGTTAAAATAATCTTCAAAAGTGCATTTTCACTGTTATACTTACCAAACATTTTCTCACACTTTTCTCTGTGTGTATGTGTGCTCTAAATACTTTGGAAAGTACTCTACTAACCATGGTAAATCTTCCTAAATTCATTTATGAAAATTAGCTTTTCATTCTCATGTTATAAGAAATATGATGAAACAGAAGCACTGGGCTTTCAGATGAAAGAGATGAACCCTTAAAAACCACCTGACCTAGGTCTGCTTGACAGCAGGCTCAGCACAAGCCAGCTGTATGCCTTTGCAACCAAGAAGGCAAACCATGTTTCGGGATGCATTAAACACAGCATAACCAGCCAGGCAAGAGAGATGATTCTCTCATGATATTAAACATTGGTGCAGGTTCACCTGGAGCAGTGTGTGCAGCTGTGGGCTCCCCAACCTACAATGGGTGTTAAGGCCCTTGGAAGCACTCAGAGGAGGGCAGCAAGCCCGGCCTAAGGGCCGGATGGCCGTGCTGTAAGGAGAAGCTGAGGACACTGGGGCTGCCCAGCCTGGAGAAGAGGAGGCCCAGAGGCGGCCTCGCTGCTCCCGGCAGCTCCCTGAGGAGGGAAGCGCAGAGGCAGGTGCCGGCCCCTGCTCCCTGGGAGCTGCTGGCGGGGCACACGGGAACGGCACAGAGCTGCGCCGGGGAGGGCCTGGCTGGGCATCGGGAAGCCTTTCTTTACCCTGAGGGTGGCCAGACACCACAACAGGCTTCCTAGAGAGGTGCTGGGTGCCCCAAGCCTGTCGGTGTCCAAGAGGCACCGAGGGCAATGCCCTCAATACCATGCTTTAACTTCTGGTCAGCCCTGAAGTGGTCAGGCAGTTGGACTGGATGATCTTAGCTTGAGCTTAGCTTAGCTTGAGTGGCTTGAGCTTAGGAGAAAAAAGAGGGTTTATAATCTTTGGAAAAGTGGACAGGCCACTAGGGAGGACTATAAGGATGTAGCGAGGCTGTGCAGGGACAAAATTAGGAAGGCCAAAGCTCATCTGGAGCTCAATCTGGCTACTGCCGTTAAAGATAACAAAAAACGCTTTTATAAATACAACAACACAAAAAGGAGGACAAAGGAGAATCTCCATCCTTTACTGGATGCGGGGGGAAACTTAGTTACAAGAGATGAGGAAAAGGTGGAGGTACTCAATGCCTTCTTTGCCTCAGTCTTTAGCGGCAATACCGGTTGTTCTCTGGATACCCAGTACCCTGAGCTGGTGGAAGGGGATGGGGAGCAGGATGTGGCCCTCACCATCCACGAAGAACTGGTTGGTGACCTGCTACGGCACTTGGATGTGCACAAGTCGATGGGGCCGGATGGGATCCACCCAAGGGTACTGAGAGAACTGGCAGAGGTGCTGGCCAAACCACTATCCATCATTTATCAGCAGTCCTGGCTATCGGGTGAGGTCCCAGCTGACTGGCGGCTAGCGAATGTGACGCCCATCTACAAGAAGGGCCGGAGGGCTGACCCGGGGAACTACAGGCCTGTCAGTTTGACCTCAGTGCCAGGGAAGCTCATGGAGCAGATCCTCTTGGGAGTGATCACGTGGCACTTGAAGGGCAATCAGGCGATCAGGCCCAGTCAGCATGGGTTTATGGAAGGCAGATCCTGCTTGACGAACCTGATCTCCTTCTATGACAAAGTGACGCGCTGGGTGGACGAGGGAAAGGCTGTGGATGTGGTCTACCTTGACTTCAGCAAGGCTTTTGACACCGTCTCCCACAGCATTCTCCTCAAGAAACTGGCTGCTCTTGGCTTGGACTGGCGCACGCTTCGTTGGGTTAAAAACTGGCTGGATAGCCGGGCCCAAAGAGTCGTGGTAAATGGAGTCAAGTCCAGTTGGAGGCCAGTCACTAGTGGCATCCCCCAGGGCTCGGTGCTGGGGCCGGTCCTCTTCAACATCTTCATCAATGATCTGGACGAGGGCATTGAGTGCACCCTCAGTAAGTTTGCAGATGACACCAAGTTAGGTGCGTGTGTCGATCTGCTCGAGGGTAGGAAGGCTCTGCAGGAGGATCTGGATAGGCTACACCGATGGGCTGAGGTCAACTGCATGAAGTTTAACAAGGCCAAGTGCCGGGTCCTGCACCTGGGGCGCAATAACCCCAAGCAGAGCTACAGGCTGGGAGAGGAGTGGTTGGAGAGCTGCCAGGCAGAGAAGGACCTGGGAGTGATGGTGGACAGTCGGCTGAATATGAGCCAGCAGTGTGCTCAGGTGGCCAAGAAGGCCAACGGCATCCTGGCTTGTATCAGAAACAGTGTGACCAGCAGGGCTAGGGAGGTGATCGTCCCCCTGTACTCGGCTCTGGTGAGGCCGCACCTCGAGTACTGTGTTCAGTTTTGTGCCCCTCGCTACAAGAAGGATATTGAGGTGCTTGAGCGAGTCTGGAGAAGGGCAACGAAGCTGGTGAGGGGCCTGGAGAACAAGTCCTACGAGGAGCTGCTGAGGGAGCTGGGCTTGTTCAGCCTAGAGAAGAGGAGGCTCAGGGGCGACCTTATCGCTCTCTACAGATACCTTAAAGGAGGCTGTAGAGAGGTGGGGGTTGGCCTGTTCTCCCACGTGCCTGGTGACAGGACAAGGGGGAACGGGCTAGAGTTGCGCCAGGGGAGTTTTAGGTTAGATGTTAGGAAGAGCTTCTTTACTGAAAGGGTTGTGAGGCATTGGAACAGGCTGCCCAGGGAGGTGGTGGAGTCACCATCCCCGGAAGTCTTCAAAAGACGTTTAGATGTAGAGCTTAGGGATATGGTTTAGTGGGGACTGTTAGTGTTAGGTTAGAGGTTGGACTCGATGATCTTGAGGTCTCTTCCAACCTAGAAATTCTGTGATTCTGTGATTCTGTGATCTCTGAAGGTCCCTTCCAGCTGAACTATCGTAATATTAATTCCAGGGCTGGAGAGGCAACATTTTCATATAACTATTTTCTGTTGATCAAATCACAGTTGCTTTCAAACAAGTATAACCGACATCAGAAAACAAAACAAAACAACAACAAATAGTTTGCTATAGAGCACTACATATAGACTTAAGACTGGACTACAGGTTGCCTGTGTTGAAAAAATAAAATTCCAAAATTAAAAAATCAGTCTTTATGTCTGGAATCTTGTTGATTCAGAACAAATGTATAATCTTAAGGATGCAAATCTGTATTTTATACCACGTCCTGAGCTTATCTTTTAACTTCTCTTATCATTTTTAGGCACATCAAAGTAATTGTATGGCCAGCTCTTTCTCCTGCCCTTCAAGAAAGATGAAGAAAAGGCTCTCAGTACATCCCTCTTCCTTAACATATACTGTTACAATGACAGCACTTGCCTCGGTATGCTAGATCATTCTTCCTTACTTGAGGGTGACTTGTGTACAATTTAATATTATGAAGAGATACTTCACCTAATTGGAAATGAGCTAGCTAGGGAGCCAGAAGCAGCACAGTTCTACATTCACAGCAGTGTCTGTGTACTAATTAGCTACCTTGTAAAAATAATCATTTTCAGATTTCAGTTTAAGCACTAACCCAGTAGTGACTTCAGGCTATAATTTAGTGATGCTACAGGTTAAACTATTTTTAAAAGTAAAATTTAAAAAGTAGATTTTAATACTGTCAAAACCAAATCTCAATCTTTAGTTCTGAAATGCCTCTATTTTTGCATAATTACAGGTTACCATTAAAGCACTAATAAGTGAAGTTAAGACACAGCATTTCTTTCAAGTTTACTTCTGTCATCCATTTTCTTTTTCTTACATTAGTTAAAATATTAATTCCTTTTCCTCCGTAATGGTTAAACATTAGCTTCTAAGATCCTACCAACGTTCTGATTTGAACTCCAAGCTGAAGTAGTTATCTGTACACCATTAAATATACATTTGGAGTGAAATAACATTGGTAGTTGCTTATTAGATGTGTGGCTGAAGCCTGCACTTCCTTGCAGCTGTTGTTGTGTAGTTTCTTACTGATATAGAAGGAGTTATGCTGCTTAGTGTTGAGAGGTACTGTGAACAAGTGGATAAAGCAGGGCACATTGGCTGTTTGGTTTTAGGTCATTATAGGATTTTCATGTCTGTTTAGAAAGCAGTATTTAATGGGAGAAGAGGGAAGAGACCAGCACTGAGTTTGTGAAGGGTGTTTGTAAAGTTGACACAAGCACAGAAGGTGTCCATAACTTAAATGTCAGGAGTATACCAGAACTGCTTTGCATGTTGTTGCTTACTTTGGAATACTTGGCCCAGTAAGGAGGTTAGATTCACAGGTCATCCTGTGAACACACCTGACCAGCACAGCTATGTATGCCATAGTTACTTTCACTTAACCTAGCTTAATATGTCAGAAGGAGACAACTTAGATTGGTTAATGGAGAAGTAAAAGCATATTCGCAGAGTAAACGTTCACTGGGCAAAGAATTGGCTGTGTATAAAACAGCAACTGAAGTATGAATAAAATAAAATAAGTGCCTATATTGGTAAGAATAACTCTATGACACTTTACCATTATGTTGGGATTAAAGTTACTGCTATCAGTCAAAAACAAACCAACAAACAAAAAAAAACCTCCAAGTGAAATATCCTAATTTTTGTTTCATATTGGGAACAAAGGGACCTTAATTTAATGGACCTTAAAGATTATCTAATTCCAACCTCTCTGTCAAAAGCAGGGACACCTACTACTAGACAAGGTTGATCAAAGCCCCATCCAGCTTGGCTTAGAACATTTCCAGGGATTGGGCATCCATAATATCTTTGCCTTGCCACCCTTAGAGTAATAAGTTCCTTCCAAATACTTAATCTAAATCTACCCATTTTTAGTTAAAAGCATTGCTTCTTGCCCTATCACTACACTGCCTGACACAGAGTCCTTCCTCAGCTTTCCTGCAGCCCCCTTTAGGCACTGGCAGGCTGCTGTAAGGTGTCCCTGGAACCTTCTCTTCTCCAGGCTGAACTCCCTCAGCCTGTCTTCACAAAGAGAGGTGTTCTAGTCCTCTGATCATCTGCATGGCCTCCTCTGGGCCCCCTCTAACAGGTCGCTATCCTTCTTGTACTGGGAGCCCCAGAGCTGAGCGCAGGGCTCCTGGTGAGGTCTCATGAAAGCAGAGCAGAGGGGGACAATTCCTTCCCTTGCCCTGCTGCCCACGCTGCTGTTGGTGCAGCCTAGGGTATGGTTGGCTTTCTGGGCTGCAAGTGCACATTGCCAGCTCATGTTGAGCTTCTCATGAACCCTAAGTCCTCCTCCTCAGAGCTGCTCTCAAACCATTCTCCACCCAGCCCGTACTTGTGCTTGATATATCAGTATTAATTAAAAAAGGAAAAATTAGGATGTTGTTGAAGAACTTATGAATGAAGAAAAGTACCTATCTGTACTATTTAGAAATGGAAACACTTGAAATAAGAATTGTCAAAAGTTAACTAATAGTTAAACAGTAGAGTTGAAGCACTTTGTTAAGAGAGAAAGTCTAGAGGAAAAATTATATAATAAAATAATTAATTGATTAATTAAGATAACATAAATAGACAACATAAAAACGGATAGCATGCATTTTCAATATGATGGTGGAAAAGAGGTCCAAACTGGTAAATAATGCAAAATTGCTTATGAGAATTATCAGAGCAATGAAAGAAACACTTCTTCAAAATCTTTACTGAAAGTGAGTATTGTTTATGTTTTACTTTTTGCTTTTTACTTCAGGCAGTGAATGAAGTTTTGCTTTTTCCCACAGATGGTGTAGTTTGCATAAAAGCTATGTAGTCATTTTCTGTCTTCTTTCAGAAAGCCTGTACAGAATTCTCTATTCATTTCAAGCCAAGCTTCCTTTTCCTGTATGTTCCTCTACATTAGTAAGATTTCCAAAACCTTGAGTTACAGCGAAGTTTTTTTTTTTTTTTTTTTTTTTTTTTTTTTTTTAAAAAAAAACACAGATGTATCTTGCTAAAATTAGATACTGGGTGTCACTGTGTTTTTTTGCTAATTCAAACACTTTCATGCCAGACTGTTTCAGAAGAAGTTTGAAATATTGCTGGGCTTGCAGAGAACATGTATTAATATCCCAATGAATAGAGTTTAAGGAACATAACTGGATGAGATACTTCCTTTCCCACCCTAGGTTCCCTATGTTAATTCCTGAAATAGCTTCAGCATCAACTGTAATTAAAGGGTAAGTTAACAATTATAAAGTTAGAATATATTCAGTTGGACAGGTGTTGTCTTTAGGAAAGATAGTTGTACTAACTTTAAAAGAAAAATAATCCTCAAGTTTTTTTTTTGTTTGTTTGTTTTTTTTTTTTGGGGGGGGGAGAGGGGAGGCATGTGGAGGGGGGGGCTTTGTTTCACCTAAATTCTGTGTATGATAGCTGACAGTCTTACATGAATGTGTCCTCTGTTCTGTGTCAGGAGTGGTATTTATTTGCTTGCATATGTCTGTCTGTCTGTCTGCCTCCCTCTCTCTGTGTGTATATATATGCATACACATTTATGTATATGTATGTATGTATGTATCTCATACTAGAAAGAAAAAGTTCCTGAAATGACACAAAGAGTTGCCTCTGCTTTAACTGTATCATATAGATCAAATTGGTCCTGTTGTAGCAATCACAAAATGGTCAAGGGTGGAAGGGACCCCTGAAGATAATCTAGTCTGACCCTTGCAGGATCACCTAGAGCACATTGTGATCACGGAAAGGGTGAGAGGGATGTGATGGGGTGAAGCAAGGCTGAGACCCTGCCCAGCAAGGATCTTCAGTCATCTGTAAATACAGGCAAGCCAGGAGGTAGCTCAAAGAGATATGGGGGCTCCTGTAGCTCACCCAGCACGTACCATATCGTAGAGGCGAATGTCCAGTTCCTCTTTCAGAGGAAGAAAGAACACGCTCTTGAAGGATGCAAGTAACAGAAACATCATTTCATCCTCCACCACCACCTCCACTGTGCTGCAAAGAGAGGGACACTGGTGTTGGCAGCAGTGCCTCCACGACAAAGGGAGGTGGACACAGACCTCCCATAGGCAGAACTCCAAGGGAGGGATAGGGAGCCCTGCTGGGATCAGTGTCCTTCTCCATGGGGCTGGCTGGGGCAAGAGGGTAGTCCTCACACCTCCCAGCAGAGAGCTTCAGTACTCCCTTTGTCCTCTGGACAAGCCCTGAGCAGAGGAGAGCAGAGGCCCTGCCTGGATGGTGAATGCCTCCTTGCCAGGGTCAGATCTGCCAGGACCATGCGCTAGGGATATGCCAGCTGAGCCAAGGACAGGGCACATACCTCAAGGCAGAGATAGCAAGCATGGCTGTGGTGGTTTTACCATGCTGGGCAGCTAGACCCCACAACCGCTCTCTCACTCCCCCTCTTTTAGATGAGGAGGGGGAGAAATAAAGCAAAGAACAACTCACGGGTTGAGATAAGGATAATTTAATTAAAGGGAAATAATAATTAAATAAATAAAGATTATTATGAACTAAACAATTTAACTAAAGGAAAATAAAAAGGGAAAGGGGAAAAGGGAGGGGGAAAGGGAAAAATAAAAAGAAGGGAGGAAAACAAAAAAATAAAATAAATGAAGGCTATATGGAAGTGCAGAGGAAAGAAATTACTCTCTAACCAGGCATGTTTTGAATATCTCCAGAGAAGGAGACTCCACAACCTCTCTGGGAAGCCTGTGCCAGTGCTCTGTCACCCTCACAGTAAAGAAATGCCCACTCATATTGAGCCAGAACCTCCTGTGCTTCCGTTTGTGTCTATTGCCTCTCATCCTGTCACTGAACACAAATGAAAAGAGATCAGCTCCATCCTCTTAACACCCTCCCCTCAGATATTTATATTCATTAATGAGATCTCCCTTCAGTCTTCTCTTTTCCAGGCTAAACAGGCCCAATTCTCAAAAAAATTTGCATGATAAATAATTTGTAATTCAAAACCAAAGGTTTTTCCTTATATATTATTATTTATTTCTTTATTATTATTCCTTTTTCCTTATAAAAATATGTTCTGAGGCAACAGAAAATCCTCCATGTAACAAAAGAAAGGAAGAAGGAAGGAAGGAAGGAAGGAAGGAAGGAAGGAAGGAAGGAAGGAAGGAAGGAAGGAAGGAAGGAAGGAAGAGAGAGAGAGAAAGAGAGAGAGAGAGAAAGAAGGAAAGAAAGAGAGAGAGAGAAAGAGAGAGAGAGAGAGAGAGAGAGAGAAAGAAAGAAAGAAAGAAAGAAAGAAAGAAAGAAAGAAAGAAAGAAAGAAAGAAAAAGAAAGAAAGAAAAAGAAAGAAAGAAAGAAAGAAAAAGAAAGAAAGAAAGAAAGAAAGAAAGAAAGAAAGAAAGAAAGAAAGAAAGAAAGAAAGAAAGAAAGAAAGAAAGAAAGAAAGAAAGAAAGAAAGAAAGAAAGAAAGAAAGAAAGAAAGAAAGAAAGAAAGAAAGAAAGAAAGAAAGAAAGAAAGAAGAAAGAAAGAAAGAAAGAAAGAACGAGAACAGAATTCTGTATTCATTCAGATCATAAGAAAAGGTGAACTGGATCAGACAAAGGTCTATGCAGCAGCAGTATCTAAACTCATAAACGCAGAATTACAGTGCTTTGCTGACTGCTGTGCTTGACCTCCATTCTACAATATTTACATTTTAATACTTTGATTACTTTTGCTTCTTAAATTCGTTCCAAAACTAAATAAGTCTTCAAGACATACTTCTCTCTTCACTGAACTGATTTTAATCCTGAAGAAATTGCATATCACTTCGGTTAGCAGACTGGTTCCTTCTAGCTGTGTCTGGGTGTACAGACAGATCGAAAGACCATAAGAAATAATCATCTCTGATTGTCATTAGTTAGATCACCTCTGTTTTACATTCATATGTCTTCCTGTGCTTGCAAACAACAGATAAGGAGCCTAATAGAAATATTTTATATTATTAAATTAATATATTATATTTATTACCCACTAATGTACCCACTATTCACTTGGGACTATTCACGCTTCTTCCAGGTGAGAACTTAATGTGTATTTGAATCATTTTCATTTTAGTTCCCTAGACAAAGCTGTTCATGGGGGAAAAGTAATCTGTAGCTCATTAAATAAGTCCATATTACATGTCTAAAAATTGTTTTAAAATAAAAAATCTATAATTTATTCTACATGTTTCTACTTTTGGAAAATTTATGCTGAGGTAGTTACACAATTTAAGACAAAATTATTTTAGATAGTATATACTTCCTATAAGCCCTTTAGAATTACATGAATGATGGGAATATCTTGATATATTATATATAAGCTAAGATAGCTTACAAATATTATTGATATGGTGCTCTGCATTGACTGAATTTGTTAGAAAAAAAAAAAAAAAAAAAAAAGGAAAGTCTGTCAAAAATGTCCTGTTAAGATTTTTGTTAGATTAGGAAGTAATTAAATGCTACTGTTAGTCCAGTTATAATGGTGTTTATACTCCACTTTATGTGCAGTTAAGATCAATATACACATGCTTACTATTATCTGCCCTCTCTGGTGGCTTTGTGCTCACTCCTTCATTACCTCTCTGACTCCTCAGGCCACTGGCATCTGGCAGGTGATTTCAGGGAGCATAGTAAGTATTTACTATCCTAAGGCCACTGTCAGAAGGGCTTGATACTGCTGATTATAGGGTTTGTTTGAGGTCACTTTTATGTATTTGCTGGTGTAGACTACACCTTGGTCTTCATCCATTCGCTTTACATCCAAATGTATTTTATAAGGTATGTTTTGTGGATATTGATTAAACTTATTTACGTATTTGGCTAGTTAAGCAAAGGCTAACACAAGCAAGAGCTAAAATAGAGTTAGATGAATGCTATTATTAACTAAAATATGTCTCTAGACAGACAGAAAAGTCCAGCTAAAGCCTTGCACATCCTGAAGTGTATATTACTGCCAAGCCTGTAGGCCATTTCAAGTAGTGGCAACACCCTATTTGCTGGACCACAAGGCTTTGAATGGTCAAATAATATATATATATATCATACGTGTGTATATGTACATGTATATATATAAAATTATCTCTCTCCCCCTGCCCTGAGAATTCTACAGTACTGCAAGAGGATTCACCTAGATTACTCTATTTGTAAAGGAAGCAACTCATGAAATGGTGCTTCTCAGACGGTGGATGACAAAAATATGTTTACCTAATTGAGAAATCTTTTTGAAAAGGGATCTCATGCTTATTGGAGCAAAATCTGCATCTGGATTTACAAAATTATTTGTCTGAAAATGCAAATTTAATGAAATAATAAAAGTTATATACTATCTTAAGCTACAGATTCTAAAGGCATTACAATAAGGTAAATTTTATACCGACATATTTATTATTATTATTATTATTATTATTATTATTATTATTATTATTATTATTATTATTATTATTATTATTATTATTATTATTATTAATTATTATTTTTGTGCAGAAATGAAGATAACAAATGGGAAGTTTGTATAGATTTATCAAATAAATTAATCTTGTTGGCAAGGTATAATACCTGGGCACACACTGTGGTTGATCTCTGTTTCTATTTTACTTAATGCTAATCTGAAGTTTGACAGAATGCCAAGCATTCTGGAGGCGATGACCATTTCCTAAGAAAAAAAGGGATGTATGATATTTCTTCCTTTTTTGTCAGTCAGACTGATAGATCAACTTACATGAAAGTATAAGTAAATCTCTGTATTGCTCCATATTACTGATCAAAAATGCTAGAGAATTTGTTTTAACTTTGATGATTTCGGTGTTTCTGCAGGTGCTTTAGTGTGAAATGCTGTGTGCAATCAACAAAATATACATTTATCTATTAACTCCAAGTTTCATCTAATTATCTATCAACCCATTTTGAATAGCAAAATGAAGCTTTTTCTATGCTTGAAAAGAATTGATTTATTCTTCAATTAAAAATAATTATTTCAAGCCCACTGTGATTTTGCATGCATGTGTGTCTGTGTGTGTGTGCATCTGGTAAAAATGAACAGATCTCACCATGTTGCATGTTGGCAGTTTGAAATATTGTTAATTTTTCAAACTACAAGAACAATTTATTTCAGTAACTGAAATAACACTGGTAAGTTCAGAGTGTGCAGTTTTTCTTGCATAAATGGTAGTAGAACATTAAAAAGGTCAATTCAGTGAGAATGTATTAAAAGCTTTTTAAAATATATATTAAAAAAAATTAATTATTGAAAATGTCTGTGCCTACAGATAAGCTTTAGCTTTTTTAGCTGGATCCATAAATATTTTTGAAAAAATATTTTTGAACACATTTCAACCATTTACTTAAATTTGTTTAAGAATATATTTCTTATATTTCTTTTGTTCTCTGTTCTTCTCTATCTCCACAGAAAAATAATTGTGGCACAAATATAGAACTTCCTATAGCACAAATGTGACAAAAGCAAAGAATGACATGTTCTATTTTGTTATATGTAATATAGAAGCCATTGATTCATAATGCTGTAAGCTTTACTTCCAACCTTCTAGCAGATTCCCAAATGTTTCACTGGAGACCAGTGTAAAGGGAGAAGTTACTGGAGTGATTTTTTTTCTTTTTTTTCTTTCTTTTTTTTTCTTTTTCTTTTTCTTTTTCTTTTTTTCTTTTTCTTTTTCTTTTTCTTTTTCTTTTTCTTTTTCTTTTTCTTTTTCTTTTTCTTTTTCTTTTTCTTTTTTCTTTTTCTTTTTCTTTTTCTTTTTCTTTTTCTTTTTCTTTTTCTTTTTCTTTCTTTTTCTTTTTCTTTTTCTTTTTCTTTTTCTTTTTCTTTTTCTTTTTCTTTTTCTTTTTCTTTTTCTTTTTCTTTTTCTTTTTCTTTTTCTTTTTCTTTTTCTTTTTCTTTCCCTTTTTCTTTTTCTTTCCCTTTCCCTTTCCCTTTTTCTTTCCCTTTCCCTTTCCCTTTCCCTTTCCCTTTCCCTTTCCCTTTTTCTTTTTCTTTCCCTTTCCCTTTCCCTTTCCCTTTCCCTTTCCCTTTCCCTTTCCCTTTCCCTTTCTCATTTTTCCCTTTCCCTTTCCCTCTCAGGTTTTATTTAGACAAATCTAATACTGGCTTTGAGCTTTTGAAGAAACTTGGTTAAAAACTTGTAATTTTTTTAGTATCTTTCAAGAAAGATCCAAATGAGAGTCAAAAATAACATTCTTCCTATTTCTCATTATACTAAGTGCTATATATACATATAGTATACATAAGGCTGCAATTACTTCTCAAGGAGATTTATTTTAAATAGCACTAATGACATTGTACTTGTAGAATATTTAGAAGAACTCCTGTTACTCTCTGTGATGTAGTTTTCTTGTTCTGGCCTTGCCCCACATCTATTTAATGCCTTTGATTTATGAAAGAGAGAGAACACGGAATGGCATTTCTGTGTCTTGTCTAATCTCCTGTGCTTCAGGGACCTGAGAATGGAAAACTTTAGAGTTTATTTCAGCAATATTTGTCAGAATTTAGATATAAGTATATAGCTAAACAGTAGCTTAATTCATTTTAATGTCTACTGTAATACACCATACAAGCTGTATTTATTGACATGCACACTATATAGACCTTCATAGTTGAATGTCATTATTTAACTGAAATAGCTGTAGTGTAATAATAATCTGACTTAGATGACAACGAGTGAATCTGGTCTTATGTGCTTTAAGTTTAAATTTGAATTTGTGATGCCATTTAATTTAGAATTTCCAGTGCGGTGTACAACAGTGAAGCCATTCCTGTGACACAAAAAAACAGCATAATGGGTATGCATAGCATAACAGCTACTGTAACTTATGTCAACATCGGTCATTGTGTTGATGTCATACTGTCATTATTGTACCAAGGCAGGATGTCAAAGATGAAATGAATTGTTTTGATAATTTCATTTCCACATCAGTTTTCTTTTGAGAAAAAGAAAAAAAAGAAAAAAGAAAAAAAAAATTACATTTTCCATGTAATTTTAGAAAAAGCTGTAGGAAAACCTCTGTTATATAAAGTAAATATAGACTATAGAACCATCCTGATTTTGTCCTAATTAATTTCAAGAGCTTCTTATGAAAACTTATATCAATGTTTAAACAGAAATCCATTTTTTTCTAGGCTTACTTTCATAACCTAGATCTCAGATATTTTCCCAACCATAGTGCATTCTTGAGAAGCTTGTTTATTTTAACCCCTGTAACTTTCTTCATGGCTTCCAAAGTAGACTGGGATGACTGATCCGTTCCATTTTGTTTTCTTATTGACATCCTTGGAGATACTGAGTAAAACTGTAAAATAGATTAGATAAGACTGTGCAAACACAGTCTGGAAGTGATATTACTATCAGCTGAATATTCTGGGCAGTTTCAAAATAAATTGTAGCTTTTTTTTTTTTTTTTTTCCTGTGTGTCTTTTTTTCCTCAAGCTCTTATCCTTTCCATTTATTAGCACGGTTGTGAGCACTGAACTTTTTTGTTACAACACTGAGATTATAGTAATAGATATTTCTACTTGGAATATACATGTGCATTTTTTTGTCCATCTCTAATTAAAGGGTAAAAACAACCTACTCTTTATCAGAAAAAAAATGATTATATGTTTGTGTGGAAGATGAGATATGACCAAAATAAGTGCAATGCTTTTATTTTTGAAAAATATTGTGAGAAACATCCCTCTTCTGTAGAAAACTGATATGTCTCCTCCTTGCTTGGTTTAGAAAATAGGATTATTGTTTATTTTTTCTATAAGAAATACTGTAGTATGTTATTTATTTCTACCAGCAAGCTGGCACGATTGTAAAGAGAAAAGGAACGGGATCTACTGAAATATCATAGCTGATAAGGAATACCAGATTCAGTAGTGGAGGAAAGCGTTGAAGTATTAAATCCCCTTCCTTGTTATGCTGTCTGAAAAGATACTGCTGCTTCTGTGTGGCCTCCTGTTTTAAAGAGGTTCAACAGAAGGTGATTTAGAGAATCCTCTAAATGACTCATTTTCTTTCTAGAATTATTACAACAAAAGGAAGTAAGAAGACACCAGAAAAAGTTTTACATTGTTTTTTTTGATGACCAAAGGGTCATCATGTGAGCCCCAATTATTGTGAATAATAATGTTAAATCTGAATCATCTTAAGATATTTTTTACTTTTATTATAGTAGAAAATCTAAACAACAACAACAACAAAAATCATAGTAAGTTTCAAAGCTTTTTTTTTTTTTTTTTTTTTTTTTTTGTACATATATCAGCTAATAAGGCAAAGGAATAATTGCAATATCTAGCACTATCTAGAAATTTTCTTCTGAAATACTATCTAACTTTTGTTTAAACAAGTAGCCTACAGATAGAAAATCTGCAGACTCTTGAAGATATGGCTGTATGTTTTTCTTCTAGTTTGACTCCAAATAGATTTTGTTTTCAAATGGAAATAAATCTTTCCATGTCTTCACTAATTACAGGATTTCTAAATGTAAATTTCTAATTAGTTAGATATTTCTAATTTCTAACTAATTCAATTTCCCCTCAAGTTATCTGAACACTAAGCATCACCTTCACTCAAATCTGTCATAGTCAAGATCAACAGGTAGAGTTCCCTTAATGTGTAACAGTGGCACTGCAGTAGTTTGTTCATCAGACTAATTCATCTGATTACTTCATAATGTTTATTGAAGTGACAGAATATATTTGTTTTAGTACCATGCCAACAGGTGAATAGCAGCTTGTAATGCAGTCATCCCTTTATTCAATTAAACTCCATGCTTGTTTCTTGTTAGTTTAAAAATAATTATCTTCAAAACAATCTACTTCAAAATAAATCTACTGTACAGACAAAGAAATATCTAGCTAAGCAAAAATACCTTTCGTTAATTGTACCTTCTCTTTCTTGAGGCTACTTGATAGACTTTAGAATGTATTCTCTTTGGCTGATATTTGAAAGTACTGTTTCTTTATGGAGTTACGGTTTACTGTTACTGATATGTTTTCCTTTCTGCTTGTTAAGTGCATTAGCAGAGACATGTCTCTTGCCTTTTACCAGTTTTTTAATGTGATTTATACTAAGTTGTCATTCATAAAGAATATTTATATGCCCACTCTAATGTTTTGCTGGGTATGAACAATACGGTTAAGGATATGAGACATTCACACTAAACAATGAACAGTTTGAGTTAATTCTGGTTTCAAGGCTAAGCAGAAAATACTAATAAGTGTCAAAAGTTAGTTCCCTTTTTTAAAAATAAGTAATTTTGATTGCTTTATTCTTCCATGAGACCAGGAGATATGAGCATAATCACTGCAATTATTAGCTAAATGTTTAATGTTGATACGTAATATGAGGCAACAAAATATCATGCCCAGGTGGCCAAGAAGGCAAATGGTATCCTGGCCTTCCTCAGAAGTAGTGTTGCCAACAGGACCAGGGAAGTTTCATCCCTTTGTATGTAGCACTGATGAGACCACACCTCAAACACTGTTTTCAGTTTTGGGTCACTAAGTAGAAGGATATTGAGTTGCTTGAGAGTGTTTGCAGAGAAAACAAGCAAGTTAGTGAAGGTTCTAGAAATCAGGATACATGATGATACATACACATATTTTTGTTTTAGTTCAGAAGAGCTGATACAAAGTAATGTATCTGTCAGCAATCTCATTTACATCAGTTGTAGGATGGAATCTACAGAGAACATAGCACCAAAAGCACATTGAATTGTGTGTTTTGTATCTGAAATTGCTCCATAAGAGATGATCATTTAGAAAAACAGGTATTTTATACCTAGAGTGTTTTGTACTCTAAATGATCAACCTATTTAGTGTTTCCAATGTGGATTACAAACTGTAAACTAATACACTGCCTAGATCTAGGGGTGCTTGGAGGTCCAGGACACTTCAGAGCATTCCAGAGCTCTGGAATTGTCTCTGTACTTTGGTAACTAAAAGAAGAACTTGAGAATTTTTTGGGTAATCAGATGTCTTTAACATGTGTAGAAGATGTTCTGGAGTGTGCCTGGTGGTATGTTTTGTGTAAGGTCATAAAAAACAGTCTCTGAAAATAGAATGTTGGTTTTTACTCATTTAGAAAATTTTAGAGCTCCTGAACTTTTCCTTTTATGTTTTCATTGATACTTGTTTTCCCTATTAACTATTAAAGATGATGATGATGATTATTATTATTATTATTGTAATTAATACTTATCGACATACTTATATCAATAAGTATTATATTAACAAGTATATTATATTAATAAGTATTATATTATTATAAGTATTATTATATTATATTATATTAATAAGTATTACATTAATACTTATTATAGTAATTAATACTTATTGATCATATGTATGAAGCTAGAATGAGGACATGAAGAATCATATTTCTTTTTAACTATCTCCCTTTGCTTAAACATTATTCTAAAGAAATTCATTATCTTTGTTACTAGACATGCTGTCATACCTTCGGAGCATAGGGCAGTAAAAATCTTCAAGTTCATCTCTGTACTTCTGGGTAAACTGAATAAAAAACAGATGTACTTCTTCCTACTTTTAATAGTTTGCTAACTAAGGGTCCGATATTAATTTTCTGTGTTTTGTTTTTTACAATTGAGAATATATATGAGCAAGCTAATGAATCCCTATCAAAATGTAAATACTATAAAATCATTTAATAGAAACAAACAAACAAACAAAAAACTTTAAATATAATCTACAGTGGAGCTTTAATTCCTTTAGTAATTGTTTAATGAAGCAAGAAATACGGCGACTTTCATGCACAAAAGAAACTTAAATTCAAATTCACATTCTACTGAAAAATGAGCTAATGTACTCCACAATGTGAAATATATGAAATCATATCAACATAATGCTCATTAAAGATTTTAAGAATCGTATAAGAACATGTTTACAGAAAAGGTAATGAAAAACTGAATTTGCACAATGTTTTTAGGGTCAGTTCTAAAAACAGATTTTGCCATGGTAACACAGATTACAAAACACACTGCAACATCTAAATACTTTATGAATGTAATTTTCTTTAAAGAATACTCTCAGTTTACATTTCATACTTTTTGCTGTCTGATCTTTTTTCCGTTCCATTCCTTGTAAGTGTGAAATCTCACAAACGAGTTTGAGTTTCAGTGATACTTTTTATGACTTTGTCACAATGTAGGTCAATGAGAATTTCAAACTCTTCACAAATGTTATCTCTTGTTGTCTCTTAGAATATAAGGATTATAGTTTTAGGTAATTCAAGGTTTACAATTTCCCACTACTCTGCTCTTGACCCTTAGAAGTTACAATATATGATGTATGCTTTGTATGATGTGTGATGAAAGATATTAAACCTAAATAAATAAATAAATATTAATAAAAAATCGCTTAATGAAATGGAATGTTTTGGGCTTTTTTTTTTTTATTGATGCTTTTTGTTGTTCTTGTTGCCTGAGCATGCAAAAATCTTTTCATTCTGGTTAAAGCCAAGTGTAAGAAAGATTTGCTAAAATCAAAATGTGAACCTTTTTGTTGTAACATTCAAGAATAACTCAAAAAGTGTGTTCTTGGCTGGCACTGCATGTTGCTCATTAACTCTGCTGACAGTGGTAATATAAAAATAAAACCTTGACAGAAGGTCTGGGCTCAACTCCTGATTCAGTAACCATTGTTTAAGGTTATCTAATTTTGTAGAATTCTCTTATTTCTTAGTGATGAGGTGTTTGTTTTTATTTGTTTTTATTTATTTTTGTTCTTTTCTGTTTTGTTTTGTTCTTGTAAATTCCCCTCAAATGTCTTGTGTCTACACAGTACACGTCCTAGCTTACTCATATTTAACATAATGAAGCATTTACACATCTTCTAAAACAAAATTTCTTCAACTTTTTGTTTGCATTGTTGTTTTATAAAAATCTGTGAGCAATAATAATAATATAATAATAAAATATATTAATAATATAAGATATATAAACATATAAAATTATATAGTATAAAATAAAACAACAACAAAATATATTGATCAAATATTAATATAATATAAAAATATATAATAGGAAAACAATAATAAAAATATTATAAAATAATATAATAATAAAAAATCTGTGAGTATACTTCTCACATTGAGTCTGTAAAAGGAAATTATATGCCAGTTTTTGATTTTACTTACGCTGACTCTCTAAAAAATCATTTTAAAAGTCACTGAAAAGATTATAATCAGACCTGAAAGATCTAGTCAGAAATCAAGACTCTTCTATTAACCTCGATAAAGACATCATTAACTAGGGGAAAAATCTGAATTTTGGAATACTTATATGTATCCCAAATGTCAGAGGATGTAATTTTGGATTTTTTATTTTTTTTTTTTACATCCTGCATTTCACTACACTAGGATGTTGAAAGTGCTCTGACATAGAACCTGGATTTTAATTGCGGAAACTAAGCTGGATCTGAAAGGGGAAACTCTGCCGTGTCCTTGTAGTAGAGTCACAAGTATACAAGAGACAGGAGTGGTGAAATACTAGTTTCTGACTGTCGTGACTGTGCAGATCGCTAATCACAAGCACACAGTGCAAGGGAACAGCATGATAAACAGTTACGTATTCCTGTTTGTTCTGAAAGTGAGAAGAGAAAATGAATTTCTCTGGGTGAAAACTGATAACTTCCAGAAAAATTATATTGATATCTAATCTAGATTTGGATTCTAAAATTCATCCTTGCAGTGTTTTAAACAATCTCCTGGTCACCAGCTATAGGCTGTTAAAAGAGTATTTGAATATCATTTAAAAATTTACTAGCCAAAAGAACCTGAACTCATCAGAAGATTTTTGTTTTCTTTTTATTTTATTTTATTTTATTTTATTTTATTTTATTTTATTTTATTTTATTTTATTTTATTTTATTTTATTTTATTTTATTTTATTTATTTTATTTTATTTTATTATTTTATTTTATTTTATTTTATTTATTTTATTTTATTTTATTTTATTTTATTATTTTATTTTATTTTACTTTATTTTATTTTATTTTATTTTATTTTATTTTATTTTATTAATTTAATTTGTTTTGTTTTGTTTTGTTTTGTTTTGTTTAATTATTAGTTTGGTTTGGTTAACCAATGAAGAGATGTTGATACCTGTCAAAAGCTGTTGCATGAAAGTACCAGTTCCTCATCTAGCTCTGCTTAATTCAGAGAATAATGAGAGAATACTGATCCCTTTCCTGTTTCTGTTCGCACAACACCTTTGAGGCATCATCATTTCAATTTCGTAAGGTTTCATGTTACTGATTCATATTCATCCTGCACAGCTTTCACTTTAGGAACATTGTTCTCCTTTACCTCTAACTCAATAAGGAAATCTTCTAACATAGAATAACAAAACAGAAGATTAGACAAAAACAATTATACATGAAAACTGTTTGCTCAAAAGTTTGTTTTTCTAGTTTTGAACTGAAATAGGATGTTGTTTTGCTTGTAATGCATTCTCAAGGGAGCCAACCAGACAACTGAATTAAAACTAGGGAATTTTTCACTGTAAAAAAGATGCATGTGATATATTGACTCTAGAAATAGCTCTAAGAACAAGTGCCTTCAATTTTTCCACTTCTAAGATATATCTTCAATCTTAAATAACACTGTGGAGTTAATATGTCAGCTGCACTAACCAGAAGCTGTGTAAAAACTGAAGAAACAACACCTTTTGTGCAGGTTCGTGTTCTAATAATGATTTCACTGATAATGATGATATCAGTGAGACTCCAGTGATCAGCTGCTTCCTCTCCTCTTGTGACATCCAGGGAAAATAAAGAAATGGAGAAATGGGACCACCCACGTGAGACTGGGGAGATCAGAAGGACAGCATTACTAGCATGGTAAGCAATGAGCACCAAGAACATTTTTTCCACTCTGGGAAACTAGACGTTTCTGAAATAGGAAATTATAGCAAAACTTGCAGAGGAATAATTGACAAGTTGACACCAAAGCTGCATTTAGTGTCTTTTTAAGAATGTTTTGCAGTCATATCTGCTACTCTTTCAAGGGATAAACTAGACTTTCATTTATTTATTTATTTTTCACAATGTTGAAAATGAAGTCAGTTGTGACTTCATCAAAACTCTTGAGTCAGTTGCTTCAAGAAATTCCTGAGTTGGTATCAAGCTAACATATTGGCTGAGTGTAAGCTCTTTGCAGCTACTGCAGTTGCCTACGTTTGCAACAAAAGATCTTTTCTCTCTGTTCCTCATTAAAATCCAGAATATTTTGACAGGCAAGTCTAGCTGTGCCTAGTGTGCACTTTTATCTAATGTAGCAAAATGGGCAGTTATTTTTTGGACTTGATTTCCTCTGACAAGAAACAAGGAAATATAAGGTAAACACATGCTAAACTCAGCTACTTTGGTTATATATAGTTTTCAGTTCAAAGGCAGTGGGAAACCAGCTCAGTTAAAAAAGCATGTTGCACTGATGGCTCCTGTTAATCTTTGCTTCTGCTTATCAAGATGTAAGGAAATATGCAGCTTTTGGGTAGCAAAAGACAATATTCTGGTGAGAAAATATTAAAAGTATATTCTTGTGGGAAAGTGCTTTGCAATTCAGTCTGCAGATCCCTATTTGATTATTTAATCTACAGAATATTTTTTATACTTGCCTATATGAGAGGATTTGCTTATATTACTATGATTGCATTTAATAAGCTGTGTTTGCTTTTAAAAGCATAGATTTTAAATAAAACTTTTCCCCCTGAGTTTAAGCAGGTTTTATGATAATGCAGCCAACAGCACTTGGTCAGTTTAAAAGGTACTTTAAAATTTGTCTTTTGTTTCTTGCCTACATACCTAGTGATTCGGATGACCTTCTGAAAATAGCACAGCCAAATGTCTTGCAGGTTCACACAATTGACTGATATATTTTAGACTCTCTTGCTCTATCTGGAACAGGTATGCATGGTCTGTCAACACACTACTTAAGAGCACCCTGCAACGTGGTGTGTATGAATATGAGCACCAATTGATACCCAAATTTTGCCATCTGGTTCATCTACACAACTTTATTGAACTGAATAAAGGACAGAGTGCATATATGTCAGACAAAAGAATGAGGACTAATTAATATTCATTAACATTCACTGTTTTTTCTTTTGCATGTTGTTTGCAAATGGATTTTAAAAATCACCACTAAGAGTTATTCACAAATATTCATTAATTTCAGTGTAATTTTCTCTTTCATGTCTAGTGCACAAAGAAGTTCCTATAAATATTTATAATTCAGAACGTGTTGACTGGTTGCATAAGTCATATGATGTTACTTCTGCTTGCTGGTTAATTTATGTAAATAGCAAGTACGAGAAGAATGGCAAATTTTTAATGTTAGAACTAAATGTGGATCTCTGATTTAGCACGTGGTGAATTGTTTTTTTACAAACATTTTCAAAAAGACAGATGAACAGAATTTTCAATAGCATATATGTAACTTTTTTTTTTTTTTCCCTACAAATGGACTAAGTCTTAAATTCCCATGGGGCTTAGAGAGCTTATTTGAATATTTATGATATGGAAAATATGATATATGAATTTGGAAGTTTTTTTTTTTTAATATCACTGTAGAATGTTTACTATTTAAAATGGAAGTGTTTTCAGGTAGTTATAGCAATGTGTTAGGTAGAGATGTAACACCATAGGATCTGGTACACAACTATGATGAAACAAAGGATTCATAAATAAGTTTTTACTTGTTCTCTGCTGATTATTTGTTGAGATACTCAGATGAAGTGATTATCAAATAATTTCTTTAATAAATTCTAAAGGTACAGGAACTGAGACATTAAAATATTTTGTGTGTTTGCAATAAATATTTGGACTAGCGTGCTCTCCCCTCAAATAAAACAAGGCAGTCTAGTAGATAGGTGCCTAATCTCTTACCCTTTGTCTCACAAAAAAAAAAACAAACAAAAACAACACATTATCTGGGAGTGATCAGATCTTGTACATTGCCATCCTTTATTTTATGTTTTCCACATAAGAAATGAGTACTAACTGAAGACCTATCCTTAAATACTTTGCTACTGGGCAAGTGTCACCAGACCACTCTAGTGAAGGTAATGACATATTACACCCCTTCCACAGAGTACTGCATAAGTCAACACGGTAAACGTATTCAGAAGTTCCACTGCCTGGGTTGGAAAAGGACACTAAAATTTACATTTCCTTCTTGTTGAGTGCTTAAAGCACTTGTCTGGTTACTAAAAGACATTGAAACACAGCCCAGGGCATCCTAGGGCACTAGTATCCGAGGACACTAATCTGTAGGTTAGTTGGTACCAGGAAGTTGCATAATTCACTGTCTTCAAATTATTTTCAGAGTCCTATGAGTCTAACAGGAAACTTTTATCAAACTGGCATTTGATTTTATTCTGCAGGACTCTTTGTGTTTGTTCCTTTGTGTAGAATTTAGTAAGATCATTTATTTTAGAAGGGTGTATAAGTTGAAAAAATTGCACCTGTCCCATACACAAAATAGGCCAGGTTTGGAAGTTCTGATTCCTCTGCTCTTATGAGTTTCTATGATTTTTGTTTTGTCCTGATATTAATATTAGTTTTATACTTTTCTGTTTTGACCTGCCAGTTTTCTAGATTCTACGCAGTTGTTTTCCCTGATAGGGCTGAGCAGGCCCCTTGTAATCAATAAAGTTACATCCACAGTTTCTAGAAGAGCTTTGTTCCTCTCTGGAAGAGAACAATTTTGTCCATGTTCCTTTCAACACTGTTTTCAGTATCATCTGTCAAGTACTACAGAGTTCTATAAACATACCTAAAATACTGTTTTCTGTCCTAGTTTCCACTTTGAAGATACAGATGAAGATACTAAGAATACTGTTTTAATACTTTGGTACTCTTTACTCCATGATATCATTTGTGGCAATTCTGGACAGAAGTTCAGGATTTTTCAGGAAGTTTTGCAAAAACAAAGTTATTTGCAGAAGATCTCGGCAGTAAACTTTGGAATATTTACCACCACTCCCCTCCCCCCTCCCCCCAAAGACCCCCTTTTTTATAGTTTGCACTTTTTTGCACTTTAGAAGTACTTTGCACTGCTTTTCATTTCAGAAGTACCTTGCACTTGCTTTAAAATCTGTCTGCACTGTCACAGTGGTGTGTAGAGGAATCAATATAACTAGCACAGTCTTTCTCTTATGAGGCTTTCTGGGTCTGGAACTGGAAGCAACCACATCTTCAGGATAGATGAGCTTAGATATAGTCCTGCTGGCTGGAGTGATTCTGGTTTAGAGTCAGCACTACTGCACAGCCTGTTCTGCTGTGTAAATTTATCAACTTGTCATTAGGCAGGAGACCCCTACAGCACAGTGTAACTGCATGTTGCATCTATATATGTTAATAATGCTGAAATAAAAATATGTCTTTCTTGGAAAGAAAGATGAAGCCATTAAAATAGGAATTGATACAGATAATAAAATACTGCAGACTCCTTGCTGTTACATTGTGTAATGAATGTGCCTGTTGCCTCCCTAACATACTGTCAGCAGCAGCAGAAAACAAAGCAAACCAAAGCTATCAGATGTGATTGCTGGACTAATTTTCTGAATATGTTTATATGATTAAAGTTATATGATGATCAAGGTTATATTTGATGATTAAGGTTATAAAGTTTTTTTTATGATTTAGATTATTAAGGTTATATTTGGACAATACTGTTTTAATATATTCATACATCTTGCAAGCTTTCCCAACCCTTAGTGGTGTTACCTAAGTAGTCTGTCAACAGATTTTCATTTGAATAAAAATATGTTAAAAAAGGAATAGTAATATTATTTAATAATATCCTGAAAAAGTTTAAAGTCCCTTTAGCAACATTTTCACTAGGACTTGATGTTCTATACAAGAAGTTCCTTACTCCAAATAAAATGGTTGAAAGACTCAGAAAAGTTGAAATGATTCTTATTGTGTTGAAAAAAAAAAAAAAAAAAAAGAAAGAAACAAACAACAACAAAAACAAAAATCACAGTAGACTTCTTTGTTGTCATTCTATGTAACCCGAACAGGTTTGGGTAAAAACACAAAAACACTACTGATATGGGGAAAAAAAATAAAAATAATAATAATAATAATAACATATAAGAGATTTTGGAATGTAGAAAGGCAGAATACTCAAGGTTAAGTAACTATGGCTTCAAGTGCAATGAACATAGGGGAAAATTTGAGAGAAATATTAGAAATATTATTTATATTGAAGTATGTCTTCAAGCACTACTGTTTAATATTTATGATAGTGAAATTAAGCAGATAAATATGTAATTTTAATATTTATTTATATTTATTCAATTCTACTTGTAGGTATTTATATTTATTCAGTTCTACTTGTAGGTTCTTAGCCTACAATTTAGTGAGATACCAAGAATTTCCCAAGAGGTATCAACTATGCACATTGAAAAGAAAGAAGAAAAATGGAAAAATGTACAAGATGTAAAGATTGAAGAATACATGCAGAATAGTATTTCAGTTCAGTTTCCATGAGTGTGTGTTTTTCTTATTAAATAAACTGAATGGAAAAAGCAGTACAATGTACTTATTTTTCCATTGTGGTGTTCTGGGACCTTCTTTAAAAGATAACATTCTTTTCAAAGAATGGCCATGGCAATACCTGTTGTATGTCCTTTTCTTAATGGTCATCAACATTTTTTTTTTCAACAGACTTCTTCCTAGAATATGGCAATATATGGCAATTCTTCAACTAAAAAACTAAAAACTGTGAGTAGTACACTTCTACAATGTTATTAGTTACGCTAGAAAAAGATGTAAGTTGTTTAATGGGGAATCAATACCATGTTATGGTAATGCCTGTGAGGAATTAAATAAGTACTGGAAATTTTCTAAATTAAATATTATTCAATAACCTTGATTTGTTGAGATAAAAAATCATTTATAGGAGATGAAGCTTTGCAAGTATCTAAATTGAAGAATATTTTGAGAGGAAGACATCTAAAAAATTACCTTGCATAAAAAAAAAATAAATTAAAAACTACATTAAATTGATATAATTTTAACATCTTGAATAATTTTCATATAAAGAAAAAATACATTAAATTTTGTAAGGTTCAATATTTGTGCTGAAGCAATCCACTTTTATAAACTTACTTTAGTTTTATAAATCTTGATCATACGTATTGATGAAAATAGTAAAAGATTAAGATTTCCAACTCTGCTAAGACAAATAATTTCCTACTCTCTAGTGTTAAGGAGGCACAAGTGCATTTTTTGTTATGCCAACATAGATATTCTATTAATTGTTCTTTTCTATCAGAGAAGAACAATTTTTTCAATCAGTTTTTATCTTTTTACATAAAATTTAAATTTTCTTTCACAAATATACATATATACACACACACGTACATTTATGTATTTATTTATATATTTTCTAAGTTGATCATGGCATACTAGGTTGGTCATATTTTTACCAATTTGTCCCCACTTATATTACAATCCTCTAAATGAGCTATGTTAATATTCTCTACAGAAATGTCAGAAAAAGGCTCTTCCTGGTATTTTTGAATATTTTTGATTTTCTCTCTGTACCTTGTATTTCTTTCTCCTTTTTTCCTTCATAAGAATTTATAGTCAAACCGTGTGATATATTTGAGTGTATGTTGACAGAGTGGAGAGAGAAAGACAAGCACGTTTTCTTTCACTGGCAATATCTACCATAGCCTTAGCCTTAAAACAAGTCCTAGAACTGAAATATTTTAAATTCTCAAACCTTGCCTAGTCATAGAACATGTCATAGCCAATAAAAAAAAAGAGCTAATTTTGATATAATATCGGCATCCACAAAATTTAAGGTGCAAAGAGAAAACATAATAAAGAAATGTTGTTTTCAAAGAACTATAAGAAGTCTGACATAGGCCTCAGAAGCCCACCCTCCTGCTCTAAGGCACAACCATTCTTGGTAGATACATGTATATGAGGTGTTCTTGTTCTTTCTTCTAGGGCTGGAAATTCATTAAAGCTTGATGTACTGTAATTATTTAGGCTCAGATTAATCTCTCATGATTGTAGGCATTTATGAGGGATGCCCAAAGTAAGACAATTCATATTCTATCTCTATTTCTATTGTCAGAACAGAACAAGGATGAGCATGTGCAGGAGGCCTAAATCATAGAATAGCTGAGGTTGGAAGGGACCTCAAAGATTATCTAGTTTCAACCCCCTTGCCATGGGCAGGGATTCTACCCACTAAATCAGCTTGTGCACAGCACCATCCAGCCTGGCCTTGAACAGCTCCAGGGACCTACAACTTCTCTGGCAACCTGTTCCAGTGCTTCACCACATTTAGAGTGAAAAATTTCTTCCTTACACCTAATCTAAACCTACTTTCTTTTAGTTTAAGTTCATTCCCTTTTCTTCTATCATCTGCTCAAGCAAAAAAAAAAATTTTTTTTTCTTTTTTTAAACCTCTTTTAAGTATTTTGGCCAAAACAGCCCCTTAGCCTCTCATCATAGGAGAGGTGCTCCATCCTTCTGATCATCTTTATGGCTCTCCTCTGGACCTGTTCTAACAGGTCCACATCCTTATGTGCTGGGGGGTTCCCAGGTCCAGAGCACAGCCTTTGATTTAAAAGTTATAAAACTTCTTATATAGGTATCTTTTTGTTTCTGAAAGTAATTTTTAAATTTTATTTTTATTTCATTTATTTATTTATTTTTAATCTGCAAAATTCCATAAATAAGAAAATCTATGGCATACTGTTTATTGGTTGTGGACTAACAGAGATTTCATATTTTGATTAGTATAACTTCATTGCTAAAATTTCATTTCTTTTGTATTTGCAAAGTGAGCATGATGAATTTGTGGTATTTGTACCTCTCTTGACTGCCCTACATACTGCACCTTCATTTTTAATAGCTGCAATTGGAATATCTGCTAGTATTGTTGCATAAATACTTGGTAAAATACCTTCTTTACTTGTAACTACTGAGAGGTTTATTTGAAGTAGTGCAGTTGGAGACTTTATAATAATTTTTATAATTGAGAAAGAGCTCAGAATGGTCATGGTAAAATTAACAAATATTGTTTAAAACCAAGGAAAAAATGGCTTTGGATTCTGATATTATCAGGTCAGTAGACTAATTTAAGAGTATACTTTTATTATTATTATTAGTAGTAGTAGTTTTTAGAGAGGTTTCTAAAACTTCTGTTGTGCTTTTTGTCAGTAAAAAGTATATATATATATTTGCTGCTGTTTGAAACTTGTTTGTAGTTGTTTTTCTTTTCTTGCCTTTGCAATGTAGTAATTTCTCTAAATTGTTAATCAAAAAGGTTTAGAGTACAGTGTAGAAACTTTTGCATCATTAAGAATAGAGCTGTAATTGTTAGATGTTAGGAAGAGCTTCTTTACTGAAAGGGTTGCGAGGCATTGGAACAGGCTGCCCAGGGAGGTGGTGGAGTCACCATCCCTGGAAGTCTTCAAAAGACGTTTAGATGTAGAGCTTAGGGATATGGTTTAGTGGGGACTGTTAGTGTTAGGTTAGAGGTTGGACTCGATGATCTTGAGGTCTCTTCCAACCTAGAAATTCTGTGATTCTGTGTGAATTATACAAAGGACTCTGCTGTTTAGAGTTTTCATCTCCTTCTTGAAGGGTAAAGCCTGTATTGCTTTACACACTGTGACTTAGAAGAGAATGAAAATTTCTTCTCCCAATACATATATATGTGTATGGCAGTAAGCTATATGCTAATTTTGTCTGCATGTTGAAAACCCAAGGTTTCTGCTGAGTCTGTAATAATAGCCTTACACAGGATGAATCATCATTCTACCTTTGTGCTGAAGGACTACTACAGGTTAGTTGCAAGGGAAAGCCAACTGTGGCTGACTTCAGGGTCCGGATGATTTCACCTGCTTGGTCCACTGGAGCCCACTGTGGGTGTCACCCCTGTCCCACACAACCTTTGTCACCTCACACACCTTTACACAGCACAGTGCCTGCACTAGTACCTGCATAAATGCAGAAGAAAACATACAAAAATACATGTAGTCAGGGACAGAGTTTAACAAGACTGCAGTGACCAACCTTGTTCAGATAGCACTTTGGCCACACTTATATGTCCTTTTTTTTTAAAAAAAAAATAATTCATTTTTCCATTTTAATATTCTTGCTCAGCCATCCACCTTGAATCTTTCCTTTTTCAAATAATTTCATCTGCCAAGTAAATGACTCACATCTACTTATTTACGTTTTCACCTTTGCTCCTAGGTCTGCTACATCTATACACAGATTTGGTGTTTCTAATGCCACACCTTTCTGTATCACTATGTGACATCATATGGACATAATATATAGACATTGTAGAGTTTGCAAGATTTACGTCCCCAGAAGACCTCAATGTTTTTCTCCAATTATTGTTCCTCAGCCACGTGCAAAATCCAGCCATACCTTGCATCTCTATCCGTGCATTTTGCACAGATGCAAAATACTTTCTTTTTTATTTATTAAATTCTACCTGTTCTGGTAAATTCTTCCATTGTATAAACTTGTTTGCATATCTTAACACAGGTGTTACTAGTTGTATTTTATAGTAACCATACATGTACTAACTATCTCATATATTTGGTTTGCTTGCTATAATTTGTAATTAATAAGCAAAGAATACCTAATATTTTTATAGAAAAAGTATGTCTTCCCTGTTTCCAAACCTTTTTTTTTTTTTTTTTTGTCATGATGTGTGGGCTTTTTATGTGCTTTTATCCAAGATTAAGTATGAATAATCTTGACAATGACATACTTTACAGAGAAAATCTTTAAGAAGTTCCTCAAAAATTGGTGTTAAAATGTGTCAATACTACTCAGACTGGATTTGTTGTATCATGCTAGGACTCTCAAAAGAAAATTGAGGAATAGGTTATGAAACACACAGTTTGTGAGATTGTGGTTTTGTAGTAGGGAGAAGGAGTTAATATCTCTTTTGAATAACTAGCTCTGGCAAATATTCAGGAAAGGTTTTTTTTTTTTTTTTAAAATCTTTTAAAATCATGGTGAATGTTCTATGAAAAAAGATTTCCAGAACCTCAGAATACTTCTTTGTACTCCTTTTAGATCAAGAATGTTCCTGAGTGATAAACAAACTGAAAAAGGAAAATGTATGTAATATTTCTGCCTTTGTTTTTTTTTTGTTTGTTTGTTTTTTGTTTGTTTGTTTGGTTGTTTTTTTTTTTTTTAGAACCTTTAATGATATTTTATGTAATCCTATACATAAACTTACTTGATTTACTTCTTGTAATTAACATGTAGCTCTTAGCTCTTATCTGTACCTGAGGAAGCAAATGGTAGAATAAAACAAAAGGTCATCTTGGGAAAGCACTGTTAGTTCCCTAAACAAAGATAGAATGAGAAAACATTATATTTATATGGTCAGTCTGGTAAATGTATTTCTACTTGAAATAGTCTCTTAAAGACATTCCTTTAGGTCCTGTTTGAATTTGAATGAATTGCTGTTTCCTGTCTGCAAAACACAATGTCTGTCACCAGGGCAATGTCAAAGTCTGTGAAAGAATTTATACAAATGTAAGAATCTATTTTGGGAGAACAAAAACATTTGTTAAAAAGCATATTCAGAAACAGTTTATATATATACCACACATTCAAAATAATCAATGACTTCCTAGATGGAGAAATCTGCAAGTACCAAAGCTCTCATGGACTTTCACCTGTCCCGGCTTTTAGTCTCTGCTCAATCCCAAATCAAGTAGTCAGCTGGTGCAGTTCCCCCTTTGTAAGGCCTCAGAATGTAGTCAAATGAGTCTATCAATGTGTTTCACGTTGTGTTTCATTTCATTTTGGATGAGGGAATTGAGTGCACCTTCAGTAAGTTTGCAGACGACACCAAGCTGGGGGGAAGTGTCGATCTGCCAGAGGGTAGGAAGGACCTGCAGAGGGACTCGGACAGTTTGGATCAATGGGCAGAGGCCAATGGGATGAGGTTCAACATGGCTAAATGCTGGGTCTTGCACTTTGGCCACAACAACCCCATGCAGTGCTACAGGCTTGGGGCAGAGTGGCTAGAAAGCTGTGAGGAGGAAAAGAATCTGGGGGTGCTGGTTGCTGTCCACCTGAACACGAGCCAGCAGCGTGCCCAAGAATTCCAGTGGCATCCTGTCTTTATCAGGAATAGTGTAGCCAGCAGGAGCAGGGAGGTGGTCGTCCCCCTGTACTCAGCTCTGGTGAGGCTGCATCTCGAGTACTGTGTTCAGTTTTGGGCCCCTCGCTACAAGAAGGACATCGAGGTGCTTGAGCGAGTCCAGAGAAGGGCTATAAAGCTGGTGAAGGGCCTGGAACAGAAGTCCTATGAGAAGTGTCTGAAGGAACTAGGGTTGTTTAGTCTGGAGAAGTGGAGGCTCAGGGGAGACCTTATTGCTCTCTGAAACTACCTCAAAGGGAGTTGTGGAGAACTGGGGTCAGCCTCTTCTTGCACATAACCAGTGATAGGACTAGAGGAAATGGCCTCAAGTTGTGCCAGAGAAGGTTTAATTTGGAAATTAGGAGACATTTATTCTCAGAAAGAGCAGTTTAATATTGGAATGGATCGCTAGGGAAGTGGTGTAACGTCCCTGGGGGTGTTTATGGAAAGGTTGGACCCAGCACTTAGGAACATGGTTTAGTGGGTGATATTGGTAGAAGGGTGATGGTTGTCCAGATGATCTTTGAGGTCTTTTCCAATCTTATTGATTCTATAATCATATAGAATTTAAGTTATTACCTGTTCATAAGGAAACAATTCAAGGGCAAGGAAAAGTAAATAAACAAGCAAATAAAAATGAAATTATTAGTACAGCTTCTGCAAGAAACTGACTGAGGATGGTCTGGTCAAGCAAATCCTGCCCAAGCTAGTTAAGGCCAGAATTCAGTTGATTTGATCTTCTAAGCTGACTAGCATTCGGAAAGTGTAGAATAAGTACCAAATTATAAATATAAAAATTGAAAAATACAATTTATAAATATAAAAATACAATACAAAATTATAAATATAGAAATTGAAAAATACAATCTGAGTTACAAGGCCTAGATGCATTAACAAGGATATTGAGAATGAAAGCCAATGTATTGTTCCCTATACACCAACTAATGAAGCAATGTATTGGTGAAATTTGTGTTTATAATTGACCATCATATCCAATATGATTCTTGTAAATACAAGTACATAAAGGCCTGTAGGTGAAAAGTGAAAGGTGAAGTGAAAAGGTCTATTTTATCGGCTTTTTCTACAAATCATTGCCTGAATAACGTTGGAGAGTTCAGGGGACAAAAAGGTCAGAGTGACAGGAAGAAGTCACCTTTTTATAGGTACAGAAATCACAATTTTACAAATGTTGCAATATTCACATTACTTACAGATCTAAAAACAATTTTACACTGCTGGAAAGTAGTGTGTTATTTCTAATGAAAGATAAACCATAATAACAGTTTGATAACCATCCTCTAGAATGATTTATCTCTCCCGTCTTGCACAGGAGGCAAAATCTTTTTCTCCTGGAGTCTCAACAACAATTCCTTATTCAGCTGCGCTGGTCTTCTTCAGATGATCTGAGCTTGGCAAGGGATGCAAAGAATAACAAGAAGGGGCTCTACAAGCAGATTGGCCACAAAAGAAAGATGAAGGAGAGCATAACACCTCTGATGAAGGAGGATGGAGAACTGATGACAACAGACGTGGAGAAGGCTGAGGCACTTATATTTGCCTCAGTCTTCACTGGTGGTCAGGCTTTGCATGTCTCTCAAGCCCCCAAAGCTCTAGATGGGAGCTGGGGGAGCAGAGTCCCTCCCACTGTAAGCAAAGAGCAAGTTTGGGACCTCCTGACACAACAACTACAAATCTAGGGGCCTGATGACAATCATCCCACAGTCCTGAGGGAATTGGCTGTTGTCGTTGAGATCATATTTCAAAAGTCCTGGCAGTGAGGCAAAGTCCCCAGTGACTGGAAAAAGGGAAACATCACTCCCACTTTTAAGAAGGGTAGAAAGGAAGACCTGGGCAACTCATGAGCCCCACCTCCATGCCTGGCAAGATCATGGGATGGAGCCTCCAGGAGGCAGTGTTAAGGCACATAAAGGACAAGGAGGTGATCCAAGAGAGCCAACATAGAATCATAGAATCATAGAATATCCTGAGTTGGAAAGGACCCTTAAGGATCATGGGCTTTTGAATTGGTGGCTACCAGCTGTAGAATTGACTCTTTGTAACTCAATTGACAGCTGGTATTCTTCTTTCACAGGGAAAAAAAAAGTCCTTAAAAAAAATAAAAATATTTAAACAAAACAACAACAGCAACAATAATAATAATGATAATAATTTTATTTAATTTAATTAGGACAAATTATGTCTTCTACTTTATCTTAAAGTACTTGTAAGAAAACAATAAAGTGCTTTAAAAATTAATTATGAAGTATCAAGGCCTTTCAGATCTACTTCTGTTCATGGTTTATATCAGGTAAGTCATTCATCTTCCAGTTTATATATTCCATTTACTATCTGAAATTTGAAGCTGTACGTGATATTCATTAATAAATGATTCGGGGCCTAAGTTCTAGATGTTACAAAATTGCTGAAATATTATGTGATCCACTGGAATGCATCTTCTGTTTTAGATATACAGTCTATCCAGCAAACTACTGGATTAACACTAATATTTATGACTTTGGGGAACTCTTGTTTCATTTTCTGCAACTGTGTTTTGTGGACAGTTAAAAATTACAAAGGTTCACGTAAGAAAATGGTTTTAGCTAAAATACTGCATTATGAATTACCACATAATGATGTATAGGATGCATCTATTCTAAAATAGGTGAGTTCTAACACCATGAGAGGAGACAGAGAAAAGTAGAAGTTGCAGAAAAATGCAACATTTGTAAAAAAATATTCTCTTTTCATGAGAAAGGAAAAAAAAAAAAAAAAGAGAATATCCTAGACAGCAGCATGAGGACAAATTCAGTAAGAATGTTATATCATTTAAGTGTTTTTTTTTTCATAAAAAAAAATATTAATACAGTAATGCTAATTTATTTTAACCATTGAAAACTGCTCTTAAAAATGTTCATGCCAGTCCTTTAGTTTGATTTTTTCTACCAAGCATTCAACTCAGATACTTATAGGCTTCAGTCAGTTCCACAAAACTGTAACAGAGTAGGTATTTTTTTTTTTTTTGTGGCAAAATTATTTGCCACTATCTTAATGTTTGCCATAATATGCTAAGGTGGTAGTATTTCTGTTCACATCACAACATTTTCCAAACAATATAACATGGGAATTTTGTTACTTTTTTATATTATAAAATATAATATATAATATATATTATAATAATATATAATATATAATATGATATATAATATATAATTATAAAATTATATATTATGTGATACAGAAAATTGCTTTCAAGTATTTTGGCCTTTTCAGTGTTCATAAATACTATAGGGCAATCTCTCTATCTCTCAATCTATCTCCTTTCATTCCTAAATATTTACAGGCAGGTAACTTGTAAAAACAAACAAACAAACAAAAAACATAGAATGGCTTATCCAATTAAAATACAGAATATTGAAAAGGTCAAAGTAATAGAAAACTGCAATACTGGGATATATCAGGAGCTTCACCGTGGCTGTCACTGTAGATAAGAAAATAGAAAACAAAACAAAATTAAATCACATTTTTGATTAACCAATAAAAGAATCATTTTTCTTGTTTAACTTTCTATATTAGTTTGGTAGAGGAGAAACACTTTGTTGCTGTGGGATTTCTAAGACTAAGAACTTTTTACAGGTGACCAAAATGTGCAGTTAGAATGAAGTCTTGTTCATATGGGTAAAATTTCCATTGATTTAAATAGTTACCCGTTTTCCAACCTTCACAGAGAAGTTTTCTGGCAGCTGTATTGTTTTAACTTGACAGACAAAATCACAAAGTAAGAAATACATGTATATGTTTCTGCAGTTAATAGGTAACCTACCAAAATTTTGGTGCAAGAAGTGAATGTTGTAGAAAAATTAATGCTTACTAAAGCAACATCAGAACACTTTACATTTTTAATTATTATTATTATTACTATTATTACTACTACTACTACTACTATTATCGTTAAATATCTAATACATGTATAAATATATCTAACTTGTGACTAGTAGAAATTCCTAAACGATCCGTTGAAGCACAATTTTATCTCTTACCCTAATTTTTAAAGACAGACTCACAACTAGTATATGTTTTCTAGGCCATGACTGTTGCAACAAAGGAGACTGCAAGTCTTTGTTGTAGTAGTATGAATCTTAAGTAGTTGTCTTCCATGATTTCAATTAGTCTTACACTTTGAACAAACAATATGTTTTGTGCATGGAAAAATCAGTTTTCTTCCTCCTCTGACTGGTTCATCATCTTGATCAGTTGACGGTTCTTTGTATGTTGACATGTTGGTATGTAGATGCAGAAATTCAGGAAGCAGATGCATCTTATAAGAATATATTTAAACTGTCCAGTGATATATCTGGTTATGGACAGATATGGCTGATAAGCCCTTTTTTCTTACTCTGCTTGGAAAAAGGTCTAGCAGACAAAGTAATTGTAATAGAAATTGTAGTCTTACTATGATCAACTTGTTTGAGACTGGCATAGGTGTTTTTGTGGTAAATCTTTGCAACTTTTCTGAGAACAAAGAAAACTGTTTTAAATCCATAGTTCAGTGCAGTATCTATCTATTTTTATTTATTTTGATGAAAAAAGTCATGTTACTTTAACAGCAGCAATCTGTTTGAAGAAAGAAGGAAGGAAGGAAGGAAGGAAGGAAGGAAGGAAGGAAGGAAGGAAGGAAGGAAGGAAGGAAGGAAGGAAGGGAGGGAGGGAGGGAGGGAGGGAGGGAGGAAGAGAGGGAGGAAGAGAGGGAGGAAGAGAGGGAAGAAGAGAGGGAAGAGAGGGAAGAAAGAAAGAAAGAAAAGAAAGAAAGAAAGAAAGAAAGAAAGAAAGAAAGAAAGAAAGAAAGAAAGAAAGAAAGAAAGAAAGAAAGAAAGAAAGAAAGAAAGAAAGAAAGAAAGAAAGAAAGAAAGAAAGAAAGAAAGAAAGGAGGATCGAGCCTTTATTTGTACTCCGATTATTTTGATATCCATACAGCTGAGTACACCACATGCACAAATGCAGTCATTGTCACAGAATTTTCAAATAGTTTCCTACTGAGGGAAATCAATTAGTCTTCAAAATTCTGTTCTGTTTTACCTGTACTACATTTCTCCAAAACTATAAAATGTAGATACCAAAGTATCCTCTTTACCCCATGGTGTGAAACTTTCAGGCTCTCAAGTGTTAAAGAATTAATCCTTTAATGCAGTAAATATTCAGTATACCAAGTTCTGTGGGATTAAGCATGGAAAATCAGTTAATTTAAATAGAAACATACTTATATTCCTGGTGGAATAAAGATTTAAAGTACGATTTTTCCTCTCAAAATAGCTGTGCATATATTTATTTTGTATCTTTTTGAACTGTGGTGCTAAGAAGTTTGTTATGCAGAAAAAAAAAAAAGTTTATAAATAAACTGTACAATCTCTTTTGCAGAATCAACATAGTGAAATACTTATACTTTATCAGAAGAGATGAGATATATTCCATGGTTTGCCTTTAATTTATGCTATTGAAATTGCTTTCTTAAACAGAAATCTGGAATGATATTTGCTCAGATTTAGATCTCTACCACATATTTTTCTTGCTCTCTCTTCTGCACCTAAGTGGGTTGAATAATTGCAGTTTTTGATGAATCTGTTTCAATGGTGTACATTCTAGTGCTTCACTGAGCAGTAAATACAGCAGTCACTCACATAATCAGTACAGACGGCTTTCCCAGCTGAATTTCTAGCCAGTCCATGGATCAAAGTTATAAGCTTGAAGCATAAAAATGGTGAGAGAGACAGCAAGTGCTTTGTACATGTTTAATACAAACTACATTAACCTATAGGGCACACTGGAATGTTACCAATGTCCCTTAATTACGATAATTTGGCTGCTAAAGTAAAAAGTTACTGCACCTAAAGAATGAAAAACCAACCAAACAAAAACCAAAAACATTGCATTAAGTTGTAGTACTCTAATGTTGTGACTATAGGCCACTCAGTCTCACCTGTGTACCTAGCAAGATCATGGAGCAGATCCTCCTGGAAACTATGCTAAGGCACATAGAAAACAAAGAGGTGATTGATGACACCCAGCATAGTGTCATGAAGGGCAGGTAATGCCTGACAAATCTGGTGGCCTTCTACGATGGGGTTACAGCACCGGTGGTAAGGGGAAGAGCAACTGATGTCATCTACCTAGACCTGTGAAAAGCAATTGGCATCGTCTCTCATGATATCTGTGACTCGAAATTGGAGAGACATAGATTTGGTGGATGGACCATCCACTGCATAAGAAATTGGCAGGATGCTTGCACTCAAAGGGCTGTGGTCAACAGCTCCAGGTGGAGATCAGTGCAGAGTGATGTTCCTCAGGGGTCAGTATCAGGACAGGCACTGTTTAACATCTTTGTCAGTGACATGGATGGTGGGATTGAGTGCACCCTCAGCAAGTTTGCTGATGACACCAAGCTGTGTGGTATGGTCAACACACTGGAGGGTCGAGATGACAACCAGGAGGACCTGGGCAGGCCTGAGAAGTGGACCTGTGAAAACTTCGTAGGGTTCAACATAGTGGAATGCAATAGGCTGTGGCAATCCCAAGCACAAATGCAGTTTGAGTGGAGAATGGATTGATAGCAGCCCTGAGCAGAAGAACCTGGGGGTATGATGGTTTATGAGCAGCCCCACACAAAAAGGCCATGGACCTTTTAGAATGAGTTTAGAGGAGGACTGTGAGGATGATCAGAGGGCTGCAGCACCTCTCCTGTGAAGAGAGGCTGAGGGAGTTGGGTTTGTTCAACCTGGGAATGCTCTGGGGAGACTTTACAGCGGTATGCCAGTACCTAAAGGGAACCTGTGGGAAAGCTGGGGAGAGATTCTATTGGGGAGTATAGTGATAGGATAGATTTAAACTAAAAGCTCACTCTTTTTTTTATACTATTGCTTATCTGATTTATGAATACTGTGCAAAAGTGTTAAATTTTGTGCTTCAGGAATTACATCATACGCAATTTGAAAATACTAATGAAATTTTCAGAGGCATTTTTAGAAAAAATACTGTCAATTTTATCAATTTAAATTTTCAACAGTGTGTCTCAGACAATGTTACAGTCAGCGTAAATTACACATCTAATTATATATTTTATTTAGTTTAGTGTAGTTAGTTTAGTTTAGTTTAGTTTTATTTAAAAATTTTAACATGGATCTCACCTGTAATTCTTACTTTAGTAGCCAGTATTAGTTTTCTGTTTTCTTTGTCTTCTTCTATGAAAGAAAGTACCCTACCTTCTCCCACTCCTCCATGCCCCTTACTCATTATGTTTTTAGTGGGTCAGCATTTGGAACCGTCAGCTTTGTTTGACTTTCCACTGGCTCTTTATTCAAAGCCTTCTGTACTTATGTTTTATAGTGTTCATGTTGTCGGGGTCCAGCTACAACCTATACTACTTAACACACTGAAAAATCATATATGTAAATTTTCCTCACTATTATTTTCCATTAAAATAGAGAGGTTCTCAGAATTTCTAGCCCAAAATTATCTCTTCATATGCCCATGTATAAAGTAGATAAAGAACAAGATATTATTTCAGGGGATGTGAATATTTTGAATAAATCTGACATTTTATATAAATATATACATATATTTCTAAATACTGGACTTTTTGGATCCAGAGACAGCCAGTCTGTCTCTAATACTATTATTTCAGAGATATTGATTCTGTTGATGACTTCTTGTAGTATGAAGCTCTCAAAGCACTAAAATGGAAACACAAAAAAAGTAAATCTGGAGGTGAAGGAAACAATTCTATGCGTATGTTACCACTTGTGCTTCTGCAATTCATTAGGTGTTTTAGATATTGCTTGTTTGGACTTTTTTTTTTTTTTTAATATAAAAGCAAAACCCTGATAGGCTTTTATTTTTGCTTTAGACATACTTCATTATCATTTGCCACTATAAGTATTTTAAACATTGCTTTCAAAAAGCTTCATAAAGCTTAAGTCTATTTTAATCTTCTGAATCTCTACATCAAAAATTGCTGTTCTATAACCAAACTTGCTTGAAAACTAATGAATACTCAGCAACTGTATGTTGTCCTGTCACTCCATATGTACCATTTATGTCTACTGCTTATCTTCATTCTGTAAACTAGTTATTTATGAAAAGTATTTTGCTATTACTGCATCAAGTGAGAAGGCTGCAGGAGCAGCCAGCCTTATGGCAGCAGCCATGTGATAAGTTCAAACCTCATTTCCACAGTTAGACTGTATTGTGGAAGTAGCAGACACTGAAGTATGAGGCTTTCAGATTCATCTGAGTCTCTGGCCATGAGGTAGAGAGACATCAACTCCAAACTGCCCTGAGACATCTGTCTACTGAGGCCTGAGACTGAGGAAGAAGATTCTAAAGAAATCGTTGTTGTCCTTTACCACACTCCTGGAACTACACTTCCATTTGTTTTGATAAGCACAACAGTGAATTTTCTCTCTGACTATAGCATATATAATTTTTTAATAGAGCAAATACATTCAGAAAAGTTTGGGAGACCAATATAAAATTGAAACCCCAAACTTAGACACATTGATTTTTTTATTTCTGAAAACTGGAGTGGAAAGAGGAGTTGGAAGTAAAAAGCCTACAGCAAATATTTGAAAAGGAGTATAACTTTCTCTCCATGAAGATGTTGAATACACCCAGAATAAATTCTGTAATAAGAGCTTAGATTTTCAGGTAGACCTTGAACTATTTCTGTAGAAAAAGAAACTGTTTATTCCAAAAATATTATCCAATAGTTGTCTATCATATCTGCAAAAATGAGTTGTGTTATTTGGAAATTCATTACCAAGATTTTATTTTTGAATTCATCTTAATTTCTCAATGATTACACACAAATAAACACACATACACACACACATATATACAAACAAAGACACTATTTCTCAGTCTTCTCTAACAAACATTCAGGATCCGATCTGTAGCCTTCAGACATCAGGGGAGGTATCCTTTTAATTTAAAAAGAGTCCATGTAAAATCTCAAGACAAAATATTGTTTATTGTTGCAAAGTTTATTATTAAAAAAAAAAAAAAAAAAAAAAAAAAAAAAAAAGCTTCATACATTTCTATCCATGGCATTTCTACTGCTTGCCAGTTTTTCATTATATTGTCTGTACTTGTCTATACTTGTATGCATGATTAGTCAATTTTTCTCATTTTGTTGACTCACTTGTTTCTGGTTAACCTCATCAGGATGATGACTTCAGACAAGACTTATTATTTTGTCCATTATGGTTATGGTTATTATATGTGACAAATGGAGGTAGAAAATTTTGTTTTACACAGGAGCAGACAGAAGGCTAATGCATTTAAAATTTCATATTTGGGATTAGGACGTGACATGTGCTGTGAATTTGAAGATGGGATCCTGGTAAGTGTTTTTGACAGTCTGGGAGAGAAATAAAAACTCTAAACTTATTTATTTATTTATTTATTTTCCTTTTGTCCCTGGTCTCATGTGTGGTTGATTACATTTCTTCTATACTTTCTAGCACAAGTCTGAGGAATAGTTTCAATAGTTCCAAAACCAACATCTTTACCTGAAATGATTTAACTCAGGTTACATCTCTGATACATACAGGAATCTGGATCTTCTAGTGACTCACAGCTACTATGTCCATGTTAGTTAGGACTGCAATCTAATGGAAGCAGGAGTGCAAAGTAAAGCAATTGTTACTCAAAAACAAATGTACTCGTGCATATCTGGAAGGTTTATATTAACAAGCTATAATCTGTCTGTGGACACACAGACTTCTGAATAATATGTTCATTGTTCAGTAAAAAGGAATTCACACCCTTCAAGACTGCTCTGCCCTATGAACTGCAATATGGTTACACTTCAGTAATATCCTCCTGACCTGAACCTAAGTGGCAATACAGATGCACCCTTTCAGAAGCTTCCTGGGAATATGCCATGTCTCTGCTATCTTTGTTACCTCTCCACGGAAACAAAGTTATGAAAACCGAACTGAACTGAACTGAACTGAACTGAACTGAACTGAACTGAAATGGACTGTTGGTTCTCATCAGGACAGGGATTAGAAACATGTCTGTGACTTGCATCTGAGGGTGCAAGCTGGGAAAGACTATTTTAAGTTTTAACTGGTTTGAATATCTGTGTTATTAGTAAAGCTTCTTCCATATCTTGACATTAAAAACAAACAAACAAAACCAATAAAATTATTAGAGCTTCTCCAGTAGTTTCAGAAATGTATTGTCATCCAGTTTTCAAAATATAAAGGATAATTATAAAGGCTTACAAAGTTCTGGAAAATCCAGCTGGTTTGCTTAAACCAGCTTTTTAAAATTTAAAAATAATGTTTTGAAGTAGTTTGTAAAAAATAAAAAGATTTAAACCTTATTTAAAGTCAGTGCATTTAGGTAAAAAACTGATGTTGTTGAATATAACATCATTTAACAGAAAAAAATACTATGTATGGCTATTTGTATGAAAATAAAAAGAAGGATGAATACAAAACAAAAGGCATTTCGCTTTTCTCTTTTTATCCCATGAGAAGTCCTATTTGTCTTCAGTAATTATAGCCTCTGAGAACTTACAAATCACTACTTACTACTTACATGTGAGAAAAGTCTCCATTTGCTCTGGCAAAATTGAACAATGCTATGAGACAGTCTGCTACCCAAGAGTAGCAGCTATATTTAGTTTTTATTTTTCCTTTAGAAAATAAATGCCCATTATTGGACATCAGCTGAAAATTAGTGAAGAAACATTATTACTTATCCTGCTTCAGAGCATAGACTGATTGCCAGGTAGGGATTAAGCTGAAATTTTTCCCAGCTGTGTGTCTGATTGTGTAAATTAGTGCAATGTTTTTATACCTTCCTTTGCATTGTTTAGTGTTTGCCTCAAAGGAGATAAAGGCATTTTTGTTCCTCTTAAAATATCTGGGATTCTTTTAGTTACTCTTTCCAGCATTTGATTAAAAACTCTGAGAGCTGGAGAAAGCTTTCATTTTCGATTAGAACAGTAATAATATCTAATTTAGGTAACAACATGAGATTGTCAAAAGATCCCAGTCAGCACAAACACTTAGCTTTCACACCACAATGATATGTAACTCTATCCTACATTTACTACCAATACAAAATTAGAAATAATATTGACTGACAGTCATAGGTAGTAGAGAAATATATTCTATCTCCTATTAGAAACCTCTGGAAGAATGTAGTGAATAGTGGAGACTCATTTACTATTTTGATATAAATTTTGCTGACCAGCTTAGGTATATTTCCAGAAGTTAAATGTTTTTCCAGTTCACCTTATAAAAATAATAATGAAAGTCTCAACCACATTATTCATACACTTTCTCTTCTACAAGGCACTTCTACAGATAGGAAGAAGTCAACATTAAAAATACTTTAGCAGGCGGGCTTCATAAGGAACTTGAGAAACTGCTAAACTGTTGATTATTGTGCCAGATAATTATTGCTGGTTGTTAAGGAAAACAATGTCTTAAACACTGTCTCATCCTATTTTTTTTTTTTTTTAAATCAGGACTAAAAGACAATGTATTTCCTCAGCCACTTCTGAACAAAGCAAAGAATAACAGTGATTAACATATGCCTTTGGTGTTGGGAAAATCAAAATCTATCCTCCAATATAGTTGGAAAATATATATTTTAGTAAATATTGAGTTTGGCTTTCCCCCAATGATTTGAAAAAAAAAAAAAAAAAAAAAAAGATAAGATAGATTTGAATTTCGCAAACATAAAAAATATTATCCTCTATATCCTGAAATTATAGCTTCATTTATAATTTTCTGTTCACTTTTGACAAGATTAAGTAGACATAGTTGGAATATTTAATAAGTTATCAGTCTGTTCTAAAAAGCTTTATCAATAATAATAAAAAGAATAAGCTTTCATCATCAATGATATAATAATTTATGTGCTACTATAAAGCATAATATATAGATATCTTTGTAGAAGCTGAAGCTTAATTCCTAAATAACACAAAAAAGATTATTAATATCTTTTGAATGTATGCTGTCTGTAATACTTAATCCTTAAAAACCTTTGAAATTGAAGGTATCCTCAGCCTGTTACAAAGCTTAAAGGTTGCTTTTCCTAGAAGGCACTGTAATTTTAAAAACAAAATATTATTGTATTTGTATTGTATGTATAAAGATCTTATGATAAGTAGATACTTATTCCTATTTAAGATCAGGTACGTTACATTCTAGGTAATCCATTCACTTTTAAAATTATCAGTCATATATGATTTTTGTTTTTCTTATCTTAAGGTGATAGGTATATGCCTTCAAAACAGTTTCTCAAAAAAACATAACAGCTTTTAATGTCAAAATAGTTGTCCTTTTCCTAACATGATTTTACATTGTATTTGTTCTATAAACATATTTTTACTGTAACTTGTAATGTGAATATATAGCTTCTGTAATAATACAGAAGGTTCTGGTGATCTTAAGAATACTGCATGCATAAAATAGAAAGCTAATGCTTCAGTCAGTGATCCAGTTGAACGTTAACATTCATCCTATAGGATCGTGAAGGTAGCAGAAAGAATTGTTGTGTAGAAAGCATGTTCATCCATTGTGGTATAGAAAAGCTTTTGCTCCAGGGAAGGACAAGACAGCGGAAGTACGCAAAGGGAGTCATGGGATTAAACATACAGGTCAAGAATAGTTTTATAAAGCAGCTGGGAGTTTAATGAATGGGGGAAGCAGTATGTCTATTGGTGGGGCCAGACAGCACCATAGGTGTTCACTCTTTCTGTATTACTAAGCTTTAGATATGTTTAATGAAAATACATTGTGAAATAGCAAAAGTTGTGTCTGTGTGATCTAAACCTTGCTTTGCCTGTCTGCTAAGTTGGGCAGCCATAATTCACCTTTCACACAAAGGCTGTGTTTCTAAGCAAATGTGCAAAAAGCTTTAACTAATAAATCTAGTTTCTTAAAAGACACTATAGGTTTAGCTGCTGAATGATATAGACTTGTTTCAGAAAGCTGCTCACAACCCTAATTTTGGGGTTTAGACCTTTAAGGCTACTGCTCTGCTTGGTAAGGACTGTCACACCTGTTTGTTTTGAGAAATTTAATCAGAGTTTTGACGCTTACTGTTTCCCATAATTCTGTTAGAAAGATCTTCAAAACCTTGGTTTGAACTCCCATTCTAAATGTTTTCATGGCTGGTGTAAATCTATTTATTCCAGTACCAACAAAATTGGTATTAAAGAGCTCTTCTGTTCTGCTCTTGACCTCCAATGTATTTATAGACTGAAGTCACATTAGCTCTGTTTGGCTATCCTTTCCTTTAACAACTAACAACTCTAGAGATATTTTATGTAACTTTCTGGTTTCAGTGTTTCAACTTTTTTTTTTTTTTCCTATGTCCAGAGGTTTTTTTTTTTTTTTTTTTTTTCTTGAACAATTCCTTCATTGGTCTTGTTCAGTGATATACATATTTTCCTAGAAATAGGAAATTTACTTCTGTAAGGCAACATCACATTGAGTTGATATAAATGTGATGTATATTCAAGGCAAATACTTGGTAAAGCTGGGGCTAGCAATTCACCCATCTACTTTTTCTCCATTTTTTTTTTCTTTTTTACTTTTTTTCTTTTCTGTGTTATAAATATCCACAACCAGTCCTTTGCCTTTAGTAATTTCATCATTATTATATCTCTAGCTTCATTAACAATGTTTCATGCAGTCCCATATCAATAGTTTCGCTAAAACTGGAAGGACTAAATCCACCCAACTCATCTAGAAAATCTAGAAGGCAGGTTATTCTTGAATAAGCTACCAAGCTAAGTTATATTAATTTCTCTTAAATGCAATCCTTTTTTTCCAATTTTGCCATAATCTGATACTTTAAAACTTTATGCATATATATGAATATATATTTCATTATATATGAACGTAATTAAATTTATTTATCCTTATTAGCATTCCCCAGGAATACTGCTGCCTTTCTTTTTCTAAACTTAGGGTAGTTCATTGTGCAGCTTTTGTCTCTAACTAAATTATCTATTCCTTCTTACTGCATAGTAGTTTTGTTTTTATTTTTTTGTTGTTTATTTTGTTATTTAGAAGAAGAACTTCCTGTGAATCTCAAAATGCACATTGAAAAGATTCTGTCTTTGTTTCATTTCTTCAAATTCCTGTTTTGTCACTACATTTGTTAACCTCAAATCATGGTTTTAATTTCTGGGGAGTGTCTTCTGTTACATGTAAGACTTTCCTTAATTCTGAAAATTTAAGTGAAATACTCACTAGTAAAATTAGTAAAATTAGTATTTTTTGTTTTGTTTGTTTGTTTTCTGATGGATTTGTTTTCTCTTAATTTAACAAGTCTCCTGAAAGTGTTAACACCTTTTAATTGAAAGAGGTTTTAAAACTAATTGATATATATATATATTAAGTATAAATTCTTTCCTGAAACTTTAACAAAATACAGAAATATAGTGGCAATATATGAAATTAATGCAAAGTACTAGTGCAAGTTTATTACATTTACAACTTTGTAACTGAAGTCTGATGAAGATGTTTTTAAACAAAATCTAGTTTTTTTTTTTTTTTAAACAGAAGATCTTAAAAAATCTTTTAAAACAGATGATGTAACAGCTGTAGACTTTTTACTGATATAAATCTTTTTTTTTTTTTTTTTTTTTTCCCTGCTTATTCTGAATCATATAGAAATTAACATTCAAAGTAGAAGCAAACTGTAAAATATTAACTATTCTGTGCATTCCTGGAAGTCTCTCAGAAGTACAGAGATGCAGAGAACCTTAAGAGGACTACCAGGGATAGAAAAGCTAGTTTTAAATGATGTAGAATATTGGGAGGTATCACTCTGTAACATCAATGTAAAAATTGAATTATTTTCCCTCATCTTTGCATAAGAAACCACACTCTGAAAAAGTACAGCAAGAAGCATAAGTGAACTGTTACTATCACTACCACATACTAAAATTCTTGCTGCACACTACAAAAGATTACTAAGAAATTAAGAAAAGAATGAGACAAGCTTCTGTTGGAGACATCCAAAAGCATGGGATAATGTGTTTCAGTGTCTGTATCTTGACAGACAAACCAGATCTATTGTGAGGGAAAATTAAAACATTTTATATTTTATTTTATTTTATTTTATTTTATTTTATTTTATTTTATTTTATTTTATTTTATTATTTTATTTTATTTTATTTTATTTTATTATTTTATTTTATTTTATTTTATTTTATTATTTTATGATGGCCAGGTAAATTGCATCTGCAGTATTAAGAGGGAAAATGGTATTATGTTCAAATATTCTGAATTGATATCTGATGAATTGGTATGATCTCCTTCTATGACAAAGTGACGCGCTGGGTGGATGAGGGAAAGGCTGTGGATGTGGTCTACCTTGACTTCAGCAAGGCTTTTGACACTGTCTCCCACAGCATTCTCCTCAAGAAACTGGCTGCTTGTGGCTTGGACTGGCGTAAGCTTCATTGGGTTAAAAACCGGCTGGATAGCCGGGCCCAAAGAGTCGTGGTGAACTGAGTTAAATCCAGTTGGAGGCTGGTCACTAGTCCTCCAGGGCTTGGTACTGGGGCCGGTTCTCTTTAATATCTTTATCAATGATCTGGATGAGGGGCCCAAGTGCACCCTTAGTGAGTTCGCAGATGACACCAAGCTAGGTGCGTGTGTCGATCTGCTTGAGGGTAGGAAGGCTCTGCAGAAGGATCTGGATAGGCTGCACCGATAGGCTGAGGCCAACTGCATGAAGTTCAACAAGGCCACCTGGGGTGCAATAACCCCAAGCAGTGCTACAGGCTGGGCGATGAGTGGTTGGAAAGCTACCTGGCGGAGAAGGACCTGGGAGTATAGGTCGGCTCAATATGAGCCAGCAGTGTGCTCAGGTGGCCAAGAAGGCCAACAGCATCCTGGCTTGTATAAGAAGCAGTGTGGCCAGCAGGGCTAGGGAAGTGATTGTCCCTCTGTACTCGGCTCTGGTGAGGCCGCACCTCGAGTACTGTGTTCAGTTTTGGGCCCCTTGCTACAAGAAGGACATTGAGGTGCTTGAGTGGGTCCAGAGAAGGGCGACAATGCTGGTGAGGGGCCTGGAGAACAAGTCCTGCGAGGAGCGGCTGAGGGAGCTGGGCTTGTTCAGCCTGGAGAAAAGGAGGCTCAGGGGCAACCTTACAACCTTATCACTCTTTATAAGTACATTAAAGGAGGCTGTAGCGAGGTGGGGGTTGGTTTATTCTCCCATATGCCGGGTGACAGGATGAGGGGGGATGGGCTAAAGTTGTGCCAGGGGTGTTTTAGGTTGGATATTAGGAAAAACTTCTTTTCTGAGAGGGTTGGAATTGGCAACATTGGAATGGGCTGCCCAGGGAAGTGGTGGAGTCACCATCCCTAGAGGTCTTTAGAAGATGTTTAGATGTTGAACTTAGTGATATGGTTTAGTGGAAGACTTGTTAGTGTTAGGTCAGAGGTTGGACTCAATGATCTTGAGGTCTCTTCCAACCTAGACAATTCTGTGTTTCTGTGATTCTGTGATTTAATGAGCTGCTTTATTCAAAATTAAATAAGAAATTAAACCTGTGCTTTGAATGTACAAAGTTCTCCATGCCTTCAAAGCATATGAATTTCACAAAGTGATTCATGGATTTTATTTGTTTATTCTTTAATAAAGATTATAAGAATATGAAGAGTTAAATGTTTATTAAGTAGGACAATTTATCCTGTGAACCGCATGAAACAGGGACATAGCTGAAAATAAAATAAAATAAAATAAAATAAAATAAATAAAATAAAATAAAATAAAATAAAATAAAATAAAATAAAATAAAATAAAATAAAATAAAATAAAATAAAATAAAATAATGTAATCACATCATTGCATCAATATTGTGCAATACACAAGCTGTTCTCAGTTCTGGTGTTATGTAACGTCTGTCTAACATAATCTTTAAATTGCTTAATTATGAATATATTTGAATTAAATGCTATGGGCATCCTATGCTTCCTGGAAATTAATACCACATTACTTACAAAAGGCTAAGAGAGAAATGAAAAACTAAGAATATTATAAATCTTACGCTGACTATATAAACTAGCACATTTTTCATACCAAGTAAAAATGTGCATTTCATGTCACACCCCAGAAAATTTACTAATGAGCTACGGATTATTCTTAAGGTAATTTTTCTTTAAAGTTTGCTTCTTATCTAAAAAATATTTTCTCTGTAGGTGTAAATGGGAGAGAAAGGGACCTTATACTTCTCATGGGGTTAATTTACCTGGAAAAGGCACTGCAGTAATATTTTCAACAGACAAAATTTATTTTACACAAAATACCTGAAATAGTACATGAAATTTACATGAAATAGTTCCCAACAATTGTCAAATCTATAATGAAGGTCTGAGAAATACTACTTGTGACCAATGCAAGGTCCTGCACCTGGGCCAGGGCAATCCCAAGAACAAATACAGGCTGGGGGGTGGGGGAGAGGAATGGACTAAAAGAAGGCCTGAGGAGAAGGACCTGGAGGTATTGGTTGATGAGAAGCTTCGCATGAGCTGGCAATGTGCTCTTGCAGCCCAGAAAGCCAACCGTACCCTGGGCTGCAACAAAAGAAGAGTGGTGAGCAGGGAGACAGAAGTGGTTCTTCCCCTCTTGTGAGAGCCTGAGTACCTGGAGTACTGTGCTCTGGGGCCCCCAGATCAGTAATGATATGGACATGCTGGAATGAGTCTGGAAAGGGCCACAAAGATGAGAGCAGAGGGCAGGAGCACCTCTCTGAAGTCCAAGGGAATTTAGGTTGTTCAGCCTGGAGAAGAGACGGCCCCAGGGAGACCTTACTGCTGCCTTCCAGTGTTTAACAGGGGCCTACAGGTAAGCAGGGGAGGGATTCTTTGTCAGTGAATGTAGAGAGAGGACAGGGAGGAATCATATTAAACTAAAAGATAGATTAAATATGAAGAAAAAATTCTTTACTCTGAGAGTAGTGAGGTACTGGAAGAGGTTTCCCATAGAAGCTGTGTATGCCCCATCCCTGGATGTGTTTAAGGCCAGGCTGGATGGGGCTTTGGGAAACATGGTGGGAGATGTCCCTGCCCATGGCAAGGGGGTTGGAATTAGATGATCTTTAAAGTCCATTTCTACGATTCTATGGTTCTATGACTGTGTGACTGTGTTGGTAGCATATGTATCAGACTAGTCAATGACCATCTCTGTGACCATGTCGCTTACTGGATGTACAGTCAGGGCGAAGATCAACTGCACAAGCATCAGACTGCCAGTGAATATCATATTGACCTTGATTGTCCCTACCTTCCCTGAAAAAAATTGCTGGGAAGTTTCTGTATTTGTTCACTCTGTCCTTGAGCTGCCTATGTCTTTTCAGAGAGATGAAATTCAATGTATGTTTGTGAAGGTAGCCTGGTAACATCGTTGATTCACCTCCATTTATCCAAGTAATTGCAATAGATAAGAGTGACTCATCTCCTAACTAATCTGCCAATTTTTTCTTTATATGTCTGTCCAAGGACAAACTTTCATTGGGAATTGTAGACCTATTATCAGTTACCGTATTGCCAACTTTTCACTGGCAGCTGATTCTTCTGTTCACTGTAAAATGTTATTTTAGGAATATTTCACTTAGAGATAATGTGCGATGGGAATTTGAATGTACAATGTAATAAGAAAAGAAATAAAGACCCTAGGACTATGAAAATGATGTTTAATCTAATGCAAAAGTGTATGAAGTTCATGATCTCTAATAGTTTCCTCAAATTATCATACTCAAAATTAAGACATGTGGGCTGTGTGCATGTAATGAATAAGTTGGATTTTCTTTAAAATATACATTTAAATAACTATGTAAGAGTAGGGCATTTCAAATGCTTCTGCTCAGAATGTGTTTCTTCAAACTTAGCAGAAACAAATGCTACTAGTGTAAATACTGTATTATTCAGGATCATCAATTATTAAAAGAAAATTCTATGGCAACTGAAACAGAACTTTGCTTTCAGAGCTGGATGAAATTTTAACTACTGAGAAGTTACTATTTCCCTTAATAGAAGGAGCTAGTGTTTACACAAGTTAATCAGGTTTAATCTTAAAGTCTGTTCCTGTCATCTGTCTCTGGTAAACCAAAGAACAATCCCAAATTTCTAGTTCATTGGAAATATTCCTAATTCCAGAGAAATTTATATATACTATAATGTATGATGTGCGTTGATAATTGAACCAGATTGCAGCTTGCAGCTATGTTCTAACTTCTAAAATTCACTTAATCTTTGTTTTTCTACAAAGTTTGGTTGAAGGTCTGCCCTTTTCATTGGTGCTCGACTAACTTCTCTTTGAAAATGCATCCAATTATAATTCTATTTACAAAAACAAAATTTATTCATAATTTTATTTTGTGATTAAAAACAAACACTCAGATAGACTGCATCCATAAGCCAGACATCTATATGAGTTACTCCCTCTGACAGAGATAAACACTGACCCCACAATAAAATTAGGTCTCTGAACAAATACCTAATATGTAGGTATTAAACACAAAAGTGTTTAAGTGCAACAGAAATCAGAAAAGTGGTTTAAACTAAAGATTTTTTTTTTTTTTTTTTTTTTTTTTTTTTTTATCATGTAACTTGCTTAATGTTTCCTAGTAAGACTCTTTTCAGAGTAGTAAATTAAATTCAGGCCACCCCAATGCTAGGCTAATGACCTAATCATTATCTAGTTCTTTTCTCCTATACTTTGTTATTTTTGAATTATTAAGTATGTAATTTATTGAACAATGAAGACATATGTATAGTGTTTTCATTAGACAAGTTCTCTTTAAAAGAATTAAAAAATACTGAGCCAAGTCCATAACCTTATAGATTTTTCACTTGAAGTTTTATATGCCACTGCTTATTTTCCAGCTAGTTTAGCTGGATTTAGCTAGTTTGTCCATTTATCATGTTAAAATTACATTTTGAAGCTCTCAGGGAAGGTTTCATGGCTTTTGACTGATATTGAGGGTTAATTGCTATGTATGCACATTAAAGTTATAGAGCTACATTAAGTGCCAAAATTCATTTCTGATACATAAAATTAAACTCATTTTATAGCCAGATGATGGAGCAGTATGTATATCCAGACAGGTATAGGCAGGTAGATGTGAGTTTGTGTGAAAAAGTTAGATGCCAAGATCCAGGTGCTAGTCTTTGAGGAACAGCAGCATGCCATATGATTCCACTTGGCTGGTGCCTTGTCAGGTCTGAGAGTGGACAGATCTACAATCACTCTGCAGCTCTTCAACATGTCCTTCATGTTTCTGTGATTCTGTTATTATGTGACAGGTGCATAGCCTATGCTAACTATATCAACCATATAAACATTCAAAAATGTATTTTGAGAACATGTACTTTTAGATCAACTTCTTCCTAACCTACAAGTCTGTAGACTTGTTTGTATGAGTCTTTACAGATTAATTACTTCTGCAAAATCTGATTTTAAATAGCACACACCTCAATGTTCCAAAATCCAGCCATCTTTTTCTTTTGCATTTTATCTTCTTTGATAAAGCGGAATGCTGCTATTATTTCTGTCCGGATTTTTTACTTAAGATGCAATGGACGTAAATTAATTAACTGTGGCACTCTTGATAGGAGTGCTGATATTGAGGTAACATCCCAGCACAACTTTAACGTACTCAATCATAGCAACTACCTCTAACAAGCAGGCAGAGGGGCAAGGAAATTACCAGACAGGAATACAGAGCACTCAGGCTACTATATTGATACTGAGGCCAATAATATTAGTTAGACTTTATAAACATATATTTCAGTAAATATTAAGAATAATATATTAATTTCGTTAATTATTTATAATATGTTTGTCAGTGTCTGTTGTCTGATTACTTAATTTCATGCTGTAACTATACGCATGAAATATAACTATTCCTTTCTATACGAAGGAATGGAAGAAATGACCAAACAACAATTACAGGTCTTTTTTTTCAAGATGGACACTTTTTCTGTGCTTGAAGAAAAAGAAATGGAAAGATAGTATACTAAGTAACTAAGAATACTTAAATAATGAAGCAAGTTATTGTTTAATATTGTTCTTCAGCCCTGATGGTAGTGGGCTAAAAGTAATTACAGCTTTTCCTGCTATGAGGTAGCTCTTCTTCAGCTGACTAAAATGATATCCACAAAAAAAAAGTTCCAGAACTGGGGGAAAAAAAAATAAATATATATATATATATGTAATTTTATATATAATATTATATGTATATGAAATATATATTGTATGTTTATATATATATATATATAATTACATATATATATATATATATATAATATTATACATATTATATAGCATTCTATATTATTATATAGATTATATAAATTTATGTATAATACATTATATAAATTTTCAGATACAATATATAAATTTCCAGAATAGTCACAGAAAGTATGCACAGTTGTAGGGAAAGAGGCTTCTGAAATAAAAGATATAGAAATTCTATTTGGAAAAATGGAATGAAACATCAGGAATGACATGATGAATTTGTGATATTAAATTGCTAAAAAAATCAAAAAGAAGAGATAAAAAATGAAAATTTTTAAACACGAGAGACTATGTTTTCATTAAGTAAACTGATTGAAAGTATATAAATTCAAACATGTAGCTTTAGCTGCCCAAATCTGTAAATAATATACTGAGTTCCTTCACTTTACTAGAAATACAATTGCCTTCTTTGGGTGGGTGGGGATAGGTGGGTGAAGGAAGCCCTTATCAAAGAATTAAATTAAAAAATCTGTAGCCTTTTTAATTAGAAGTATAAAGCTATGATATAATCAAAAGAAAACAATTCTTTTGCAAAAGACATAAATGTATTCAGAATGATTACTATTGTGAATGATATGCAATTAATGACTTTTGTAAAAGTGAAATGAAAACCAGATTAAATTTCAACTTCATTGGGAGCTTAAATCATACACGATCAATAACAGGTATGAAACCCAATATAAGTTTGTTACTCCATTGCTCTGTAATTAGAAGCAATGTTGATTTTACATTTTGAAATTTCAACTATGAAGTTCTGGTAATTTCTTTTTTTTTTTTCTTTTTTTTGGGGGGGGGGCCACTTACTTGAAGCTTTCACTGGGACATAACTTAAAAAAATATCACATAATGTAAGTGAACTTACTTCACACAGGAATAATTGGAATCCTAGAATCATGTTAGTGTCATCTGTAACTCTGTATTTTAAAACCTTAAAAGGTGATACCATGGATCTCTTACTTCTATTTACTCAGATATAACAAGTCCAACATTATATGAAACAAAACAAAAGAACACACATACATAAACAAAACAAAACAACCTCACAGTTAATAGGGGAAAAGAAAATAATAAAAAAGTTGCAGACCTAGTATCAGTGAATCTATTTCCATGATTCGTGGTTCAACAACATGTTTTCAATTACTCAATAAAAAAATTCAAATTTACATTCTAAAGAAAAATAGAAGCTATCCTGCCAGAAGAAGTGAATCTGTTTACCATGGTCTTTACCAGTTCTTAATTGTAAGACTGTAAGACTTCATCTGGTTAGAGTTTTGCTTTCACTAAAGCTTGTGAGAGCTGATAAGCTAGATTTGAGTCCTAGGATGGGAAGGCATTGAATAAGAGGAACATTTATATTAATTGATAGGGAGCACTGGATTGAGATTAACTCAGCTATATAAAGATATTATACAAATCTAAAAATCATTATTTTCATTTATAGCCATTTTATTTATGAAGGAAAGGTGACATATTGATGATTTTTCTTCACTCTGTGGATAGAAATATGTCCTGGAACTGTATCATCGATAATTAAAAGAATTGCTGTTGTTTTAATGTTTTAAATGATCTTATTTTCTACTCAAAATACAGAAATATAAAGTACAAGACAGTTTGAGACATAATCTATTCTTATTTAATTTAATTAATTTAATCTCTTGTGTAGTTCACCATATAAGAGAAAGTAAAAAAAAACAACAACAACAACAACAAAAAAAAAGAAACAAACAAACATGTAACTTTGTTTTCTCAGGGAACAGTTTTGTGCTGACACCTTGAAGAACGCATCATAATTATCAAAAATGCTGTGCTAGTCACTCCTTGCTGACACTTGTTCCCTGGAAACAAAATATTGGCCATCAAATACAGCTGTGACCATTCATTCAGAGAAGAATATAAACATTAGTGTTAACCTTGAATAGAGGTATCTGAGACTTCAGAGCTGCCTAAACGCTGATACTTTTCAGTGACAACACTAACTGCAAGTAATAGGTGCTATGTGGTGTGAGCCTTCATCATCTCTTCTAGAATAAGACTCTGACCAAGATAATGGATACTTTCAGAGCTGTGGAACAATTTTCTATATCAGAAGTAAAGATGAGGAGCATCATTCAGGAAGTGCTCAGCATGATACAACAGTACTTATATTTTTCTTATGCATACTTATGTATTTCTTGTGCTGCTGAAAGGAAATGAGCTATTAGCTTCTTTCATTTAGGTGACATTAATGCTGCTTTGTCAGAAGGATAAATTTGCATGTTGCCTCCTTCTGGATTTGCCTGTCCTTGTTTATTTTAATGTTCTAGAAAAAGTCGTTTTGTATGCTGAACCATGTAAAGTCTTTTCTAGAGCGATTCTGCCATAAACTCATATGGTTGAGCAGATTATTTGCTCTAGGGTATGAATAAAAGTGTAGAAAGTAAAGTTTTAACCCTTCTATACATTTTTTGTCTTTTAGTTGAAGATAGATTGAATACTAGGGGCTATAGAGAAAACAATGGAACAATTCTTGGATATTTCATGTTTTTTCTGTATTTTGTAAAACAACTGAAAACTACTTAGACAATATTTTCCTCAAACTTTACTTCTGTGAAGCAACTTTCCACTCTAACTTTCAAAATGTAGGCAAACTCTAAAGTAGGTTTTATAAATTATGGTTGGTAGTATTTCTCAAATAATGCAGGTACAAAATGTATCTCAGGTTCTTTTCATTCATTTTAATGAGTGTAATGAAAAGATAATATACACTGAATGCACCGCTCAATCTGAGCAAGTAGTAGTATAGAATAAAATAGCTACTGTTGCCCCTTAGGACTGCAATACATTAAGCTTTGTTATCATTATGTGCTTTACTGTTAAGTGTTATGTGCTGCATTTATAATTTAATCTCTTGCTGAGCTGATTCAATGACTTTGAATCTTTCAGATTCTTAAGGAAAAGTTTTATAAAAGAAGGAGTAAGAAACAATCAGATGATTCAATTACCTGAAAACTATTTTGCTACACAATAAAACCCCCTGACTGGTATAAATCTACATAGCTTCAAATGTTATACAATACTTATATAACGTTTTATACAAGTATTTGGCCCAATACTCATAGGTTGATTCTCTCAACAATTTTGTACATGGGAGTTCTGATTCATTATGAGGGCTTCCAAGTGCAATGTTATCAAATTTTACAGTAGTTTGCTGTTGACTTGTGGTGTTATTTTTCTTCATGTTGTCTGTTAGTTACACAGGTTGTAGCATGTGAATTTTCTGTGAAATTTCACATTTATTTTTACCATTTTATACAATGGACTTTTTAAAATTGTAACCCTTGATAATTGATTGCAGTCCTAGTGTTCCCCAGGGAATACACTGGAGACTAAAGAAGCCAGAATTAAGTACACAATTTTCATTAAAGTGACCTACAGAATGAAGAAAGAAAAGAAAGGTATAATCTAGTCTAAATGTACAATTAGAACTTGATCATTTGCACACATACCTTTATTATTATAATTTAATAATGAGAAGCAGAAGGCTTCAGCCTTCTTAAGCACTGAAGGATTTGCACTTCGGATTTTTAGTTCAATTATTCTCTTTTATGAATGGGAATGTTTATTTCCTTTGTGTTAACTTACTTATGAACAAGGCATCAAACTGTTCACAGTACAAGTTTGGATCTTTTAAATGTTGATCACAACTGCAGTCATTTCAGGCTACTGATTTGGACTTAGGTTCTCCCTTTTTGCCTCAAAATGTTAATAGGTCTAAGTGCTGTAATGCCTTACTTTCTCTTCTGGATCACATTCAAGTAAAAATAACAGCTAATGTTGCCAGGAAACACATGTTCTCCAAATACTGAGTGAAGACTAGAGAATTTTTGTATCAATCAGGGTAAAATATACTCTTGAACTGCAGAGTTCCAGAATGATCAAACCTATGCTGTAAATGTTCTTTGTCCCTTTAAAATTATTTAGGTCAGAGTCGATGGGATAAAGGGTTCTTCAGCAAAATAACAATGGTTGCCTTAATCTTAGTTTCATGGAGATGTCAATAAAGGTTAGTGACATCTTTCTACTTTATTTTGTGGCATGACCAATGATGCCATTACATATCATAGTAATGTTTTAAATTAGGATTCTCAAACAAAGCTCTAATCCTTTGAAGCTGACATTTTCTGGACTGCCAGCCAAGTAGATACTTGGAAGTATATGTATATAGCTCTTGGACCTCTGTTTTTCCTTCTGAAGCATGTTTTAAGGTTACTGTTGACTTCAGTAAAAGTTCAATAGACTAAATGACTAATTTAATGAAAGGGTGATTAAAATGAAGCACACTGTTCTTTTATGTTCATGATTATTGATGAATCCCTTCTGTTCACTTAAGTTTTAGAAGTGGTACAAGTGCACTATGTAATTATTATTGTTAAAACACACTAAATTTAATGTATTTTCTTACTTGCTATCTTCCAATATGTACTTTTGTATTATGTACTAATTTTTTTTTTAATTATTCTGAGTTGCACTGGTCTTCAAGCTAAATTAAATATTTCTTCTAGAGCTGACTAATTTTAAAAGATTTTAACTTTCATAATACAAAACATGGTCTGTTCTTCTGATTTGATTTTTGTTTACTAATAATTTGTGACACTTCAAACTTTGGGATCTGTAAACATTTTTATTATTGTTACTTTTATTATATTCTTCTCATTATTCTTCTCATTATTCTTCTCATTATTCTTCTCATTATTCTTCTCATTACTCTTCTCATTATTATTATCATTATTTTCTGAATTAAGTTTGAAAGACAACATGGTAGAACTAAGGGATTTATTTATTTTTTTTCAGAGAGTTGAAGAATGATGGACTTACTGTATATTGTGAGATGAATACTGTTAAAGAGAAATGGGTCCCTGCTTTGAACACATGATACTGTGAAGCACAGTAAAAAGATCACGAAAACATAAATTCATGGAATATCTGGAGGTCACCTAGTCCAATACACCACTCACAGTGAGACTGTTAGGTAATGGATCAGGTCTGGGGAAATTTTTTCTTGGTAAGTCTTTCCTCTCCAATGACAGATATTTTGCGTCTTTTTTTTTTTTTTTTTTTTTTTGGTAACCTTTTCTAGTATATTTGTACCTCCCTAGTGACCCACCTTTTTTTAACCTATTTCCCAGATTTGAATCTCCTGAGATCCCAAAATACTAATTATTTGAGCTGTCAAAAAAGTGTGATTTGTTAACACTTTAGTCAAAATGGTTGTCTTTTGATCTTCTTCCATTTGTTGTTGTCTTTAATTGGAATGCAATACACGATTGTTCACACACCAAAAGTAAGATGCTGCTTCCCGTTAGACCTTATGAGTTTTAATAGGGTGTGGTTTTGTATTACCTTGATTTTAAAGGTACAAATGTAAGATTAGATATTTGGCTGGGATTCTCTTCTGATTTTTTATGAAACCAGCATCAAGATGTACACTCAGCTGTAGCACAATTCATTTTTCAGTTTGGTCTCTTAGATAAAATGTATTTCACAAGTGAAATTGTTAATCTTGCAATTATACCAAGATTATTGAGTTCATAGAGTTCAGAAGATTCATGTCAATAGGTATATTTTCTCAATAAGTACATAACCAATAGGTGGTGAAACATACTGGTAAGAAAGGCAATGTGGAACCCTGAATTGTCATTTTCTCTACAAAATCACTCTACAGATGTCTCTAAGATCTTCCAGGGAAACATCACTTACTCTGAGCTAGTATCTGTTTGAATTTAGCTTTGATGTTATAACCAGATATTAAATGTCTGCCCTGCTTTTGGCTGGGATAATTTTCTTCCTAGAGACTTACATGATGTTTTGTTTTGGGCTTTTAATGAAAACAAAGTTGGTAACACAGTTATGTTTTAGTAGTTGTAGAACAGTGCTTATACAGAGCCAAGAACTTTTCAGCTTCTCACACTGCTCGACCAGTGAGGAGGCTTTGGGTGTGCAAGGAGCTATGAAGAAGACAGAAGAAGGACAGCTGACCCAGCTGGCCAAAGGGATGTCTCATACCATGTGGCATCATGTTCAGCAATAAAAGCTGGGGTAAAGAAGGAGGAAGAGGGAGGGTGTTTGTTTTTCTGAGAAACTGTTATGCATGATGAAGTCTGCTTTCCTGGAAGTGGCTGAACACCTGCCTGCTAATGGGAAGAAGCAAATGAATTCCTTGTATTGCTTTCCTTGTGTATGCAGCTTTTGCTTTACCCACTAACCTGGCTTTATCTCAGCTCATGAGTTCTTGCACTTTTACATTTCTGATTATCTCTCCAGTCCCTCTAAGGGGGAGTGAGCGAGTGGCAGGGTGGTGCTGATCTGCCTGCTGGGGTTAAACAGCAACATTGTCTGAATGGAAACTCTCCCTTTCTTGAAGGATTAAATGTTTTTCTAACCTCAGAGAATCACAATTTCTTCTTCACAAAAATTTTACAGAAAAATGTAGAAATCAGGAAAAGGTGAAAAATAAATAGCGTAAGCAAACATTACAGTGTGTGATATCTTTGAATCTGGAAATTTGCATACTGCAAGTATTTGTCCCCAGGCTGCAAGGCTTTTCAAGCAAGTCAAACTACCACCCCCAGACAACATGTTAAAAAAAGACCACCAGCCAAAGGGAAGCTCTGGAGGCAGTATAGCATTTCTGAAACCTGTTCGTTCTCTCCCTCTCTCTTCCTCTCACTCCCTGCCTAACCTCCGTCCCACCCCTCTCTGAATTCAAGTGCTTTTTTGTAACATCGAAATAGAGGTAGCTTTCCTTTAGGATTCGTAATCCAAGGTTCTCAAAGAATCTTAATAGCTTTTCCACTACTTGATGGACAACAGTCACTTTTTATTTTTGAAAGTTGCCACTCTTCTTTTTCAAGGAATTATTGAGGTGGAAGGAAAATGATAAAGTAGTTCAACAGTCCTTACAGCCAGAGACAGGGTCCAAGATTTTCTCCTTTCACATCAGAACTCAATCACAGATCTGCAGGATGACACTTGTATTGTCTTCCTGTTTGTAAAACAAAGGATGGTCTAATACCTCAGCGAAAAAATGTAGTAGTTGCAACAAAAGGTTTTGAATCTATTCTTCTTTCAGAATAATTTTAAGCTTTGAGATGAGTCAAGTTTTTGTGTCACTTGAAGTATAAAGTGAGATAGATGTGTTTTAATCAATGAAACACAGGCTGAGAAAGGTATATTTGAAGTTTCTTGTGAGCATCCCATAACAGATTTCAGGTTAATCACTTAAACTGTTACAGTATACTGGTAAATGGTAATTATACTCGTGTAACTTAAATCAAATATCTGTTCTTTATCCATTTTGCATAGCCTGGTCTAGAAAGTAAACAGATGAATTAACCCATACTTTTATTTACAAGACCCTTGAAAAATGTATTTTCATGTCATCAAATGGGAGCAAATATCTTATGGTAGGCTTCTGGAAGGACAATTGTATATTGATCTTGGGAAGCAGGATATTCACATGTAGAGGGAATTTCCATATGAATTTTTTATGGGGACAGAAAAATGTGATCATTCCAAATGAAATTCAATCAAAACCTGTGGGAAAAAAAATGGCAAGGATAAAAAATACTTCATTGACTTGCATATTAAATAATGATATGCACTATTTCTGTCCAGCAGTTTTTATACATGGTATTGCATTGGGACTGGAAGACAAGATTATATGTTTTCATCAATGGATCGCCTGGATCTTCCTAATGGGCAAATCCATTCAATGAATTGCTACATGTCACTCCTAGGACAACTGCCATTCATCTGTATGGACTTGTTAACCCAAGCAGGCAATGAACAAGTTTGAAGGTGATGTTTAGTGTCCCCAGGTCAAATACAGAATTTGAAGAAAAATGTCACAAAGACAGCAGAATATGCTAGGAAAGGAAAGGGGAATGCATAAGGGAAATGCATAGACCTAGACAGTGGGTTATTTTAAACTACTTTTAAAAATGAAGAAAAACAAATGGAAAATTAGCAACAACAAAAGATAATAAATTTGACAGATTTCCCTTAATGTTCTGTCATATGGCAGCACTTTGAGAAAATTCTGGAAGTAAATAAACAGCATGAAATGAAATAAAACACGGGGATTGATGATGAAAGGACCTCACATACTGCAGTCAGTCCATGGGTGGCTGAAGTCCATGGGTGTGGAGCTCATGTAAATTCTGCATGATCATGGCAAAATACATCATTCTGTTGATACTCATGCAAAGCTGTAAGAGCTCTACTCTATGTTTCCTATCCACTGTCTTCCACATCATTTGATCTGGCTTCAGGATTTTAGAAGACATATTCTGTTGCAAAACATTTTACTTTGATATTTTCTGTGAGCTACCAGTGCACATTTCTGGCTCCTAACATTAGAGGCGATTTTAGATTTTGTTTCCAGCAGCGGAGTTTCAACTTAAAATGTCCTAAAATTGTTCTGGTGGCTTCAGCAGAGTATTCTAATATGTATATAATTATGTCCAGAACATTTAAAAATAACTCAATCCATACCCATTTTACAGGAGCAAAGTTGATTTTGTTTTTATAAAGGTTATAGGATGAAAAACAGTTTAAAAATAAACATGGATCTCAAGAAGTAAAACTATATAATAGAGTATGTGATTATATAACGTATTCCTCATTTCATAGTACTACAATAAATCCAAAGTAATCTTTTTGTTTCATACTTCCTCTGTATGTTATCTATATAACCCCCAAATGTTTGCAACCCTCTGATCTTTAGAGCACAATAATATTCTGTAATTGCTAAGACTTAATACTGCAGATACTTAACTTCTGGCTCAGTTGTTTTTTCTATTTCATGCTAAAAACCTGATCATTCCACCTGCTAATGAAGAGGGAAGATCTGTGATAAGACCAGCAATTGTCTACAATTGATCTACATTTTACACAAAAGATAACAAAGGCTTTATAGGAAGTAAACAACCTTTCACAATAAGCAATACAAATTAGTAGCCTTCTTTGTACTTGCAAAATACATGAAAATATACAAAGCAAAGACTTTTTTTTTTTCCTTTACTGGAGAAATAATACACATATACACATATAGTGTATAAATATGTATTCTGACAACTTTTACTTTTTTTAGATTATATAGTAGCTTCTTATTAGAAATGTGTTATCTCAACTTTTTAAAATGCGTTTTCCACATACCCAAAGGCAACTGGAGATAAAATATGATCTTTGCTAAAGAGAAAACTTAGTGGCCTTTAAGTTGTAGAAGCATAGAGTGTGAATACATAAAACCATGTTTTTTGTGAGCTAGTAATTTACAACAGCAAAATGGTAGAAAACAAAAACATGAGTGAAATGAGCTGTTCATGTGTGAAACTGTTTAAATATGAAGTGAAATTCTACAAAATTGGTGTGTTGCAATTCTATGTAAAATTCAACATATAGTCCAAATGTCAGTTAGATTTTGTCTCTGAAAACAACAAGAACAAACAAACAAGAAACATAAAACACAAATCAAATCAAAACAAAAGTTAAAAATAATTTTACACAACTTCCAAAGAAACAGTAGAAACTATAGCAAAGGTATTTCAGGAGCAGAAGAGAAGGTGATCTCTTCTTTCTGGTACACAACAACAAGACCCATACATTGGCATGAGGCTGTATCAGGTTCTTCAATTAATGGTTAGGCACTGGAACAGATTCCCCAGGGAAGTCATCACAGCACCAAGCCTGCTGGAATGCGCAAAGCGTTTGGACAACACTTGCAGAGGTTTGGTTTGATTTTTGGGTGGTCTTGTGGGGAGACATGAGTTGTGCTTAATGACACTTGTGGGTCCCCTCCAACTAGGATGATCGTATGATGGTTTGATGGCTTTATATATATGTGGTTTCTTGAACTCTATTAGCTGATAACATGAAAGCAGTACATTTAGTTTCATTATTTTTGTTTTACTAACTTCATGAAATTAATTTTATTGACTTTTTTTTTTTTTTTTTAAGTATTAAGTCAAATTGTCTGTAATATCAAATAAATAATTTAGAATATTTACTCCAGAAAGGGTTTTTTATTTGTGACTGTAATATGTTGAAGAGCACCTTCTGCTCTTCAAAAGTATTTTTCTTCAAGAAGTACACTTGAGTTAAGCTACAGTCATTGAAGTTAAGCCATCAAAGCAATCATACTACCTTTTCTCATTTGCTTTGCTATATGATGTTAAATATTTTTATCTTTAAGACTTTTTCACTTGCATACCTTTCAATCTTACACTATGATTATTTTTATATTAAAATCTAAATTGTTTTCCATTGTTTTCTTTGTATTGAAGCTACAGTCTTGCTTGTCTTTCAATGTCTAAACTTATGATTTAAAACAAGTATCCTTGAATTTGCAAGTTCATTAAGTCTGAAAAAGATATCTAAATGATATGGCATAGACATATTTTCCAGGTGATTTGTATAATTGATCTTAATGGATGTTCAGCAGTGGAGATTTTTTTTTCCCTTTCTCCTGTGAGAATTCCTAATGTCAGCAGGGTTCAAACAGTTTTTCATGGACTTAAAGAGGTGAAATTAGAACATTATTACATACAGAAGTATAATTAAGCCCGTTCTGCTCCAAGCAATGAGACAGACTCAGAAATTTCTGGAAAAGGATATTTTGATGTATCACTGGAAAAAAAGGTGTATAACAAAATCATGGGTCTGTGCTTACACATTGTGAATAGAAATAAGAGACAACTTCAGTGATAATTTTCAGTGAGAAGGGTTGTTTTGAAAAGCATTTGAAATTCTTGCATCTTTTTCTTTTGCTGCCTGTAGTTTTACAGCAACATAGTTTGGAAGAACTTAAAACCATGTTGAGTGTAAACTAGATGTGTTGGAACTATGCTGATTTTCAGATATCACATACAGAAATTGCAATGAGTGCTTGTGACTAAAAGGAAAGAAATGTGAAGAGCTTTTTCTGATTTACAATATTAGGTTTGGCTATCATTGATAATGAAGTGCAAAATGAAATTCTAATAATTATGAAAATAAGGGCATAAGTAAATCCAGTGAAATTGCTGGACTTCCAGGAAAAAGAAATAATTTTGACACTGTCAGTGTTTAATTGACATATTTAATTACGTAAAATAAATACTACTTTTGGTTTGTCAGGTGCTGAGGTGTATCACAGCTTGATATAGTCTCAGGACCAAACAAACTAAGGAACAAACAAACACACAGATAACTGAGCTTGCTGACCTTGGTAATCTAACAGGCAAATCAGGTTATGCATGTGACAGCAATTTGCTAAATCATTAATATAGTCTGATGTCTTCTTCATCACTGAAGGTAGGAAAAATCATCACTTGATGATGACCACTTAGAAATTTATCTTAAATCATAGAATTGTTTGGGTTGGAAGGAGTCTTAAAGGGACCTTAATTCCAAACTCCCTGCCATGGGAAGGGATATCACCCTTGAACAACAAGGTTGCTCAAAGCCGCATCCAACCTGACCTCCAGGGATGGGGTGTCCACACATCTCTGTCAACCTGTTCCAGAGTCTCACCACCTTCAGAGTAAAGAATTTCTTCTTACTATCTAATTTAAATCTACCTTCTTTCAATTTTAAAGCCATTTACTCCTTGTCCTATCCCTTCACTCCCCAATGAACAGCACTTCCCCAGCTTTCCTGTAGGCCCCCTTTAGGCACTGGAAGGATACTATAAAGTCTCCCCAGAGCCTTCTCTTCTCCAGGCTGAAAAACCCCAACTCTATCATCCTGTCTTTGCCGGAGAGGTGCTCCAGCCTTTTAATCATGGTCCTCCTAATGGTCCTAATGGTCCCTGTGGTTCTTATGCTGGGGGGCCAGAGCTGAAAGTGATACTCCATATGGGTTCTAACAAGATATGAGTAGAGGGAAAATCACCTCCCTCAACCTGTTTGCCATGCTGCTTTTGATGAAGCCCAGAATACAGTTGTCTTTCTGGGCTGCAGCCATGCATTGCTGGCTCATGTGGAGCTTCTTCTGAACCACCATCCCCCAGGTCCTTCTCCTCAGGGCTGATATTAATCCACTTTCCACTCACCCTGCATTTGTGCTTGGGATTGCCACAGCCCAGGTGCAGGACCTTGCACATTTCCATGTTGAACTCCAAGAGGTTTACACAGGCCCACCTCTCAGGCCTGCGCAGGTCCTTCTGGTTGTCATCTTGACCCTCCATCATACTGACCACACCACACAGCTTGGTGTCATCAGCAAACTTGCTGAGGGTGCACTCATTCCCACCATCCGTGTCATCGACAAAGATGTTAAACAGTGTTGGTCCCAATACTGACTCCTGAGGAACACCACTCTATGCTGATCTCTAGCTGGAGCGGTTGACCACAACCCTTTGAGTGCAAACATACAGCCAATTACTTATCCATGAAATGGTCCATCCATCAACTCCATGTCTCTCCAATTTTGAGTCATGGATATCATGAGAGACAATGTCAATTGCTTTTCACAAGTCTAGGTAGATGACATCAGTTGCTCTTCCCCTTACCACCCTTACCACCAGTGCTGTAACCCCATCGTAGAAGGCCACCAGATTTGTCAGGCATTAGCTGCCCTTCATGACACCATGTTGAGTGTCATCAGTCACCTCTTTGTTTTCTATGTGCCTTAGCATAGTTTCCAGGAGGATCTGCTCTATGATCTTACTAGGTACACAGGTGAGACTGAGGGGCCTATAGTTGCCCAAGTGTTTCTTTTTTACCTTTTTAAAAATGGAGGTTATGCTTTCCCTTTTCCAGACAGTGGGAACTTCACCAGACTGCCATGACTTCTTAAATATGATGGATAATCGGTTAGCAACTACATTCGCCTGTTCCCTCAAGACCTGCGGAGTATTTCATCAAGTCCACACACTAGTGCACCTTCAGGTTCCTTAGATGATCTCAGACCTGATTTTCTCCTTCACTTCTCCTACATCATTCTTTGCCTTCTTGGCCCCAAGCCATGTGGCTGGAGTTCTTGTTGGTGAAGACTGAGGCAAAATAGCCATTAAATACCTCAGCCTTCTCCATATTCCAAGTGGCCAGTTCTCCCATTTCTTTCTGGAGAGGACCCCATATTTCACTACTCTTCCTTTTATCACCTATAGAATAAGAACCCTATTGCCCTTAATGTCCCCAGCCAAGTTTAACTTTTAAAGGTCTTTGGCTTTCCTAATCCAATCCTGGCTACTTGGACAATGTATATGATTGAATTCTTGTGGTATTCCTAAATTAAAACTTTATAATGAAATTCTATTGTCTCTTTTACTGAATTTGTAAGACCATAGAATAAGAAAGAGAAGCAATGAGTATTAGATTTCTTTATCCAAATTTTTAGGTTCATTTTCTGAATATGCTTAAGGGGTTGGTAAGGAAGAACAGCATGAGTTTCATGGCAGAGTTTAGAGGTAAACTGTGAAAATTCACTTTCTAACTACATATAAAATATTGTTTACAACTGATTTTAGTAGTTGGGGTCATTATCAACATATACATATGCTTTTTCATGGTGACTACTCAGACCATATTAAAATTATATCCTAAGAACAACAATTTATTAAGGTAATGAAAAGCTAGTAGGAGACTACAGACTGCTCTCATGTGCTTGTTCCTGGAAGGAAATAAGAAAAAGATATTTTACATATTTAAAAAGTGCTGTTGTGAAAACATAAAACTCTTGGCAAATCTTTGTCTTCTAATGGAAATGTTTTAACCTCCTTTTACTGCCACCACTACTAACTTACTCTTCCTTCCTTAGTCCTCTTAAAATTGTGGCTACATGTATACAGATGCAGACATACTTTAGAAGCCCCTTATAATTGTAACTGTATTTACTTTTACTTTAAATATTCCTGTATTACCTTGTCTTATGTAACATAACTAACAAACATGGCACCTTATCTTATATGTACTCTCATTTATGTTTATAGGTGGAATTATCTGTTTGACTGAAGATATTCTGTGTATTTACTGATTATTTTCAATATTCCTTTAAATTCCTAATTAGTTTCCCATAGATGCTTCTGTTTCTAGTGACACTGCAGACATGCCAGACTCCAGCAACAGTGATAAATGGTATTGATGCCTTAGGGTGATACCTAAGTAAATTAGCTGGTAAAGCTAAACTGTTCAGTTTCAATTTCTATTACTGTTTTGTAGCATTGGCTTTTCATTCACCATTGAATTGGTTTTGCTTACTTTGTGATTTAATTATTCTTTGCAGGATAATGAAAATTTAGAAATGTATAAGGAAGACAAATGTAGTTTTAGCATTGAAACTAAGCAGGAACATGATAGTTGAAGTAGTAGTCCAAAGAGCTTTGAATCTCAGAAAGTGGTTTAAATATCTTTAGAATGTGCACTTCTTAGAAACAATTTCTTGCCTGAAGGATCTGAGCATTTCTATATTTTCAGATGTACAGCTCCTTAAGCTATATCATTCTTCTTATCCTATATATTCTATTTTTTCTTAGGACAACTAATATCAGATACACAAAAGAGAATGGCAGAAGAGGATGTGAATGAGACAACTATGGTCATCCAGGGAACGGCTTAAACAGAAGTGCTATGCTATCTTTATGCTCATAAGTCTTTTCAGGCTTTTCATATGTGAATATATATATCTTATTATTAATAAATATAAATATAAAATTATACATATATATAAGTATATATTATTATACGTTATACTAATTTACCCTGAAAGACATGCATTTCTTTTCAATTTCTTTTCATCTAACTGTCTTAGAGATATATTCATAGCCAAGAGCGTTTTTTTTGTTTGTTTGTTTGTTTGTTTGTTTTTAACTAACATATCTGATTGTCAAATTTCATATAATGAAATTAGAATTTTCCACAGGAAAGTTGAATACTTAGATTCAGAACACTTAAATTCAGGTTGACCATTTTCATTTTGAATTCACAGTTTAAATAGTGGCAATTAAAATTTACAGTTTCATTGAAAATTTCAGATTTTTTATTCATATTTTTTTCATTCATATTTTTTTTTTTCTAACTCATGGTTATATAGTGATTAACATACAGGCATTCTTATTGGACAGAAACTCAATATTTTAGTCACTATTTCATTTATTAAAGAAGTACCTACCCCTTGTGAGAAATTGCATTTCAGATAAGTGGGGAGCACAAGTCTTTGACAAAAAGCAGGGACCTTGACATATTAATTACAGGTGCAGGTTAAATAAATATTCAACTTTTTTTTTTTTTCTATAAAATAAAAACAACAACTTTATGAAGGAGTCACAACTCATTAACCAGCAGCTGTTTAATTCAGGTTACTTTTCAGAGGTACCGCTGGCCTTGAACACATCTTGTGCTTAATCATCTTAAAACCCTTAACAGCATCCAGGCTCTGTAAGCAGACAGTTCTAGGTGTGCTTCTCCAGGAAGAGTTTCAGAAAGTTCAGTTTTATTCTTCCTGTTTGAATGTTTTTAATGAACAGAGAAAAAAAAAAATATATATATATATATATATATATATATATATATATATAGCTTGGAGAAATGTATCTTGCAAATCAGGCATAACTGTAAAAAAAATTCCACTACAGTTTATCTTGAGCAAAAAGAAATATATGAGTAGCATGAGTAGAAAGAAATCAGTGAAGGAGATAATGTAGCTTTTAAGGACTACTAGGGGTATTTATTTTTTTTTTTCTTTTAAACTTATTTGTCGATATCCTTTTAACTGATGATAGGAAAAAGAAATTTGAGACATCTGGACAGAAGTCCTGTTAACAGATATCTGATGTGTAGCAGTGGGGTCTCATGAGTTTGTTTTCTCTTGAAAGACCCCTAACAACCATCCCCATAACACAAACATCACCCACTAAACCACGTCCCTAAGCACCAAGTCCAATTCCCTTGGACATCCCCAGGGATGTCCACCACTTCCCTGGGCAACTTATTCTAATGCCTGACTGATCTTTCTGAGAAGAAATGTTTTCTAACTTCCAACCTAAACCTCCCCTGGTGCTACCTGAGGCCATTCCCACTAGTTATCTGTGAGAAGAGGCTGACCCCCAGCTCCCCACTCCTTCCTTTCAGGTAGTAGTAGAAAGCGATAAAGTCTCCCCTGAGCCTCCCCTTCTCCAGACTAAACAACCCCAGTTTCCTCAGCCGCTCCTTAGAGGACATATACTCACAGATATTAAATAATAAAATAATAAAAAATGATAAACTGAAAGAAATATGTATTGCCAGTAGAGTAATCTTTAGTAAGTGGTAGTACATCTCATCTTGTCCCATAGGGCATGCCATGGAGATGAAAGTGGTGGGAGAGGGAATAATATAGTTCTCTGTGAAAAGAAACTGTGATGCTAGAAACTAATCTCTGACTTTTTATTTAAAAATACATTAAAAAGCTGTTTAAATGTAAATTCAATATTTTAATTATCACAACTTTCCAGATGTTTTAACTTCAAACCCCACCTGTCCATGTGCTCCAGGCCATGAAGTCACCCGTATTTTCCTCAGGCTTGCCTTATTCAAGCAATTCAGTGACTCATATCTCAGAAAAGTTTGGTGAATTCAAACAAAACTAGTGTTCACAGACATCTCAATAATGGAACTAGACTGATTTCTATCAATACAAGACAGACATGTTTATAGTGAAGATTACAATTTCCTGTTCCATTCTGCTTCAGCTTTGTAATAAAAAACTTATATATATTTTTAAAGAGTTTTCTTTCATGAACAATCATGCAAGACAAAGAAAAGCATGCAAGATTCTGTGATACAGGAATTTTATTAAAACAAAACAAAAAAGCAATAACAAAATAAATAAATAAAGTGTTTTTTTTTTTTTTTCTTCTTTTTTTCTTTTCCCTTTTTTTTTTGTTTTTCCTGCTGGGGTGCTTAGTTAAGAAAACTGACAGGTAGAAAAAATAATTACTACTATTAGTAGTACTTCAGGGCTCACAACAAGAATGAAAAAATGAATTTCAAAGTGCACTAATTTGCTTTATTAGTATTTTAACAGAGCTATTCAACATCCTGAAATTAAGAATGAGATAAAGACAGATATTACCAATGATATATAACAATTATCTGATGTTTGTTATTTGAGTAATTTGCATTGTTCTGTATTTCTTTTAGTACAGAAACAATATAGATCAATGAATTTAATAATATAACTATTTAATAAGTACTATATTAGAAATAAACTTAATGTATTCTGCATATTTTATGCTTTACCTTTCT